>NC_090025.1:169136372-169788455 GCF_037176765.1 Anolis sagrei
TGTGCACATGTGTCTGTGAAAAGTGTTTTTAGATTCTGTCTCATGGTTATGCGTGCCATATGGGAATGTTAGAAAGCAAAAGGGATGAAATAAAAACATGAGTGTCGGCTGCAGTCAATTACAATGGCTAGCATAAGGGAGCTATTTGTAAATCAAATGTGCACTCAAGCCAGTACTTTAACCTTTACTTTTATAAAGCAGTGTGTGGGATAAAGGTAGAATTTTAAGCACCACCTGTAAAAATGTGTTGAACATAGCAACACAATGCTCATTAGCATAAAGGATATGTTGTAAAGTAAGCTCTCAACACTTTCAAAATCTGAGGCCAAACTAAACCACACTCAAAATGCATTGTTGCATTTTTATCACAACAGGAAAATTAATTATTCCCTCCTCACCATCCCAATATCACACACACACACACATACACACACACTTTTGCTAGTAATATAGTATTCCTGATGCCAACAACAACTTCTGTTTTGCAGCAGATAGTTTTGGGGATGCAATTTTGTCACAATTAAAGAGTGGTGGGGGAAAGGATTAAATGCTCTCCCTCTAGTCCAGTAGTTCTCAACCCTTCTAATGCCGCAACCCCTTAATACAGTTCCTTATGTTGTGGTGATCCTCAACCATAACATTATTTTCATTGCTACTTCATAACTGTAATTTTGCTACTGTTATGAATCGGAATGTAGATATCTGATATGCAGGATATATTATCATTGTTACAAATTGAACATAATTAAAGCATAGTGATTAATCACAAAACAATATGTTTGGGGGAATATGGACAACAGATGATGGCATTTAGAGTACCTTCAACTGCTTCAGCTCTAATTTACACAGACCACTGAGACTTCCACGAATGACAGACCTGGACCAAACTTGTCACACAGAACTCCCATGACCAACAGAAAATACTAGAGGGGTTTGGGAGGAATTGACAGCGATTTAGGGGAGAAACAATAATGGATATGGATCAAACTTGGCATGAATACTCAATATGCCCAAATGTGAACACTGGTGGAGTTTGGAGGAAATAGACCTTGACATTTGGGAGTTGTAGTTGGTGGGATTTATAGTTCACCTACAATCAAAGAGTATTCTGAACTGGAATTGAACCAAACTTGGCACACAGAACTCCCATGACCAAGAGAAAATACTGGAAGGGTTTGGTGGGCACTGACTTTGAGTTTTGGAGTGTTAGTTCACCTACATCCAGAGAGCACTGTGGACTCAAACAATGATGGATCTGGACCAAACTTGGTACACAGACCCAACATGGCCAACTGGGAATACTGGTGGGATTTGGGGGTGATTTTGGGAGTTGTATTACATTTTCTAATGGGAGCATTAAAAAAACAAAAGGAAAGTGACTTTTTTTTAATAAATAGCATTACAAATTACCTAAGCTGCTTCTGCTCCTTCTCCTGATGCTGCTGGACCACTCTCAGTCCCTTGTCACGTGGGTGCTTTCCCCCTTCCCTTGAAGGAACTTGCTGGTGTAAGCCTCCCTCCAGCCCTGCATGCTCTCCCTCACCCATGGATGCGCAGCACGGTACCGTGAGTGGAGCGCACCAGCTCTCTCCTCCCCACTTGGAGTCTCAGAAACAGCCCTCCCCATGGCTGAGAGGCCAGCTGAGAGGCTGAGCAATGAGAGCAGGAGGAGGGCTTTTGGTGGGAGGATTCACTGTCTGCTTCCAAAGTGGAAGAAAAGGACAGGCGGAGAGCTCTTCAGCCTTCTCTGTCAAAGGGGTTCCTAAGACCATCAGAAATATGTGTTTTCTGATAGTCTTCAGTGACCCCTCTGAAACCCCCCTCACGACTCGCCCCCCAGGGGTCCTGACCCCCAGATTGAGAAGCACTGCTCTAGTCTCAAGCATTTAAATGAGTGAGTAACAGCAAAAAAATCCAACCATGAATTTATTTATTTATTTATTTTGCCTACTGTCTATAGAGCTATGGAGTCTCCTTCTCTGCAGGTTTTTAAGCAGAGGCTGGATGGCCATCTGTCAGGAGTGTTTTCATTGTATTGAAAATGTTAGTGGTGTATTTTATTGCGTGCCAGGGGCTGAACTGGATGGCCCTAGTGGTATCTTCCAACTTTATGATTTTATGATATGCCTTTTAAAAATCTAATCTAGCTCTAAATGAAGATTACATAGGATTGGATTTAAAGTCAGTCACACTTAAGACAGTTACAGTATGTCTACTGAATCACACAGAATTAAAACGACAGATTTAAGATTCAACCAAGTTAGGCCACACTGATTTCACTAGACCTATTTTAAGTTTGGATCCAAGGTACAAATTATCATGGTATTCATTCATTTTATCTCTTTACTTCCATTCATGCAAATGACCAGACTGACCCCGAAGAAGATCTAAATTTGCCTTTGCAAATATGCTATGAATGTTTGAAAATGGGGCCGAGGCAAAGGTGGATGATGCAAATCTAGATGTGGTCTATAAAGAAAAAATAAATTTGACTACGCAGAGGAGAAAATATATATATCTTCTTTTAATATTTGGCTGCTGAGCTCAAAAGAAGTAAATGATATCTAGATTGGCAAAGGTCAATGAAAAATAAATAAATCTCGACCATTCTTTATGCCTGGTAGCCTAGCAATGCTCAGAAAAATCCCATCATAGTTGGGCAAATAAAGAAATATATCTTCTTATGATTTGGTTGTTTCACTGGCACCATCTAGATACACCCAGAGGAAGAAACATATCTAATTTCAGGCTGGCAAATTTCAATATGCCCACACCCCTAGATATCTCCATAACCGGTGCACAATAACAGGATCTGCAATGAACAATAATGTTAAAAATACCCCACTGCCTTCCATCTTCCGTCTCTTTAAGGCTTGTGTTTCAAAACAAATACTCAAGAGCAACTTTCTTCAAGGCTGCATCAAAATGCAATTTTCCTTCAGTGAAATATAGACCTGAAAGTGATTTGGCGAGGAATAGAAAACACAGTGGAGTCGGGCTCTTTCAAGATATTATTATTTTCCTGCGATGATAATGGCTTTCTAACTTTAGTAGTGCTAACCACAGGAAGTGATATTCACTTCCGTATATAACAGAAGTGGGGAGAGGGACTGCTTTGCTTGAGTGGGTGCAGATCACTGTTTTATTGTTGATTTTGTGCAGGCAGAAAACGGGGACTCAGAAGGGCGATAAAAACAGCTGACATTGTTTCATTTTTCTATGTGAAGAAAGTAGGACTTGTGACATACCTGGTATGACACACCTGTTACATATACTACTGTATTCATGATACTAATGGAGCCCCCAGTGGCACAGTGAATTAAACCACTGAGCTGCTGAGCTTGTTGACCAAAAGGTCACAGGTTCGAATCTGGGGAGTGGTGTGAGCTTCCACCATCAGCCGCAGCTTCTGCCAACCTAGCAGTTCGAAAGCATGAAAATGTGAGTAGATCAATAGGTACCACTCCGATGGGAAGGTAACGGTGCTCCATGCAGTCATGCCGGCCACATAACCTTGGAGGTGTCTATGGACAATGCCGGCTCTTCAGTTTAGAAATGGAGATGAGCACCAACCCCCACAGTCACACTCAAATTAACTTAATGTCAAAGGAAAACCTTTACCTTTACCAATGGAACTGCGCTAATAAAACGTGTACAATACTTTTGCATGTTATGCAAGACTTGCTATTTCCCAGAGAAATAAAGTTAGTGGATTGACCATTAGGAAACCGATTCGCCAAGAAAAGCAAGGTTTCCTGGAGCAATGTCACCTCGGCAGAAGACAACTGGGATGTTGCTTTTAGAAAAAATGATATGTAAATAGCCCCAAGCAATCTGAAAGTAATTAAACATCTTCAAATTAAAGGGGAGGAAACACATTTCTTTAACAAGTTATAAATCTGATTAATCCACTGAACTAGGGGTCTAGAATCATAGAATCAAAGAGTTGGAAGAGACCTCATGGGCCATCCAGTCCAACCCCCTGCCAAGAAGCAGGAATATTGTGTTCAAATCACCCCTGACAGATGGCCATCCAGCCTCTGTTTAAAAGCTTCCAAAGAAGGAGCCTCCACCATACTCCGGGGCAGAGAGTTCCACTGCTGAACGGCTCTCACAGTCACAGTCTAGATTACTTTAGTGTAGCTGCTGGTTAGTTGATAAATGTTGCTTTGTTAACAGCCAGTTTTTAAGTACAGTAGAGTCTTGCTTATCCAACATAAATGGGCTGGCAGAATGATGGATAAGCAAAAATATCGGAAAATAAGGAGGGATTAAGCTTGTTAAACATCAAATTACATTATGATTTTACAAATTATGCACCAAAACATTGTGTTTTACAGTTCAACACATGGTAACATTATGTAGTAATTACTGCATTTATGATTTTAGCACCAAAACATTGCATTGTATTGAAACAGCTGTGAATCCAGGCAGGAGACAGACTGCGTTGGATAACACAGAACACTGGATGAGCAAAGGTTTGATAACCAGGACTCTAAAGCCTCCCAGCCCAGCCTTATTGAATTTGCACCTTCCCTCGGTTCTATTTAGGAACCACTGCACTTATTCTGAGCCCTCCAAACTCAGTATTTATTATTGTTCAGCCATTATATTGTCTTTATGATGTTTGCTTTGTGATACTGATATATTTTACCTCATAAGTTGTTATTTATTTTATTTTATCGTGCTTGTTTTAACCTGTATTTCTTGGGCTCGTCCCTTTGTAAGCCACCCCGAGTCCCTTCAGAGAGATAGAGGTGGGGTATAAAAATAAAGTTATTATTACTGTAAATTCTAGAGGACAGAACTGGCACAACCAGCCCAAGTATTCCTTTTCCTTAAGAAAACCCTAAGAAATGCATGGAGACACTGCAAGTCAACAGGCAACTTGGAGCCACATACATTTGCGCACACAGCCACATTGTCAAGAAACTTGCATTATGCTTCTTTGTCTTCCCTGCCAGAAAATCTATCATACTCATCTGCTTTTGTTTAAATGTTGGCACTCATCTTTTTCCCCCCATTAAAGGGAAGCACATTTAGTCTTGCTAATGTCAGGTTTAAAAAAGGAAGGAAAAAAGAAAAGGAAAAAAATGAGTATAGTTCAATGGTCAAGCCTTTGAGAAATATTAATAGTCAGAATAAAACATTCCTTTAACTATTACAAAAATAATGAGATGCAGTCAAGGGTGACAAATCCAGAGTCTTATCTGCCTCAAAATAAAGAGTGTTCATTTGTTAAATCAAACCACCTTCTTTCTAGCTTGCTGCTATTTTTTCAGCAGTTAGATATATTACAGGAGTTATTTGTAAATCTAATGGACAACGATTCACCTGGCAATTCTAGGAGCAGGGAGCAATCTCACTCTTACCATGGGCAACTCCATTCCTGACACCACCAGCCAGAACCACTGTTCTAATTTCCTTTTTTTAAAAAGCCATTTAAGACACAAGTCTTCACTGTTGCATAGAGAGCAGAGCTTGAAAAAGTTACTTTTGGGAACTTCAAAGCAGTAATTCCATGAATTCTATACTAGGTTGTATGAAGAAGTACTTCCTTTGGTTTTTCCTAAATCTGTCATCAATCACTGTCAACTCTCCATTAGTTAATCAGTTATTTTTTCCAGTCATACTGCCTGAGTGTAGGTTGGGAGGACAACAGCTTTGTAAACAAGCATCTTGGTATCAGCTGGAATCACAGAGTAATGGTATCAATGATTCTGATGGGGATGATGAGATTCAGATTCAGAGTCAGATGTAAAGCAAGGATGCAAAGCAAGGATGTTCCTGTGTTAGACGAGGAAGACCAGGACCAGGGGGCAGAAGTTCAGTTGTTTCCCACAGCAAGGACTGACGCTGGGGAAAGTGAAACTACTGAGAGTGAGAGCCAGGTGCCTGATGAAGGCAGGGAGGATGGAGGAAGGGAGGATAGTTCTCAGCCAGCTAATGAGGGATTTGACCTTGATGGGGCTGGTGGTATAGAGAGAGCTTATCGCTTGGAATTGAAAGTGCGAAGAAGTGTCAGGATTGCCGGGAGGCGAGAGAGAGAGGCCCGAGGCCATAGGAACACCTTAATGCTGGCCCAAGAGTATTAAACAGACTGTTTGAATGTGCCTCAGTGTCAAAGCAACTTCCCGCTTCAACCAAGAGACTTTGGATTTATCTTGTGGCTTTTCATGCTCATGTTCAGGACTTTGTCATGTTCTCATGGGACTTTGCCTTGTCTATGCCTTGTTTGCCTATGTTACCTTGGATTGATCTTTTGAAATATACTTTTGCTTTTTGAACTTTTTTTATCTTTTCTTTTAATAAAACTACAAAGACTACTGTTGGTGTGTTCTTTGGTGTCATAACCAAGGTGGTTCTACTCTGAGGTGCAACAGTATCCCTATGGATGTCCTGATCCTCAAACACTCTCTGCTTCATTTGGAAAAATGATGCACTCGCAGAGCTCAGGCGGTATCTATGTTGACTTTTGTCATGAACACATTACTCTTATGGAGTCAACCATTAATAAAAATGGGATTTGTTACATGTGCCTGAAAAAGGGTGAGTTTTGAGCAGTAGCCTGCCAACTCCTAGCGACATTGAACTGAAGACTCCTTCTTGAAAATATTAGCAGAAGCCAATGATGTGCATCAATTGTCTGAAAGACTCATGCAGGTCAAGTATCACTTATCCAAAATGCTTGAGACAAGAGTATTTTGGTTTTTTTGGGTTTTTAAAAAAATATCTGCATTCGCACATACATACATTTTGGAGTTGGGACCTATGCCCAAACATTTTTTTAAACTACAACAACATTTTATTATGGTCCAAAGACCCTTATTGCCTAAACATGAAATCCAATGATGTTTCATATAACCTCATACACGGAGTAAAGGTAATTTTATACAATTTTTTTTTAAAAAATGTGCATGAAACAAAGTTTCTATACATTCATCTATCAGAAAGCAACAGCACCACTATTTCAGGCACATGTGAACAATTTTGAAGTATTTCCAATTTTGGAGGGCTGGATAATTGATGCTCAATCTGTATTTGTGCAATGTTTGTTGCTGCCATGTTTCACTGTATAGAAACAAACACACCTCTGGGTTTCAAAGATCACAATGCACCACAGTTCACTAGCTGATCACTAGCACCACAGTTTTCTGTGTGACTGGGTTATTAAATATATTTCTTATTATTTAATAACAAGGGATCACATTATAAATCCAGCTTTAACAAAAACATTATAGCTTAGCTAACAAATCTGCTTCTGCTATAATTAGGAGGCCGACTATGACATATTACAGTAATTAAACATTACACTGCATGTCAATATAAATACAAATACTTGTAATGCATATTAGACCCTGTCTCATAAGAAAACACAAAGGAGCAGAAGAAATCCATTTCCTTCCAAAGTTTTTTTTGTCTATTTTGGTCTGAATATCAGGCAAAAACACTGCACAGAGAATCGAGGGAATACTTTAAAGTGATTTACCAAGAAAAAGGGGCTACCCACTGGAATGGATGTTGAACATGGGTTTCACTGGAGTTAAAAGGACCCTTTTTGCTTTGTTCAATCATTCTTACACAAAAGAACTTCAGAGGGCACAATTTGACTTTGAAATAATTTTGAAACTGTATTATCTTTCTTTGCAAAGCAGTTTGCATAAGTTTAAAACTTGGAAAGTTAGCATAACAAAGCAATTGTGAAAGACAGAAAGAAGATCATAAATTTGACCTAGCCTAATAATTTCTACATCTCACCCAGTAAAACTTAATTCCTTGAAAAAGAAACCTTCTTAATTAAAGTTATATTTGCAAATCAAATATTAAAAAGATGTTGAAACTTAGTTCCTGCAGCTTCATGAAAAACATCTTCTGCCTGAACCAAGAAGCCATATCAATTTCTGTAAAACCCAGAACATGCAACATTTCACAAATGACATCCAGAACATCTGAGGCCAAGCAAAATTAGAGTGTGGTCAAGATGGCAAAGGTTGGTAGGAAGATGGTAAGGAAGATCAAACAGTATAGGAAATGCTAAATAGTTTGTTTTTGTCTGAGTCTACAGGGAAGGATAAAAAACTGTTGCCTCCTCCTCCCCTATCATCACTGTGTTAACACCCCCAGTGGCATAATGGGTTAAACCCTTGTGCCAGCAGGACTGAAGACCGATGGGTCGGGGGTTTGAATCCGGTGAGAGTGCAGATGAGCTCCGTCTGTCAGCTCCAGCTCCCCATGCGGGGACATGAGAGAAGCATCCCAGAAGGATGATAAAACATCAGAACATCTGGGTGTCTCCTGTGCAACGTCCTTGCAGACAGCCAATTGTCTCAGACAACTTGCAGTTTCTCAAGTCACTTCTG
Source organism: Anolis sagrei (assembly GCF_037176765.1). NCBI lineage: Eukaryota > Metazoa > Chordata > Lepidosauria > Squamata > Anolidae > Anolis > Anolis sagrei. Next base: position 169,144,733 of record NC_090025.1, read on the forward strand.
ACATGGAAAAAAATTAACCAAGTTTGTTAAAGTGGTGCAGAACTGCATTAATTCTACAGGGTAGATGCACTGTAAGTTACTTGTCTACATTTCTATCAGATGCAGATATTACTGAAATATCATTTCAGTCTTGTCAGTCTAAACAAACAGCATTTCTTTGATAGGAAGATTTGTAAATAAATAGGATAGATAATTACAGTCCATGAAATACATCTTCTGTCAAGAGCAAAGCAGCGAGACTATTGAACTTGAGACAAACTACATGTGACATTAGCTAGATCTTTGCATTTACAATACAAGTTTTTTAAATTAAAAATAACATTGACTTTTGCACTCTGAACCCAGTTTGCAGCAAATGGGAGGGGGAAATGGTGGCAGTAAAGCTGGATCACTCTCCAAATTTGATCTTCTACAATGGCATTGTTGCCATGAATATAGTAAAGACTGACACAACATACTAGTATCTGCATTGGATTCTTAATTCATATTATTGCTCCATCTATTAATCTGATAACAACAATGTGATGCTTACCACCTTTACTGGCTTCTACTGAGGATTTTACTACTTTGAATCTTTCTTTATTACAGTACAACCACCGGTGCATGAGACCAGTAAGTACTTGTGGTTTCATTTATCTAGTCTGACAAAATATATCTTCTCTAGACCTTTTCTAGGTCCTCCAGCATGATTCTATGGTATTATTGGGCTGTAAATGCTTCACTGTAAATGCTTCACAATAGGGTCCATGGTCTTGCATATCCACATAAGATCTGGGAACATATCTCTATGGATATAAGGGCCATACTGTATTATGAAACCCCTTTGTTGACATTCAAAGCATGACCACCCTGTTGGATAATCCATTCCCAACTACAGCTAGTTAGGTTTCATATGGAAAAGTAACTAGCAGAACATTGATGCAGTATGTCCACTAACATCTCTAATACAGAGGGATACTGAAAATGTCTTCAATTATTTCTTGAGCAAGAAACCTCAATGAAAACTCAAGAATATTAGTTTTAGAATTCTGCCATTATCGTATCAAACACAATAAAAACCTGTAGCGCTCTAATTCAGGATCCCAGTGAGCCACCCATGACTTTGGAAAGGGTATTACAGCCCACTTACACCCTTCCCAGTAATGACTTATAGCTTCTGATTATGGCCAGTCAACCCCACACTTTTCCCCCACATATTTTTTCTCCATTCTGTTTTAAATATATTTGTTTCTGTTTCTGCAAATCCAACTTGTTTTCCAGTGGCTCTATCCTGACTCGTCTCACTGGGCTTTTATGATTTGAATTTGGTATTGCAGAGAACAATTTACTGTGAGAAAAGGGGGGCAGAAACATGAGGCTTTTGACATTAGTCACCTTATACCCAATACTAAGATCTTTAAATATCCATCAATGAATCTTCAACTCCGAGACCAAGCTCCTACATAACTCTCTGATCTGAGGGAGGGCATTTTGCCGTGAAGGGTTTTGTTTTCATTGCAGTTTTCTTTTTCTTTTCTTGGCATCCAGTTTCCTTCCTGAGCTTGAAGGAATGAGCCAACCCCCTATGGAGTAGCAAAAACATTTTCAATTCCCAGGATTCAGGCTTTGTATTGCAAAGATATATGAAAACACACACACACACACAAATGCTTCTGTGAGCTACAATCTAGCAAGTAGTAACAGCCTTCTCTCCCTTAAGTAGGGCAGCTGCCAAAAAATGAAAAATATTCTGAAAATACAATTTCTCCTTCTCTTTTTCTGGTGTTTAAAATGTATTCTTCTAATGAAAAGCCATCTCATTATATCACACGTTTAAGGTCAATTTAAAGGTCCGTTGCTATAATCGGCAGCACCAAGTTCCCAAGAACCCTACTAATATTCATGTCCAGAAGACAGCACAGTGGTTTGCTTGAAATTTATGAGGATGCTGACAGTGTGACATTTATAAACTGTGTCATTAATTCTCAAACAGGAAAGCTGCATTTCATTATCTGTCTTTCCCCCTACTTCTTTTTTGGTGCAGATAGTTTTATTCTCTGAGGGTGCAGCTACACTGTAGAATTAATGCAGTTTGACACCACTTCAACTACTGTGGCTCAGTGTTATGGAATCAGGGGAGCTGTAGTTTTACAAGGTCTTTACCTTCAACTGCCAAAGAGCGCTGGAACCCTACCAAACTATAACTCTTATGATTCCAATGTATTTCATGAACCAAGTTAAGGAGCTGTGGTGGCACAATGGGTTGAACCCTTGTGCCGGCTGAACTGCTGACTTGAAGGTCAGTGGTTTGAATCAGTCAGATGGGATGTTTTTTTCATGTCAGGAGTGACTTGAGAAATTGCAAGTTGTTTCTGATGTGAGAGAATTGGCCATCTGCAACAACGTTGCCCGGGGAACACCCGGGTGTTTTGATGTTTTACCATCCTTGTAGGAGGCCTCTCCCATGTGCCCACATGGGAGTTGAAGGCCAAAACATCTGGGGACCCACAGGTTGAGAACCACTGGTCTAAACAAACAGCATTTCTTTGATTAAGAAAATTTGTAAAGAAACAGGAAAGACAACTAGTCAATGAAACACATTTTTTTCTGTCAAACTGCACCTGGCATTAAGCAGATCAATGCATTTAAAATACAGGTTTAAAAAATTAAAAATTGCATTGGCTTAGAGAGATCTATAATTTACAGAATCAAAGTACCCCTTGGTGCACAAAATCTTTGGAAAATAGTATTTGCTTTAAGAGGAAATGCTCCATCAATGCCAGGAAAGCAAAACCTAAATATATGCATGAATAGCTTCTCTTTTTTTGTTAAGCATTCTGGGGGAAAAACACCCTCTACCTCAATTTATTTCAACATGAAAAAGAAATTTTAATCTATTCCATTTATTTCATTGAGACTGAAAAGTGTTTTATTTTATACAAATCATGGCACATGATATTACGGATACCCTGGATTCAGACATCAGGTCATAATGTTAAAACACGGGCACTTGACCCCTTTTACAAAACTCTTGAACACTGTATTACAAATTGTTAGTAATTGAAACAACTGGACAATTAGCACTAGCTGTTTCTAGCTGATGCTCCTTGAAGGACTTCTTAAGTGAGCACAGGGGAAAATAACACTGACCAATACAAAGAATGAAATGGACTCCACAAGTACAATATGATATATGCTGGAAAGAAAGACAGTACATTGTTTTCTTTAGAATTTATGTTTCCCTGTCTATCTTCTAGTGATCAATCTGTGTTAAAAATTAGGTTGTCTGCCATGATATACAAATACAGGCAGTCCCCAGGTTACAAACAGGATAGGATCTATAGCAGTGTTTCTCAATCTGGGGATTGGGACCCCTGGGGGGGGGGTTGAAAGGGGGTGTCAGAGGGGTCACCAAGGACCATCAGAAAACACAGTATTTTCTGTTGCTCATGGGGGTTCTGTGTGGGAAGTTTGGCCCAATTCTGTCATTGGTGGGGTTCAGAATGCTCTTTGATTTTAGGTGAAACCCACCAACTATAACTCCCAAATGTGGGCATATTGAGTATTCATGCCAAGTTCGGTCCAGATCCATCATTGTTTGAGTCCACAGTGCTCTCTGGATGTAGGTGAATTACAACACCAAAACTCAAGGTCAACTCCCACCAAACCTTTCCAGTATTTTCTGTTAGTCATGGAAGTTCTCTGTTCCAAGTTTGATTCAGTTCCATCATTGGTGGAGTTCAGAATGCTCTTAATTTCCCAAATCCCAAATGACAAAATCAATAACAACCCCACCAGTAATCAAATTTGGGTGTATCGGATATTTGTGCCAAATTTGGTCCAGTGAATGAAAATGCATCCTCCTGCATATTGGATATTTACATTACGATTCATAACAGTAGCAAAATTACAGTTATGAAGTAGCAACAAAAATAATGTTATGGTTGGGGACCACCACAACATTAGGAACTGTATTAAGGGGTTGTGGCATTATGAAGGTTGAGAACTACTGATCTATAGGTTTGTTTATAAGCTGAATTTGTATGTAAATCAGAAGTTACCTTTTTAGTTAAATTTGTATGTAAGCCAGAACAGTCATGCACACACTTTGGACAGAACAGGGAAATATTAACACTCCTGTGGTGTTTGTTTTGCTCTCTGTGTTCAGAAGATTTCACCTCACTTTCTGTCCCTTTGATAATTGGATTTTTGAAAAAAATGGCTTGTTGTGGCTTGTTGTGGCAACAAGAATTGGTGAGAAAGCTTTAGTGGAGACACCTTTCCCCCGTGATAACTCTTTCAGGAGTAAATTTCCCTTCTGAGGGGTAGATGTCTCTCACTTCCTGTTGTCAGCCTCCTTTTTAACCATGAATTATTTGTAAGTCAGATGTTTGTAACCTGTATCCATAATTGATTTGGGGAGAGACTTGGTACATTGATCCAATGGAACCAAAATGTGCATCATAGCATACTTTTGGACCCATCTGTCTATTATGCAATGTGCCTTCCATTCAAACACTCCATGTTTGCCATTTTTCATCTGCAAACCTGGTACAAAACTAGTTTTAAGGATTCCAATTTGAAGTGAAATTGATATCAATATAGAAATACCAGACCAATCTCCTAGTTTTATTACAAAAGCAGCAAAAAGGGGAGGATGGAAGGAAGACAGTATTCCACCTGCCTACTAAGAACAGGATAATTATTGTGCCTGAGTAACAGAAATTCCCACTTGTTTAGTCTAAAGATTCTTTCCTCATCAAATCTGGACATTGTCTCTTTCAGAAAACATGAAACATCTGGATTCCATATGGGTTTCAGGGTATCTATGGAGCACCAAATAAATTTCATGGACTGCAAGGCTCTCTTGAATATAATCCCCATCCTTATTTATTTGCACTCTTATTTTCCTTCCAAAAGAAACATAAAATAACTAAGGACATCATACAGACACAGCTACAGGAATATCAAGTACAGCATCAATTACAATATAAAATATGAAAAAATACTATCAATTTAAAAATCAATTTTCTTTCAAAAAACTTTGAAAACTCAAGAAAAACAAATTCAGGAACAAATATATAATTCATAAGCCAGAAACCAGTAAACAATGAGAGGATAATGAAATGCTACCCACATATTAGTCTAAGTATGTACAGATCCACCACTCCAGTAGCTAATATACTAAGTCACACATTGTTGTTTTTAAAAATAAGTTTCTGTTTACCTACTTGTTTACCACATCATGCAAAACTAGCTGGACAGCATTTCACTGAATTTGGAGGGCATGTTTTCCATGGTTTGGTTTCCAATTTAAGCTATGCAGAATACACAAAATTACCGGGCACTCCAATTACTTCTTCATCCACACATAATGTGACCTGCCATTTGCAACACTGATGAGTCGATTATTATCTGTATACATTTTGCCATAACTATATGAGTAACATCAAGTTTCTGCCTATTTGACTCTTAATGCCTACAGTGGTTATAAACAGCAGGCTGGATATTCAATAAATTAGGAAGAGATGATTGTGGAGCAAACAAGAAATTCACTGAGGGAGTACCCTAATTATTTTTTAATTCAGACCAAGTAATGCATTTGGCAGCTGACTGGGGAAGTCATGCTCTGCAAAGGCAAGGAAGACATGCAATGTGAAGGAGCATCAATGTATGCATTGTGATTGAAGGTCATCCTCCAGAATGGTAGAGTCTGAGTAATAGTTAATGATCATTAGTGATTCTCCTGAACAGTATTGGATATACTTCAGTTACTTGCCAATAATCCAGTTTTTTAAAAATCATGAGCTTGTTGACATAGCTTTAGTGTAATTGTGCAGTCTCAATATTTACATGCAGGTTGTTGTTTGGATCCAGGTAGATATGTCTTTGGCTTCCATGTCAGTAGACTAGTAAATCTGATCTGGACTTTCCTCTGGACTATTCAAAATATTCAAAATATTGACACTATTTGGCGACTGATTCAGCACCTTGGATACTTCCTTTGAAGTTTGGAATAAAACCTGAAATGGATCTGCCATCATATTCCTGTGGAAGATGGCAGCCAACATTGCATCCATAAACATATAATACAAATCGAAAGGCACTTCTGCTTGTCTAAAGCAAGGTCTTCTTGTTTCTCTACAGCACTCTATGATGAATCTTATGCCAAATGTAGAAGTAGTTGAAGGTTCCATAATCTTTACAGCTGGAGAAGCCTGAACTTTTTTTTTATCATATCAGGTTACAAATTACTTTGCTACTGGGTTGCTGTGAATTTTCCAGGCTGCATGAACATGCTCCAGAAGCATTTTCTCCTGATGTTTTACACACATCTATGGCAGGCATCCTCAGAGGTTGTGAGATCTGTTGGAAACCAGGCAAATGGGGTTTATATATCTGTGGAATGTCCAAGGTGGGAAAATAATTCTTGTCTGCTTGAGGCAAGTGTGAATGTTGCAACTGGCCAGCTTGATTAGCATTGAATAGCCTTGCAGTGTAAAGCTTGGCTGCTTTCTGACTGAAGGAATCCTTTGTTGGAAGGTGTTAGCTGGCCCTTAGTTTCCTGTCTGGAATTCCCCTGTTTTCTAAGTGTTGTTCTTTATTTACTGTTATAATTTTAGAGGTTTTTTAATTTTTTGTTTAATTTTGTTCATTTGAATGGTACCCTCCTTTGGGTTGAAACTATCCACATGCTTGTGGATTTCAATGCCTTTCACTGTGTAGTCTGACATGGTGGTTGTTAGACTGGTCCAGAATTTCTGTTTTCTCAAATAATATGCTATGTCTAGGTTGGTTCATCAGGTGCTCTGCTATGGCTGACCTCTCAGGTTGAGTTAGTCTGAGTTCCCTTCATGCTCTTTGATTTGTGTTTGGGCAATGCTGCGTTTCATGGTCCCTATGTAGACTTGTCCACAGCTGCATGGTATACAGAAGACTCCTGCAGAGGTGAGAAGATCCCTCTTGTCCTTTGCTGAATGTAGCATTTGTTAGATTTCCTTAGTGGGTCTGTAGATAGTTTGTACATTGTGTTTCTTCATCAGCTTCCCTATGTTGTCAGTGGTTCCCTTAATGTGTGGTAAGAGCACTTTTCTTCTGGGTGGATCTTTGTTATTACTCTCTTGGCTTGGTCTTAGTCTTGCAGCTCTTCAAAACCAGGCTTTGAAGTTGCAAGGCTATTCAATGTTAATCAAAGTGACCAGCTGCAATATTCACACTTTCCTCCAATAGATAAGAGTTCTTTCTCCCAACCTGGACCTTCCAAAGGTATATAAATCTCACTTGCCTAGTTTCCAACAGACCTCACAATGTCTGAGGATGCCTGACATAGATGTGGAAAAATGTCAGGAACATGGGCATACAGCCCGTAAATCTCACAACAACCCAGTGATTCCAGCCATGAAAGCTTTCGACAATACCTTGCTACCATTAGCATCTCCTTCCCAATAGAACATCTTAATATAAAAGCCTGGATCTTCTCAAATAGCACCCAACTAGATTAATTTGGGGTATAAAGGGAAAAGGGCAAAATCTGCAATCTTTTTCATTTATTCCCACTTTTTTTTTAGAAAATTGCATGAGATCATCATATCTATCTATATTAGGCTACAATCCTATATCTCACTGAACTCAGTTGTTTTTACATCTCACTATATATGTACAGGATTGCAATCCAAATGTGCATTTCCTCCTTTCTTGCAAACCCCTTTCTCTCTTTTTGCAACATGTGTAGAATCTACACAAATGTTATGTACATCTGCTGAACATCTTAAAAATATGAGAAAAAATGCATTTAAAGAAGCAGTCACATTTTTCTGACACAGATCTCCTACTTCTATTGCCAAATCTCTTTCCCAGATGGTGTGTTATTATTAAGGCACCTATCTTAAAAGACTTAGAAGAATGAAAATGTTAAAACACACTCTTCCCCTCAAATATTCAAATGTGTCTCCCATATGAGTTAATAATATGCCTACAAGTTCACAAGCAGGACATGGGGCAGGAATACTCCCTCACTGATATTCTCACTGTGCTATGTTAATAATATAATATCATATAATATATTGTATATACATATAATATTTATAATATTATAATGCAATACAATATACTACTACTACTAATAATATATTATAATTATATATTTTATATTACATGTAATATTACTAATAATATTACAATATAATGGTATAGTACAATATAGTAATATATAATACTGATATTGTACTAGGCTAATTATATAATGTACTGTGTATATACATATATGTGTGTGTGTGTGTGTGTGTGTGTGTGTGTATATATATATTTAAAAGTCATCCATCAACAACCTTATCCTCCATTATTATTTATCTGAGGCCCATCTATACTGACCACTGAATATAGTTCAAAGATAGCTTCAAACTGCAGTGGGCAGATGACACACACAACTAGATTACAACTTTAAACTAACATGACCATAGTTGGGGGAAAGTTCTAAAGAAAGCCCTTAATGAGCATCAATATGCTCCAATTTAATTCACATCCCAGGGTGAAATGGGCTTGTTTTCTGTAATTACTATCTCGGTCTCAAATCGGTTCCAGGATTTCCTATGTAATCATCTACACACAGTGAAACAGCTTTCCTCAATATGAGTTTGTGACTGGACAGAGTGGTCAGTGGAGACTATTTTGCAACTATTAAAAGTGTACTAGTTGTGTACTGAAAGTGTACTAGTTTGCGACTATAAAAAGTGTACTAGTTGTGGGAATAACTTCTGTTGATGAAATTGTCATATCCGTATATACAATGCCCTACAACATTTTACAGACAGAAACAATATCAGAGTAGGGTCAACATGGCAAAGTGCTGATTAATGAGGCAAAACAGATATGCTAAGAAAGACTACAGCAGTTTGCTTGTGCTGCAGCCTACTGTAAAGGGCAAGATTCTACCCTTGCTCTTCTCCAAACCCCTTCACTAAATGGATCAGTACAGACCACTTTTGCACTTTGGACCGAGTTTGCAGTAATTGAAGTAAGTTGTGGTAAAGGGACAAAGTGGGAGTAATAATGAGAAACTGGGACATTTTAAAAACAATTGAAAAAGTGGGATGGCACAAAATTAGTTGTAATTGTCCCTAGCAAATTGGAACAGTTCGAAGGTATGATACATGACTTATACACTTCATACAGTACATTATGGGCTCTACAGATTTATATTACATTATAAAGAATAGCATAGTATGTAGAGCACTTAATTCTCCATCTTATATATAACATTCTAGTGGTAAAACATTTAGAAATGTTAAGTTAAGACCTTCTACTCCCACTTCCTGTTTTCAAACTGTATTAGTAGACACATTTTGTTTTTTTCTAGAATGTTTAGAGAAATATTCAATAACTATAGTTATGGCATCTCCCTTCCTTCCCTCATTCTTCCTAGTGAATGCACATATATGTAAGAAGCCTCCAGAATTGTTTGCTGCATATTGGAAAACCTCATGGAAGACAGAACATAGTTATAAGCTTTTCTCTGATAATTCATCATATGCACCCATTAATTGCCAAGATATTTACTAACATCCTCTTTCACATGAGTGACCTGAATTAATCTTGACTATTTCCAAATCCAGTTAAGAGAATAAAGCCAGCTTCATCTTATGACAGTGGAAAATCCCATGTTTTTATTATGTGTTAATGTTTTACATATGTTATAAATGGATCCTGAATGAGAAGCCCAAATTGGTATACTCTTTGTCTACTTATATAAATATAAAGTGGAATATAGAATGAAGGTAACCTAAATATAGAATGAAGGTAACCCAAATAAGATGAGTCTACCATATACCATGCAGCTGTGGACAAGTCTAGGTAGGGACCACCAAACGCAGCATTGCCCAAACACGAATCAAGGAACATGAAAGGCACTGCAGACTACTTCAACCAGAGAAGTCAGCCATAGCAGAGCACCGGATGAACCAACCTGGACATAGCATATTATTTGAGAACACAGAAATGCTGGACCACTCTAACAACTACCATGTCAGGCTATACTGAGAAGCCATTGAAATCCACAAGCATGTGGACAATTTCAACAGAAAGGAAGAAACCATGAAAATGAACAAAATCTGGCTGCCAGTATTAAAAAACCTCTAAAATTATAACAGTAAATAAAAAACAAAACTCAAACACAGGGGAACTCCAGAGAAGAAACAACCAGGAACACCTAATCACCTCTCAACAAAGAATTCCTCCAGGTAATAACAAGCCACAACTAAAAACTGTCAGGCCATCAAATGCTAATCAAGGTGACATTCACACCTAGCTACAACAGATCAAGAGTTCTTTCTCCCACCCTGGACTTTCCACAGATATATAAACCCAATTTCCTAGTTTCCAACAAACCTCACAATCTCTGAGGATGCCTGCCATAGATGCAGGTGAAACGTCAGGAAAGAATGCCTCTGGAACATGACATTACAGCCTGAAAAACCTACAACAACCCAATATGACTTCAGTTTCTCCATATTGTAATCAGACTCACAAAGTGTCCAAATGTTCTTCTTTCACCACAGAATCAAAGAGACACAGGTTTCTAAAGTATTTTTCTTTAAAATCCTGGTCTCCCCTTCATCTATCTAAATGCCTAACTAGCATTGCAATAGTATGCATGCTTATTGGATTGGACTTTCTTCTAAGTAAACACAAATATGATGTACCAACTCTCCATTTACTCAAGAAGAAGTACAACAATACCTCTAATCCTCTGGCTGCTTTCATTTCAGATAGATGAATGAATTGTGTCATTGCCAGAATTTTAAATATCTGAATCTAATTATGGCATCATCATCCAAAAAGGAGAAAAATGCTTGGTTCATTCATTTGAACTGTGGCCAGTCTGCCCAACTGGGACAACCCTATATCATTCCATTTTGCCAGATCTCCCTCCCTTGTGATCTATAATGATATATGATTAAAATTTTATCAGGACTTCTATTTTTGCTAAGAGATAAATCCTCAAATGTTTCAAGATGGCCATCCATTTAAAGGGATGTGGATTCTAAATTTGAGTTTAATTTCTAAGAGAGAAGATATATTAGCACTTCAATCCCATAGCCCCTGGGAGACTGTAATGCTGTAAGCCCTATCCAAAAGATAAAATCTCCCTATCCAAGGCATAAAGGCCAGTTTTATATCCTAAAACATGAGCGTATATATGGTGTTTCTTCATTTTCTATGTTGTAGGTTCAATAAAAGCAAAAGTGTAAGAATTTTAATCAATATAGTTATAGCATCTGGAAGCAAAATAAACTTCAGCAGCAACTCTCCCTTGCCTATTTTTTTTTTTTTTTGGCTGAATATCATCTGGCAGTCAGACCAACATTCAATTGCTAGTGGGAATAGGAAGGGAGACATGAAGGAGTCTTGCTATTCCCCTTAAGGAGGGAGAAACCAGAATACAATAAATGTAATGTTCTATTTTCCCGCAGGCACATAGTTTATTCCTATGTATTTTCAAGCACTGTCAGCAGTTAGCTGTCACCAAGAAATGGGAATAAAATAAATCTAAATACAAACAAAAAAAGGAAATCCAATGTCGTAATGGGTTTAATCTAAAGCTAATATTCACCTTTGCAAGACAAAACAATACATTTGGCAACATTTGGGAGTGGGGGGGTCTTAATGGGAGTGGGGGGTCTGACTTGGCCACGGTAATCCACGCTCTTGTTACATCCCGTTTAGACTACTGCAACACTCTCTACGTGGGGTTGCCATTGAAGACGGCTCGGAAGCTTCAACTGGTCCAGCGTGTGGCAGCCATGATACTAACAGGGGCAGCACACAGGGAGCATACAACCCCTCTGTTGCGCCAGCTCCACTGGCTACCAATTTGCTACCAGGCCCAATCCAAAGTGCTGGCTTTGGCCTATAAAGCCCTAAACGGTTCTGGCCCAAGTTACCTGTCCGATCGCATCTCCACCTATGAACCCACTAGGACTTTGAGATCTTCCGGGGAGGCCCTGCTCTCGATCCCGCCTGCATCACAGGCGCGGCTGGCGGGGACGAGAGACAGGGCCTTCTCGGTGGTGGCCCCTCGGCTGTGGAATGCCCTTCCCACGGACATCAAATTGGCTCCCTCATTGATGGTATTCCGGAGAAGAGTGAAGACCTGGTTATTCGAACAGGCGTTTGAATAAACAGTGCAATGAATTTCAGGAAATGGAACTACGATTGACGAGTTTGGATCATGATTCTAGTTATGAGACGCCAATTGACTGATTGTCTATTATTGTTAAAGTGTTTAACTTGCTTCTGTGTTAACTGTTTTTAAGTACCTGTTGATACCGCATTGAATTTTTGCCTTGATTGTTTGCCTTGTTTTGCTTGCCTTGTTTTGCTTGAATGTTATAAACCGCTATGAGTCGCCTTAGGGCTGAGAATGGTGGTATAAAAGGGAAGTAAATAAATAAATAAATAAATAAATAAATGACTAGTGGTTGTGTTTTTTAAATTGTGGTAATAGTGGAGCAGTTAAATTTTCCAACTAAAGACCCTGGGAATAAAACTAGTTTCCAAAAAGGAAACGTTTAGAGACAATGTGACTTGTATGCTAATAGACAATAAATCTGCTCATTCCACATTCATCCCGTGGCTGAAAAAATGTCAAAACTCTGATTTCACAACCTTCAGGTGACCAATGAAATGCGGAAAGAGGGCAGCATTTCAACTCAGCTTACTTTTTTTTCTTATGCAGCTCCAGTACACAGCAACTTATGCTCTCAAAAATTCAAATAATCTAATCTGCTATGTTTTCCAATGGCAAAAGACCTGAACCAAAAGAGGTAACCAACTAGTACCATGCTTCCATATTCCTAAGAGGATTTTTTTCTGTGATCTGTCTATGTTATGGAGTGACAAAGCTTCACAGCTGTTTATAAGTACAGGTTGAGCATCTCTTATCCATAATTCCATATATTCCAAAATCCCAAACTGTCCACATGAGTGGCTGAGACAGCAACATCTTTGCTTTTTGATAGTTTAGAGTACACACTTCATTTTATGTACAAATATATTAAAAATATTGTATAAACACCTTCAATTCATGTGCATAACATGTATATGAAACATAACAGATCCATTTCCAAGATATCACATCATGTAAGTATACACACATTTAAAATTCCAAACACTTCTTTAGGATAAGAGACCTCCGCTGGCATTATAACAAAATGTAAGGCTTTCAACCAAAAGTTTTTGTACTATTCAATTAGAATATATTGCTTGAAAACAGAATACTTTAGCAAGATAGTGCGCCTCTCTAGAATGAATGCCATACAACAAAACCACCTGTTTTTCCTATGAGTCATTTCTGGTTTTGTTGTATGGCATTCATTCTCTGAGTTGAACCAATATATTTCATTGCATTAACATCCTACCTGTCCTCCATAAACCTAATAATAGCATCCATGGTTCATCTGGTGGAATAAGGTTATCAATCTCTACTAGCTGTAATGGCTTTACATTATCTTATGCAATGTTTTTCCAAATGCTGTTTACTGGGAAACGCCATTGATAGCATTATATTGCATTCATGTCCTCATTGTAAGTCTTCACACAAGTTGATTTTTTTGTCAAGAGAAAATGGAGTGAATAGAAGCTCTTTGTACTTGCCTAGCATCACTATCACCATGTGAGGTCAGTTCAACTCAGAGAGGCTGTATGGTTAAAATCACTAATGGGTTTGGTGGCAGATGAGGGCTTGAGTGTGTTCCTAGCCTGATACTCAGACCATAACACCTGACATAGCCTCTTTTTCCTGGGATGGCTTCTGATTTCATTTAAAAAACTAATCCTGAAGCTTGCACACTCTAAAATGTGGTGACGGCTAACTACTGAGAAGACCTGGAGGTAGATATATAGATATATCCACAAATATACATGTATTATGTGTCTGAGGGGGAAGAAGACCACAAACTTGTTAATATACTCCACTGAGGCTGTGCCCACCAGACATTTGCTCAGACTACAATCTGACATATTTTTCAGCTTCTAGGTTTGAGGCATAGAGATTTTCTTGTTAGTGTTCAAGGCTGTAATCCTTCACACTGTTAGATTTCTTAAATCTCCCTATGGAGAGTGTGTTTGCTAATGATTGTCTTTGCAGGATTACAGTCAAAGATTTAAGGATCTTGGTTTTGTTTACATTTAAACCAAGTATTTTAAATACCAGACAAATGTGATACAGTGGTTTGCTCTTTGCAGCACATTTTTTAAACATTACAATATTCAGTGTGTTTCTTGAGAATGGATTTTAGAACTGCTTTAGTGTTTTAAGAAGCTTTCCACACCATTTGCCTAACCATCACACACACAAGTAAATCCAGACTGAACTGTGTTAAAATACATCCAGAAAACATTTTAGATCCCATTTGGGGACTGAGCCATAACTATAATAATTAGTCCATATTTCTGGGTGTCTGTACTATTCCTTGAGAATGAGAAGGTAAGAGACACAGAGAAAGAGAGAGAAATAATGTTCTGTGAAAATGGAGTAAAACCCTTGTGTCTGCAGGTTCTCTTGGCAGGAGTGATATTCCAGCACAGCCCATCTGTCTTCCCCTCACCTATCTTTCTATTTTTCTGTGTGACAATAATGACAACGGGGATTAGAAATCTCTCTGAGAAGATGCTGCAGCTGAACAGTACCTGGAAGGAAAACATCAGGCAAAATCCTCCTAGAACTTCAGTTGGGCAAGTGCTCCTAGAATAAATGAGGGCTGTTCTTGAAGCCCTATTCAAACATGGCCTAGCAGAGTGTCACGTGGAGCTATGGGAAGAGACCTTCCCCAGGTATGGTCTTCAAGCAGATCTTTGTACCAAGGTCAGGCCTATTCCCTAAAAATGTACAACAAATGAGCTACCAGGGAAGGATTCTTACTCAGCATCCTCAGATCATTGCTTTGGATCCAAGAATTAAAAGAGAAAAATTATGAAGGGCTTTGAAAATACATCTCTCTCTTTTTGACAGCCAAGGGAGAAAAGCTACCTTGCATCAATCCTGATCAGATGCCTCAGACATCAGAGAAAATTAGACAGTAGGCAGTAGGGTTTTGTTTTTGTTTGGTTCAGCTACAACAATTTCTCATTATGTGCCTTCAATTTGTTTCTGATTTATCTATCTCTATCTATCTATCTATCTATCTATCTATCTATCATTTTCTTCTTCTATCTATATAATAAAAATATGTATGTGTATATGTGGCTGGGATGCCCACTTCTACAGATAGGCACCCACTTCCACAAACAGCTTTAATCCACAGTGCTGAGGAGCCACCAAAAGCCCTCCCTCCAATGGCATTACAGATTACAACGAGAGACATCGAGGTGTTTCTTACTCTCTCCATGGGTGTGGAATTTGCATGATTCCACCCACTGTCTCTCCCTTGAACCTTTCCTACAACAAACAGAGCAGAACTAATCAGCAGCTAAACATAGTGGAGGAGTTTGGGGGATTGACTCCACATGATGGAAGTTGTACTTCACCCTGCATCAAGTCAGACCACTGTGACCCCCACTGACTACGCACCTGGACCCATTTGGCACACAGAACCCTCATGACCTAAGAAAAATACTGGAGAGGTTTGAGGGAATTCACCTTGATTTATAGCTGTTGTGGCTACTGGGATTTACAGTTCACCTGCAATCAAAGAGCACTCTGGACCCCACCAATTATGGCCCTGGACCTAACTTGGCACACAGAACCACCATGATCAACTGAAAATACTGGAGGGGTTTGGGGGAACTGATCCACCATGGTGGGAGCTGTAGTTTATCCTGCAGTCAGAGATCACACTAAACCCCCACAAATGATGAATCTAGAGCAAATTTGCCCAACATGACAAACTATAACTACTGATGGAGTTTCAAGGAAAGATCTGAACCCTAGGCTTTTGGAGTCCTCATTCAACACACAGACCACTACCCCACACTAGCTCCTTTTGATCATATGAACAGAATAATTACTCTGTTAGTGAATGTCCTTCAAAAGCCAGATTCAGAGTTCATTCTTAGGCATGTTCATCACTCAAAGTCTAAATGCATGAGAGGGAAGGCATGCTCATAATCTATGATCTCACTCCTAATGATGGCCTTTCTTCCAATTGCCAGAGGCTGCAATACTGATGATTGGAGAAAGTTATAGCTTTTTCGAAACTCAACTTCCAGAATTAACATCACCATTTCAGCCAGTCTACCCAGTAGCCATGCTGGTTGGAAGATTCTGAGAGCTATAGTTCAAAACAGCTATTTTTACAGGTTGTGAGTAAGCCTACATCTAAATAAGTACATCAGAACCACATGGAAAAATCGTAAGCAAAGATGGAAATGTAAAATGTAATTCTACCATCCTGAAACATTCATTAAATCTAAAATAAAGAAAGCAGTATCTTTTAGATTTTTCAGGGGAAACTAGTCACAGGTGTATCACACGCAAGATGAATGCCACTCCATTTCTAGATGACCACAAGTGCAATTTGTACTATTTGACTTGGCATTTTCCTCAAAAAAATGGAGAACTTCTTTTTCAAAAGCTCTGTGCTTTTGAAAAATTGTTTTAGGAGGCATGCAACTTAAAGAAAAGGGACACGAAAAGGTGAAAAGATGGAGTGCAGAGCCATCAAGGCAACCTGATGAAGTGTTCCGGTGGTAACCTTTTCTGCCACCCTGAAAAAGTTTCATCATTTTCTTGAGCACAGACTCTGCCCTTTGGGACGCGAGAAGCATTACATCCTTCAGACTTTTGATCTTTCCTACCTAAATGGGGAATTCTGAACCCATCCCTGATCCTCAGTGCCTCATTATCTGCAATGCAACCTGTTACAACCCTGGGGCTGATGCCTGCTTCACTTTCACTGCAGTAAATTGGGAGCAAACGAGTTCAGTTGGGGCGTGTTCGCTCTAGTGCGGTGCCTCTGGCTTATTCCATAGTTTGAAATCACTAACAAAAAAGCAGTTGTCCAACAGAGCCTCAAACCCCGCTTTATATACACTCTAAGATGTATACAGTCGATAAAACCTGCCAGATGTGAGCATTAAATAAGGAAACAGATAACAGTCAACATGCACTGGGACAGAGTCACAGAATCAATTTTTCAATCAGAAAGAAGTATATATGGAACATATTTTTCTTAAAGCAAAATTTTCTACCCTGAATTCTGGTTCTTGTCTAACTGGAAGCCAGGCAGTATTCACACATGACAGATAAAGGTGTTTGAGGGACAAAATACTGAGTTAGTTAAAGACAAATCCATATCATTTCCTCACATTCCACTTAATATAGTATAATCCCTTTATCCACAGATTCGATATCCACAGTTTCATATTACTACACTCCTAAAAATGCACCCTCAGAAGTCTTCGTGAGATTCTATGGTATGCTCTCAACCTACGTATAGTCAAAACACAGGTTAAGCAATTATCAGTGGGCTCAGGAAACCAGAGGGGTATTGGAAGGTTTCCCCTATGCATATGGGGTCATGCTGTATAACCAGGATACATAGAGGATGGATGTGCTTTTCCATGGCCTGTTGTGGTTGTTTATTTATCCAGTTACTTCCGACTCTTCGTGACCTCATGGACCAACCCACACCAGAGCTCCCTGTCAGCCGTTACCACCCCCAGCTCATTCAAAGTCAAACCAGTCACTTCAAAGATACCATCCATCCATCTTGCCCTTGGTCTGCCCCTCTTCCTTTTTCCTGCCATTTCCCCCATCACCACTGTCTTCTCCAAGCTTTCCTGGCTTCTCATTATGTGGCCAAAGTACTTCATCTTTGCCTCTGATATCCTTCCCTCCAGTGAGTATGAACTCGTTTGATCTTCTTGCAGTCCAAGGCACTCTCAGAATTTTCCTCCAGCACCACAGTTCAAAAGTGTCTATCTTCAAAATTTCGCTCAGCCTTTCTTATGGTCCAGCTCTCACATCCATAGGTTGCTGCGGGGAATACCATTGCTTTAACTATGTGGATCTTCATTGCCAATGTGATGTCTCTACTTTTCACTATTTTATAGAGATTGGTCTTTGCTCTCCTCCCAAGAAGTAAACGTATTCTGATTTCCTGGCTGCAGTCTGCGCCTGCAGTAATCTTTGTACCTAGAAATACCTTTTCTCCCTCTATTTGCCAGTTATCAATCAGTCTCATTGCCATAATCTTGGTTTTTTTATGTTTATCTGCAACCCAGCTTTTGCATTTTCTTCTTTCACCTTGGTTATAAGGCTAAGCAGCTCCTCCTTGGTTTTAGCCATCAAAGTGGTATCATCTGGATGTCTAAGGTTGTTAATGTCTCATCCAGCAATTTTAACGTCTTCTGATTTTTTTTGCTGCAGTCTGCATCTGCAGTAATCTTTGTGCCTGGTAATACAAAGTCTGTCACTGCCTCCACATTTCTCCCTCTATTTGCCAGTTACCAATCAGTCTGGTTGCCATAATCTTGGTTTGGAGAAAGGAAAACTGGCCTAGAGAAAGAGAAACTAACCTAGACTGAAACCTTTTTATCAAGTGGAGAAAAACGGTAGACTATGCTTGGGCACACTTACAGAAATGGATTTCCTTATATCTTGGAAGCTTATTCCCAATATGCTTATTGTTCAGAGATTATGAGATTTGTTGGCGCCAAACAAAACAAATATTACGACAGAACAAGCAATGACTGTTAGGGCAGAAGAAGCAAGGTTTTGAAAAGGAAGTGGCTGAACAGAAACAATGCTTGTTGTTAAACTAATAGAGAGGAAGTCATATTTGTGCTTCCCTACACATGTTATCCCAAGAGCTATCAATTCTAAAAGTTCATTGTGCATAAGGAAGACGAATGGGCAACTGTTTTAGTGGAAGGTGCACAAGAACTTTAAAAGGGCAAACTGAGATACTGGTGGCAATAACCATGGAGAGAAATTGTTCTTACATAAGGTTCTTGTGGGTTTTTTCGGGCTATAGGGCCATGTTCTAGAGGCATTTCTCTTGACGTTTCACCTGCATCTATGGCAAGCATCCTCAGAGGTAGTAAGACCTCACTACCTCTGAGGATGCTTGCCATAGATGCAGGCGAAACATCAGGAGAAATGCCTCTAGAACATGGCCCTATAGCCTGAAAAAAACCCACAAGAACCTAGTGATACCAGCCATGAAAGCCTTCGACAATACATTGTTCTTGCATAGTTGTTGGGTTAAGCTAAACTCCACAAATGGCTGAATCATCCATTTCTGCTTCAGAGTCCAGAAACTCACCTGAAAGTAATCCATACTGAGTTCTTTGATTGAGACAAAATAGTGCAAATTAGCAGAAAATGAAACCTATCCTTTCATGCTGTCTCACATTGTGGTACAATAGTGCCATGGTATTCTACTAAATATAACAGAAACCAACTGCTTCGCAGGAGGAAAGCATAACTATTATTTTACCTTAAGATTTATTATTCTTTCAGGAAACAAACACTCGTGTGTAGGCATGGGCAAACTTAATCCCTCCAGGTGTTTTGGACTTCAACTCCCACAATTCCTAACAGCCTACCGGCTGGGAGTTGAAATCCAAAATGCCCAGAGGGATTAAGATTGCCCATGCTTGTTCTTGTGGGTATTTTCTCCTAGTATTCTGTAATACAATTCACCACCTCCCACTTTCATTTGATTTAGTGCCCAGTCTTAATTTAAATATTACAAATCAACTGTGAAGATTTTGTGCAAACGTATTTCCAGGTGTTTTCATTATGTTCTGAATTTGGAATTTTAAATGATTTATGCAGACACTGATTTTTGCACTCAAAAAAAGGGGCCCCTTCCTCTGTGTCACAATAATTGCTACTGAAGAAGTCATCAGAAAACAAACATCTTTTTCAAACTTCATGTCGGAGGGCAAGGGAATTTGATTGCTTTTATACAACACAGTCAAAACCACAGGGGATTCGAACCACAACACAGGCATTTAAAAAGAAACATATATCAAAATCTACCTAAAGAATGGGCTGAGAATTCTGTCGTACCAACCTGATCCCTTCCCTGTCTCAAAACCCTTGGTCCTGTGGAGTAACTCTGCCAAAACTGAAAAAGGCATTACTGGACAGCTCAAAGTACGTATTTTACTTCCACCCCAGCTTTTATTTGCCCATTGATAAACCCTTTGTGAAAACCATTTTATCAGAGATTTATTTTTTCCCCCATCCCTCTTCATGTCAGAACATTATTTTTTATTGTACAGGAACTTAACAATTACATTCAAATTACAAAGGATCCAATTCCTTCTATTAAATGGAATGCAATTGCAACAGTATATTTGCTTAAAACAACTCTGGATGCCACTTCCTGATTCTTTGATAATATTCAGAAAACTGCAATTGCAGGTCACATGCAAAATATGTTTCTCTCAAGGTAACTATCCTGCCCACATTTATGCAATTTTCTTCCCACTTTTTATATGTTGATCATTTGTCAAGTGCTGAAGTGGTCTTTGAGTGACAAGAGGCTGAGGTTCTGATTTGGAGAATGAAATGTTAATCAGAGCATGAGGAAAGGCTTCCAAACAGATGCAAGTAAGAAAAGCCAATTTAACTATTCAAAACCAGAGGTCTGAAAAACCTAGTGCACATGAAAGATACATCTATATGCATACGATAGTGCTGCAGTTGAGCAGTTCAGCTTAACTTGCTCTTGTCCAAGTTGCCATCTCCTGCTGTGCATGAGTGAGTTCTGGGTACTGTTAGAGATGTTGATGTTTGTTTAGTGGTTCGTTCTAAGACATTGCTGGGAATACCAAATGGGGTGCCAAAGAAGAATCAGCAGCATCTTCCACTAGTGCATGTTCAAGACACCCAGGTATAAGAGGGAGGAACAACAGAGGTCTCCTTTCATTCATACACTGCTGTAATGGTCCCTTTTTAGGAATGGGAGTCTGACACCACAATCTCACAATCCTAATTAATGACAGCATACAAAGCCAATGCCCTTGCACTACCTAGCAGACTTGTGCACCAACTGTGCCCATATTTTGAGAGGTCGGATTTGGCAATGGTAGTCCATGCTCTGGTTACATCCCTGATAAAATACTGCAACACACTCTATGTAGGGCTGCCTCTGAAAACTGTTTGGAATCTTCAATTAGTCCAACCTTCAGCAGCCAGGTTGCTTATGGGAGTGGGATGTCGAGAGCGCACAATGCCCTTGTTCCACTGGCTGCCTATTAGCTACAGATCACAATTCAAATTTCTGGCTCTGGCCTATAAAGCCCTGAATGGTTCTTGCCCCGTTTACCTGTCCGAACGTATCTCTCGCTACAATCCACCTAGCACCCTAAGCTCGTGCAGGGAGGCCCTGCTTGCTGTCCCCCCACCATCACAATCGCGGATGGTGGGGGCAAAAGACAGGGCCTTCTCTGTGATGGCCTCTCTACTGTGGAACTCTCTCCCAAGAGAAATTAGAGCTGCCCCATCTCTCCTGACTTTTTGGAAACAAGTGAAATCCTGGCTGTGGGATTCAGGCCGTTGCGGACTAGGCT
Organism: Anolis sagrei; assembly: GCF_037176765.1. NCBI lineage: Eukaryota > Metazoa > Chordata > Lepidosauria > Squamata > Anolidae > Anolis > Anolis sagrei. The sequence continues at coordinate 169,166,234 of NC_090025.1, forward strand.
GACGTGCTGACGAAGCTATGGCTTTAATGGGCTGGACAGACTGCTTTTAGGGTGATGACTTAAATTGGTGATTGTCTGAATTGTTTTAAACTGTTTTATATTGTTTTCATTTAATCTGTATATTTATGCTTTTCTTGTGGCACCATGCTGTGCCGGTTGTTAGCCGCCGTGAGTCCCTCTCCGGAGGTTGAGTCGGGATAGAAATGCCCAAAATAAATAAATAAATAAATTTGACAACTCACTAACCCTTTCAAACACACACACACAGAGAGAGAGAGAGAGAGAGAGAGTACAGAATAATAAAGAATATTTTCCTGGGAAAATGATGCCTTGAGTTTATAGGTTTGTCTAATTACAAGCTGTACAACAGTGGTGGGCAGAGGTCCCTTTGAAAAACAAGATGGGAACTATATAAGTAACTTCTCTTTTTAAAAAGGGTACATGTCTCCAGGGCCTAAAATAACCCAGGGGAGATCAAAAGTGGGGGGAAATGCCCCCACACTTCCATATATTTGGGATGTTTTATTCTTTTTTGTGTTTACCCAATACAGCCAACGACCACCCCTAATGTAGAGCATGGGATTTGTAGTTTCCTCTATCATCTAAACTAGTTACAATACCAGAAGACACAAGAAGACATCCCTTCTTTTGAATGTGGGAAACTACCTTCCTGAACAAGCATAATTTAGAGTTAAGGTAAAGCCAGTATATTGTCTTGTCTCTAGGAAGCCCTCCTATCGGCTGCTTTGCTGCTAAGACCTTCTCAAAATGAAGCATTCCTTGCATGGGAAGTAGAAGACAAGAAAACAGTGGAGCATTTTATTTATTTTGTTTTGAAACAATCTGCATGTTCTGGCAAAGCTGCAAACTGAAGAGTTTATAAGGGAGGAACTCAAGCCCTGCTTCTTTGGACTCCAGATCCCAATATCACTGATGATCGACCAAGGCAGATGATGGTTCAGGGGGCTGAAGGCCAAAAACACTCTGGTGGACTAAAGTTTATGAATAACTGCTCTAGCCATTACTTTGATTAGGGTTTTTTTTCTTTCAGCAAAAGTGGCCATGTTGAATGGGAGATTCCAAGCTTTATAGTAACTTTTCCACCTTCTGGGAAAAGACTAGTTCAGAATTCCATAAATACACTGCCACGACTTCTGTACATGCAAGTCCCATAAACAGAACCAAAAAGTAGCTGGTTCAAAAGGAATCAGCAGGGAACTGAAGTCCATATGCACATCTCTTTTACATCTGGATTGAGTTACCCAGGGGTCTTGTGTTTGCTAAGGAAGGAAAAAGTGACAAGGAACATATTGGAATCATTTGTGTTCATAAATAAATGATATCAAGAAGCCTACAGAGTTGCTAACTCCTGTGTTGCTCCATCTGGTTGAGAGAGATAATCTTTCCACTGGAGCAAACATAGACTTCTGAAGTTGCTGTATCTTCCACAAAACTGTTGCAGTTTCTCAACATGGAACTTGGGGGGGAGGGGGGGGGGAAATGAAGGAAGCAGAGAGAGAAGGGAGATGTTCGGCTGACCTATATGGTCGCCTCTGAAATTCTGCATGTTATTCTCCCCAGTAGCACCAAGAAAATGGTTTTATTTTTCTTTGCTGCACAAACATGAGATAAATGTGTGCCCAATTTACTTTTCAAAAGAAGATACATGGCTTTTTTGTCAGCATCTGGCTGTGACCATATACAGTTAAGATGACTCTCCATTCTCTTTCCCTACAATGCGGCAACAATGGAATGCTGTTTCTGAATAGGTTCAGAAAGGAACCAATGAAGGGGGGAGTGGCGAAAGAAGAGATTAGGAATTGCGGGGGCGCAGTGTCTGAAGACTTGTCCGATATCAACACTGAAGAGGAGCAAACAATGCACTGCATGAACTGTATATAGGTCAAGCTTGTTGAAATCTTAATACAGTCTATACAAGCATAACAATACAGATATCCAGCTTAGCACACCATTAGCTCCTTATACCAATTAATATCTCACAGTAAGCTGACATTTGTGAGATCACTCTTGGGCCTTTTAATTTAGCATGCCTTCTAATTAAAGAAAGATTAAAAGTACTTTAAATTATTGCTCCTCCTTCCACACTCTACAGGGCTCTGTCTATACTACTTGGGAGAGAATGCATTAAAAAAAGATCCTACTCAGAAGCCTTATTAAGCCATAGTCTGAAGGGATGCCACCCGGGACTCCTATCATGTGCAGAAATCCACAGAGAGTGCTTCTAGTTTGTAGAAGAAACTTGTTACTCTATTGACTCCACCCTTGAGACCAGATTTTTAAAAGATCAGACGATAAACAGAAAATAAAATAGAGAAACAACTTTCTTTTTTGTAGATCCCATCTCTCAAATCCATGCTACTTTTCTGGTTCCTTCTTGTTTTTACAAATAGAGGCCCACTGTGGTGCAATCAGCAACAGCAGTTTAGAAACACGGCAGGTTTCCAGAAGACAAATGTGGTGCAAACCAATCTCTCTAGTCTTTGGTGTGTCCTACAGTTAAAGAATAAACTACTACCAACTAGAGAACAAGGAGTGAAATATGAACAGTAAAGTTCTTTTGTTATTTGATTGGTACACCCAGATGGTATTATGTTGCACGAAGTCTGGAAGAGCAGCACTTGAAGCTCTTTTCTGGTTGAATCCAATTGAAGAGATGGAATAAATGTAGAGTACACAGATCTCAGGGCCTGATTCTTAGACTCAAATTTTATGGGCCATCTCCAGGCAGGAGATAAAGCTGCAGTTTATCTGGTTTTGGTAAACATGTCTCCGGGTAATACGAGTGGTAGGGTCTCCCACATCAGACAGACTTTAGTGAAGAAGCCAGACTAAATATGCCAAACAGTTACTGGGGAACAGCAATTTTGAAGACTAACATTGGCAAAGACCTTTCAAATACAATGGCAGTGCCACCATAGCTAGCACATGTTAGTACTGCACAGAAGGAAGGATGGCAAACCCCCCTTGAATTTCTTTTACCATGAAAATCCTATGATGAGACTATCCAAAATGAAACAAGAAATAGTGCCACAAGATGAATCTTCAGGCGGTATTCAATGAGCTACAGGGGTGCAGTAAAGAACTACTATAAGTAGTGCTGTGGCTAATGATGCGACTGGACTCCAACTGAAAGGATGTTCAGTTGTTGATGTGCTCAGAGGTGAAAAGTGACTCCAAGGCTGCACAACACATATTACAGGAACATGTAATGTAGGAAGCATAAATCAGGGGAAGTTAGATATTGCAAAACAAGAAATGGAAGGTATTAACAGGGTGTCTCTACTGGAAAGTGAGCTAAAGTGGACCAGAATGGTATATTTTCTCTCTCTCTCCAAAAGCGAAGATCACGAAACCGAGACTATCATACTTTGGACATATCATAGAATAATAGAGTTGGAAGAGATCACATGGGTTATTTAGTCCAACTCCCTGCCATATAGGAAAAGCACAATTGAAGTACCCCTGACAGATGGCTATCCAGCCTCTGTTTAAAAGCTTCCAAGGAAGGGGCTTCCACAACACCCTGAGGCAGAGAGTTCCACTGTTGAACAACTCTTATGGTCAGGAAGATCTTCCTAATGTTCAGGTGGAATCTCCTTTCCTGTAATTAGAACCCATTGCTCCAAGTCCTAGTCTCCGGGGCAGCAGAAAACAAGCCTACTCCCTCTTCCTTATGACATCCTTTCACATATTTATGCATGGTTATCACGTCACCTCTCTACCTTCTCTTCTGCAAGCTAAACATACCCAGCTCTTTAAGAAGTTCCTCATTGGGTATGATCTCCAGACCTTTGATCATTTCAGTCACCCTCCCCTGGACACCTTTCAGCTTGTCATGAGTAGACATGACTCACCAGAGACTACAATAGAGCTTGATAAAGCAGAAGACAGGAGGAAAAGAAAAGCCTGCATTCTAGATGAATGGATTCAACCAACGAAGCCTTAGACTGCAAGACCCGAGCAGGGTTATTGATAATAGAGTGACTAGCAGCTCTCTCATTCAGTTGCCATAAGTCACAGTCAGCTTGTCAGCAGTTAACAGCAATAACACATTATCTAATTGCCTACCAACTGCTTGATGATTGCAATGATTTTATTGGGTTTTATTGTATATTCTATACTATAGTATTAATCATACTATTTGTACTCTACCCTTGTATCCCTAAACACACACAAAAACAGATAAATATAAATTTAACAAATAATAATAAATAATGCATTATTTATTATTTAATAAGTAAATTATTTAATAATAATAATTTAATTAATAAATAATAAATATCAAATTATTTGAAAACTTTCAGTTCAAACAACAAAACAAACAACATGGCATGTTATGCTGATACTTAGTGCAATCAGAATGTGCACCTTGATCATATTTTGAAATATATATTTATAATATCTTATTCCTTCAACCTCTCTGCCCTGTTTGCTCATTACAAAGTAATATATTCCATGTTGCTCTCCTTCCTTAACTTGCTGCAATATAAACAGGATTTCATTTATTATTATTATTTTTGCAACCAAGCTGTCAAAAGATGGAAGGCAAATTTGTTGGATTCAGACAGCGTTCTGTGCATCTTTTTGGCAGGACTCATGGTAGTTGGACTCCAATGTGACATTGCTTTTCTGTCTGTTAAATGATTTACTTCCTTTTAGTCGGCACATACAAAGAACTGGAAAGGATTTAGAAGAAAGGAAAGGAAAGAACTGGGAAGCCTCTTAATTAAAAACAAAAGGCAAGAATGTGGAAGCTAATTAATTTAAAACAGATGCTCTCTTTGACCAGGTGGTCAAAATAACAACATGCCTCAATGTAAATAGAGCAGCTGGAAAGACTGCTGCATAGTAAATGGGTTATTATAACAAGCTTATTCATACAAAATGCAAAAGGCAGATTGATTGGCACTTCGAATTAAAGACTTCTCTGTTGTTCTGAGCATGGCCATTGGGAATTCTTTCTCCCAAGAAAAGGAGCACCTTCATGGTATCCCCAGCACCTCTGGGAACAGCAGGACACATAAAGATCAGGGCCCATCCTTTATTATACTTAGCCCAATATTTCAGTGCTTCAAAAACATAAACTAATTTCACACAACCTACCACACTAAGGGTCCAAAATATTAACATGTGTATGAGGGAGAAATTTTTGAAAAGGACAAAGTTATTTTGGGTTGTAGGTTTTTTCGGGCTATATGGCCTTGGTCTAGAGGCATTCTCTCCTGACATTTCGCCTGCATCTATGGCAAGCATCCTCAGAGGTAGTGAGGTACCTCTGAGGATGCTTGCCATAGATGCAGGCGAAACGTCAGGAAAGAATGCCTCTAGACCATGGCCATATGGCCAACCTACAACAACCCAGTGATTCCGGCCATGAAAGCCTTCGACAATACACAAAGTTATTTTGTTTATGACTTCATGGGAACTAAATAAATAAATAAATACCATTATTTGTAACCCACCCTATCTCCTCGAGGGGACTCAGGGCAGTTTTCAACAGAAAAATGGCAAACATTCAATGCCAAAGATTACCAATAACCAATAAACAACTAAGATTCCTCTATCACAAGCACCCCACATATAACTCAAATTGCTAGGATTTGTACAAAGGACAGTGTGGATTTTCTTCTGCCCAACAGTACAATAGGGGTTCCTTCATGGAGATGTTATATTTTCTGCCCCCAAGGATGACTGAGAGACTGGATATGTGCTGCCGACTCGCTCCAATTAATTTCTAGTATTGTAATGTAGCATGATGGTAGTCAAAATGACATATCTTGAGTTTGTAAACCTGCATCTAACTCTATGTGTATTCTGTGTTGATACTAAGCATAGGGGGGCCCAGTGACGCAGTGGGTTAAAAAGCTGAGCTGCTGAACGTGGTGACCGAAAGGTCGCCAGTTCGAATCCGGGGAGTGGCATGAGCTCCCGCTGTTAGCCCCAGCTTCTGCCAACCTAGCAGTTCAAAAACATGCAAATATGAGTAGATTAATAGGTATCGCTCCGGCAGGAAGGTAACAACGCTCCATGAAGTCATGTCAGCTACATGACCTTGGAGGTGTCTACAAACAATGCCAGCTCTTCGGCTTAGAAATGGAGACAAGCACCAACCCCCAGAGTTGAACACAACTGGACTTAATGTCAGGGGAAAACCTTTACCTTTACCTTTACTACTAAGCATAGTAACACTAGTCATAAGGCAACACTTCCTCAAAAAGGAAGAAACTGATAACTGAAGGCATATAAGAACCTGAAGCCCATGTTTATACCCTCTAATCATGGTAAAGAAGAGTAACACTGCATTGGGATATTACAATATGATCCCTGTATCCACAGGAAATGTACTGATGGTTTCATCGAACTGCATCCAACAAAATTCACCCTCCCTATGAACTTTTAAGCTCCTCTAGATGATTCTATGGTATGCTTCTGATGGAAGTTGTGAAAGAGTCGTCCTGGAGGATCTAACAAATTCCTATATATGAAAGCTCTCTAGATATTTTCTGGGTCCTCCAGGAAAACCCTATGGTAACTTTGGTCAGAAGTTATTAATTTAAATAGGATTGCTATTATCCGCAGATTCCTGTTTCTATGGTAGGTTCATGAACATATCCCCTATGATTATTATTTTTTTGTCGTGTCAGGAGCGACTTGAGAAACTGCAAGTCACTTCTTGTGTGAGAGAATTGGCCTTCTGCAAGGACGTTGCCCAGGGGACGCCCGGATGATTTGATGTTTTTATCATCCTTGTGGGAGGCTTCTCTCTTGTCGCCGTATGAGCTGGAGATGATAGAGGGCGCTCATCCACCTCTCCCCGGATTAGGACCTGCAACCTGTCGGTCTTCAGTCCTGCCAGCACAAGGGTTTAACCCACTGCGCTCCTCTATGATGATGGGGTCGTAATTGTATAATCCACTATGTCCATTGTAGATTTGAATTGTGAATTTTACACGTGTCTTACCAGACTCTTCTGCTGCTGATATGGAAATACATTCAAGTCACAACACATTTATCTCGGCCATTGTTTCCTTGCCATTTTGAAACCTGTTTCTAATCCCTACTTTTTCCAAAGCTCTCTAGTATTCTAATAGACTCCCAAAAAAAATAACATATAAGGGAATATTTTAAATGCCTGAAGTGTACAAATCCAGTGATTTGTTGGTGCACAGACATTCCAAAAGTAAGGACAAAATATTCTTACAGTGTGCACAATATAATATGGCCAACTGCTTGCGTAACCACTATTGTAGATGCAATGTTCCAATACCATTGTCAATATGAAGAGGGAAATAGCTCAGAAATATTATCTACAGAGACTGTATACTCAATCTCCCTTTAAAAGAAATACCTCAGGAACTTATGACTTCAATCTTAAAACAATTTTGTAAACCTTCTATCTAGCTGCCAGACAGACCTCCCCATCTGCACCAGCCCTTGCTTGTATTTTAAAGATACAGGCATCTTACAATGCAACAACCATGAGCATGTTGAGTTCTATAGTAAATAAGCCCAAAGAATACCATCATGATGGACTTTATCTAAAAAATATATAATAACTTTACAAGGAAAAAGCATTCATTTAGACAGGACTCTCTTTCACATCCCAATTTAAGACTAAATCTTCCAAATTCTTCCACATTTGGTTTGTTCTAGCATATCTGGTGGCAATTTTAAATCTGGGTTGCTGTGAGTTTTGCAGGCTGTTCCAAAAGCCTTCTCTCCTGACGTTTCACCCATGTCTATGGCAGGCATCCTCACAGGTTGTGAGGTCTGCTAGAAACTAGACAAGTGAGGTTTATATATCTGTTGAATGTCCAGATTAGGGGGAAAACTCTTGACTGCTTGAGGCAACATTGCCCCAGGCAGCAATCATCCAGGCTTTGAAACTGCAAGGTCATTCAATGATAATCAAGGTGGCCAATTGCAACATTCACGCTTCAAGCAGACAAGAGTACTTTCTCCCACCCTGGACATTCCACATATATATAAACCCCGCTTGCCTAGTTTCCAACAGACCTCACAACCTCTAAGGATTCCTGCCATAGATGTGGTCGAAACATCAGGAGAGAATGCTTCTGGAACATGGCCATATAGCCCAGAAAACTCAAAGTAACCCAGTGATTCAGACCATGAAAGCCTTCGACAACACAATTTTAGATCTGTTTTCAATACTTGAACAATCTGTAAATTATATATTTGCTGCAGCATTTTTCAAATTCTAGCTGCTATTCCAGGCTTCACTATAGTGCAGATATGTGTTAGGAATTGTTATAATCTAATCCACATCAAAGTTATATATTCTGAAGAACTCAAAGGCTTGTACAGCATTCTGCGACCTTTCAGTTGACCTAACAAACAGGATTCTGAATTTTTGCTTTTGGCTTTTTCTTTATTCTTAGTCCACTGTGATACTGTAGCACAGCAAACAATTGTTTTCTGTAGAGTTTCCTCTCTGCATCTTGAAAGTACATATACCTCTGCGCAGATGTTTCATTTACCTATCAATGTCATTCGCACACAGGCACAGAACTATACTACCTGCAGACTCCCGCCATCTGTTCATTCGGTTAAGGTTTCTATACGCCAGATCTACAGGAAACGACACGTCGCACCTGCTTTAAAGCAACTGCTCCAGGGCAGACTAAACACCGAGCCACCAATACAGACTATAAGATCATTTCCAACTAAATGTCTTATCTGCAGCAATAAAACCAGATGCCAGCCCCCTTGACCTGGAAATGAGTTATAATAACTGCATCTTCAATTGCTAATCCTGGACACATTTGGTTATTAATTGCTTTACACAAGTGAAACAGAACAGTTATTTATCGACTTCTTTTTTTAAAATGCTAAATATGATGTTCATGGTGAAGTATTTGGAATTTTGAGAAATTTAAGAAACACATTTTTGAATATCTTAAACTTGATCAGGAAACTGTCTACCTTGAAAATGAGAGAGCAAGGGGCTATTTAAGTTCAAAATACTCAAGAGCCCATAACGATATGATTGGCTGAGCAAAGTGTATTTCATAATCATGCTCCACTTAGCTATGGTTAGTAGGAATGGGACTAATTCAGATCATAAGGGGATAGGCAAGTGACAAAATTTGGAAATGGTACTCCCAGAATTTAGCTAGCAATGGCATTGAGTGGTCTAACTCAGTATAAGAGAGGTGTGTGAAGCACACATAAAATGTGAAACATAGGTGAATTTGCCTAGTCTAAAAATAATTCCCCCGCCACCCCGCTCCGCCAGTCTTGATTCCAGAATATTGACACAAGCATGGGGCTCTGAAATACTATTACACTGTGTTTTAAAGTTTAGATGAACATATGAACTTTGGCATGAAGCTGTGGTTTGAGCATTGTACTACAACCCTGGAGACCAGGGTGCCAATCTCTGCTTGGCCATGAAACCCACTGGGTGACCTTGACCAAGTCACACTCTTCCAGCATCAGAAAAAGCTCAGTGACAGGGTTGTCTTTGGGTTGCTCTAAATCAGAAATGACTTGAAGGCACACAGCCACAAAAAAACCCAATAAATTAATTAGTAAAATCCTGAAAAGGTTGTATAAAAAGGTGATAAACGATGGGTTTACAGCAGTGGTTCCCAACCTGTGGTCTGTGGATGACCAGTGCTTCGCAAGAACTAAAATATGGTCCGTGGCCTCACCATTACTACTCCAATGCAACAAGACTGACTGATCTTGCAAAACCTTCTTACAGGGCCAAGTCTTATTAAACATGGTTTTCTGTGAGCAAGTGCATTGTGACTACTGGATGCCATATGTTCTGTATTAGAAACTAGAGCTGATGTGGTTTATCCAATGCAATTTTCTGAATCAGCACCCTAAATAACCAAACTGAATCTAAAGTTGACCAAAAACTGATTTGTAACCCTTTTGGTACTAATTTTGGAGAGTGGTCCCTGGTCAAAAGGTCCCTTGGTCAAAAAAACATTAGGAACCACTGTTTTAGGGAAAGGAAACACATAGTGCACGTCTTTAATTCTTTATTGATGGCCATGTGTCACAACAGGAAACATTTTAAAAGAGGCATCCTTTTTCTCTTCCCTTCTATTGTCTTACACAGAAAAGAATGGTTCTTAGAAGAAGAGCACTTGTCAGCAGTCATTTACCATATGCCCACTGAAATAATTTGTGAACACATTCAAAATCTCATTATCAATTAATTGAGGGCACCTTTATGTTGAGCAATTCATTTCTAAATGGACAATTTAATCAGTTAATCAATTCAACGTTGCAGCTTTGCTAACACATACAACAAAAGTAAGTGCTAACACAGAGAGAGGCAAAATGAATTAAAGTTGGAATAATGTATTTAACAATAAGGGCATCCTTTTCCTTATGCGATCTTTTGCTCTAGGATTATTGAAGCTTATATCTAACCACCACAGCATCAAAAGCAACTGCAATGAGAAAAAAAATGACATTGCTCATTTATAAAACAACAGAAAGGAAAAATTCACCAGTTGAGATGGATTCCTCCTGCCCAATGTCACGGCTAATCATAAATGGTGCTGAAAATGTATAAATGCAAGTCTTTTGCATAACTGCGCAAATGCCATGTTGTGCATCTGGAAAATTCCTAGACTAAAGCACCTTCATTAAAGAAAAAGAAAGAATGTGAGGTCAATGAATTAAGCATACTGATAATACAGCCAAAACCTGCTCAGTTCTTTTTAAAAAATGTTTATACAATGCTGCTTTATGGATTTGGCAGACACATTAAATATGGATCTCTCTATGATTCATAAAACAAGTGTGGGCACAAACCCAGATGGCAAATTTCCATCCACTTCCTTCAGTGCTTGTGGGAGAGGACCAGAAGAGGAAGCAGAATGAAGAGGGCACCTTAGTTAATATTTGGCAAATTTACAGTTTTAACTGTCACTGTGCAAAACGTGTAGCAACCACCACTCTTCGCTCTGTATGAATGGCGGGGAGGGAAGGGGAATCAATTCACATGAAGGCTGAGATGTAGTTCAGAAGTTGATTGAGCCCTTGAATTCAATCGGTTCTTCAAACGTCTTGAAAGGCCCTTCAAATTTCATCAAAAACTCATGTTCCTGACACATAGATAGGGCAATGTGCTGATTTTAATTATATTATCTTATTCCTAAAACCTGATCAGTGGGCTATCAAAGGGAAAAACTGTCCAAAAGAAAAGAAGGTCTGTGCTAGGAATTGGCGCTTTTCAAGGGCTGGAGTGCTATACTGGACCTTGGAGGTCTCCCTACATACACATATTGATGCCACTCTTGAAACTATTTTTAACAACAAAAAGGAGTCTTGGGAAGAGAATGGGAGAAATTATACCTGTTTTAGGCCTAAGGGTATGTGTGTGAGTGCCTTCGAGTCCCCTTTTGAGTTATGGTAGCCCCATAAATTTCAAAGGTTTATCTTAGACAATTAATATTCATAGGTGGTTTTGCCAGTTCTTTTCCCTGAAATATGGAAGCAAGTAGCCCATTATCTCTTTTGGGATGTTTGAATTCTTGCAGCCAAGGAGAGTAGATGTCAACAGTGATAGCTTCTGAGTAGCTTAGGTGGGCACAGAGGGACAGCTAGGTGGGTGGAATTCCCTACCGAATTACCTATTTCTCTTCAATAGCCATAGCACTCAAACCTCTCAACAGTTATTTTGACCTGCTGAACTGTCAACTTATTATTCTACTCCTGGATCCATCCCTGTCACTGGAGGCCAGGTGGATTGCAACACGGAGTGCCAGAGGAAAACTTTGACAGGTGGACCAGTTATGAGCTTTCCTAGGTAGGGATAACATACCATGATAGAATTTGAAGGCATAACCTTGTTAGGATGCATTTTCACTGTAGAATAAATGCACTTTGATGTCAATTTAACTACCATAGCCCAATGCTATGGAATCCTGGGACTGGTAGTTTGGTGAGGGAACAGCATTATTAGGCAGAAAAAATTAAATACTTTGTAAAACGGCAACTCCATGATTCCATAGCATTGAGCCATGGTAGTTAAAGTGGGGTGAAAGTGCATTCATTCTAGAGTGTAGAAACATTCTCAGTCAATTCAGGACCTGCCTAAACAGTTCAGGATCTGCCTATCTGTGCGACTGCCTCCTCCCCTATGAGCCCACACGATCCTTAAGATCTTCCAGGGATGCCCTTCTCTCGCTCCCACCCCCATCCCAGGCACGGTTGGTGGGGACGAGGGAGATGGCATTCTCGGTGGTGGCCCCCCGTCTCTTGAATTCCCTCCCTAGAGAGATTAGGCAGGCACCCTCCCTAGCCACATTCCATAAAGAATTAAAGACGTGGATGTTTTGTTGTGCCTTTAACTGATGACCGCTATGACAAACTATTGTACCATGATCTGTTTTCACCATTTAACCTGAATTCCTATATTACATCATTATTCATATATGTAAGTTAAACTGAGATGATCTGATCCTGTTTAATTGATCTGTTTCCATGATACCTGAACCGGTGCCTGGCCGCTGTAATGGTCTGGATGAGGGCGAACAAACTGAAACTAAATCCAGACAAGACAGAGGTACTCCTGGTCAGTCGCAAGGCCGAACAGGGTATAGGGTTACAGCCTGTGCTGGACGGGGTCGCACTCCCCTTGAAGGCGCAGGTTCGCAGCTTGGGTGTGACCCTGGACTCATCGCTGAGCCTGGAGCCTCAGGTTTCAGCGGTGACCAGGGGAGCATTTGCACAGCTTAGGCTCGTGCGCCAGCTGCGCCCGTATCTTGGGAAGTCTGACTTGGCCACGGTGGTACACGCTTTGGTCACATCCCGCCTCGACTACTGCAACGCTCTCTACGTGGGGCTGCCCTTGAAGACGGCCCGGAAGCTTCAGCTAGTCCAACGCGCGGCAGCCATGTTGTTAACGGGAGCAGGACGCAGAGAGCATACAACGCCCCTGCTGTCCCAGCTCCACTGGCTGCCGATTCGCTACCGGGCCCAATTTAAGGTGCTGGTGTTATCCTACAAAGCCCTAAACGGTTCCGGCCCAAAATACCTTGCAGACCGCATCTCGGCCTATGAGCCCACGAGGGCCTTGAGATCATCCGGGGAGGCCCTTCTCTCGGTCCCGCCTGCCTCACAGGCACGTCTGGCGGGGACGAGAGAGCGGGCCTTCTCGGTGGTGGCCCCCCGGCTGTGGAACACCCTCCCTGTTGAAGTTAGACAGGCGCCCTCCTTGATGGCCTTTCGTAGGGGCCTGAAAACATGGCTCTTCGAGCAGGCCTTCAACTGAGAGTATCCTGAAACGACTCTGGAATGGACTAGGACTATGAATTTTGGCTATGACCCCAGGACTTGACGAAGCGGATTTTTAGTATAAGTATATGTCATGTTGTACTGTCTGGTTTGTATTGTCTTGATTTATTGTACACTGTCCCTTTTTTGTTGCTGTTCACCGCCCCGAGTCGCCCTCGGGCTGAGAGGGGCGGTCAATAAATGCAAAAAATAAATAAATAAATAAATAAATATCTCCTGTGTCATTTATGTTCCTATCCACCTTATTGAACTATTTACTCTTTAATCAATTCGTATGTTGGCCTCTTTCCCCCCTCCAAAATTGGTTTGCGGTTGCTTGATACTTGTTTATTACTGTTATGCTGTTTGTGCTACTTTAATTTGTAATTTGCTACTGTCTTTGCTTTTAATCTGTATGTTGCCTGGGCTTGGTCCCATGTAAGCCACCTCAAGTCGCCTTGGTAAGATGGAGGCGGTATAGAAAAATAAAGTTCTTCTTCTATGGTCTTGAATATTAATTAAAAAATAGATCTTGTTGCACTTTAAAGACTAACTAGGAGAAGTTGGTAGCATAAGTTTTCATAGACTAAGGCTGTGTCTACATGGTCCAAATAAAATGGACTCACATTGCAAATGCTGCAAGGAGTTCGCACAATCTATGACTGGTTTCCCAGCATCAGGGCTGCTCTTAGTTGTTAACCCAACACAAGGAGAAGTTCCAGAGTGATCCCAGTGTTCACTGAACTGGCGACAGCTGGACTGAGCATTGGGGCAATCCAATGTCTACACAAAAAGGCCCACCACTGTTTTGCTGGCTAGAAGCTTCAAGTAGCTCTCCAGTGACTTGATGGTGACATTGTTTCTGGAGTCACATGGCTGGGTGCCCTTTTGTGACTTCACTAGAACCAACATTACAGCAAAGCTCTGCCAGAGAATTGCCTGGCGCTGCTTCTGGCCAGCAAAACAGCAGCCCTCACATGGACAGAGCTCCTGTGCCAGTGCTCTGTTGGCCTGGCTAGCCGTCTGGACTCCTAAAGGGCTTATGAATACAGCTTAGCCTCTGTATTTGCAGGGATATGCTCCTGAATTTACCATGGAAACAGGAAACCATGGGTTATAGCAAACCCTTTTGAAATGAATTACTTCTAAGCTGGAAGTTATCACAGAATTTTCCTGGAAATCCTAGAAAACTCCTCAAGAAGTATCCTTTCCAGGAATATGCTAGGTCTTCCAGAGTTAGTCTCCAATAACCTCTGGCAAAAGCAAAATACAGAATCATCTGGAGGACTTAGAAATTTTATAGAAAGGACATATTCTGTCAGATGCTGATTAGTAAAATTGCAGATATTGGTTCTGTGGATACAAGCATCATGCTCTATGTAAACCAGGAAATAGTTGCATAACCAGATGCTTTTATTATTATTTAACCAACAATGTCAGAGGTAGAGAGTTGTTTGACTGCAGCGCCTATCATCTCTGAGAACTGAGCAATTTGGCTGAAGATGATGGGAATTTGTGTTTGAAAAGCTGCAGGTTTCCCTTGCCTGCTCTAAACCATTAACAAATGCTTAATATGTGTGTTCATACAGTATTTAGGTGATCAAAACAGAAGAATTCATACATGTGAGAGAAGGAGAGAACTCAGCAGGATGAGTGAAACCCTTAAGTTAGCAGAAATAGATTTAGGGGAAAAAACTGCAGGGGAAGAAACACTAAAAGAAGAAAGATTTTTTAAAGTGCAGTGAAGTCTTTCTCAGTTACATAGAAGGCTGCTGAGTGGGGAGGGGTCAGTGAACTGACTGGGAGGCAGAATGAAACAGATCTTGCTGGAAAAGGGCATGACATGGCTGGCTGGTGAAAACCCCTGAGAACTCCACACTTTAAACATCTTATTGGAGGTCCCACTGAGTTTTGAGAGGAGTGGTATTTCTGTCCTGCTTTCCCTCCAATGGCCAACCCCAACATGGCAGTTGCCGCCTGAAGCAATGCTTTATAAGTGACTGCACTTAAGCTTCAAAAGCAACAGCAGATGAAAGGGACATTCTCTCACTCAGCTTCACCTCCGTCCACATATCCCTGTTATTTTGAGACTGCATGGATGGAATAAAAGAAAGATGGAGAACTTGATACTTCAGGAAGGCAAGGAGGCTGTCTGTGCAACATTCAAGGAAACCTGCTGGCAGCTAAAAGAAAGAGACCAACCAGAAATCTGGAGGACTTAGAACTTGGAGGAGGCATGAGTCAGAGTTCAGAAGAGAATGAGATCAAGGCAACAGGGATTACGGAAATGTGTAGGGGGTGGAATTAAGTATGACAAAAGGTTGAACCTGCTTATCTCAGATTATCAGGCAGTGTAGAGTTATATAATCCAGTTCAAACCAGATAATCTGGGATCTGATCCTGGGACATAGGACAGTGTGGATCCAGTCTAAAGCAGAGAAATAGGAAATGCATGAATGTGTAGGGAATTGTACTACACATATGACAGGCTAATGGGAAAACAGAACCAGGGTAGTAAGGGCCACTTTTTTTAAAAAAAAAAAGTTACTATTTGAATTTAGTGAAAGCAGTGTTTAAAAAATTGTGCACATTTTGTTCAAAATATTGGATGTATGTTTGTTATGTAGTTCCTAAAAATTACACCACAATTCTACCATGAATTTATTTCTGATGCAGCAGTTAAAGTTGTCTATCCCAATCATGCTGTCTCCAAATGTGTTGGACTAAAATTCCAGTGCTACTATTATTTCCCTCAATATGAACACTTCACTCCTGTTGGTAAAGTCTAGAATATGTTAGACTTTTGGCCACTATATCAAATTGCTGATTCATGTTTAGTTAGCCCCAGATGCTTTTGAGAAGGTAGATTTGTTGCTGTTATGTGCCTTTGACTTATGGCGGTGAAGAGAATCCAGGACCTCATCTTCTGAATGTTCCATGGGCAAAAGTGGTAAGGAAGATGGCTGTGTCCCTGACGGTGATTTACCAGCTCTGGAAACATGAGAGAAGGTGATCAACAGTGGAGAGTGAGATTCATCATTAGAGGGTAATGCAGGTGGTTGAGGAGGAGTACAAATCTTCCCCCTTTTCACCTCCTTCTTCCTTTTCTTTAATTCTGCCTCTTTCCCGGCAGTGAAGGAGAGTGCCTCGGAGTACCTTTTCCTGGGCTTGTTCTAGCAGCTTCCTCCAAGGAGTGCTTTAGGGCAACACGCATCGATGAAGAAAACGGCAGTGCCTCCAATGTGGATGGTGTTGGGGGTGGAGCCAATAGCATTGAAAAGGCCAAAGAGGAGACTGATGGGATCAAACTCACCCCAACAAGCCAGCTTTTGACTTTGCTGTCAGCACTGATGAAGGAGCTCTCAAAGTAGAGGTCTGTACCAAAATTTCCAGTGCTGATTGGAATAGAAGGAAGCACAGTCTTGCCTCCCTGTTCTTTCTCACCTGGGAAGTGAAAACCTGGTAATGGGAGCAAGAACCTACTATGTGGCCTTCTCCTAGGTGGACCAGACACTTAAAATGTCCATCTGATATTGCATGGAGTGCACCAATTAAACCTCATGGACGACATGTTGAAGAGATATCTTGCCAAGGTCATGGAGAACTGCAAAAGGCACATGGCGGAAGGGAAAGCAATTTGATCCAAAGAGCTACTAAGTGCAGTAGCAGATGAAACAGAATTGAGGAGCCTGCTGGCAAGCGGGCACCTTTATGCCCAGTGGAAAGGGGACAGGGTTACCTCCAAAATTCAAACAGCTAAAGCTTTTGGAACTTCCACTAGTGTACTGTGCAGGTACAGGATTACTCACTTGTGTGATTCATGGAGACCATGAAGAACCAGTTTATGAACTCCCTTTCTTTTGTCCAGGAACCTAGTTAAGACCCTTTCCTACTAAACACAACATGAGAGGTTTCTTCCGAAACCACTTTTGGTGGCAGGATAGTCCCTAGGACACTAATGTTTCAATACAACTCATCTTCTGAAACCTAAACAGATGTCTTTGTCCTGAATTAGCAACTAGCCAGAATGCACAATCGTCCCTACCCCAAAATATTAAAAGATTGAATATTAAAAGATTGATGGTGTAAAGCATTGCTATTAGATATTTCAAAGCAGAAAAAGATGGACCAGAGGTCACTGGTCATATAGTATACCATAATCAAAGCATGGAAACGCTGCTTTTCCAAACTTTATCTCCTAGAATCCCCCAACCAGTTTGCCAACTAGCTGTCAGTTGACATCCCCAAAAGCTCTGACAGTAAGAATAACATTTCCAAGCTCTGAGCCAATCTATCCAGAAGTAAAGAACAGGTCTTCTACCAAAAACACACTTGTCATAATAGATTACTGCATGTGCTGAGTAGCCCAACTTCACCTGAGGCATTTCAAGCTCACACATTTTGCTGTCATTACTTAAGGAGTTATGGTCGTGAGGGGAAAGACCTCACACATGGTGCTGCCCTAACACGATACACACTGATACCCCAACTGAGTTGTCATTTTTGGTATTCAAGTCAACATAAATAATTTGATTGATTGATTTGTGCTTGAATGCAGTGTTGGAAGTATGGAGTCAAAGAGAAATGGAAGCTACTGATAGCAGAACTAATAATAGAAATGAAGTGCCTATGCAAAGTTTCATGACTTAGCATGCATCTCCAGGTAGAATTAATGCAGTTGGACCCTCGCCTCCTTTAACTGCCATGGTTTAACACTATGGAATACTGGGATTTGTAGCTTTACAAGGTCTTTAGCCTTCTGTGCCAAAGAGTGCTGAGGCCTCACCAGCTCCATATTTTTTTTCTATTCTTGATTATTCACTCTTCTTCCCAGATCTAATCCCCATATTTCCCTGAAATGGTTCTGAATTTGTTCTTCTTCCACTTATCACTTATTGTACCTTTTATTGTTTATTTTCTACTTTAGTCTCTCTTTGGATAATCATCCTCTCAAATTTTGTATATTCTCTCCCTCCCCTCCCCCCCCCCCTTATATTTATTTCGTATACCTGTTGACCATTTTCTGAGTTGCAGGGATTTATACCATGTTATATTATTTCCTAATAATTGATCTTTAATTCTTTCTATATTTGTCCTCTTTAAATCCCAGTCTTTTATTTTCATTATTTCTCTTTTCAATTCTTCTTCCAGTTCTTCTTCTTCTTTTTTTTTTTTTTTTTTTTTTGAATTTTCAGGGAAATTATCTCTAATTAATACAGAATTGGGGAAAGGGGGCATCCCTGTCTTGGACCTCGGGTTATATTTATTTTACTATTTGGACCATATATTAACTAAGGTGAAGTCCTCTCTTCCCATAGCACTCTAGATAATTACATATCTTCTCAATTCATCTTTTTTAGATTTTACCACGTTAAATCCACTTCTATTTTTAATTATAGTTGCTACTTCTCTTGCCTTCGACAATCCATATGTTTTTTCATAAATTGCGGTTCCACTTAATTTCAGTTCACTTATGCCATGTTTAGATTGGTGTGTTTCCTGCAGGAAAATTACATTGTTTTGAGATTTAAGGATCTGATCTGTGATCATCTTCACTTTACAGCAGGAACCAAGGCAATAACAGTTCAGTGACATGGATTATTCTAATTCTTAGTTGGTCCCTGTGAAGAGAATCACTCCATTGTATTCCACTCACCCTCCAAGTTCCATGCCACCCTCCAAGTTCTCTCCTTTACCTCCCATATTATAATCCCCCTTGCTCCTCACCATCATTCCCCTCTTTCCAAGCCCCATGACAAATTGCCCAAGACATGGCTTACCCTTAGCCTCTCAGGGGGGTGGGGCCATCATTCTTCCAGTTGGCAGAATTCTTATAACCTCACCAAACTACAACTCCCAGGAATCCACAGCACTGAGCCATGGCAGTTAAAGTAGGGTCGAACTGCATTAATTCTAAAATGTAGATACACCCTTAAAAAACCAACTAAGAAATTATTTTAAAAACTTACCAGAATTATTTTTAAAACTTACCAGGCACTTCACAGCATGGCAAATGTATCTTGGTATAATTATACCAGCTGACCTGGGAAACATTTATCCTAACTCAAAAGTCCCACTAGGTCTGGCATTAAATATTCTCTAATGCAGCTCTTCCACAATTTCAATAGGCTGGTATATAAGTATTATCAATAGAGTATACATTAATACATAATCAATAGAGAACACATGCAAAGGTTACGGGATCAGGCTTAAACTGAATTTTAGAGGAAGTGGTGCAGTAAATCCCCTTCTAACCGGAAGAAAGAGATAATATATTATGCCATTCTAGCAAATTTTAAAACAATATACTTACAAAAAATAGCATTGACTCATGTTAACTTCTACCAGTCTGCCCACCTGCAGTTACCTATGAGTCATAGGATGAGTTGGACAGTGGATCTCTCTCGAGCATTTCCTCTAGAAGGGATTTGAAATGGCTCAGGTGAGTGTCTCAATGGAAGGCTGTTTTCTTCTGCTTCTCAGATAAGAATGGCCAAACTATTCTATTAAGAATATGAAGAATAAATTAAATTGACATGTCTGATCAGTTTGATCAGATTTCAGAATTGCTGGATGTTTGCATTTTACTTGAACCTCAAGATTCTCCCACTCTGAACCAACTTCCAAAGCCCAAACATTCAAATTTGGGATAAAGGTGAAAAATATTTAAAAATGAAACAAATAGAACAGGATGTCTTGAAGCATATTACAAGCCTAGAAAGTTGTTTTCATTGTCAGAACTTAACTAGGTTCATAGTACCTTCACACAAAAGTCTACCTCTATGTGATCAACATTTCTACAGAATACATTAAGGGAAAACCTGTAGCTGTAGAGATAAGTTAGAGCTGTAGATAACAAGAAAGGTTGGAGCTATAGATAATAGAGTTATCTATATCTCCAACCTATAGAGTTGCCTCATTATAAAGAAGAAACAATGTATATTTTGGATTTTCTTATTATGATAGGAGCCCCCGGTGGTGCAGCGGGTTAAACTACTGAGCTGCTGAACTTGCTGACCAACAGGTCACAGGTTTGAATCTGGGAAGTGGCGTGAGCTCCCGCTGTTAGCCCCAGCTTCTGCCAACCTAGCAGTTCAAAAACATGAAAATGTGAGTACATCAATAGGTACCGCTCCGGCAGGAAGGTAATGGCAATGCCAGCTCTTCGGCTTAGAAATGGAGATGAGTGCCAACCTCCAGAGTCTGACACAACTGGACTTAATGTCAGGGGAAACCTTTACCTTTATCTACTTGCAAAAAAGTGATTTAGAGTGTTGGAACAATCCTTTCATGAATTTGGCTGATAAAGATTAATAAGAATAATAGTGTGATTTTGTAAAATACTAAACTTTTATTGACTTTTTGTATCAATTAAGAATATGTTTTAGTAAACTTTGATTAGATTATTTGTATGTAGAGACAGGGATGGTAGCACTAGCTATGACAGACAGATGCATAAACAGATTAAAGTGTAATCAGTTTATGATTATATGCCAAATAGTAGATGGGAAGTCACTTTTTTCTTGTTGTATCTTTTCTGTTTCTCTCCCTTCCTTTCTTTTTAAAAAGTGTATGTTTGTATTGTTCCATTTTGCGTATTTTAAAAATCTTAAATAAATGATTTTTTAATTAGAAGTCTCTCTTCCATGTTTCCACTATACAGACAGTCCCCGAGTTGCAAACATCCGACTTTCAAATGACTCATAATTAAGAATATGGCTAAGACAACAGAAAGTGAGAGGAATTTAGCCCTAAGAATGGAAATTCACCCCTGAAAGAGTTATCATGGGGAAAAGGTGTGTCTACTGAAACTTTATCCCAAATCCTTGTTTCCACAACAAGACAAATTTTTCAAAATCCAATTTCCACAGGGACAGAAAGTGAGGTGAAATCTTCTGAACAGGAGCTCAGACAGAAAAACACCACAGGAGTGTTAACCCCTATATTATCTAAAATCGATCTATCTCTGGAGTTATACTTATAAATGTATTTTCTCTGACTTACATACAAATTCAACTTAAGAACAAACCTTCAGAAGCTATCTTGTTCGTAAGTTGGAGACTGCCTGTATGTATTCATGAGTGATGGAACAAAGAGGAGAACCTCAAAAGCTCTCACAAACAAACAAATGAAAGGTTCATGAGAGGGAATGTGATTCTTCAAATAATCTCAACCTGCAGAGGTATTCTATCTACACTTCTATAATGCTACTTGCATTGTAATCCTAAAGCAGAAAACAAGTTAGGTAACTCAAAAAGGGCAAACATCAAGTTTTTTAAACGATGACAAGTAATTAGAATCATAACAATTTTGTATTTTATATTGAATTTGGGCTGAATTTCTGATGGATTAATGGTAACAGACTTTTTTTTAAAATATAATACCAGCCAGGTTAGAACTCAGATTTAGATTGTCTTTAGCAACATCTCTATTCTACCTTTATGCTTTCTTTTAAAACATATCAGATGAAATGCTAGGTCAGAGTACTGAAATTAGCTAAGCAGGCAGCTGGCCGGCGCATTCCTCCCTGCAGGCTTTGCCTCACAGGGTATTCCTGTCCAATTCCTCCTTCTATTCTGGTGCATCGGTCTGTCCTTCCCCTTGAGAGGGAGGCTGTCAAGCACATTGCATTGTAAACAGTGAGATGAAATGACTTTGTGCCATTGACCAATGAGCAGTAGCTAGAAGCCAGTCCTTCCCTATCTTTAGTTCCAGAGATGAAAGCCGAATTTTCTGCTTGACTAATGCAACTCTGCTCTTTTACCATCATAGGAAATTCTCGTTACTTGGCAGGCAGACTATTGTGGCTGTGTGTCTTCAAGTCATTTCCAACGTATGGAAAGCAAAGAGCATTTTCACAACAAAATTTGTTGAAAGGGGGTTTGCCTTTGCCTTCCACTGAGGCTAAAAGAGTGCAAATGGTCCAAAATCACCCAGTGGGTTTCCATGATCAAGCAGGATTTGAATCCTGGTCTCCAGAAACATTGTCCAATGCTCAACGCATTACACCACACTGGCTCTCAGAATATAAAACCCCAAAAGTTAAAACCCAACCTAAGAGGGCTTTTAATTGGCATTATTCTTAATTTGGCAGTAGTTGCTGTATTACTCTAATGATCCCACATACCATTAGAACTTTATAATGTACGCAACCCTTTTCTAAGATAAGAATATATTTTTCTGTTATAAGAAACAGTTAAGTTTTTAAAGAGGGTCACTCCATTAGTTGATTAAAAACTATAGATCATAATGCTTTGGACACATTTAGAACATTATGAATGCAAAATGTTTTGAAAAAACTACAGTCTTACCAGTTTTTCTAAAATTACTGTGGCTTTAGTTAAAAATCTTTTTTTAAAGGCTTCAAATGCCATCAGGCAAAAAGCTTTAAAACTGTCTTTTTAGAATGAGTTATTAGTAATACGTGCTCCCAAAATCCAACCAAAGGAAGTTGTACAGAAGGCGTTGCTCCAAGTCAAAAAAGTATGCAGCAGAAATATGCTCTAATATACATGCCTTATCATAAGAAGCTTCCTTCAAATAAAATAAATGATCAAATTTCAAAGAAAACAAAATAAACAACAGAATTTTCTGTTCACAATCAGATAATTTGGTTTCACCGTGAAAGTCTAAAATTTCCTAGAAAAGATGTACTTGGCCTTCATCATCCCTGAAACAACACTGCTTCCATTGTTTAAAGGCTGTCAAAAGGCTGTCAAAAGGGCTTCTCAATCAAAATTCAGTTTGAGATAAGGAAGGAAAAGCAGAAGCCTTGGAGTTTCCCAGTTAACACCAAGAAAAAAATAGGTAAAAATGTGGTGAAAACCTTCTCCACTGGCTGGGATGTACTAGATGATTATTTGAATTTCCATACCCAAATATGATGTAAATCTGGGTTATAATTTGTCAACTTGTTGGTGATAGCAAGGCTAGCATTTTTCACAATGAACACAAAAATACTGGCAGTCCCCGAGTTCCAAACATCTGACTTATATGCCACTCATAGTTAAGAATGGGGATGAGACAACAGGACATGGAGAAATCTACCTCTAGAAAGACAAATTCACTCCTGAAACAGTTATGGTGGAAAAGGTGTCTCCACTTAAGCTTTTAGAACAGTGTTTCTCAACCTGGGGTTGGGACCCCTATGGGGGTCGCAAGAGGGTGTCAAATGGGTCACCAAAGATAATCAGAAAACATTATTTTCTGTTGGTCATACGGGTTCTGTGTGGGAAGTTTGGTTCAATTCCATTATTGGTGGAGCTCAGAATGCTCTTTGATTGTAGGTGAACTATAAATCTCAGCAACTACAACTCCCAAATGACAAAATCAATCCCCCCAACCCCACCAGTACTCAGATTTAAGGGTAATGGGTATTTGTGCCAAATTAGGTCCAGTGAATGAAAATACATCCTGCATATCAGATATTTATATTACAATTCATAACAGTAGCAAAATTACAGTTATGAAATAGAAATGAAAATAATTTTATGGTTGGAAGTCACCACAACATAAGGAACTGTATCAAGGGGGTTGCAGCATTAGGAAGGTTGAGAACCACTGTTTTACAACCCATCTTTGGCTATATAACAAGCCACATTTTTCAAAATCCAATTATTACAAAGACAGAAAACAAAGTGATATCTTCTGAACTGGGGTACAGACATGAAAATAAACACCACAGGATGTTCCTTATGCTATGCAAATCACACAGAGAGACAGAGAAAGGGGGGGGAGGGAGGGATGAGAGAGAAAAAGGAAGGGAGAGGGAGGCTTGAGTTACATTTTTAAATGTACCTGTTCCAACTTACATAGAAATTCAAGTTAAGAACAAACCTACAGAACCTATCTTGTTCATAACTTGGGAATTGCCTGTAACTCCCTCATGTTTTATATACACAATAATCATAGGTCATTAAAATTTACTGTTTTGGGAGGAATTGAGTAATTTCGCCTAAGCCACAAAATAAAGTAATCAAAATTGGTGTATACGCTGCTAGACCACCCACCTGCTGCTTGTTTAATAGGACTCTTGCATATCTACTAAACCAGGACAGTATCTAAAACAAGATTAGGTTTCCAAGCATTTCAGCCTTTATAAAGTCCTATATCACACTTGAGGCATAGCACTAAAACTCTTATTTAGAAGGATTTCCCATGAAACCTCCTTTTAGAAGAGAGCAAGAAAATCTGAGGAATGTTACATAAAGAGTGTATAAATTTTGATATGTTTGGACTTAAGGACTCACAAAACTCTTACACAGTTCTTTCACATTTCTTTCTTAGTTCTTTCCTTCAATTGATTCAAAGTATTTGTCTACTGGTGTTGTAGACTTTGATTGGCCACCACTCTTGATGTCTCAATAGAAGAGGACCTTGACCACCACATGGTACCTCTCTAACTGGAAATGGCAGGAACTAAAGTTTGGATCTTCAACACATTATGCATTTACTGCACACAAGGATGCTCTGCCTAAGTAAGGTGTGTTTACTTCCAGGGCAGAGGTTCATAAACCTGTGGTCTACAGATCTCTAGGGGCACCTTGGTAGACTTCAGAGAGTTCATGAACTGGGTGAAAATATATGATAATGGAGTATCATTTTCATCAGATTCTTATAGGGTATGTGACCAAGAGAAGTTAATAATCACTTGTCAAGGAATATCCAAGACATTAATTCATTCCATATTCCAATGTGAATGTACCAAACTTACACTTCCAAGGCTTAAGCATTAGTCAACATAGGGTGTTTCTACACTGTAGAATGAATGCAATTTGGCATCACTTTAACTACCATGGTTCAATGTTATGGAATCCAGGGATTTGTAGTTTGATAAGGGACCAGCACTCTTTTGTATTGAAAGCTAAAGGTCTTGTAAAACTACACATCTCATGATTACATAGCATCAAACATGGTCATTATATTTATGTCTAATTCTACAGTGTAGATGCAACCACCATCAACTTTCCTAAGATTGTGCTGCAAAGACATACAAAACCATGGAAGTATCAAAGAAAGAAAATACCTGTGCACAAAAAACAGTTCAATGGCATGTCTTGGTTAGGATGCCAACTTTCAAACTAAATTTAATTCTCCAGTTCCAAATGGGGATGACATTGAAATATTTCACAGTGCTAACAAGAGGCATAAGCAAACTGGCGTCAGTGACAAAGACATATGGGAATAGAAATCCTGAGCAACATTCTCGGCTCAGATTCAATTCAGAAAAGGAACACCAGCAGCACTACAGGCAATATGCCAAAAATGAATTTGGGATACAGCCTACTGAATTGGGAGCCCTTGACCGTGGAAACATGTGCCTCTAAAATCCAGATGCTTGCAGCCCTAACCCATCCTTTCTGTTTAAGAATGGCATGCTGATGTTGACCCATAAAAGACACTGTAGGGAATCCACAGGGAGGAGGATAAGCGGTATGCTCTAGATCAGAGGTCTGCCTTTTACAAGCCTTTCAGTTCTTCAATAAGGGAAAGAGTCTGGAAGTGTAACCTTGAGCTGGAGTCATGAAAGGCATCAGTTAACTACAAACTTTGCTAAAGCAAATTTCCCTCTCGGAACTTTTCATGATGCCCTCAAGGTGGTCTATGAGCTTTGGGCTTTTACGTAAGGTAAAACTCAAACAGAGCACCCAAAAAGGAGGCCTCCTCCTGCCTCAACAGTCTCTACTGCTGTTTCCTTTCTTTGCTCTTGCTATGAACAACAAAAAACAAGAGGATGCAACTCCAAAGCAACCTCAGCAAATAGAAAATAAGGAGTGTCATGATAGCAACCAGAGGCAAGCTTTCAGGACAGACCAATATAAAGAGAAGACAAAAATCCAGCCTTCAGCTAAAAAAAAAAGCAAGAGAGCTCTTTTGGAAATTTCCACTATGGCAGCTGTTCCTCAGCCTTTCATTTACTCACTGCTTCCCTCAAGGCCCAAGCCCTACTACTGTGTGGTGCTGAGGAAGAAGGGTTGCTGCAGGCAACACCTACTCGCTCCTCTGCCATGGGAAGAGTGGGATCTATGAATCACCTCATGAATGGGTTATCTGCAAATTGTCTACCCTAAAGCCATGGGTCACAGAATAACTGCTATTCAGAATATGTACAAAGGCTACAACTTCAAAAAGATGTTGATAACACTTTGGTGCACATTAGCTGGCATGAAAGGAAAAAAACTACAGGAATGGAAAGAAAAACAAACAAAATAAATGTTTGATGTATGACTTCACAGAACCCAGTGGAGCTGAGTAAGGATTTTCATACTGCAGGCCACCATTGCCAAATAAAATGATGCCTCCTCTTGCAGACTGTGCTGTAAGGAAACAAACTTATTCCTTCAGATCTGTTACTGCAATAATGTGTCATCAAGTTTTTCAGCAATGGATGACTCACCAAAACCAATATATACTCTCCTTTCAAGTGCCTGGCTTCTCAAAACTATCTATCCATACTCACTTGGGCATTGTGCTTGGAAAGCAATTGGCAACGTAGTTGGGCATTTACATTTGGTCCAAAGAAAGATAAACAAGAAGATGCAGGCATCTGCATTCTTTTCTCAATAAAGCTTTATTCCTTCCAATAATGTGGCTGGTTATCCATTGCTTTTTGTAAACTGTACTTGCTAACCTAGAATACAGGTATTTACATGGTACAATGCAGGAACTACAGGTGAAACATGAAGAGCTTATTTCCCACCAGGAAAATGTAACTTCATGGAGTTTTGAAAGGGAAACCCTTAGGCTCAGGTCTCATGTCCCCATCTTCTGCCATCAAGATCCTTGTGTTACACCAGAGTTGGCTTTCAAACTACTTTCAAAAGCCATCTGAAAGCAATCAATTCAGACCTACTAGGATAAATGTTCAGATTCTTCACTGGTAACCTTCTGGGAGAGGAGGGAAAGGGAGAAATAAACGAGATACCCCATGGCCTTTTGGCTCTTATCTGTTTCTAGCATGCATCCCTCAAATAACAGGGTTGGTAATGATGGACCCATGAGTGGATGCTCCATTCCTGAGCCATGGTGACTGAAACAAGGTGGCCCAACTCCATCCTCTTTCCCTGCACTACATTAAGGATTATCCTGACTTTGATGTTCAATGATATATCTTTACATTTCAAAATCTTGTCTAATTCCTTCATAATTGCCATTCCAAGCCAAGGTCTTATTTATTTATTTCAAACATTTGTACCCTGTCCTTCTCAACCCCCGAGGGGGGACTCAGGGCGGCTTACAATGGCAACAATTTGATGTCAACACATACAAAACCACAATACAACATGACATAACAGAGTAGATAAAAATATTAGGTTAAAATCAATTTAAAACATTATTATCAATCATATTGCCATATCCGAGTCCAATTCAGCGACCAATGACCCACTCCAAAGACTGTCTATAGTCCGTTCTAAAACATTGTGATTGCTGTCAAGCCTGGTCTCAAAACTATGTTTTAAGCTTCTTCATAAAGGAAAGGAGGGATGGTCTTCTGATTTATTGACTATCATCTCCATTTTAATTAATGACTGTGCTAAGATACAGAAAATGTTGACAACCTCACAGATTATTTCCACTTTAAGTTGTGTAAATCATCTGTAATCAATATTTTTGTGAGGCTGTGATGCCTTCCATTATTTATTTATTTATTTACCATATTTATATACCACCCTTCTCAGCCCAAAGGCGACTCGAGGCAGTTTACCTTTGGCAGTCAATGCCCCCAAACAACATAAGATACAGTTAAAAAATATAAACCATATAAAAGCAATTAAACAATAAAAGCCAAAAAACACAAGTCCTCAGTGTCTCATCACTAAAATTATTTTTCCGTTGCATCGGTCACGTTCTGTGGATCTCAATTAGTACGTTACACTGCGCCTGCAAATGCCTGCTCAAACAGCCAGGCTTTGACTCTCTTTTGAAATGTTAGGAGGGAGGGGGCTGATTTAATATTCCTTGGGAGGGCTTTCCATAACCGAGAGGCCACCGCTGAGAAGGCCCTGTCTCTCGTTCCCGCCAATCGCATCTGCGGAGAGGGCGGGACCGAGAGCAGGGCCTCTCCAGACGATCTTAAACACCTAGATGGTTCATAGGGAGAGATGCATTCGGACAGGTAAACTGAAAGGTTCAACCTTTCTCTTTTTCACACTGACACATACACATGAACATGTAGCCCATACCCTGAGACTCAAGCCTTGCAACTGCTTATAAGAATGCAAGAGATACTACCAAGTCACATTTTATAATGGAACTGACCTAATTTGCACCTGCTGAGCTGCTAAACTGAAATTACATTTTTCATTTGCTATTTTGATTTTTTAAAATGCCTATATATTATAGGAAATATATAAAATTGTATGCACTGGGAGATATTACTGGGAAATGCACCTATTAAAGGAAATTGCATCAAAACGTGCATGGCTTTTTGTGAAGGCTTTTCGCCCTGCAAATTGCAGCCTGATGTGGAAATAGGATAAAATTAACTAGTGCTAAAAAATGGTGAACATTTTAGAATCAGGTCAGATTCACCCATTTCCTATCTGCTAAAATATATTTTCAGTTTTGAACTGCTGATAACCTATTATAGGACAATTACATATTTCTAGTATATCTCCAACCAAGTGAGTGAACACCCTCCTACATTTTAAATCAGTGGAAGACAGGCAATTGCACATGAAGTGAACAGAGCAACATAAGGAACAGTAGAACCTTCTGAGATGCATAATGTGGATTCTGAAGCTAATAATTCCTAGCATGAGAACTGGTGTATTTTTCTTATAGGATTTTGGAATGCATGCAGTAGATGTTGTCTATTGGGTATTAAGTGATCGAAATGAGTATCTCAACTTGTTTAAATTTGGAAGAGGAAATGTACTAAATTGTTGACTATTTTCAACTGTCTACAGAAGAGCTTCTGTTTAAGGTTCTTGATAGACAGGAAGCCATGCTCACTTCCAGCATATGATACACTCCTAGTCCAGAGACGGGCAACGTATAGCCTGTGGATCACATTCTGCCTCCTAAATCGCTTCCAGTTTTAAGGAAAAGGTTTCCCTGGGTCCTGCTCACAGCTTCAAATGGCCAACTGTGCCTTCTAGAGGTTGGCCAACTTTTTGAAACTCTGTATGTGTGTATATCACCATTCATATCTAGATGGTGTAGAGCTGGGTATAAGATGTCCCAGAGGGGCCCCTGAAACCCAGGTACCTAGAAATAGCCTTACGTAAATCAGTTCTCTCTCTCAAACACAACTAACTATTCTAGTTTTCTTTAATAATAACAATAACAACAATAATAATAATACACTTTATTTATATTCTGTTTTATTTATATTCCCAGAGGGACTCTGAGCAGATTACAGTACACATATAAGGCAAATATTCAATGCCTTTACACAGGGGTCCTCAAACTAAGGCCCGGGGGCCGAATGCGGCCCTCCAAGGCCATTTACCCGGCCCTTGCTTAAGGTCAATCTAAGTCTGTAACGACTTGAAAGTACACAACAATAACAACAATCGTATCTCATCAGCCAAAAATAGGCCCACACTTCCCATTGAAATACTAATAAATGTATATTTGTTAAAATTGTTCTTCATTTTAATTATTGTATTGTTTTTAAGTGGTTTTTGCACTGCAAATAAGATATGTGAAGTGTGCATAGAAAATCATTCATGTTTTTTTCAAATTATAATCCGGCCCTCCAACAGTTTGAGGGACTGTGACCTGGCCCTCTGTTTAAAAAGTTTGTGGACCCCTGCCTTTACACAACGACATACAATACACAGATATGGCAAAGGTCTTCCCCCTTTTCCACCTCTGGCATCTGGAAGTGATGCTCAGCTTTGGCCATGAGGAGGTGCTCGTTTTATTTTCCATGTCAAAGGAGCCTGCTGTCCATAAACATCTCCAACCTTTTTGCCGGCGTGTCTGCATGGAGTGCCCTTCTATCCTCCTGCCAAGGCAGTACCTATTGATTTACTCGTATTGTATGTTTTCAAACTGCTAGGTTGGCAGAAGCTAGGTCTGACAGTCGAGAGCTCACCCTGACTCGTGGCTTCAAACTACTAACCCTCTGGTCAGCAGCTGTTTCCTGCAGTTAGCACCATTAACCACTGTGCTACCACAGCCTCTAATGGAGTTGCAACATGTCATAACTCCATTGAGCACATACCACCCACATTGGGCTGTGTTTTTGGGATAAGGAGTCGTCCCTTTTCTTTCTTTTTTGTTGCTGGCATGTATGTTTAATTATTCAAATCAACGCATTTCAAGGTTTCCCAAGCACACTCACACATCTCTTTTTCTTCCTGGTGGCCCTGTGTTGGCTCAATTTTTATCTACCTTGGGACACCAAGTTTACTATTAGCAGCAGTTATGATAGTGTTCTTCACCAAAGCATATGTCTGTTCTCGACTCTAAAACTGGAATAAAGGGACTGCCAAGTCCAATCTTAAGAAAGTTAATGTATCTTAAGTTTCATAGAAGTCAGAAAACTCCCACACCCCAAAGCCCCTAGTCAGGGTACCCCTAGTCTGTGTCTCTCTCCCTCCTCTCTCTCTCTCTCTCTCCCTCTCTCTCTCTCTCTATATATATATACACATACATACTTACATACGCATACTTTTAAGTTCTACTCAGGCACTGAAATGAGCACGGATATCAACACATGAGCCACGTGGCCCTGCTCCCAGCATTGTCTGCTTCCAGCAAAGTACTCCCAAACCCTTGGCACAGATGTTCATGTGTTCCAACTCCCAGCATGAGTTTTGGCATAAACATTTAGCAGAAAGCCCCAGTGCATACATGTATCATTTTTGTATCTCTTAAATATATAAAAGCCCTTTTGGGGTCTACACCACATCCATAGGGAATAAATATAAAATTGTGTCTATTTTTCCTCCAGAATAAATGTATCCCAATGGTTCCTATGCTAAGCAGTTTAGTTGCTCTTTTTAAAACCTGACCTGGCTGTAAAGAAGCATCCTGCCACTGTATATGCATTTTGCATGTATCATTTTTAGCTGTCAGATCCCAGAGGAGTTTCATTATCCCAGCCGCTAGCAAGTGAATTTTCCCCTCCTGCTCATCCTCCTGTGGGAATTAAAGCAACAGCAACCTTGACTGACTTGTGCCTTTGACCCAAGGCAGGCCTCTTGTTTGCCAACAGCCTCCCTCTGGTCCTTTATTACTGGGATGGGGGAGGGATAAAAAAAATGGGACTAAATTAATGAGTCCCACATGAGAATCGGAGAGCTAATGGGGCAAGAGAATTGCCGCAGGCACTTTCTGGCTGCTCCCTTTCAGAGTCGAAAGGGTGGGGAAAGACAGCAAACGAACTGCTTCCCATCACTTTCTTCTCTTGCTATTAGCTGAAAAAGAGGGTCACAGCATCAACTCAACCTCAACCTATTAATGGCTCACAAGATTCAATAAAAAAGGCAGGGACAAATAGGTCAAGGGCTTGCTCCACAACTGAGATATTTGGGCTACAGCTGCATCAAGCCATTCCTTTTGGGGAGAAGGTGCCCCTCCTTGTTTTATCTCCTCTTTTAACATTCAGCCACTGCGGATGTGTGTAACTATGGATCTATCTGCAGCACATCCATACAAAAAGAGAACTGCTGCAATACTCAACTGGTTAGAGTAACACTTTTAATCAGCTCAAAATAGATCCCAACGTTAAGCAGTTGATGTCTTTACATCTTCTGGAGAAAAAAAGCTTCTGTTATAGAAATGAAACTTTTATTTACTCACAAATGTCACCAATAGTCTAAGGGTTTAAGTAACGAAAGAACTTATGGTTACTCAATTAAAATTTAATTTACCCTATATACTCATGTATATATCTAGAAATGTAAATCAACCCCTCCCTCAAAAACCCTTACTAGACTGATCCACTAATCAATGTAAATACTGCTCCTTAACTCTTATCAGAAAGGAACCATCCTGTTCTCTGAACAGAGTGATGAAAGGCAACAGCTGAGTCCACCCCAGGAAAACCTACAAGAAGCACTGATCCCCTCTGTTCCCTCAACCATGGTGTTGCTTTTGGCCTTTTTTAACACCAGGGCAGGGGAAATGATGTGTCAAGAGCAACTTGAGAAACTGCAAGTCACTTCTGATGTGAGAGAATTGTTCATCTGCAAGGACATCATCCAGGGGGATGCCCACATGTTTTGATGTTTTACCATCCTTGTTGGAGGCTTCTCTTATGTCCCCGCATGGGGAGCTGGAGCTAACAGAGGGAGCTCATCCATGCTCTTCCCAGATTCAAACCTGTTGGTCTTCAGTCCTGCTGGCACAAGGGTTTAACCCATTGCGCTATCAAGGGCTTCTGGCCCCTGAGATAGCACTTTACTCTCTTGGGTGGAATGACCCTTGACTTATGGCCTCTGAGATAACACTGGTGCTTTGGCTCTGTTGGGTGTAATGACCCTTGACTTATCCAAGGTTCTATCCAAATCCATAATTTTGGCCCCAAAACCTGCCCTTGACTTATACATAAAGTCAACCTATACATTAGTGTGTGTGTGTGTGTGTTTGTGTGTGTGTGTATATATATATATATATATATATATATATATTCATTGGATTGATGTTTTGCCTCTCACCTTAAAAGCCCTACATATGGAACGGACATAATAGTAGGCATGCCACCAGGGGCGGCTCATCCATTACGCAAAGTAAGCGGTCGCAGAACACTTTTTTTTGCCAGGGGCGCAGAGGCACCTCTGTAAATGCCCTTCGACTGCCACTTGAGGAGCGCCCCCTCAACTCACAACAGCCCTAGCAGTCCGGGGGGAGCCTCGGCTTTCTTGCCTCGCTGCCAGGCGATCCTCTTCCCAAAGGGGCCGGGCCCTTGAGCCTCTCCTAGCCCCTCTCCTTCCTGCTCCACCCAGCCACCGGGTGCGTGAGCAGAGCCAGCGCTCGATCTTTCTTCGTGTTAGATCACTTCCCCATGACCGGCTCCCTTTCCCGATCCCCTGGAGCTCCACCCACCTCCTCTCCCCTCCCCAATCTGTGGGTGGGCCAAGGGGCGGAGCCGCCGTGCCTGGTCCGCTTCGGGTCCGGAGGCATGTCTGAAGACCCCAGTGTGCGCACCAAAAGTTGCCTCTTCTCCTGAATTTCTCTTCAGCCATTGGGACCAAGAGAGAGAGAGAGAGAGAGAGCGCCCCTCTGGCTGGAGGTATCTCCCACCTTCACTCCCGCCTTTGTTTTTGCGCCTACCTTCAGGAAAGGTGGGCATCTCCACCTCTCTCTCTCTTTCTCGGTCCCAATGGCTGAGGAGAAAGTCAGGAGAAGAGGTGACTTTTGGTGCACATGCCAGGGTCTTCAGGCACGCCTCTGGACCCAAAGCGGGCCAGGCAAGGGAGCAAATGTGGCAAGTGTAGTTACTGGGATGTATAGTTCACCTACAATCAAAGAGCATTCTGAACTCCACCAATGATGGAATTGAACCAAATATGGCACACAGAACTCCCACGACAAACAGAAAATATATATCAATGATTGGTTTGGGGGGGGGGGGGGCAAAATACTGTTTGCTTACCATTGAAAATTACCTAGGGCCGCCTCTGCATTCCACCTTAATTTCTATTCATTCTTTCTAACTATCTCTTGGTAGTCTTCCTCCTACACCTACTACATGGTCCAGAGCAAATGTGACTGAAGAGGAAATGTCCAGGATGAGCCACAAGCAAGCTTCAAAATAAAATTGTACAAGGTTGACCCAAGGTAATAGATAATGACAAAGTTGCCAGGTCAAGCAATGACTGTGACTCTAACTCGAAATGATATGCAACAGATTTGCTTTGGGTGTATCAAAACAACTGATTCGACAGAACTTATAATCAAGCTGTAGACAAGAGTTCCCCCCCCCCCCCCCCCAGTAAATATGACGAGTGAATATGATATCATGTGTTTGAAGTCTCAGTAATGTAGGATGATTTCCTTCAAATACTTGGCAAATAACTTGGTAATGCTGAATATGTCTCCATCTCTTTACATCCCACAAGTTGTACTTTGCCTTCCTTCTACTTTCCCCACTTTTTCTACCCTTCCCAACCCATTGGGCTGATTAAGGAGCATCAAACAAATGAGAAAGAAGCATCACATTTTACACAAGGTAATTTGCTTCTACAAAGTGACCCAGAAGCATCACTCAAGATAGAGTTCAATACCAATTAATTTTTTGCTAAAGGTCACATGCTGAACACTCTCTTGAGAATGATTTCCCTGTTAATGTGTTTGTAACATAATTCTATGGTGAAGCTACCTGCTCAAGAAATCAACACAGCCTTAACCAGGAAAGACAATACAATTAGTTTTTATAGCACTAGTACTATTAAACTTTCTTTATCGCATTCTTTGCCTGAATTCCACCCTTTGAGCAGTTTAGGCTTGTCACCTGTGTCTTGTTTTTAAGGAAAAGTATTCTGTGGGGTATCATTTGAGCCACTTCCTAAACTTAGGTTCTGGATGCATCTACAATGTAGAATTAATACTGTCTGACACCATAGTTCAATGTTATGGTGTCTTGGGGCTTGTAGTTTGGTGAGGTGCCAGCACTCTGTGGCAAAGAATGCTAAATCTATATATACATAAATGCTCTTTTGTTTTGAGTGACATGATAACTCAAAATCCGCTGGATGAATTGCCACCAAATTTGGCCATAAGAAGCATACTAACCCAAGGAGTGACCCAGTTGTACTTGCTGGGATTTAGTTAACCTACAATCAAAGAGCATTCTGAACTTCACCAATGATGGAATTGAACCAAACTTGGCACACAGGACTCCATGAACAACAGAAAACACTAGAAGGGTTTGGTGGGCATTGACCTTGAGTTTTGGAGTTGTAATTCACCTACATCCAGAGAGCACTGTGGACTCAAACAATGAAGGATTCTAGACCAAACTTGGCACAAATACTCCATATGCCCAAATATGAACACAGATGGAGTTTGGGGGAAATAGACCTTGACATTTGGGAATTGTAGTTGTTGGGATTTATAGTTCACCTACAAAGAGCATTCTGAACCCTACCAACAATAGAATTGGGCCAAACCTTCCACACAGAACCCCCATGACCAATAGAAAATACTGTGTTTTCTTGTGGTCTTTGGTAACCCTTCTGACACCCTCTTGCAAACCCCCCCCCCCCCCCGGTCCTGACTCTCATGTTGAAAAATGCTGCTGTAAGGTCATCCAGTCCAACTCCCTTCATAAGGGCAAGAAAATTACATATATTAGAAACCAACACTTTTTCATTACTTTATTTGCCAGATCACCAGACAGGACCACAGTAATGCATGGCAGGGGACAGCTAGTATCTTATAAAAATACAATTCTCATTATTACATAGCATGTTAGTTAAAGTGTTGTCAAGCCACATTAATTCTACAGTAGATACACCCCTACTTGCTTCCTAAATGCAAATTCCCAAGGGAGTGAACAGATACACAAAATCTCTCAAAATAACTGCTCTTCTCGTTTGTTGAGGTCTTGTAGAATATACAGAGCCTATGAAATAATTACTGTCTTGAGTGAACAATGCAATATTGCTTGAGTTAGGAGAAAACAGAATTCTGCTCTAGCAAATGCTTTTGTAGACCTGTGTGCCAGCCTAGGAAAATAGTAGCTGTTTCCAGAATCCTTGTTTGAGCACACATGAACAGTAAAACAGAGAGAAAAAGGAAAGGAAATTTGCATTCCAACCAGCTTCCCTATCAATGTTAAAATTGTAAGCATCGTCCTGAAAATAATGCATGTCAGTTTTAGATCAAAAGTTTGCGGACATTTTTATCATACAGGAACATATCCCTCTTCTTTCTATGATATTTAAATATTATGTTAAAGAAGTAACAGCTTCATTAACTGAGATATATCTATATATCTATCTATACACACACGTGTGTGTGAATAGGAATCTATATATACATTTACATGTGAAGATAACTCAATCTGATATACTTCTCAGTAGATATATACAAGATTATACTTGAGGGTTTTTGGATGACTGACAAAAGCTCACTTGTGTTCTCAAATGTTATTTGTAAAGCAAGTCCTAAGATCTGGTATGCAGTATAGCATTTTTATTTATTTTTTTGGCAGGGGCACTATTTTCTTTCAAGTGGATCAGAAACAAATAAACAGAAAGACACACACACAGAGAACAATCTAATGTCTTCCTCTAAAATTATTTATGTGATTTAAAAAAATACATTTCTAGGCCAGAAGCTCCAGATCTTTTTGCATGGGACATGTGTCTAATTACCCGCATAAGGTATTTGAAACATTTACCGCATTCATCACAGGATCCAGCATCTTTGATGAATATTTTCTAAGACTGAAGCCAATACCAATAACTTCAGTAGCAGAAACCATACTGATTTCTGTTAGATAAAATTTGCAGAATAACTGTTACTGCTCTGTTTTATATATCAAAAGCACAACCTTTGCATTAATGTTTTAACATAGCCAGACAAAGTGCAAAATTTAAGTCTAAGCTATAGCGCACACATGTGTGTACACATCACATGATAGATCAATGATATATAAAATAAGCATAAGTGAAACTAGTGAAGATAACAACCAAACTAATGACCCTTGCATTGGGAATATCTTTTTTATTATTATTACCAACAATGCAACTTGTCATGTATCATGTCCCGTAGTTGGTGGTGGCAGACTTAGCAGTTGGTGATGGAAAGGTTAATGTAAGTCTTAGTTCTAAAGTGCTGAGTAATTTGTAAGTTTTACAGGTAAAAGCAATTAAGGGTGGAGGCATGGAAGGGATAGGTTGCAGCAAGGTGTTACTGGATTTAAGCTAACTTTGGGGCTGATCTTTGGGTGAAAAGTATTTGTCTTATCTTGGTGGTAGATGCTGTTGGTTTTCCTCCATCCAAGTTTCTAGATTTTCGGTGTCCTGCCATGTCTCCTGGACTTTTGGAACCCTGGAACCTTGAATCTTGGACTGGCTTTTGACTATGGTATAGACCCTTGATCCCTGGACTTTGCTAATTGAACTCTTGGCATCTGACCACTGCACTGGACCCTTTGACTACGGTGTAGTGCTTGTTATCAGTTTTTGTTTTATATTCCGTGGATGAGTGGTATCTTTCTGTTTTACATTTTGGACTATTAAAACAGCCAGAAAGTAAGTGCTGCTTTAATTAAACTATTTGATGCAAACTGGGTGTTTGTTTGATTCACCTCTGCCTGAATACCTGTAGAGCCCTGGCATCATGACACAACTTTACCAAGCTAGAGATAGCAGGATTTTAGGTGTGTCACACAGCAGGTGAAATGGGATGGAGAGACAACTAGGGAATGAAGAGATACCTGAAAGAAGCCCTCACATATTTGAAAGGATGTCATATTGAAGAGGGAGCAGGCTTTTTTCTGCTGCTCCAGAGACTTGGTCATTGAGAAATGGATTCAAACAATGGAAAAAGAGATTCCACCTAAACATTAAGAAAGAACATCCTTATAAGAACTGTTCGACAGTGAAATATGCTGCCTCAGAGTGTGGTGGCATCTCCTTCTATGGATGTTTTTAAACAGAGGTAGGATGACCATGTGTTGGGAATGTTTTGATTGCGTATTGGCCAAATGAAATTAGATTGGATGGTCCTTCCAGTCTCTTCCAACAATATCAGCATATCTCAGGATTGGCATATCACTTCATTTTTATTGCACATCTGGAGTAGAAAAACCTTGAAGGATTGAGAATTATTTGAAATGAATCTGTGGAGGCCTCCTGACAGTCTAAGCCTAGTCATATGCAATTCTGGACCATGTAGAAGCAAACACTGTGGCCCTATTTCAGAGGAAGAAACGGGCAAAGCCAAACCTGAGTATTTCTTGCCTAAGAAAACCCTATAAAATTCATTTGGTCACTATATGTCAACAGATGACTTGAAGACAAACACACACACTGATAACAGGGCAAAAAGCCCTGGAAGGACCTAAGAATATCTTTGGTGGTCGCCTGATCAGCAGAAAAGTGCAAAAGAGGCACTGCTTAGAACTGGACAAATGGCAGAGAGCCTGGAGGCGTTTCAGAGCTGTCACAATACTGGATCAACTTAGTTTGAGGCCACTTATCATTTATGATAAATTGCCCAGGATAAGATACTGTACTGCCTAGGTAAATTCTCTATGTTTGGCCATTCTATTCAGAAAAGCTATATCTAGGGGGAAGTTAAGGTTTTTTACAAGCCTCCTGGGCTTGCATAGTTTCATTTCATTTTGATCACTCCTTCAGGTTACAGGCATACTGTCACTGCACAAAATCATCCTTCGCACTATACTTCTCTTGAGGGCAAAACAGGCAAGGCTTTCTTGCTCCAAACAAGAGTCCCTGCCCATTCTCAATTCTGCAGAACTAACTAAACATATGTCAAATTCTCCCGCAAGAGAAAATTAGGCTTGTGTCTCCTTGCGGGTATCCTTCTAGGTGACTCTGTCAAAGCTGCCTGCTTTTAATGTACTTATACTAGTTATTATATCATTAGGCAAGCAGCTAGAAGTTGGGCATGCAGATTTTCTGGCTTTCTAATAAAACAAAAATTAAGCATTTGGGGAGACAGTTTCAACAACAATAAAAAGAGGGGAAATGCTGAAAGGTGTCAAAGACTGATTTTTTTTCTTTTTCTGTGGCTTGACAGGTCTTTTTGAAAGCTACTTGGCTGTCCCAGTTTGTTATAGAGAGCACACAAGTGTTATGCAATGGGCAACAAAATATGTGTGCATGCATATGTGGCCTTGCCTTTGGCCTCCATATATTGCTCATTCACTGTAAATATCACCTACACGTGCCGTGTATATATCTGTACAAGTTAACTGCACAAGCTGTATTCTCCACAAATGTATGAAAGGACCTGAAAAAGTTCACGTTGCACATCAGGGAAAGGGTTCAGGGCCTAAAGCCCCAAAAATAACTGCACAAATACAGAAGGTCATGGGAAGCAAAGGTGGACAGTGGCTATCAAGCTTTCCACCAACATGAGCACGCCAAGATCCATTGTAGCTGGTATTGTTCACAAAACCATTGCCATTTTAAAAATCTTTTTAAAAAATCAAAATTAAGACAGTTAGACAAGGGTATACATGGTTACAGATGTATGTGTTTATATATAGTAAAGGTAAAGGTTTTCCCCTGACATTAAGTCCAGTCGTGTCCAACTCTGGGGGTTGGTACTCATCTCCATTTCTAAGCCAAAGAGCCGGCGTTGTCCACAGACACCTCCAAGGTCATGTGGCCGGCATGACTGCATGGAGTGCCATTACCTTCCCGCTGGAGTGGTACCTATTGATCTACTTACATTGGTATGTTTGTGAACTGCTAGGTTGGCAGAAGTTGGGGCTAACAGCGGAAGCTCATGCTGCTCCACGGATTCAAACCTGCGACCTTTCTGTCAATAAGTTTAGCAGCTCAACGGTTTAATCCACTGCGCCACCAGGGGCTCCTTTATAGATACTCATGTACTGTAGATAGATAGTTATTTCAAGAAAATTATAATCTATTTACTTGGGAATAGGCACAATTTTCTTATAAAATATGGTAATCTATTTTATAGATACTCATGTAGATAGATTATCATTTTCTGTAAGAAAATTGTACCTATTCCCAAAATAAGCATATTCAGCATCAGGAAAACAGAAGCAAATTCCATTTCATTCTTGATAAACATGAAATGCTATGATAAAAGTTAAAAGTGACATATCTGCAAAGTATTAGGTTTCACAGAGATGGTCCAAGCTCTTCCAAGCCAAGCATTACCACCTTCTTCTACACTGTAATGAAAGCCATCCATGCGTCCCATTACAAACAGAGGAGCTTGCAATGGCATTGTCCCCATCACAACTCCACAAAAAGGAAAACAAGGAGGACAAAGCAATAGTACCTATATCTTCTATCACCATCAAAGAAGGAGTGTCCTCAGTCTCAAGAAATAGTGTGTCTGGGGACACTTGGGTAGTTATTTCAAGAATTATTTGGCTTTGTGTACAGCTGGCCATTGGCATGGTAGGGTCATGAAAGACCAAAGAATCTCATTTTCCTTGGGTTGTCGGCATTCTTACCACCTTCTTCTTTTGGCTGCCGTGTTATCATTCTCCTCATCTTTCTGGGAAAGTAAAAGTAAACAGTTGTTGGGGTGGGGAACCAGCAAGACTCTGAAAGCTTTGGGAGAATAAGGAGTTGCAAATGTGCTGCTCCCACTGCTTTGCCTCAGCATGATAGCAATGCTGGCCCCAAGGACTGGTAAGCAGTTATCCTCCTCCCTCTTTTTATCACAAACGTAGAGGCAATTGTAAAGCATGGAACTGGGAAAGGGGGGGCAGAAAAGTTAATTGTGTGTTTAATAAATGAAGCAATGCATGTGGTTATCTAAAGAAGGTTCCTATAAGACCTGGATCTAAAATTAGCTTTCATCACTGTAGAGCATGTTTGCACGTATATCTTGCTTGAATACAGACTCTATGCAAAGAGAACAATTACTGTCAGAAGGCTGTGGGAAGGACTTGCAGACACAATCTCTATGATCCCCTTGTCCTACCTGCCAAAAGCTAATTGCAGTGATTTTCCAATATCTGCCCAGGACCCACATTTTCTTTGTTCATTCATTTTCCCCCCTGCCTTAGAATATGCCCTTCAGAATGAATTATAAACTCAAAACACAGGAGTCACTGTTTCAAAACATAATCTCAGTCTTCTATAGCAGCTCTGTTTTCCTTTTTCCTGTGGATTGGTGCTGCTCTCTTATTTCTGAATTTCATTTCCAACAGCTCAGCTGGGATATGAGTATTTGTTATCGTTTTCCTGCTTTCTGCTCCTTGCTCTGTGTAAAAAGGAGGCAATGCAGATAGAAGATAAAGACGGAGATATGTGATATGCTATGAACTTTCAGTCTCTTTCTCTACCCCCCCCCCCTTTTCTCCCTCCTTCCCGTTTGCAAATTTTTCAAATTACTTTGTCGAAGGCAACTGCATCACTGCTACATATAAGATATCACAGAGCTGAAGAAAGCTATAGTCAAAGCAACCACCAGGGATCCTGAGGGATTCTAATCACTTATATAACTAGTCTGAATACTTTTCAAATTGAATTTATGGCAAAGGAGCTAGTACAAGTGATCATATGCCATAGTTGCTGAAAAATCTGCAGAACTGACACTACAACAGGAATACCCATCTTCAAACCATTTAGAAATGTTTTAATTTTCCTCCCTAGTACCTCTTTCACTTACCCAGATCCTCCTCCTTTCTCAAAATGCTCTTTTCCCATTGGCTCTTTCTGTCTCCTATTGCTTTTTTTCTCTTTCCATAATAACACTTTATTTGTATTCCGCCCTTTTTCCCCGAGGGGACTCAGGACGGATTCTAGTATATACAGACACAACGCAAACATTCAATGCCTCAAAACAATGAAACACAGATACAACAGATAAAGGTAAAAGTTTCCCCTTCATCTCCAGCTCTGGAGGTGGTTTTCATCTCCATTTCTAAGCCAAAGAGCCTGC
Source organism: Anolis sagrei (assembly GCF_037176765.1). Taxonomy (NCBI): domain Eukaryota; kingdom Metazoa; phylum Chordata; class Lepidosauria; order Squamata; family Anolidae; genus Anolis; species Anolis sagrei. The sequence goes on from NC_090025.1 coordinate 169,208,045, forward strand.
ATAGTCCATATACATGTCATAGGTCATGTGGCCAGCATGACTGCATAGAGTGTCGTTTACCTTCCTGCTGAGACAGTACCTATAGATCTACTCAAAATCACATGCTTTCAAACTGCTAGGCTGGCAGGAGCTAGGGCTAACAGCGAGAGCTCACCCCATCCCACGGATCTGAACCACCAACCTTTCAGTCAGCAAGTTCAGCAGCTCAACAATTTAACCTGTTGCAACACCGCAACCTCTTATTTCCACTTTCAGCATTTCTGCTTACTCTCCTCCACATCCCATCTCTTCTTTCTCTTCCTCCATTTCTCTAAACTTTTTGAAGATTATGGGTGCTCTACTGTGGAAAGGTTGTACTCAGAACATCATTTTCCTTACTTCAGTTCTGACCAAAATGGGGGTACCTGGAGGTACTATGGTGCTGCTTTACTGCACTTCCTCTCTGATGATGTCTCCAACCTAGTGCAGGATATGATATTTCAGCTACAATCTATTGGAAGCAAAGAGACATTGATGCCTGTGTAGAGTAATTTATGACCACTGAAGTTCTAGAGAACATGCCTGCCCCTCTGTTTCACCTCTCTGTTGTTTTGATCTCAGTATTCAAACTTTTTTACTTCCTGCCTTACCTGCACAGGTCACTTCCTCCTTCTTGCAAAACTTAATCTTTTTATGTCCCTTTGTCTAGGAAAGGCAGGATCTATGAGAGTTCTGGCTCAGGATGGCTAACACTGACATGACTGCCAGTTTCAGATATTCTTCTACTAAAAAAAGAGGCAATCTCCATTTATCTATCTCCTTTTCTATCTCAGATTGATTTCCTGAAATAATAAATGTACATTTTAACCTTTTAACCTCACAAGAGCATACAGAATATTTCTCTCCTGGTATCTACCAGAACCTCTTTCTGCATTGGCTGCACTCTGCTTGATATATTCCTACATTACAAGATTTAATCTCACTACTATTTATCCATTTCCGCATGCTCACTCCTAGGATTTTTTTTTTACTATGCATGACAGGTGTTAGAATATCAGGTTTCACAATTTTACAGTTATGGCAGAGACACAGACACACTCACTTTTATTAGTGCAGGTACACTAAAGTTCAACACAAATAGAGAAAGCCAAACACAATAAGCTAAAGCAGATCCTTAGTGAAAGGTTCTCTGACAAACCAACAGAGAGGGTCTACCATTCTTATCTCCCAACTGTCCAAATGTTGTTCTAGAGATTGCTCAGAATCAATAGCATGGAACAGAAAAAAAACAAAGTGTTATGTCAAAGGTGATGTATTGCTTTTTGAATGAGTTTTGAACCACCACTGTTCTTAAATAAAATATTAGCTATACCATACATAGCCATTCTGAACTATGAGTCGTTGTTGCTCTGGGTCAAAACAACAACCACCTGAGAACTGCTGCACCTGAAAGCACTTCTCCTGTGTCACATTTTTTGGAACTGAACAGGTGGTGAAGGTAGAAAGAAAGTAGGTCCTTCTGTATTTCCAAATGTAACATCTGTTTTGTTATTTTTTTAGAAACCCTGCATATTTGCTGTGATGGAATGAAAAGATGCTATTCAAGATCTTTTCAGAGCATGAGATGTCATCAGGCTTGATAACTAAAATGAGTTATTTTTATGCATTCTGAAAAATACAAGATTTAATCATGGCTAAATCTGTTCGACAGATTTCTGCCCAGAATAGAAGGATACAATTTTTGTTTTGGAGCACAAATTTCACACTATTGTCACTTAATCTGCCAATTTCTTTCTTCTTTTCTACGAAAGCGCAACATGTTTAAAGAGATTGTTTTGGTGATAAATCAGCAATTCTTGAGTACAAACACTCCCATTATTAAATATCATTTACACAAGGAATGTTTTTGTTAATATTAAACTATATATAACTCCTTATCCTGTGTCGTTTGACTCTGAAGGTTACTGCCTCACTGGCGGAAATGGCACATCACCAGAACAAATGGTTTCATTGCTGCTGATTCAGTGTTTGAGTGTTTAAGCTGCTCAGTTAGCTTCTTCAAGAACATAAGACATTTCATGCTGGGTATAGATTCATCTGGATCTACTCTTAACCTCCTCTGTAGTTTCAATGCAACTAAGACAAAATCACGAGCAGGGTATGGTAAGGTCTACCTCACATCTTCAGGCCCTAGTTTACAACACCTGTCAGCAGTAATGTTTTTCCCTTATAGATCTAAGCAAATATTGATGCATTTTTCATTTTAATCCCCAGTTTTGAGGCTTTGTAAACTACACATTATAAAAGAGGCATTGTAGACAAGGAAACATATTTAAGATGAAGAGATGATGGGCATCTGAATTATCAAAAAGGGGGAGTGACTTGTATAACATTTGCAAGTGCAAATGTCAATATACACATTTAGAAATAATTGTTATTTACATAGAAATAGGTTATATCAATCCTTTGGTTGTGTAGATCATGAGAAATGTGAGTGCTACGAAATACAAGTCTCCTGACTACAGATGATTTACATAAATTTGTGGTGGAGGATGGGAATAGCATCATCTAAGCATGGTGTTAAGTCCTGAAGTGTTGCAAATCACAATGTTCTGCTATTCATAACTTATTGCATGCCATCTAAATTTGCTGGTTTAGTCATTACTATATGTTTCCATCCTTGTCCAGCAAGCAAGTGGACTCCCTGCCCTCTCCCCCAAAAGACAACCTGGCAAAATGGTACTACCTAAAAGAATCCCCCACCTTTTGTGACTATAGAGCAGAACAGACAACTCCTCATCTGTACGCTTCTCCGCTATGCCCTGCCTCATGTACAGAGGAAGAATTGTTGGAGGCTACAAACAATGCTGTTGCCCAAAAGATATTTAGCCGCTTGTGCTCCTTCTATTAACAGTTTTATACTAATTTATAAATACACTTTTAATTTTTTTATAAATAAATAAATAATTTATAAATAAATACACTTTAAAAAAATTACCATGCAAGGGCTGGGGGGACACTGATGGGTAGGAGACCACCCACAGACTAGCCTATTTGCACACATCATTGATATGATTCAATGCAGGCAATTCCAATAGCCTCCATCCACATGTTTTTTGGTCTTTTGAAACGGAATATCCCGATTCTTGAGCTCCTGGGACGATCTCAGGTCATCCCTCCCCCCCCCCCTTTTTTTTTTTTTTTTTTTTACTGTTTCTGATGTTTCTCTAACAAATCATGATTGGTACTGACAGGAAGTCCCCCTATGTCATGGGATGGGCTCTGTCACTTTTCATTAGCTCAGTGGATTAGATCTGTATTTAATGGGGAGGACATGGGATAAAGTCCTGAGCCTATCATACTTTGGACATATATTGAGAATAATGTTTGGTATTTTAGTAGAAAAAGAAAAATGCATTACAGAAGATAAACTCGATCATGGAAGCCATGGCTCTGATTCTGCAAGACCTGAGCAGACCTGTGGATGACTGGGGTTCTCTGAGATCTTTCATTCATAATTTGCCATAAGACAATGCCAAATTGACAGCAAGCAACAACATATAACTTTTAGTAGTGGAGGAAAACTGAGAGACTGATCTGCATGTTTGCTATGTTACTCTCTAGGTAAGTAGTTCCCAAACTCTGGTCCTACAAGTGTTTCAGACTTCAACTGCCAGAATTACTGAACACTGAAAAAGCAGGCTGGGGCTTCTAGGAGTTGAAGTCCAAAATAATTTGGGACCAACATTTGTGAATCACTGCTCTAGGTTCTTAATGCAGATACCAACTTTAAAACACCTTCCCTTTTTTGCCATGTTGTTGGTGTTTAAAGTGAACAGACTTTCAAATAGTGAATGCCTTCAAATAACAAACAATACCAGCAGGCCTTCAAATAGGGGACTTTATTCTCTACAAATTGGAGGCATGGGCAGTCTAATGAAAGATTGCAGGCACAGCACCTTTGAGCACACGGAGGTTTTTTTCATTGTTAAATATGCTGAAGCCAGAGCAATTGCCAGCCTTCAGATCAATAGCATTTAAAGCATAGAGTCAATGGGTCGCAATCACACCAGCCGAAGCTCTTAATTTCTTTATTTTCTCCTTTGTGGCAATGCTGGTATTAAATTATCTTTGCCCGAAAGCAATGCTGCTCTGCAGTAAATCCTTAGTGCATACAAGCCCTAACTTTCCATGTATAAAAAAGGATTAGGTCTAGTGTGCTCACCGTTTGAAATCTGCAAATAAATGAGAATGGATATGGAATTAGATGTAGACCTGGCCTCTAACAGACCTCTGTTTACAGGGACCATATTTGAATTGAGTATGGTGTGATGTAACATTCCTTCTCTCTATTAAGACCAAATTATGGGTTATTTAACCCCTTCTTATCCAATGTGAGAATGGGGGAGGTTCTTACGTAAATTTACCCTTTTAATGTCCCTTTTGGGGAGAGAGGGTTGATTATAAATAACGTGTTGCTATTATTATATTATGCCCCATAGCACTCCAAAGATATAGTAAAAATTGTTGCACTAAGCGTATCTCAGTCAAGTCCAGTGCAGAAGACACAATAGCATTGCACCCAGGCAAGAGGAAAAAGAACAGCAAAACTTTACTCTTATCAGCAGAGTTAAAACATAAACTTGCAATGTTACAAACAATGCAACAAACTTACATAGTCTTTCTAAGCAATACAGAATAAGGCTTCTTCATCATCCAAATGAAAGAGCAATAGAAATGGTTGAGCAAAATGCCTGAGCAAAGCCTTCTCAGAGCAAAAGCTGAACTGTACTCTAAAAACCATACAGCTATACCCCCCCCCCCCCCCAGGGTGTGGTCCAAACTTACTAGTTGACCTACATTAGCAGCTGCACATAATAATTAACAGCATAAGGTTTCCTTAAACAGACACACACATACTTGATCCTGTTATGACTTAATGTAACAAAAATGCCCTCAGTCCCACGCACCCCCATGAACACTGGCATATCCTCCCAACATTTCACAGATGAAATTGGGACACATGTTGTCAAGCAACACTAGGCAATGCTGATATTACGTTCTGGTTAAGAGGACAAATGGTATTGGAAATGAAGAAGAAAACTCAAACTAAGAAAGACGGCATCCTTTTGCTTTTATTTGAGCCAACTGGAAAGATCAAAATCCTGCCTCTTCCTGTCCTCTCTCTCCTGCTAAGTTAAATGAGTGCAAACACCTTTTGCACTTTGAATTCATCTTGGAAAAAAACTAAAGAAAAGGAAGCTAAGTGGGAGGAGGAAGGATACCTTCTAAAAGCAACTGAAAAAGTAGGGTGACGGAAGATTAATCAGGACTCTTATAGACAAATAGGGACAGCTGGGGGATATGCATCAGCTTTAAAGACTGCAGATGCTTGATTTGGATCAGGGAACCTGGAGACCTCACAAATCCCTCTTATAGTACTGAGGGGAGAGGCTGACTACCCATGAAAGACCACTACTTCCACATTAGCTCTAGGTTAATAAATATGGCTTTCTGTGGGCAAGCAGATGTCGACTACTGGATGGCATATATTCTGTTCCAGAAACTAGGGCTGATGTGGTCTATCCAAAGCAATTTTCTGACTCAGTACCCCAAATAACCAAATCGAATCTAAAGTTGACCAAAAACTGATTCATAACACTTTTGATACTAACGTTGGAGAGTGGTCCCTGGTCAAGTTGTCCCTTATTAAAAAAAGGTTGGGAACCACTGTGTTAGAGGATACAAATGTGCAATAAAACACTGAATTAAAATACCAAGGTGCAATAACACCTTTCATTGGGAACCACCGTTTTGGATAAATTGTGTATTGAGTAGACAATAGAAAAATAGAAAAGAGCAGCATGTGATCAGCCTAATATCAGTACAGGAAGTCTCTATGTTATAGAACAAGGTAAGTTCTGTAGGCTGAATTTGTATGCAAGTCAGAACAGGTACATTTTTAAGTGTAACTCCAGTCTATATGTGTGTGTGTGTGTGTGTGTGTGTACACACTTTGGATAGCATAGGGAAAGGTTAACACCAGTGGTGTTTATTTTGCTTTCTGTGCCCCTCTTCAGAAGACTTCACCTCCCTTTCTGTCCCTGTGATCATTGGATTTTGAAAAAAAATGGCTTGTTGTGGAAACAAGGGTTGGTGAGAAAGCTTCAGTGGAGACACCTTTTCCCCATGATAACTCTTTCAGGAGTGAATTTTCCCTCTGAAAGGTGGAATTCTCTGACTTCCTATTGTCTTAGCTACAGGTCATTTTATAAGTAGGATGTTTGTAACTTGGGGACTGCCTGTAGTCTATTTCCTTTTGTGTACTGTCATCAATGGACATTTTTTCAGCAGTTAAAGTTTAAAGAGTGGATAGATGTACCCATTCACAAAAAGCATGTTAAATTTTGTTCCTTTTAGTGGCATGATAATTTTCTTAATGCTTTCCAAGTTCTTTCCTACGATAATGTCTTTTGCTATTCATTTGCACAGATAGTAAATTTCTGTTCACTATAATTTCTCATCTCGTACTTACCAATCATTATGTCTCAGTCAGTATCCTCTGCCCATCACTCTTTTGAAATCCCATTTTAACCATTCTTTGTACACAGTATGGTTCCAAAGCATCACTTTTCAGTGATTTCTATTGATCACTTTCTGCTAACTCCTTCAATATGCCTGCCTACCGAAATATTGATGCCTCAAAAGACACCGCATTTTGACAGTTTGGTATGGATTGTGACTGTCACACATTAAAAAGTCCATTTCAGGCAGCTAAACCCAAGACACTTCTAAGTCTTATCTTTCAAAATTGCAGAACACTACCTGACTGCAAACCAGATATTCTTAATGTGTCTGAAATCACTACAAAATACCTGTTGCCAACAGGTGATGAGCAGGCACCCCAATTCCACTGCCACACAGTGGCATGATATGGTGATATATCACCAGTGGTAAACACTGACATCTTACAGGAATTAAAGTCCCATTGGTAGTCTGAATTATAGTCAACCCATTGAATTAATTGCTGGAAGACAAGTAAACACTTTTTGAAATCCCACTTATTTCAGTTGTTCAATTGGCACTAGTAGATGGATCTTGGCACAAGAGCATTAGCTGCATAAAACTAATGTATTAGGACTTTGAGTGAGGGGGAAAATGTAAGCATTCTACATGGTAAGAGACCTGGGTGGTGCAGTGGGTAAAAGCGCTGAGCTGCTGAACTTACTGACCGAAAGGTCACATGTTCAAATCCAGGGAGAAGGGTGAGCTCCCACTGTTAGGCCCAGCTTTTGCCAACCTAGCAATTCAAAAACATGCAAATGTGAATAGATCAATAGGTATCACTCCAGCGGGAAGGTAATGGCACTCCATGCAGTGATGCTGGCCACATGACTTTGGAGGTGTCTACGGACAACACCGACTCTTCAGCTTAGAAATGGAGATGAGCACCAACCCCCAGTCAGACACGACTAGACTTAATATCAGGGGAAACCTTTACCTTTACCTACATGGTAGTAATAACTTCTGCAACTGTAGTCAACCATTTCAGTATTTCAAAACTAGTGACATTGGATTAGTGTTAAATTTCCCGGGTTTTTTAGTCTATTTATTTTTAAAAAATTAAAATAGAACTTCAAATATGCACATAACTGATTGGCGAAACAACTAATACAATACTACTGCTGGCAAACAGGCTTCATGTTTAGTGCTCTATATTCACACACTATAAAAAAAACCCGTTCATACAGGAAATTGACATATACCAAGCAAACCATGGTCAATTTTCTATGGGAGGCAAGGTCAATTTTCCACACATGGATTGTATCCTCCTCCTCACAGTAAGCCCAATTATCTCAATGTTCTACTCCAGCCCTTCTCAAAAAAGAGTCAGGAAGAGATATATCAATGTGTTGTCGAAGGCTTTCATGGCTGGAATCACTGGGTTGCTGTGAGTTTTCCGGAGTGTATGGCCATGTTCCAGAAGCATTCTCTCCTGATGTTTTTCCCACATCTATGGCAGGTATCCTCAGAGGTTGTGAGGTCTGTTGGAAACTACGCAAGTGAGGTTGATATATCTGTGGAATGTTCAGGGTGGGAGAAAAAACTCTTGTCTGCTTGAGGCAAGTATTAATCTTGCAATTGGTCACCTTGATTAGCATTTAATGGTCTTGCAGCTTCAAAGCCTGGCTGAGTGCTGCCTGGGGGATCCTTTTTGGGAGGTGATAGCTGGCCCTGATTGATTCTTGTCTGGAATTTCCCTGTTTTTATTTAGTTTTACTGTCTTGAATTTAGAGGTTTTTTTCTCAAATACTGGTAGCCAGATTTTGTTCATTTTCATGATTTCTTCCCTTCTGTTGAAATTATCCACATGTTTGTGGATGTCAATGGCTTCTCTGTGTAGTCTGACATGGTAGCCATTGGAGTGGTCCAGCATTTCTGTGTTCTCAAATAATATGCTGCTTCCAGGTTTGTTCATCAGCTACGCGTTGAAGCTTCAAGGCCATTAAATGCTAATATTAGTGGCCAATTGTAACATTCACACTTGCCTCAACAAGACAAAGAGTTCTTTCTCCCACCCTAGACATTCTGTTGTAAATTTGCCTAGTTTTTACAACAGATCTCACAACCTCTGAAGATGCCTGCCACAGATGTGGGCAAAACATCAGGACAGAATGCTTCTGGGACATGGGCACACAGCCCAGAAAACTCACAGCAACCCAGATATCATATCACTTTGTATCTCCATTAAGAAAGCTGCCATGAAGGAAAATATATTTCACAGATGAAATATATGTAGCCAAGCAACATCAGAGCATGGCCATGATGCAAAAAGCATTCCTATATTATTAAGAAAGCAAAATTAAACACCCATTATTATTTTTAAGGGATAGTTTACACATGTAATACTTTTCATCTCTCTCTAGTTTTTCAGAAACAAATCTACTTCAGTAAGAATGTGTTCAAACACTCATGGAGCCATAAAGGATGTTTGCTACTCCCATTTCATATCATGAAGAAAGATGGAACTACAAATCATAAAAAGATGGTCTATCTTACATCTTTTCCTTGCACGTTCAAACTTGGATGTAGCTCACAGGACGCTGCCAATTACATAATGTTTTCTTTTCTAGCTTGCTACTCCCTAACCACTGCTTTGTATTTTGTAGGCTAAATGAACTGCAGTGAAACAAGCTTTGATATTTCATTTGAGAAGAGTTTCCCCGGCACCCTCTGGGCCTGTCTAAAAAACAACAACGAGGCCCAAAGCGGTCTTGTAGAATAGCAAATTACAATGCAATCAATACAAATGGTTTCCTGTTCACTTATGAATGAACTAAAGTATCATCAACAGAACGTTATCCAAATGGTTATTATCAGAAAGCTTTAAAGTGTTCGTATTTGGTATCTCACACATGACAACAATACACATGTTGTGATGTACCCTTCCTTCTGAAGTTACAAAGCATATTGGTAGAATAGTAGTGGTACAATACATCCCAATGATAAGTGGGATGTATTGTACCCAAACTCAATGGGGGTGGGGGAAGGACCTTGCGTATAAGGAAGCCCTTGCCCATTTTTTCTTGGAAAATCCCAACAGGCCATCCACTTTCGTTATACACAAGCAATAAACAAAAATAAAGAATAAAGATGGGAACTTGTATCTTGAACAGATCTTGGAGCAGGAAGATGTACTGTGGAACTACCAAATGTCTACTACAGTGATTCTCAACCTTCCTAATGCTGCAACCCTTTAATACAATTCCTCATGTTGTGGTGACCCCCAAACATAACATTATTTTCGTTGCTACTTCATAACTGCAATTTTGCTATTTTTATAAATCCTAATGCAAATATCTGATATGCAGGATGTATTTTCATTCACTGGACCAAATTTAGCACAAATATGCAATAAGCCCAAATTTTAATACTGGTGGGTTTGGGGGGGGGGAGAGATTGATTTTGTCATTTGAAAGTTGTAGTTGATGGGATTTATAGTTCACCTACAATCAAAGAGCATTCGGAACTCCACCAATGATGGAATTGAACCAATCTTGGCACACAGAACTCCCATGACCAACAGAAAATGCTGAAAGGATTTGGTGGGCATTGCCCTTGAGTTTTGGAGTTGTAGTTCACCTACATCCAGAGAGCACTGTGGACTCAAACAATTATGGATCTGGACCAAACTTGACATGAATACTCAATATGCCCAAATGTGAACACTGGTGAAGTTTGAGGGAAATAGATTTGACATTTGGGAGTTGTAGTTGCTGGGATTTATAGTTCACCAAAGATAGAATTGGGCCAAACTTCCCACACAGAACAGCCATGACCAACAGAAAAAAACTGTGTTTTCTGATGGTCTTTGGTGACCCCTCTGACACCCCCTCACAATCCTTCCAGGGGTCTCGACCCCCAGGTTGAGAAACACTGGTCTATTACAATCTTGCTACACCAACCTACCTTTTATCTGCTTCATCATTCACCAATGTCATTTTCTGGCCAGTAGAGAGCAAGAAGAAGCACATCAATGCCCAGCTTCTGCCTGTCAAATTTGACACTGTGCCTTCTTGTTCCAAGATCATTAACTACTAAAGATCCAAGAATCCTGGCCCATATTCAGCTTGGCAAGCATTCTTGACAGCTAAGAAAGCTGTAACATTTTCTATAACATGACGGCTTCTTTCAGGTTCTCTCTCTATGATCCATCCAACTTTATTTGAAAAATTCTGGTGTCTTTGAAAACCTTTTGTCTCCTTCCATATAGAATCATGGAAGCAGATGTCTAACTCACCTTATCCCAACAGCACAAGGGCCAGTAAATTGGAGTAACAGACAGTGTAGCTCATACTACATAATTCCAACAAACAAACAAAAAGCCATATTGTCAAGAGAGATATACGTAAGTATTTCCTTGCAATGATCAACTCTAACAAATCATATATTGTTTGTGGGTTTCCCCTTTTAAAGTGAAGAACAAGGTGGTCGCAGCTGCCTCAGCCAGTTCAGAGGTGCCTTCAAAAATCCCAGAAAGATTGAGTGTTTGATAAGAGTGACTGCCCAGACCTGCAGCTTTCTACTTACACATATCAACCTCTAACTGTAAGATAGAGTATAGTTAACGGTGTGATTACAGTGTGATTACCATACTAAAATGTAAACAAAATACTTAAAGGATTGCTTACTGATTTCATAATCAAATATTGTAAGGAACTGTCATAAGAATGCAGTTTTTGAGATGAAACATCCTTTGGTTTCTTGGGCAACCTAAAGATTCAAGCCTCACTTTTTCATGCACCTGCCCTGTGTTGTGGCCTAAATCCAGGTCAGAATTGTAGCACCAAAATGAAAGCAATTTGGTTGACAGAAATAGTCATAAATCCCCAAGTTTGGGAATTGTGCCTTCCCCAATTGACTAATTTAGTATATTATGTGGTCCAAACTGGAAAAGGTATAAAACTCATCTTTGGCTCATATTCACTGTTTCATGAAGTGTCTCCCCCTTTTAATGCATTTTTGTGGTTTCCATTATATTGGTGATGGTGTACAAATGCTTTGTTCCTGTGGTTTAAAATTATGCATAGCATAATTAGGCATAACCAGCTTAAGTTGGTTCAAATTTCTCTGCAACACTATAAAATCCTAGTTTGATGAAGCACTACAGCTCTCTGGCAGAAAATTCTAAATGCTCCTCCCTTAAAAACAAGATCCATTATTGCATTTGATGGAATAATGACCATTAATGTGGAATTATAGCACTCTACTCATACAGCATTCCCAGATAAAAACTGGAGATAACTTGAACGGTTTTTGGAACAAGGGATTTCAGCAGCTGTGTTGTCGAAGGCTTTCATGGCCAGAATCACTGGGTTACTGTGAGTTTTCTGGGATGTATGGCCATGTTCCAGGGGGATGCCTGCCATAGATGTGGGCAAAACATCAGAAGAGAATACTTCTGGAACATGGCCATACAGCCTGTAAAACTCACAGAAATCCAGATTTCTGTAGCTGTTGCTTGTCACAAACCAGGTAACAAGCAATACCTGCTGAAATTAGCCCTTCTATTCAACCATTAAAACCACAGAAGCCAATTTCACAGTTAACTATGGAAATCCTAATTGTGTAGTATGAAAGGACTTTGCTATAGTTCTGTATTTTTAGTTTACTCAGAATGAGTTAATTTAAAAAAGTAATAGCAACTTAAAATTGAAGGAAACACCATGGGAGGAATCAGGGACCAACAGACTCAGCTTAGATGGAATGACTACCGAAGATCCTAAAACCTGACTTTAAACTTTCTCATTTTCTGTTACAGGAATAGCTAAGATTATTTGGTACATGAATAGAAAGGTGTGTCATTTGGAATGTACAGTGCAGTTCAGACAGGTATATAGTTTAGCTGTTTAGAATAAATCACACAACGATGCTCTGAATCAACACCTTCCATAATCACCTTGGGCATCCCTGGCAATGTGAGACACATCCTATAACAGAGCTTTTAATCTTGCAAGAGTGAAATAAATCCCTTTATCTCCAAAAGAGACTCTGCTCAGTTGTAAAAAAAAAAAAAAAAGCATGCTACTCCCTAATCATTTCTAAGAGGAATACAGTTCCTTTACAGACAGCAGGAACCCAGGAATGTATAATCTCTGTAAAACCGGCATATAAACATGAGACTTGGGAGACTATATTTCTTCCAGGTTTTGTCTATGTGTCTCCATGGTAAAAATCAACGAATGCCTGGGCGTGCTTTCCGGCAATGTAAAGGCAGGATTTTGGTGTATGAGACAAAGCACTACTGTTTTCTCTTCTCGTGTCCAAATTGAATTCCATGCTGTTCTTTTCCTTGCTCCCCTTCTTATATACCCCCATTCAACTCATTTGTTTTTAAATATATTATTTGAAAATGTGTATCTTCATTTAAAAAAAAACATTCAATAATCTTATGCCAAGAAATGTACTATTTTGCTCAGTGCAAAACCTGATCACTGAATGTCTACAGCTAAACTTCCAGTGACTTCAGCTGCAGGAGAATAACACCTAAAGGTCTGTTTTCAAAACACATCCTTTGATTAAAAACATAAATATTCTACCTTCAATAAATAACAAGCCTGTGGGTTGTTTTATATCCCCGCATACTTTAAGAAGGGTTCTTAAGAAAGGTATGCTAGGATCATTAATAGTATTATGAAATTGCAAACAAAAATTCTTGAAGACATTGTGATCTGGATTCTTGGGGATGGGAATTAAAACTGAATTTCATAGGCTTTACTCCTGCTTAAAAAACCAACCTCATAGTCATACCCTGCTATCAAGACAAATATGAGAAACATTGGGGGATTACAGTTCTGCTTAAGGCAACAGGTATAAACTAATCAGAGTAGGATACAGGATAGTCTCCAAAGGAAGGAACAGACATAAATTCACATGCTTTTTTACATGTGCATGAAATATTCTGAAGACTCTGATTTTTGTCCTCTGTGGTTACACCACTGGATTAAAAGCCATTGCTGATGGACCTTTAATTTGCATTATATATAGTAGATTAGTTCTAGTCCAGATATGTTTTTAGATGTCTCAGAAGTGAGCAGACTTCTCTACTCATGCATCCACATTATCCTCTCTCTTCTTATTCCGAATTCCCAAAATCTCCCTCAAGAGGCTAGGAATAATTAGTTAATCAAAAACATTATCCAGCTTTGGAAGAAAACAGCCCTAAACCACAAATGTTTTGTAAACCTAAAATTCTCAGCCTCTACTTATGCATGTTAGCCTCAGTGTTACTCAGTAACAAAATCACCATTATCTAGGTGGACTGAAGGACAAGCAATATTTACTCAGTATTCATATGGTTTTCATACAATAATAAAAAATATAGATCAACATTTCCCAAAAATTATGTTAACAAATATATAAAAGCCATGGAAAGTGGGGTTCATATTTTGTGATGTGGAAATCAGCTCCATAGTCTCCCTGTTCTGAATCTCTGAATAGCTTTTTGGCTGAAAATTAAGTGAGAAAAAAATTCCTCGTGTATGTAAGAAGAGATGTTATGCAGAGCTCGTTGTTCCTTTTAGTTCTCTTGAGTATGAAGCTCTCCACCATAAATTGATTGCAAGATTTTTATCTCTCCATCAATGCATTCTACGCATTGCAATTTGCATAACATGGCCAGTCGTGTCTTCAAAAACACTAATCCATTTTTCATTGTAGCAATTTATTTGGCCATAGACTGCCTTTCTAAAAAGCTATTGCTGGTCCAAAGCAATTAAAGTCCCTTACTAAAGAGCTGGGAAATTTCATGGCCATTTCCCTCCAGAGAACTGTTGTCACTAATGATTATTCTAATCTCCAGCTCCGTACAAACATTGTCAGGATGAACAGCCAGATTCTATCACTTCAAGCATAAAGTCAAGGCTATACATACATTTGCTGGGAATCGAGGTGATTTGGACATATATTTTAAGGCTACTTCCCCCCCTCAAAGTACATCACTTTATACAAAAAGAGGACAGGCTGGAATACTGCAAGTTTAACATTTTAAATCCTGAATTCCATCGCAGCATTTACGATTATACTCTGGCAAACTCACACATGGACCTGAGAACTCATTTTCTGCCTGGTGCTCCCCATCATGAAGAACGGTGCAGCTGTAAATCCAGATTATCGTGTTTATTTCTATTGGTCTTTTTCTACATAACCTGCCACTGAAAATAACCTTCGCCGATAGGATCAGTAGCATATTAAATGGGGGCATATCATCCTACTTTGCAAACACACTACTGTGCAGAGGGAATCACAAGCAGAAGAAAACCCAAACCCTGCAAGCATTAATCTGCTCTTAGAGGGGGGATTTTAACAGCAAAATCCTTCAGAAATACTTCCTGCAGTTTCCCACCAATACTTCCTGGTTAACAATACCTTGTTTCATGTTACTTTTTTTAACACACGGCAGTCTTCCTTAGCCCATTGTCTTTCTGATGTAATCTTCTACTGGCAGCATGTTGACTAGAAATGGTAAAAAGGATTGTTGTAGATTTTTTCGAGCTATATGGCCATGGTCTAGAGCAGGGGTCCTCAAACTACGGCCTGAGGGCCGAATGCGGCCCTCCAAGGTCATTTATCCGGCCCTCGCTCAGGGTCAACCTAAGTCTGAAATGACTTGAAAGCACACAACAACAACAACAACAATCCTATCTCATCAGCCAAAAGCAGGCTCACACTTCCCACTGAAATACTAATAAGCTTATATTTATGAGAATTGTTCTTCATTTAATTATTGTATTGTTTTAAAGTGCTTTTTGCACTACAAATAAGATATGTGCAGAGTGCATTGGAATTCATTCATGTTTTTTCAAATTATAATCCGGCCCTCCACCAGTTTGAGGGACTGTGACCTGGCCCTCTGTTTAAAAAGTTTGTGGACCCCTGGTTTAAAGGCATTCTCTCCTGACATTTCACCTGCATCTATGGCAAGCAACCTCTGAAGATGCTTGCCATAGATGCAGGTGAAACGTCAGGAGAGAATGCCTCTAGACCATGGCCATATAGCCCAAAAAAACCTACAACAACCCAGTGATTCCGGCCATGAAAGCTTTTGACAATGGTAAAAAGTCTTGTCTGCCACATTTGAAGTTTACCAGTTTGGGATGACAAACAATACGCAAAGAACATTCAGCAATCAGCCACATTTTTCCTTCTTCCCCATGCCTCCCCTTCTCTCTTTTTTTGACCTTTCCTCATACCACCTTTAGGTAGCTTCAAATATAATTTATTTCCCGTTTATTTAAAATATTTTTATTTATTTATTTAGTCATTCATTCATTCATTCATCACACTTTTATCCCGTCCTTTTCAGCCCGAAGGTGACTCAGGACGGCATACAGACTGGCAACAATTAGATGCTGAACACACATAAATATATTGTTTAAAACAGGTTAAATCACATAATAAAATTCATATAACAAGCAATTTAAAACTATAAAAATCAATGACTTCCGGGTTTAAATCCACATCCATTTGCATCGTTAAGCGATTCCATATTCATTCACAATACTGAGTTTATCTGGTTACAATGAGATTCCAAAAGCTTGCTGAAGAGCCAGGTTTTTACTCTTTTCCTGAAGGTCAGGAGGGGAGGGGGGCGATCTAATATCCCCAGGAAGGGAGTTCCACAGCCCTTCTTACCCTGCAGAGAACTCAGAGCGGATTACAGTGCACATATACATGGCAAACATTCAATGCCATAGCCACACAACATATATAGACAAACACAGAGGCAATTTAAGCTTCATGAGGGCATGCTCGAATTCCGGCCACCGGGGAAGTTGTCGCTTCACGGTCCACTTGTGACACCGAGTCCTTGATTGAGTACATCCTCATTCTTTCACCCACTGCTGGAGATTTTTATGGCATCATAAATTAGTTAAATTAGCCTCCCCACATAAGCGATACCTAAATTTCCTACTTGACAGATGCAACTCTCTTTTGGGCTGCGAAGGTCGACATCAAGCTAGACAATGGCTGGGAGCTTACTCCGACCTGGGCTGGCTTCAAACTCATGACCTTTTGGTCAGTGGTTATTTAATGCAGATGATTCCTAGCCAATTGCACCACTACCCGGCCCATAAAGAAAGATAAAAATTTCTTATTCATGAGTTTAAAAACTAACAAGAAATGATTAGAAGTATCAGCCCTACCACTAAGGCAAGGTAAGGTAAAGGTTTCCCCTTGACATTATGTCTATTCGTGTCCGACTCTGGGGGGTGGTGCTCATTTCCATTTCTAAGTCGAAGAGCTGGCGTTGTCCATAGACATTTACAAGGTCAGATGGCCATCATGACTACATGGAGTGTTGTTACCTTCCCCCCGAGCGGTACCTATTGATCTACTCACATCTGCATGCTTTCAAACTGCCAGGTTGGCAGAAGCTGGGGCTAACAGCAGGCGCTCACCCTGCTCCCTGGATTCAAACCACCGTTCTTTCAGTCAGCAAGTTCAGCAGCTCAGCGGTTTATCCTGCTGCGCCACCAGGGGTTCTGTCCCTTACCACTAATCATTGTGAATTTTAAAAAGAAATATTAATCTCCAATATACAAATCACTCGACATGTATGATCCAGTCATAACTTTTGTGGACTAGTATTAATATTTTGGGGAGGTGGTCAGTGCTGAGAGTGGACATGTCAACATGACTGACATGAGTACAGTAATAGTCCTTGAATCTCTGAGCCCGCATCAAAGTAGAAATAAAAGTAAAACAGCATAGACTCACCTCTTTAGGCTTATGTGCAAGAGAGATTGTACATAACATAACAACTTGGCCAAAGCTCTCCTAATACTCTGAAAGGGAGCTTTGGGGGTGATAAGAAAATGCAGCTATACACTTTCCATTCATTTTAGCAAAGCCTGAAGCAAAGTTATTATAAAAAGGTCTTTGGAAATAATTACATTAATGTAGCTGCAGAACTTTGTGGGCAGTGATGCAACATGCCATTTAATTATTCATATACATCTGTTAAAAATATCAGAGCTGAAGCATAATTCTGTTTAATAAAACAAATCCTATTTTACTGAAAATCCTATTTTACTGAAAATCTGAAGAGCTTAGACATAGATCTGTCAACATCATACAGCGTAGACTCAAAAGAAAGTTTCAGAAGTTAAACCCAGGGCAGTGAGTGGTGTCACTAGGGGTGTGTGAATCGCACTGGGTGACCCACACCAAAATGACTGCCTATAAAGAGTTCATGCAGGACTTGAACAGAAATGGGTTTATATGTGTGTGTGTGTGTGTGTGTGTGTGTGTGTGTGTGTGTGTGTCTATATGTATATGTATTTGTATTTAGATATAACCACAAAAACATTTACATGTACTGTTATCAATACCCACAAGACTAAAAATGGATGCTAATTTACTATTTAAACTTTCTAATGTGGATATGTTTTGATCAGAGCTGTAATTATTACCCAAATACAATCACATTTCAAGTCAAATGGTTTCATCCACATGGGCTATAAGCCCAGACTGTTTCCATCACCACTGATTTGTTATGTTCAGTAATTCTGCACAATTTCTAGTATTTTGGTTCCAAAATGTGACTATTATTTTCAAGTATTTTAGTTACAATATTGTGACCACTTGGTCTGGTACAGGAGGAGATCTAAGAGGGTGACATCTTGAGTTACCATGCTGAATGGCATCATCTGTTATGTCACCACTGACCCAGGGTAGCAGCTGCAACAAAAACACCTATTCTCCAATCTTTTTAAAGCTGCAACTGATGTGGAATATTCTGTTTACAAGATGTAACTTAGCCTATAGATAAGACAGCTCTTTCAAAATTCCAGTTCCTCTTGGGTCAGCACACGTCACAAAAATGAACCTATACATGAACAAGAACAAAATTATTCTGTGGGTGTAAATGCAGCCAATATCTTTTGATGTGTAGAGGAAATTGAACTCTGCTGGTAATCAGTAATAAAAATAGAAAATAATCTCCTAGACAGTTTTTGACAGTAAGAGCCAGGGTGCAATCTTGCCTAATTGCTAGATCAAGAACACAGAGAACACCCACCACCACATTTGTGTACTTATTCATCAGCACACTTCTTGTTAGTTTCATCTTTTATAACATAAGAAAGACTTCACTGTTCATAACCCAATATTGGGTATTGCAATTCTTCCACCTATTTTTTGTTCTTGTTTTAGCAAACTGCAATACATTTATGTATTGAACCTAAAAAGTTTAACAGTGGAGTGGAAGATGCATTCAGAGCACTTAGCAGATACAAGGCATTGGGAAAGTAATAATAATAATAATAATAACAACAACAACAACAACAATAGCAACAACAACTTTATTTATTTTAGTATTCTGCCACCATCTCCCAGAAGGGACTTGTGGCGGCTTACAAGGATCCCCCGGTGGCGCAGTGGGTTAAACCCCTGTGCCGGCAGGACTGAAGACCGACAGGTCGCAGGGTCGAATTCGGGGAGAGGCAGATGAGCTCCCTCTATTAGCTCCAGCTCCTCATGCGGGGACATGAGAGAAGCCTCCCACAAGGATGATAAAACAGATGAAAAAGCTTGGTGGAGAAGAACTCATTATTATTTTTTAGGAATCTAGGTGTAATGGTTGTGAGTTTACAAACTGAGGCTCAGTCCACAGAAGAAAAGTCTTATTGTCAACAGACAACAAGCATCTGAAAGTGCAACATATTTTGGATGAGGTATCCTTTCCACTGAAGGACCAGGCATGCAGCCGCGTGTCCTCTTGGTTTGTGTACTGTGCTTCAATGAGCAGGTAACCTCAACAGACAAGACTGCTTTTGCTCATCCTCAAGAAGTATCTCTTCCAGAGAATGGTAGATCATGCTATAATGATCCATACACCTTGTATTTATATTACTATAATACAGTGGTTCTCAACCTGGGGTCCCCAGATGATTTTGGCCTTCAACTCCCAGAAATCCTAACAGCTGGTAAACTGGCTGGGATTTCTGGGAGTTGTAGGCCAAAAACATCTGGGAACCCCAGGTTCAGAACCACTGCTATAGTACAACCTACACAAAACAAATGAAAGGACAAAGTCACTATGGGGAAGGAAGTAACATACAGCAACAGACCAATGTTGTCTTTGTGGAATAGGAGGAACAGTGGTTGTACTCTCAAAGAAGACAGTCTCCTGGCAGAGATCATGGACACCATGGAACACAATATTTTATCTGAGGAGGAAAATCACATGATGTCAAGACATTTTATCAAGTTACTCTCAAGGGAGAGAATTAAGTAATATATAAATCCCAAGCCAGAAAGATAGGAGTTCAAGAAAGGTATCTGTAAAACCTTCAAAAATTAATGAAAGGGTGAAAAAACCAAGAAGAAAAATGAAGGCCAAGAGAGTCACTATGTAGACTTAAAGAGTCTGAGAGGCCTGAGATGCGGTTAATGGAAACCCAATGACAGTTCACATGAATATTGCAGAGAAAAGAGAAGAAATGCTTCCACTATAGCAGCGTGACTTCCTAGTTGACTCCCTATACACAAAGTAACAGATGACTATTGCGTACAGAGAAATATCCTCCAAATTGACCAGTAGGAAGATCATGGTGTCAAACAGCCTTTGGCTTAGGCTGTCTGTCTGGGGGATGTCTATTTCAGCACGAAATACACATCTTAAAATATACTGTAGGTACCACAAACCAAGGAAAGAAATTGAGGTAAAATGCCAAAGATGAGTAACTTGCTAATATACAAAGTTACCTACTATCCCAATGCAAAGGCAGATGAGCAGAAATTGCACTAAGTATATGCAGTATGAAAGGGGAAAGCACCATTAGCCAAAGAGATCTAGCTCTAGAAGTTTCTGAAGATGGTCTGCAAGGGTGCAGAAAATCCCATATATGTGAATCACAGAGACTACGAAGAAGAACTTCTGTTCACTGTCCTCAGCTTTATTTTCTTCAGCGATTGAAGCCCCAGAGACAGGAAGCTGGTAGGCTGTTGAATAGCAACACTTTGTTATATAACTCCCATTATCAAGAAAGCTAAACTAGCTTCCTATTTATTATCTAATGGACAGCTGGTAGAGACAACATTGTTGGGTTTTGTTAATGCTGTTCTCTGATTTTGCTATTATTAATCATTAGCTTTATTACATGAAAATTGTTCACCTTCTTGTCAATTCTGTATTTTGTCCTTTTTATTGCTTTTAATTGTACATTGCCTCGAGCACACATCAAGTGGAGGGATGACCTAAAAATATGCTTAGTAAATAACTGCCTTACGCCAGAAAAATGCTAAAACTCTGACACAAGATGCTGAGCTGTCCTGGAAAACTAAGAGGATGAAATGATGACACCATTAGCCCAAGCAAAATGTGCTATAGACCTTAAAGAATGTCTGTCGGTACAATGCATTTTTTCCATCAAAGAATGTTATCTTCTCACATTAATTGGATGGGAATAATAAAAACAAGCAATTAAAAAGTGTGTTTGAGGAGGGATGTAACCTGCAGATGACTGCACAAAAACCCACAAAACTCTCAAGAGATAAACACACACACTCTCTGTAGATCCAGTGAAGTTCACATAATGTAATCTCTGAATCTTTGTGGGCACCAAGGTTGCCTATGTTTGACTCCACTCAATTTAAAAGGAAGTTGGGGAAGTATGTGTGTATTTATAAATGTGCACCTTAATCTATAAAATATGCAAAGCATTTTCAGAGCTTATAAAATACCATTGTAATCCAAAAAAACACTGATAAAATAGTAATCAATACAAATGATAGAACAACAACAGTTAAAAAAATAGTGAAAAAATAAGCGGGGTTTCAAAAAAAAACATCAAGGCAGATAGCTTACAAGCCTAACAACAACAACAACAACAACAACAACAAAAATTTATTACAATCTATAGACCTATCAGTGAACAAACAGTCGTTTAAAATTATTCCATTTCACTATCCAAAATTAGTATACTGTACATGGTTTCAAATAATGCCCCTATCCGAGGTTACTTTCTTTCTCTACCTTGTTGCCACTGTGAGGAATTTTGCCACTATGAGGGTCACCCTGTGGCACTTGTCCTCTAAAAGACATCTAACAATCCTTTTCGGGGGATGGCTGGTTATGCGGAACAAAATTGGATATAAAAGTTGTCTATGTTGCACTGTGTTATAGCAGCATTTCAATAAAACATGTTCTATTGTTTCTACTTCATTTCCTTCACAGGGACATAGTCTTTGGTTGTAAGTAGTACCAGACAATCTGCCTCTTAGCAGTTCTGAGGGAAATATGTTTAATCTCGCCTTTGTGACATTTGATCACTGTAAGACTTTTTAGGTATTTGCGTGTCTTAAATGGCTCTCTCTATGGCAAGTTGAAGACTCTGGGGTAGCATGGCGATTTGAGCAGGCTCTAAACTCTCCCAGGGCAATGTCCCACAACCTTTGAAGCCTCCCTAACAAGAACATAACATATAATTTACAATTTATGTTTGTATATTTTCTTATTGAAAACAAATCTATACCCCCAATATGGGCACATATAGCAAATCACATCCTGCAATAATCTGCAAAAACACAATCATGCAGTCTTGTGTGTCAAGCACAAAGGAAAAGGCTTTCTCCTGTGTCATTCCCCAACAAAGGCATACATTCTCCCCACAAGTATTGTCTATTCCTACTGCCATGACTTTTTGGTAGAGTTCAAAGGCACATCTTTTACTACTGTGGTGGATTTAACCACATTTCATATTTTGTTTTTAGTCTTCCATTATCAACCCTATGCATTATTTTTAGTATAAAAAAAGGAATAAAAATGCAATAATAAATAAAATAAGTGTTACATTTTATACAGAGACAGAAGGCCATTAAGAGACATGTTCCACCTACAGAGATGCACTAAAAGAACAGGAAATCTACACATTCAATTCACTTTAGTTATCAGTCTAATTTTATCTTTAATTATCTAGCTAGGACAAGAAGTTCCACTGGATTGTGAGAAAATTTATTAGATGAAGCTCCAAAGTCATTCAAAACGCAACATTAAGACTTTCGAGGACTTGAGTTTGGATGAAGAAATGGGATTTCTAAAAATGAAAAACCCCGTAAGTCGGCAACATTGTCCCTAATTGAAATTATGCATGCTCCTCATAACAATTCCTAGTTTGTCGTGCATTCCTGAAAGTTCTTACCTAATACATTCTAATGACCTGAAAGCATCAGATCCTACTGCTCCTAAGTACGACCACAAATCACATGAATGAACTCTTACAAGTTCTTAGGACATACACCAACAAAGAATCTTGTGACTTTGGTCTGTAGTATGATGTAGGTAATTAGAAATCAAAACCCCACATCCATACACAACTCTGTAAGAAGGAAATTGTTTGAATTAAAGATGTAAACAACAGTTGCATTGAGGAATAGTAAATATTTTGGTAGAGCTCCATAGATAGTAGACAGCACATGCAAAATGTACACAAATATCTACCAGATTGCAGTTGCTTTGAGATGGGAAGCTTCTAACTTGAAATGATCAGATTTGAAAGGCAGTAATTGTTTGAATTAAGCAGTGTAAAAACATAGAACTGCAAAGAGGAGAGAAATATGACAGGCATACGAGAAATGTAATACCTTCTCTGGTACACAAATACACACCCGGGGGGGGGGGGGGTATTGAGGAAGTTGCAATATGCAAGGAAAGTACTCCTCAAAAGTCAATTTTACATATTATGAAAGTTATCTCCCATTTTGTCCCATTCTACCTTTCTTGTGGGAAGCTGGGAACATAGGCATTTCTGGCTTGGGTAATGCAAAGATAAGAGCAACAAACTAACTACGGTCCTCTAAACAAGAGACAGAATTTTGAGAAAGAGATTAAGTTAATGGGATTCCCTGGTATACTCCCAGATTATAGGAGCCTAAGGGCCCATCCAGATATTACCTTTATCCCAGGAGCTCCCGCAGGAAACTGGAGGGTGGCCAAATGCCATTCCCTGTAAAAGCAAAAGCAAAAGCAATCACTACCAACCCCCCCCCCCCCCCCAAGATTTTCAGGTGCATGAATATCCCGGTTCTGAGCTGAAAATCCACATCTTCGAATGTCTGTCTATCCCTTTCTGGGTTTGTTCCTGGGTTTTAGATGTCTGTTCCTGATTGGTCAAGTTCTGGGTTGATGTCCTGTGCAAGCCATCTTAGGGGCTGCAAAATTCCAGGACAAAGCAGCAAGTGTGGATGATGGAGGCAGACATCTCAGGACCAACAGGTCTGTGTGCGGATCTGCTTGCAGGTCCCAGGGTTTTTTGCCCCTAACTAAAGTGCACAATTTGGAACCACCCTCAGCTGGTAATTTCAGTTTAAATGGAGCACAATTTATATCATGCAGTAATTTCAGTAGGAAAGAAGCCAGTGATTTCAGCAGTTGATATTTCATGTAGATCCTATCCTCAGAATAACATACCTGTACATTTTAAATAATTTTAATGAACTATAATAAAATAATCTTTTTTTTTTTTGTCGTATCAGGAGCGACTTGAGAAACTACAAGTCGCTTACCCACTGCGCCACCGGGGGCTCCATAAAATAATCATGACCATAAAGAACTTCTTACAAATAAAGGATGTCTAATTAAACTTCCTGAAATTCTAAAAAAACCCCAAAAAAACAATAATTATGCGACATCAAAAGTTGACAGGCAGCTTGAACATTTGCATTCACAAACAAACAGTTCATGTCTAGAAAAGACCAATTAGAAGTATATTAAGGAATAGTTCAAGGAAGTTCGGAGATAACTGGATGCAAATTTTAGGAAAGCTTTGTTAAATAAGCAGGATTTTGAGGCAGTATGGAGAAAGACAAATGTAAAATCAGTTATAAATCATCTCAAGCAGATGCTGTGTTAAAATTTAAAATGTAATGGGAATAGGTTGGTCAACATGGGGGTCATAAAGCTGTCTATATAGCTTTTTATGTGCTATCAAGTTGACTTCAACTTATGGCAACCCCATGGGTGAGAAACCTGGACAGCTCAAAGCAGATTTCTGTTTAGCAGCTATATAAATGTAATTGTATGATTAACTCATTTAGACACATATGAACAGCACACAGCATTTTCAGGTCACCTTGACTTGAAAATAAACTCATAAAATCACAAACTAGAATCAAAGAGACTAAGACACAGAAGACGGTTACAGGAGGAAACAGACACATCTCATTGCTATTTCCTAAAAAGTGCACTGTGCTGCTGCCTTATCTAGCAATTGTTAACAAAGCTTGCAAATAAAGTTCAGCATAGAAACAAGCCACCATACACTTTTACTATTTTGTTTGCTTGCACATATCAAGTGTAGCCCACCACTAATCCAAGAGGGGAGAAATTGACTCAAGTGTATATTCTACGAAACTTATGGCATCATAACACCATATGATCTTCCATCCAGGTTCTGATATATTTGGCTTGATCAAGCTGGCTACATCATTTTTGTGCTGACATATCCATGAATGCTTTATAGACAAAAAAGATAAACCCTTGTAGCAAGGTATTCAATATTCTCTTACTTCCCGGGGTCTTTCCCACTTTGCATCATTTATGAAAGATCTACACCACACTCCTTCAATTTAGATGGGCTGTATCACAATGTTCATCTTTCCTAAAAAAGCGCACAATGCTAGCCAGTGATACAAAGGGTTGTAATATAGTTGGAGGACATCAGTTTGGAGAAGGGTACTCTACTTATTGATTTAATCTGTATTTATTTACTTCACCATAGTCTTGAACTTACAGGGGAAGAAAAGGCAAGTGTGATTATTGTTTGGATTACCGATCTATAGTAATGGCTGCACAGTATGTTATCAACATTAAAAATGTACCTCAACAGCTCTAGTGTGCCATATGGTAGATGGTACTCCACATGGTGCTTTAATTTTAATCCACATACTTTAATACACATTCACATCACGTCACATTTCTCTCTCTCTCTCTCTCTCTCTCTCTCTCTCTCACTCACTCACTCACTCTCACAGAAATGTAACATCTTGAAGAGCCTGAAGAGAACCGTGAAATACTAAGAATAATATACGTAGTGATTGACATCACATGATATCCCCCAAAAAGCTACAGTAGGAACATGGCCAACTGGAGCATATGTGCTAAAGTGGGGTAGACTTAGTCTACCTTCTGTTGCTCTGGATGCTGACAGCCACATATGCAGGAGTGCAATACGAGCATCAAGCAGAATTGAAATGTTGTATTTCTTCACTCTTTCATATATTTATATCCTATTTTTCTTCTATAGTGGCACTCAAAGAAACATATGAAAGGAACTTCCCATTCGGGCATTTAGCAGTCTTGGCCCACTTTGATTCTGCAAAGTGAGGATACGGTAGAGTCTCGCTTATCCAACCTTCACTCATCTAACGTTCTGTATTATCCAATGCAGTCTGCCTCCTGCCAGGATGCAAAGCTGTTTCAATACATTGCAATGTTTTGGTGCTAAATTCCTAAGTACAGTAATTACTACATGACGTTAACGTGTACTGAACTGCTTTTTCTGTCAAACATGATGTTTTGGTGCTTCATTTGTAAAATCATAAATTTGATAATTTATAGGCTTTTCCTTAATTCCTCCTTATTATCCAATATTTTAGGAGCCCCCAGTGGTGCAGTGGGTTAAACCCCTGTGCTGGCAGGACTGAAGACCAACAGGTCGCAGGTTTGAATCCGGGAAGACGCGGATGAGCTCCCTCTATCAGCTCCAGCTCCTCATGCGGGGAAATGAGAGAAGCCTCCCACAAGGATGATAAAACATCAAATCATCCGGGCATCCCCTGGGCAACTTCCTTGCAGACAGCCAATTCTCTCACACCAGAAGCGACTTGCAGTTTCTCAGGTCGCTCCTGACACGACAAAAAAAATCCAATATTTTCACTTATCCAATGTTTTGCTGGCTCATTTATGTTGGATAAGAGAGACTCTACTATATGCCCTTAAGCCATACTCTGGTCCTCAGGGGTCACAAGTAACAGGGCTAACATGATCATGTACTTGCATTTGTATCAGAAGATTTTGCAGCACTTGCTATGACAGCACCCAGTGGCAGGAAACGAAACAGCCCTACTTAGGAGTTCTATCAATGTCAACGGGAATGTGGTTTTGCATGAAAATGGGTATGGGGGGGAAGAGGTGTTTGAAGATGTACTTTCTGACATTGCAGTGCCTTGATGATGAAGCACTCATCTTCGAACTGGCCGCATTTCTACTATTTTGTACGATCCGCCGGCATCAAACGCACCAAAGGGAGCTCTGCACTTTAAAACAATGTAGTTACATTTGGACGATGCAGGGAAGAATTGTTCGCTGACAAAAATCCTACAGTACAAGAGCAACGGGTAGAATTATTGTGCACAAGTCTACATATTGATAGCACCATTTCTTTCCTCACACTAATTACTCTGAAATATCATCCAGCAGTTTCATGCATATTTAATAGCATCAGGAGCCTCTCCAGCACGTTGCAATTGTGTGTGATGATACGGGCTGCAACTGTAAATTATTAACTTCGCTAACAAAACTTCTGTTAAATAAATTCACATGCGTGATGTACTTCATTTATTTGGGGAGTCCCCCCACTGAAGTAAGGTTGTTTTTTGTGTGTTGCTCTACCATTAATATTCTGCCGGAGTTTCACACAGCGCTGTACTACTGGCGGGGATCATTGCTCTGTTTGAGATGGAGCCTCAAGGGAGGATTTGGTTGCTTTACGTCACTCTGCCAGAGCTTCAGACAAAACTGCATCCGATGCCACTGCTGACTTTTCCAAGTGCCAAAATGTTCCCTCCAATGTCATGTCTGATTTCATAGCTAATTATGTCTATTTCTTTGTCAAGGACAGAGCAAATATCTTGAGGTCCTGAACAGCTTTGATTCTTTTTCTTTACTAAAGGTTAATGTTGTTAATATTAATAACATTGCTGAGATAAACAGGATTCTGCTAATCTCTCATGTCAGTTCAACTATCCCAACTTAGTGTTTTTTAAAAAATTAACAGAAGGGGCAAAATGATAGCCAAAAAGATTTGGGCACTAAACCCATCTGTTCTATAAATCAAGCTCTCTCTTTCTCAGTGCTCAATTTATTAACAAGCAACAACAAGGTGAGGGATTTATTCATTTTTCTTCAAGTATATAAACAAGCTTGCCACTGCCAACTTGTCACAGCTGCTAGCTTTTGTGATATACCTGGAACAAAATGGAAACCTCATTTTGATTATTGATTGGGTTGAAGGGACATAAGCGTGTATTACTTGGATCAACTGGAGCAGTGGTTTTCAACCTTCCTAATGCCATGAACCCTTAATACAGTTCCTCATGTTGTGGTGACCCCCAACCATAAAATTATTTTCATTGTTACTTCTTAACTGTAATTTTGCTACTGTTATGAATTGTAATGTACATATCTGATATGCAGGATGTTTTTTCATTCACTGGACCAAATTTGGCACAAACACCTGATACACCCAAATTTGAATACTGGTGGGGTTGGGGTGTGTGTGATTTTGTTCATTTGGGAGTTGTAGTTGCTAGGATTTATAGTTTGCCTACAATCAAAGAGCATTCAGAACTCCACCAATGATGAAACTGAAGCAAACTTGGCACACAGAACTCCCATGACCAACAGAAAATATTGGAAGGGTTTGAGCATTGACTCTGAGTTTTGGAGTTGTGGTTCACCTACATCCAGACAGCACTCAAACAAGATGGATCTGGACCAAACTTGGTATGAATACTTGATATGCCAAAGTGTAAACACTGGTGGAGTTTGGGGGGAAAAGACCTTGACATTTGGGAATTGTAGTTGCATTCTGAACTACACCAACAATAGAATTGGACCAAACTTCCCACACAGAACCCCCATGATCAACAGAAAATACTATGTTTTCTGATGGTCTTTGGGACTCCTCTGACACCCTTTCACAATCCTCCCAAGGTCCTGACCCCCAGGTTGAGAAACGCTGAACTAGTCTGTTTCCTAATGCATACCTCCTATTTATACTCATGATGAATTTGGGCAAGACCAATTTCTGTATAAATTCTTTCTCCTGTTTGGGCAACTCCACAATTGACTCCTGAAGACAGGAGAAGTAGGCATAAAGAAACAGTTCCCACATTGTTGCCAATAATACATGGAACCCCATTTGAGTATTTGGTTAACATAGTCTTTCTTCATACAATTTTTGCAGCACCTTTCAACTTTCCTAGTTCTCGGGAAGGCTTACAGACACTGTAAGTATTACAGTCGAATGATTAAAACCAGACACAACCAAGATAAGTCATAATTAAAATATAGAAGAAGACAAATAAAAAGAATCACAGCATTGGAAGAGGGCTATTCAGTTCAACCCAGTTCAACTCCTGCCATGCAGGAATACACAATCAAAGCGCTCCTGACAGAAAGGCAAAGGCAAACCTCCTTTAAACATATCTTGTGAAGAAAACCCTGCAATCGGTTCACATTAGGATTGCCTTAAGGTCACCATAAAGTAGACATGATTTGAAGGCATAGACAACCAAAAGTATAGTCCTCTCTATGAGTATCTGGATGACAATGAAGTCATTAGTTAAGTAGATGTTGGGAATGTTGTACTTGCTATTAATCTGAAATTCAGCAAAGCATTTGTTCACATCTCCCATATTTTGATTAGTAATCTGATTAAATATGGATCAGATAGGAGCACTGTTAGATGGATCCATAATTACTTTATTAGTCATAATTAATGATTGCATTTCAAACTGGAGGGAAGTCTCAAGCAGAGTGCCACTTTATTCTTCCAGAAGGTTAAGTATGTTATTGCTGAATGTTTGTTTTTATTCATGGGAACTGTCAAGCCTATTGCGGCATTATTACAGCATTGAATGTTTGTCTTTTATGTTGTGAACTACCCTGAGTCCCCATGGGGAGATAGGGCGGGATAGAAATAAAGTTTTACTTATTTACTAGAAGGATAAATCCATTCTCTAAGACTGCATCCTACACACTGGATTTGTAGGCAGCAACAGCCATACATTTGATCATGCTCTCAAAACAAAACAGCTTTGTTAGCTTTCCCGGAAAGGTGGATTCACAACAGAGGTGCCATTTTAGCCTGTCTATCTGATTGCTTCAAGATATGCACAATATTACATAAAAAGGATCGGGCTGTTGAGCAGCTAGTTAGTAGCCAGGTGCATTAAATCACTACTGACCGAGAGGTCATAAGTTCAAAGCCAGCCCGGGTAGGAGTGAGCTCCCAACCATTAATAGTCTAGCTTGCTGTTGACCTATGCAGCCCGAAAGATAGTTGCAGCTGTCAAGTAGGAAAATTATGTACCGCTTTATGCAGGGAGGCTAATTTAGCTAATTTACAACACCATAAAACCTTCCAGCAGCGTGTGTAAGAATGAGGAAGTACTCCATCAAGGACAAGTGGATGGTGAAGTGGCAGCTCCCCCTGTGGCCAGAATCAAGCATACCCTCATGAAGCCTGAAAAAGCTGCAATGTTAAATTGCCTCTCTGTCTGTCTCTATATGTTGTATGTCTAATGGTATTGCATGTTTGCCATGTATATGTGCATTGTAATCCTAAGGGCTGAGAAGGGCAATATACAAATCTAGTAAATAAATAAATAATCTGCCTTGAGTCTCCCTGCAGGGTGAGAAGGGCGGAATATAAATACTGTAAATACATACACACATACATACATACATACATACTGGAAACCTGGAATTAAATTCCTTCTCAGTTATCATGCTAAGGAGACAGCTCACTCCAATCTGCTATGACTGCACATTGCTCTTGTGAAGTTAAACATCCTCCAACAAAAAACCTGTTTGCTGAAAAGTACTCGGCACATACTTGATCAAACCCAAGACACCCATCCCAATGAGACAATCTAAGCAGGTCACAAGATACAAGGAATGGAAGAAGAGACAGGAAGACATCTATACTCTTCTTAAAGTAACTTCCCTTCCTTCTCACTCATGGAGCAATGCTCAGATTTACAGCTCCATATGCATCATCTGCAGAAACTGTGCCACTTTCCTGTCCTACATCTTTGACTGCATCCTCTTTTTTATTTTTTGCATTGTGAGATGGAAAGATCAGAGACTTCCAACTTACCTTTTCAAAGCCATAGCCTTCCCTCTCATGACAGATGATATGAATTATGTAAGATTAAAAATAAACACCTCTCTAAAATTAGGAGGACAAACTCTACTGAGAGACAATGAAGCCTTTGATTTAAACAGTATGCAAGGACAAAGGATCCCTGCTTGTTTCATTGCACTAGTCATTCACCGGTCATTGTGTGTTTGATGGAGAACTGCAAGCACCCCTGCATACCAAAGATAACAATCCTGTTACTGATTCCAAAAAGGTAGCCCTATTCGTCTGCTACAAAAAGCCCTGTGGCACCTTACAGACTAACAAATAGCCATAATAAATTTTGTTAATCCTGCTATTGTTTACATGATCACTTTTCCAGAAATGAAAGAGAGAGAGAAGTCAGGTGCTTTTGGGTTGTTGTTTTTTTTAATCAAACAACCTTTCTTCTCTCTTTCAACTCAGCCTCTGGTTTCACAGGTATCTGCAAACAAATTGAAAGTTAAAAGACTAACTGCTGTAGGACGAGTGAATGTGTAACTACAGACTTCACTTTCAGCAACTGTAGCTAAATTCATTCCAGTATTTAACAGCCCCAGTTCAATTCTTCTGCCCACCTTTTCACAAGGGTTACCATCCCAGCCATACAGGAGTCACTAGATTTCTGGGTGCATTTACAATGTAGAATTAAATCAGTTTGACACCACTTTAACTGCTATGGCTCAATGTTAAGGAATCCTGGGATTTCAAAGTTCAGTGCACTCTTTGGCTGAAAAGGCTAAAAGACCATTTAAAAGTTGTTGTGGGTTTTTTTTTTAGCCCCTGGTGGTACAATGGGTTAAACCCTTGTGCTGGCAGGGATGAGCTCCCTCTGTCAGCTCCAACTCCCCATGCAGGGACATGAGAGAAGCCTCCAACAAGGATAGTAAGACATCAAAACATCTGGGTGTCCCCTGGACAATGTTTTTGCAGATATCCAATTCTCTCATCCCAGAAGCGACTTACAGCTTCTCAAGTTGCTCATGACATGAAAAAAAAATCCCTCAAACCATCCCAGTACTAGAACAAACATGCTAGACTTTTTTTCTAGCTTGTATTTCAATGCCAACTAAAAGACATATCAGACAGAGAGGACTGCGTAAGTTAATTAGGGCAAATGCTACATTCAGCAAATAACAAGAGGGTTCCCCTCACTTCTGCAGGACTCTACTGTATACATACCATGCACCTGTGGACAAGTCTAGGAAGGGACCACCAAATGAAGCACCCAAACATGAATCAAGGAACATGAAAGGCACTGCAGACTACTTCAACCAGAGAAGTCAGCCATAGAAGGGCACCTGATGAACCAACCTGGACACAGCATATTATTTGAGAACACAGAAATGCTGGACCACTCCAACAACTACCATGTCAGGCTACATAGAGATGCCATTGAAATCCACAAGGATGTGGACAATTTCAACAGAAAGGAGAAAACAATGAAAATGAACAAAATGAACAAACCAGTATTTAAAAAACTCTAAAGTCAGGACAGTAAATAAAGAGCAACACTAAAAAAAAGGGGGGGGGAAGGATCCCCCAGGCAGCAAACAGTGAGACTTTGAAGCTGCAAGGCCATTAAATGCTAATCAAGGTAGCCAATTGCAACATTCACACTTGCCTCAAGCAGACAAAAGTTCTTTCTCCCACCTTGGACATTCCACAGATATATAAACCTTACTTGCCCAGTTTCCAACAAACCTCACAACCTCTGAGGATGCCTGCGAGACGTCAGGGGAGAATGCTTCTGGAACATGGTCATACAGTCTGGAAAACTCACAGCAACCCAGTGATTCCGGCCATGAAAGCCTTCGACAATACATTCATTAGGAGAATTTGCTTCAAATCTCTTGTGGACGATTTTATGGTTCAGCTGCTTTTTATTCCTATGCTTCCTGCATGGTGCCACAATTGCAACAATTGTGAGCGAATACAGAGTATAACATTATTTGATTCAAAATATCCCATTCTGGCCCAATTTAGCTCGTTCCCACTAAGCATGGCTATGGTTATGCATAACATTTGTTTTATGATTTCTACCTTCCCCTGATTCATGCTTCTCACAATTCATGTTCCTGGTACAGATGTTGTGCAGCTTTGGACTTCTTTTTCACCTCTAAATACGTCAACAGCTGAGCATCCTTGAGTCAAGTTCCATTATTAGAAGCAGTACTACTCACACTTGTCATTCAGTCTTCCCTAGCAGCTAGTTAAGTGCCTGAGTCTCATCCTTCAGCATTTTGGATTATCTCACTATAGGGTTCTCACTTACCCAGTTTCCAACAAACCTCACAAAAGAAGTAAATAAAAGAAGACTTCTGAGCATACTAACCTTTTTCAGGGTGAGCAGACCTAGGTTTGAATATCATTGAGTCATGCAAATCTACTGGGTGATCTCAGGGAACTCAAACTCTCTTATATTCAGAAGGAGGCAAAGACAACCCTACTCTAAACAGATATCGCCAATGAAGCCCTGTGATAGGTTCGCCTTAGAGTCACAATAAGGGCCTTTCCACGCAGCCATATAACCCAAAATATCAAGGCAAAATATCTCACAATATTTGCTTTGAACTGAGATATCTGAGTCCACACTGCCATATATTCCAGTTCAAAGCAGATATTGTGTGATTTTATTCAGCTGTGTGGAAAGGTCCTAAGTCAGGAAGTACTTGAAGGAAAGCAATAACAAGTGGTGAAATTTAAGATTGTAGAAAAGGAAGGCTGCAACTACACATTAGGAAAATGGCAACAATATCTATAGATCATTTAAATAACTTTAAAATGGATAATGAAGAGATTGAAATAATGGTTTCCTGGATCATTATTCAATTATTAATCACTATATAATCTGTAGTAAAGAAATCAATCTAGGGAGTCCAACTAAGACTTGAAAAAGCAGCCATGAAGGAACCACATAAGGTCTTCCTATACAGAGACAAATAACTAAATACCAAAGTCAGAATCATCCCAGCCATGGTGTTCTCTATTTCTGTGTGTGATTGTGCAAGGTGAAGAAATCTGACAGGAAAAAAACCAGCTCATTTGAAATCTGCTGGAGGAGAGTTCTACAAATAGCAAGAACTGCTAAAAAGACAAATGAATGGGTCCTAAAGCAAATCAGGCCTGAACATTTATTAGAAACGAAGATGACTGAACCAAAACTTTTGTATTTTTGACATATCATGAGGCAACACTGGAAAAGACAATGGTTGGTAGAGTGGAAGGCAACTGGAAGAAAGAAAGACTGCATTAGAAATGAACAAATTCAAACAAGGAAGCTACAGCCCTGAGATTTCATGGAATCCTAGGATTTGTAGTTTAGGGAGTGTATTTAAATTTATTGCCAGAATAGTTCAGTGTCTTACCAAACCAGAAACTCTAGAATTTTATTAGATGCTGCCTTAATAGTTAAAATGGAATCATAGTGTGAAAGGGCCCTTCCTCTCTACCTAGCAGTATGATGGTCAAGCCATCCATTTACTGAAAGCAGGCTCAGTAAATGGTTATCTGCATCCACCTAATTGATTTTTTAGAGAAAGACATATTTCAGAAGTCAAATGTTAGAGCTATTAATACAATCCTTCAAATCTGTTCAGAACCCAATGTAGTGATTCAGATCTGAGCTCAAAGCAATGGATCCACATCAGCCCCAGCATGTTTTAAGCTAGAATAAAAACCAGGTATAGCTGGTTCTATAGCAGCGTTTCTCAAACTGGGGGTCGGGACCCCTGCAGGGATCACAAGGGGGTGCCAGAGGGGTTACCAAAAACCACCAGAAAACACAATATTTTCTGTTAGTCATTGGGGTTCTGTGTGGGAAGTTTGGCCCAATTCTATTGTTGGAGGGTTCAGAATGCTCTTTGATTGTAGGTGAACTATAAATCCCAGCAACTACAACCCCAAATGTCAAGGTCTATTTTCCCCAAACTCCAGCAGTGTTCACATTCGTGCCAAGTTTGGTCCAGACCTATCATTGTTTGAGTCCACAGTGCTCTCTGGATATAGGTGAACTACAACTCCAAAACTCAAGGTCAATGCCCACCAAATCCTTCAAGCATTTTCTGTTGGTCATGGGAGTTCTGTGTGCCAAGATTGGTCCAAGTCCAGTTCAGAATGCTCTTTGATTGTAGGTGAACTATAAATCTCATCAATTACAACTCCCAAATGACAAAACCAATCCCCCTACCCCTCCAGTATTCAAATTTGGGGGTATCGGGTATTTGTGTGCCAAATTTGGTCCAGTGAATGAAAATACATCCTGCATATCAGATATTTATATTACAATTCGCAACAGTAGCAAGATTACAATTATGAAGTAGCAACAAAAATAATTTTATGTTTGGGGGTCACCACAACATGAGGAACTGTATTAAGGGTTCATGGTATTAGGAAGGTTGAAAACCAGGTGTCACAGCATTAGTTCTGTTCTATAGGTTAGTTTTGAATAGCATAGGGAAGGGTTAACACCCCTGTGGTTGTTGTTTTGTTGTTTGTGCCTCTCTTCAGAAAATTTTACCTCCTTGTCTGTCCCTGCGAAAATTAAATTGTGAAAAAATCACCTTGTGGAAACAAGGATTGGTGATAAAGCTTCAGTTGAGATATCTTTTTCCCCATGACAATTCTTTCAGGAATGAATTCCCCTTCGAGAATGAATTCCTCTTCCAAGGGGAGATTTCCCCTCATTTCCTGTTGTCTCACCCTGTTCTTAACCATGAATCATTTGTACGTCAGATGTTTATAACTCAGGGACTGTCTGTATAAAATTAGAACCTATGTTGATATGAAAAAGATACAAAACTTACAACAAAGTCAAAGGATGAGCTCTGTGAAAGAGCACAAAGCAATAAGATTCAAAAAGGTATCCACTGATTTCTGTCGCAACCAGATCATTTTGCATGGTATTTACACGTCAAACCCGGCACCAATAGTTTGTCTGTGGAATGATCCATATCTTTATTGGAGTCACAATGACTGTTTCTTGGATATTTACACAAGCCTTGCACTCCACTCTTCACAGTATGTGAAAAAATATTTTAGTAATTGATGATCTGCCTATGAACTGAATGTTTCCTTTAGACAAGGTTTTCATTATTTTCACAGTAATTATTTACTGTCTTTAGAGTATGCTCTGAGGGAATAATGAAGAGGCTTTTCACTGAACTTGAAATCTCCTTTAGCCCTATGAAAACTTTTAAGATTTCTGATGGAAAATGTGCATAAATCTGCTTATTTTGCCCGCTACGTAAAGCCTGAATTTTGATTCAAGAGCAAGGACACGGATCAGGTGACCCTCCAGATGCTACCAGATGGCAATTTACATTAATCTTCACCATCCAGGAAGGATGGACGTGGGCCACTTCTTCTCCATCCC
This sequence comes from Anolis sagrei, assembly GCF_037176765.1. Taxonomy (NCBI): domain Eukaryota; kingdom Metazoa; phylum Chordata; class Lepidosauria; order Squamata; family Anolidae; genus Anolis; species Anolis sagrei. The sequence goes on from NC_090025.1 coordinate 169,244,087, forward strand.
TGGTCTAGATTGATGGTGGCAACCACAGCTTTCAAGCTGTTGCCATTCAGGCATAATTCATAATCCAGAGAGAAACATAAATTCACACAAAAAAAATCAATAAGAGCCCAAGTTAGTTTTGAGAGCAGTAGCTTCCCAGGGATAACTCCAAAGGGTAGCAGGCATTCCCTCAATTATCTACCTCTGCTCCATTTATTTTCCCCCATTATTTTCAGACACAGTACATTTTATGTCCAAATCTTTGCTTATTACTTTATCAACTGGACCCCCCCCCCCCCCATGGCGCAATGGGTTACATCCTTGTGCTGGCAGGACTGAAGACTGACAGGTTGGACGTTCGAATACGGAGAGAGCCTGGATGAGCTCCCTCTGCCAGCTCCAGTTCCCCATGCAGGGACATGACAGAAGCCTTCCATAAGGGTGGTAAAACATCAAAACATCCGGGCATCCCCTGGGCAACATTCTTGCAGATGGCCAATTCTCTCACACCAGAAGCAATGTGCAGTTTCTCAAGTCACTCCAGACATGAAAAATACTTTACCAATTATTCATTTCCCCAACCTTACATTTTCCCACGTTTATCCTTGCAGTAACTCCACAAATTCCCTAGACAATAACAAGGAGACCATTTAGTGCAAAAAAAAATCAGCTATGTGGTAGTGTTGTGTACAAAATTTGAAAATTAGACATTTCTGTTACAAAGAAAGAAATTAGACTCATAATGGAAGTCAGGGAGTGAACCATTCTCTAAGACCAGAAATCCTGGTAAAATAGGAAGTAAGTTGAGAATCTCCACTGAGAATTTCCTTTCTTTTTCATTTTCAGCAGCTTTTTATCTGCAGCCAAGCAACGGCCAGCTACATGCATTTAAAAATAAAACTGAGATATTCAGGATGATGCTCAATATATAATGGTTATTGCACATGGCATGGTAATCCTGAGATGAAAATATCTCTCCCCACAGATCAATGTCTTCAGTGTAGCTTTCCAGTATATTGGTATATGGCACTTTTAAAAAGAGTCAAAGGTCAAAGGACATTTAATCAACTACCAAGCTTGCAAATTCTGTGATTTGTTTGTTTGTTTGTTTTTGTTAAAAATGTAATACAAATGTCTGGTTGCTGATGACACGATAAATAAATAAAAAGAGTCAAATCAATCAAAAATTGTAGGAAGTTCTGTAGGAACCTGTTGTCCAAACTATGTGTCTCTGTGAATACAAAAAACAAACAAACAAAAAATAGTGTCCTCATCCATTCAAATTCCTCACATCCTTGTCCAGTATTTTAAATTCCAGGTGCCAGCATGTAATTATCAACTTTCCATTTATTGAATCCTGAGAGCTATAGTTTAATGGGTCATTAGAGCAGTGATTCCTAAACTCTCATTCTTCAAGTGTTTTGGATCTCAACTCTAAGTAGCCTCAGTCACTGTGGCCAATGATCATAGATTCTGGGAGTTGCTCCAAAACACTTGGAAGAGCAGAGTTTGGGAATCATTACACTAGAAAATGGCAGAAAATGATAAATAATTTATGAAACTACAGATCCCAAGATTCTATAAGAGAGAACCATGAAAGCTAAAGTGATATAATTTTGTAATGTGAAATGGACCTCAGGCTGGATCTACACTAACTGTTCAATGAAGTTCCAAACTGTATTATATGGCATTGTAAATCCAACCATAGGCATACTTTTTCCACCTTAAGAAATGTTTTGTACTGGGAGTTCTGGGTGCTACAGATTTGTAATAGCCTATGGTGATTCATTGAAAAGAAGCATTTAAAGGCTTTGTTAATTCTAAAATAGTTATGTGTCGTCTATCGACTGCCTTATCCTTCTCTTGGGAATGCACTGTCAAGAGTTCACTGCCTCAGTAAAAAAATGACACTCTTTTGCCTGGAAGGGTGTGGCAGGAATGCAAGTCAGATAACTGTGGGTAATAAAAGTTGGTGGAGTTGACTTAATGAAGAGAAACTCTATGAGCAAGGAAACTTTTGACCAGTTTTTAAAAGACACTGATACCCTCATCTGGGACAAAAAAAAAACCCCCATTTGCTGTACCAGTGAGGGTGCAAATAACTTTGCAAGACAACACATGTCATCTAATAAAAACAGTTGAGGCTGAGTTATCATTCACCAATTTTAATCTTCAGCCACTGTTTCATGCCTGGTGTGCACATGACAAACTAAAATGTAAACAGTATTGTATTTTTTACCATTTCAAGATAGTTCATATTGCAGCATAGTAAGAACAGAATAATACAATTTCTGAAGTCAGGTTAAGGAGAGGAGTCTAATATGTTTAGTTTTTGCCTAGGATTGCAGGAGCTGTGAAAAAAGTGTGTCTGGATGTGTGTTTGTGTGTCTATGTGGCAAGAAATATGCCAGTCTGTCTAACTACATCTGGGAAAATCTCAGATCTCGATTCAATATTCAAATAACACAAACCAATACTGATTGATGAACATATTATATGGAAAGATCCATAATATTGCTATCACATAGATCAGTGGTTCCCAACCTGTGGTACATGAACCACCAGTGGTCGGCAAGAACAAAAATATGCTCTGCAGCCTCACCATTACTATATTGTTGCCTTGAAACCACGCAGCAATGCGAGTGACTGGTCTTGCAAAACCCTCTTATAATTCCAAGGCAACATGGATGTCGGGAAGGGAAAGGATGACTATCCATGAAAGATTACTACTACCACATCAGCTCTAGATTATTAAATATGATTTTCTGTGGGAGAGCAGATGGCATATGTTCTGCATCCAACACTACAGTTGACCTGGTCTATCCAATGCAGTTTTCTGAATCAGAATCCCAAATAACCAAACCAAATCTAAAGTTGAGTAAAAACTGATTTGTAACCCTTTTGGTACTTAGATTGGAGAGTAGTCCCTGGTCAAGTGGTCCTTGGTCAAAAAAAGGTTGGAAACCACTGACATAGATGATGAAGATCTGGAAGCTGTCCTTAGTCCTATTTTCCCATGGGAAATGTCAATGTTCTTTATTTGCATTTTCTGTAATAGCAATATGTTGATAAATGTTGCATTAATAACAATTAAATATTATTAAATATTGAAAAGATTTCAGATTTTTGAGGAGAAAGGAGGTAAACCTTTTCCTCAGATGGATTTGCTACCTTCTAGCTGCTATATGACCCGTAAGAAAGCTGCCATTGGTTATAATGGCAGCTTCTACCTGGACAGAAGTCAAAGGAGAATGTTCACATGACCACCAAGAGAAGGATAAAAAACATGCTACACATCCAATCCAAATGAGGAAATATAACCAGTATAAAAGGGGCAGCACAAAGCAGGACAGTGGTTTGATTAATATCTTTTTTAAAGGATTTTTTTTGTCATGTCAGGAGCATCTTGAGAAACTGCAAGTCGTGTCTGGTGTGAGAGAATCAGCAGTCTGCAAGGACATTGCCCAGGGGACGCCCGGATGATTTGATGTTTTTATCATGCTTGTGGGAGGCTTCTCTCATGTCCCAGCTTAGGGAGATGGAGCTAACAGAGGGAGCTAATCCGCCTCTCCCTGGATTCGAACCTGTGACCTGTCGGTCTTCAGTCCTGCCGGCACAGGGATTTAACCCACTGCGCCACCGGGGGCTGCATCCTTTTAAAGGATGAAATTATCCAAAGCCATCTGGAGCACTCTTGTTGAGTCCAAATCCACAGCAGCCCAGTTTATTCCAAATGATGAAAAAAAGAAGAGAGAAAGGTATTACTTTTAAAAAACATGACGTAGAAATAGAAAGTTTGGTGGGTTAGCTATTTATGCAATCAAAATATCATGATTCTTTGGATGCCTCATGATAATGCACCCTCTACACCGCATTTTAGTGAAGTATAGATAGGGACTTACACTCCATGCCAGCCATTTAAAATTCACCAGAGACAATTTAAAACAAGATTCCTTGAGGACTGTTCAGAGATCTATATCCAAACATACCAGTCAGGGAGGAAGAGCCCTCTAGACAGAAAACCAACACTACTTTATGCCAGAAATATTCAGTGAATATAGGACATATCCAGGAATAGAAAGCTACAGCTGACACAAAAAGGTTATGAAAGACAAGAGGCTATGATTCTAACAAAAAAAATCCTCTAAAGGTCATTAGGAACATTTCCTAAAGCAATCATATCCATTCCCTTCACAGGCTACAGCAAGTAAGTGTAAAGAATATAGTGAATTAGTGTAGTAGTTTGCGTGTTGGAGTATGACTCTGGAGACCAGGGTCAGCCATGGAAACTCACTGGATGACCTTTGGCATAGTCACACTCTCTCAGCCTCAAAGAAAGGCAAAGGCAAAACCTCACTGAACAAATGTTGCCAAGAAAACCCCTATGCCTTTGAGTTGCCATATAAAAATCAAAAAATTGCTTGAAGGCACGCAAGTTACTGGAATGGTCTACTACATCCTGAACTGTAGTCAGAGCATTTTCAGAGCATTTTAGTCAGAGCATTTTCTCATTACATTTTCATGTATTTAGTAACATGGAAAGCAGCAAGGTCAGTGGGAATTTTCTACCACTGGAAAGTTTGTCAACACTAAGGTTGAGGTTGAAAATTATAAATGGTTATCTTTTTCAAGTGTTTCTCTGTGCTTTCCCAGTTTGTTTCACTTTTACATATGTTCAGCTGCAGGTCTGTTTCATTTTCACACACTACTCTGCATTTTTAAAAGTGTGGAAATCCACATGTATTTTGATATACTATTTCCTTTAAAAATATGTCTTTGTGTTCAATTTTCTCTAACAGCCACTGTGTGCACAATTTTCAACAAAAAAGGGCATTTTGTGCAGACTGTTAAGACGGGAAATGAGGAATCTAAAGAATAACTGTGTCCTGATCCATAAATTAGCCATGATGAGGGGATTAGGGGCTTGTCTACACTAGCCAAACCCCCCAGGCGCACCTCAAATGGATGTCTGGTAGGATTTTTTTTGTTTAAAATGGCTTTATTTCACTTCAGGCAAAGTCAGAGGATCCTCCAGCGTTTGCTGAAAACTCCATAGTAACGAATGGCTTCAGGACAGTCTGGAGAGCTCTATTGGCTACAATTCAATCCAATCCAATATCCTGATGGAACACTGATGTCATCACAATTTCCCTGATCTCATCAGTACAGAAAAAGCAGGTGGACATGGCAATGACCACCTCCTTCATGCTGGCCATAGATGTTAAGGTATAGTGGGTGAGTTTTTGCAAGAATTCACACCAAGGTTAAGGTAGATGTATGTGTAAAGAAAGAAGAAGTCCACATGCAGGTGTGTTGCATGGATTAATAGACACAAGTGATTTCTCTTGATGCAATCAACAGGGTATAACTACAGATGTTTGAGTATACCATTTGGAGCTCTTTACAAACTGTGGTTGAGGATGTCGAGTTTCGTTATTTTTCTCCTGCAGATTGTTGATACAATGCTCTCTGGAAAAGACCATTTAATTTGCATGTAAGTTGCTGAATTAAGCTGTATTTTATTATGAATGCTGAAAGACTATATTTCTGCTATGTTTGGATAATGTTGTTTATTTTTCTCTGCTGGAACTGTGCTGTAAAGAGTAAAGGATTTTCTTTTTGTGCAAGCCTACTGCGACCCTGGTGTTATTTTATCTTCAAGGGGACTGCGGCTGGACTTTAAGTTTAATGCTGTAGAGAGACGGGTCATTTTCCTGACACTAAACGCAACAATGGAGACACATTATTCTGGTGTTAGCAGAGGCACACGTGATAGCCAGGAGCTCGCACAGAGATCTCTGGCCATCTAGGATGAGTGGCAACATTGAGGAGTAAGATGCATGCTGTCCCAGCAGAGTAGTTGTGCTCTTCATGTCATGTGAATAATGAGCCCAGATTTGGCATGACCATACCAAATTTTGGGCTACTCCAGGGCATCTTTACACCAGGCTAAATTGCCCAATAAAATAACCCCTAGGTTAGTTTGTTTTGAACCAAAAAAGTTATTCCTCATCCTTACTGCACATGCAATGTGAATGTTGTATTAATATCAATTTTTGGATCATTCTTGCAAGTTGATGGTGAATTTGGATCACATATTTGGCACATGGAATCGATAAAAAAAATTAACAAAAGTCATTACAAAACTAGGGGGCACTGGTTTCATTTCTAAAATGTTTCTAAAATGTAGTTAATAAAACTTTTGTTACTATAACTAGAGTAACGAGATTTAATTACTTTTTAGTTATAGAACTTGTGTAAGTGGGGAAACTTTAAGGGCTCCTTTCTCCCTCATTTGTACAGCTATTGTGGTGAAACTTGCTACAGTGGTAAAACACATTTACCAGTGTTAGCCCAACAAGTTTCCAAACATTTCACTTATCCTCAGAGATTTGTGAAATTTTCAAAGTTTTTATAAACAACATTTTAAAAAAACTACAAGAGCTATCTTCTTGATTTTTTTATACAATGACCCAAGATAACAGGGGATCAATCCCCTCAACTTTCAGAAATATTCATACATCTACTGATTTTAGGGATTTTAAAAAAGTTTTAACAAAACATTTTTTAAAAGCCAAAGCAGCTCTCTCATTGAATGTCTCTCATATTACCCAATAGAACTTCAATGTAGGGATTTCTTCCCAGCCCAGCACAGATATTTACTTACTAGAAGCATCACTCAGTCCTTCTCTTTGCAGATTAACAATTTATTGAAACTGGCTGGCTGCTACTACAGAGGGAAAATAGCTCTCTCCTATCCTGATTGGAGCTTTCTGATGCTGAGCAGAATTCTGGGAAATGTAGTTTAGGGCAAGACCTTTTGAATTCTCTGGCATAGGGCTCCTCGCCTTCCCAAACTACATTTCCCAGAATTCTGTAATTTCTTTCCCAGCAAACACTGCTTTCTCCCGGCTGCTTCCCTCTCCTAACGGCAGGGCATTAATTTAAAGAAAAAAGGCAGTCTTATTGGCTTGGCTTCCTTGCACTAAAACAAAACTGACCTTGGTAGGCTTCCGAGATTTAAAAATGCAAACAAAAAAAATATTAGGTAAGTTTTGGTTCTTAAGTTTTTGGCATAGTCCATGCCCATGTGTTGGACATTGCATTGCAAGTACGAATTTAACACGATTTACGATGAATAATGAAAACTTGCACACCCTAATACATATACATGGCAGATCAAAACCAAGATACTGGTTTGACATGGACAAGGGTGCAGTATCAGAGTAGACGCTGAGATACCAGAGCTTGAATCTCCTAGGATATCCTGAGCAAGTCAGACTCTCAACCTAAGATAAATCTTATCAAGAAAACCCTAAAAGAGGGTCATCATTAACTGGAGTCAGTTTGAAGGCATAATCACAACAACGGGCCCAACAGAAGGAAAGGTCATGTCAGTAAACATATTTTTGGTAGTATTTTACTTCAGACATAAAATATGTTGCCTTTCATATCCCTTTCAGTTTCTCTACCTCAAACTAACTGGCCTCAAACTGAAAGACACTTTATTTTTGCTAAGGTTATAGAGGACATTTCTCAATCAAGGGACTTGTTCCGAATGTGAGAAGTTCTGGTTACTGAAAAAATACAAAACCTCTTTCTACCTCTGTCCAAATGACAAAGAAATCATTGAAGAAAGGTGCTACTTAAAGCAAACACATTTTAGAATATAACCTGAGGAAACTATAATGATCAGTAGAAGCAATGTCTATTCAAACATTTATTTGAATGTTACCCTCATCTTCTGACAGACTGCCGTGGCTTTGAGACACCACAGAATTATAGAGCAGAAAGACCAAAATAATTGTTTCTTTTCTATTTCTGAATTTTCTCCCCCAAAGTGAACTGCATATTAATTGTGACAGCCTAGACATGTTGTACTGCCATACACAAATAGTCACCTCTGGGTAGCAAATTGAGGGCATTAAAATTCATGGGGTTGCCATAAGTCGACAGGCGACTTGAAGACACGCACAAAACATGCCCTGCTCAGAGCCACAGAAAGCCCTTCACTCAGCATATTTCCAGGCTCTATATTTGTCTTCCACATTAAAGTGACTGCCAGTGCCTTCCAGGTCTCTGTAAAAACTTTACATCTAAGTGGAATCCAACTTTTGTCAATTTCTGTTTGCCTACTTAACCACTGCAGATCTCAGCTGATAACAATGGCCACACTGCTTTGAAAAATGATTATATTGCCCTACACACAACCATCAGCAATGTCTTCAAATACTAGATTTAGGTTTTAAGTTAGGGTACTTTAGCTTGAAAACCGCTAAATTTAAAGATCAATGAAGCTTTTTAATGCTCTCCTGCCCTATATAATGCTCTCCCTATTATATAAAAAGAATAGCTTGCAAATATGCAGTAAATACACATGCTGTCGTTTACATATCTATAGGGAAATGCTGGTAAGACAACTTGCAATCTCAGCATGTTGAGACAGGATGTCTCACAAGAGTAGGCATGTCAAAGCTGGACTCCATAAATGATCGCTAGAAGGATAGAACTGGATTAGTTGTGAGTACAATTTCTAATGCAAGTATAGTATCCCAAAACACCTTCCTTACTTTACATTCCATGAATGTATCTGCCACCCTTTATGCTGCATTTATATAAAGGCGGGGAGGTTCATTTTACAATTGGCCGAAGATTAAGAAAGGACTGGCCTAAGCTTTGATGACAAAACAATGAGAGGAAAACTGAGACTGAATTTTTGCTCAAGGCTGAGAGTATTTATAGAATTTTTTTCCCTGTTTCTAGTTCACAGAATATATTCCACCTTCTTAGAAAATGAACCCGTCTACGTTCAGAAGGATTCTCGGTGTAACCTTATATTATAGGGTTCATCAGAGCACTGTTTCTTAAACTCTGGGTCCTGACCCCAAATAGGGTCTCCTTAGCTCAGTGTTTCTCAACCTTCCTCATGCCGCGACCCCTTAATATAGTTCTTCAGGTTATAATGACCCCCAAACATATTATTTTTGTTGGTACTTCATAACTGTAATTTTGCTACTGTTATGAATTGTATTGTAAATATCTGATATGAATGATGTATTTTCATTCACTGGACCAAATTTGGCACAAATACCCAGTACGCCCAAATTTGAATACTGGTGGGGTTGGGGGAAGGACTGATTTTGTCATTTGGGAGTTGTAGTTGGTGGGATTTATATCTCATCTACAATTAAAAAGCAGTCTGAACTCTACCAACAATGGAATTGAACCAAACTTGGCACACAGAACTCCCATGACTAACAGAAAATACTGAAAGGATTTGATGGGCATTGACCTTGAGTTTTGGAGTTGTAGTTCACCTACATCCAGAGAGCATTGTGGACTCAAACAATGATGGATATGAACCAAACTTGGCACAAATACTCTATATGCCCAAATGTGAATACTGGTGGAGTTGACATTTGGCAGTTGTAGTTGCTGAGATTTATAGTTCAACTACAATCAAAGAGCATTCTGAATCCCACCAATGATAGAATTAGGCCAAACTTTCCACATAGAACCCCCATGAGCAACAGAAAACATTGTGTTTTCTGATGGTCTTTGGTGACCCTTCTGACACCCCCTCATGACACCCCCAGGGGTCCTGACCCTCAGATTGAGAAGCACTGCCTTAGCTCAATGTCAGGGTCACAAAACATTGGCAACAATAAAACATTCACAAAAGTTTGTTAGCAACAATGTACAGTGTTTACTGTGGACTCTGCAGAAACTACTTCAGTTAACTCCACAAAAAGGAAAATCAGCCTGTTTAGCAAGCCTTGGCAAATGCTGATTTATAATCAGTAAATATTTGATTTTATACTTAATTTATATGCCTATATACCCAGGATCACATAAAAATTTCTGAAGTAGAAAGGGGTCATGAGTGGAAAAAGTTTAAGAAGTTCTGCATTAGAGAATAACAAAGCAACCAAAATATTTCTTCTATATTAAATGTAGTCCTAAAATACCTGATAAGAAAGCTTGAGGAAATGAAAGAAGTTTCTAACCGCCCTTCTCAGAAGTATTATGCAGAGATTTCTGTAGAAAAATTATCATGAGACACCATATCTTAAAACACACGCTTTCTTGCTGCTCCCATTTTCCCCAAAACACATAGGTCTCCCAATAATTTTCAGTGAAGAATTCACATGCTGCCAGTGACTGCTGCAAAAGGTGAAAGGTATTTTTGAAAGGAACTACTCCCAAGATTAACAACATTCTATTGTGAAGTAAGATCAGTTAAGCCAGCTCGGTGTTTTGTCAATCAAGTGTAAACTTGCAAAAAGAAATTTACAGCAGGGAGATCTTTCATGATTTTGAAACTACCAGGTTAAAAAAACATACACATTTTAAATAAATTGGTCTATTTCTATTTTTTTGTGCCCACATCGGTCTATCAGAATAATAATAAAAAAACACTGGCCCAATGTCAAAATGTTTTGTGACCTCATGCACCAAGCAAATTTTTTGCAAGGAGATAGACAGCATACCGTTCACCACACACATCTACCTGTAGCCCAATGCCATGTCCTCCAACATTTCACAGAGGCAAACTTTTTTTTGTGTGTGTCAGGAGTGACTTGAGAAAATACAAGTCACTTCTGATGTGAGAGAATTGGCCATCTGCAAGGACGTTGCCCAGGGAATGCCCAGATGTTTTTGATGTTTTACCATTCTTGTGGGAGGCGTCTCTCATCTCCCCACATGGGGAGGTGGAACTGACAGAGGGAACTCATCGGCACTCTCCCCAGATTCAAACCTCTGACCTGTCAGTTTTCAGTTGTGCTGGCACAAGGGTTAACCCATTGTGCCACCGGAGGCAAACTGAGATCAAACAATATCAGAGTGTGGTCAAGAAGTCAAAAGTAAAAGAATGGACATGCCAGGAGAGGCTGTAGAAGTTTGCTTTCACCTGAGGCTACAAAGGAAAGGATAGGATTCTGGCCCCTTCTCTCCCTTTCCCCCACTAAGCTGAGTGCAAACTACTTTTGAACTTTGAACTGAAATGGTACTGATGAAAGGAGGCCAAGCACAAAGAGGGGAAACAGGAGGAAGAGAGCAAAACTAGGACATTTTAAAAGCAGCTAAAAAAGTAGGATGGCAGAAAGTCAGCTGGGACAGTACTTGCCAAATTGGGACAAATTGGAGAGGATGCAATGGCCCCATTCAATTAAGAATTGCAAAATGTTATGTAAGGAAGAAGAAGACAGGATGCTTGAGATAAAATTGGGAAACATTTTGAAGAAATCACTGAAAATGCAGTAGTGAGAAGATGCTTAAAGAACTGAGGTTTCAAATTAACTTTAAGAAACATACAATGGTTAGGCAAGAAACTTTCTCAAGATTTAGCAACTGAGACAAAACATGTGCGGATATAAGAAGGCAGCCAGTCTCTTCACTTGTGTAAAGATGTTGTCGTAAAATGAATGGATTGATTTTGGTGAAGAAACAAAAAGGAATGCATTCCACAAAGCTAAATAGCCAGAAAGGGACTTCAGCGTGCTACAAACACTTCTGCAGGATAGAAAGCATTATCCACAAAACTATCCTTTTTCCCTTTTGATACAGATCTCTCCTTGTTTATTCTCATTATTGCAGGGACCGGAACTATCCCCTTGCCTATCAGTCGTTACATTACATCCTTCTGGCATCTATCCCCACTGTTAACATGGAAACATAATATTGGGATATAGTCGTTGATGGTTGTTTGCAATCCTACTTAAAGGAGTTTGGTGGCCCAATTCTCACATTAACTTTAATGGGAATTGAGATTACAAGTCCCTTAAAAGGCTTTGGGAAGCTTTAAAAACAACATATGTAACAGTTTGGTAAGTAACAATACTTTTAAGGATACACTATGAACTACACACAAACATAACAAAAACCTCCAATGGCTTGTATTTCGTGGAGAATTTTTAATAATAGGAAGTAGTGTTGGGAGGCTGACATTTTGAGGAGCACCATGTAATTGCCAGCATGTTTCCACAGCCATGTCAAACACCTGGCAACTTCAGAAATTGAGAGAGATTAATATCCAGGATGCAGTTAGACTGGGGACTCTGAATTAGAGGAATCAAAAATGGCACATTTGGAAATGCTATACTGAATGTCCAGTTAGATGTTCAGGAAAGGGAAGCTGGCCCTTCCTCTAACCTTATTCTTTATCCTCTCTCTTCTGAAAACTGTAACTTCCAACTTTTTGAGTCCAGTCCTGACATCTACAGTATGAAATCCCGCAAGTGCCTTTCCTGATTCCTTCAATATTTTATCTTTCTGCCTGAATTTGTCTTTAACGTCCCTAGTCTGGTTTCACAAATCTTCCATAACAGATAGCAATCTTCTCTTACATACTGAAACATAAAATCAATTTGTTGTGTACCTTATATATGTTGAAGTTATGAAGAAAGAGGCCTGCTTTTTTTGTGTGCAAGTCAAATAAAGTATCTTTGTGCTTTAAAAACACTTGCCTGGAGAATATCTGCTTAGTGGAGCATGCGAAATAGTCCACCAAGCAATCTAACAATACATTACAATAGGGGTAGCACAGAAAATAGAGCTCAGTCTAGTAGTAGGGGATTTGCAAGAATTCTGTTTACTGCTGGAGCTGAATATAAAATAGTAGGCTAGAGATGTGCTTATGGACATTCTGTCCCCTAATTATAATTGTATGGCCATCTGCCAGTATTTCATACCTGAATCATGTTGATAACCCTCAGGGTTCAGGTAAAAACAAACAAATGGGTCCTGCATTGCTGACATTTTTCCCCTTTGCACTATAACAGCATTATATATGATCCTCTGAATACAGATGATTAAAAGGGAAAAAGAGGTTTATTTGCTTTAACCTTCTCTTGCAGTCTATCACTGCTATGAACCAATGCTCAACACTCACCTTCTTCACTAACTAAAGTGCCCTTTCAGATTCATATAGAGACACTTTGGGCTACAAAATGAAAATTCATCATCTATGGGGTTTCTCTCCACAACTGTGGACCTGCCCTCCATCACCACTGCCACTCCAAATCCTAAAAGTAGAAGCCACTGACTTATTTTAGGAAGTTTCTGCAACGTGCATGTGTCAGAACTTCGATCTAAAGGTCCAGTCTTTGTGCTTTTCTACATGAACCAAAAATTTCAGGCTCACCCTGAATAAACCATCTTCATGAGACACAATGACTTCCAGTAAGGATTGTGGGGGTTTTTTGTTTGTTTACATCAATTCTGCCCCACTTTTCAAAAATTCAGGGGATACGCCTGAGTTTACTGGAAACTTTGGAGTATCCCAATGCTTTGGAACAGTCTGGACAGCAGAACTGGTTCCAATTCAGATCAATCTTCAGGCTATCACAGATGTGGCAGTGGGGGCAGCAGAGTTGATATATGATCTACATCAGTGTTTCCCAAATTCTAATCTTCCAGATGTTTTTGACTTCAGCCCCCAGAATCTCTCATAGATGGCTAAGGCAGCTGAGGTTTCTGGGAACTGAAGTCCAAAACATCCGGAGGACTAGAATTTGAGAAGCAGTGATCTACACAATAGACCCAGACTTGATGCGAACTTTGTGGCAGTTTCATACTGGTATAAATTGCCCATTGTAGCTGTGGCCTTTGTAATGCCACTGTGTTTGAGGCATGCCTTGCATGCATACTTGCCTTCATCACATTAACTCTCACATTTGTACCCCCAAAGGATGCATAGGAATCATATTTGTATCAGGGGTTGTTTATCTTCTTGCAGGAGAGACAACAAAATGCTCCAGCTTCCTGAATCATTTGTCCTCAAAGCCTTTCATGACAACTACTAGCACATCCTTTTAAATATATATAACAAATGTGCTATCACTTCAAGAAATGGAGCCCCCGGTGGCGCAATGGGTTAAATCCTTCTGCTGGCAGGACTGAAGACCGACAGGTCAGCGGTTTGAATCTGGGGAGAGCATGGATGAGCTCCCTATTTCAGCTCCAGCTCCCCATGTGGGGACATGAGAGAAGCCTCCCACAAGGATGGTAAAACATCAAAATATCTGGGCGTCCCCTGAGCACATCCTTGCAAATGGCCAATTCTCTCACACCAGAAGCAACTTGCAGTTTCTCAAGTCGCTCCCAATACGAAAAAAAAACTTCAAGAAATAGGCTGGCTATACTTATAAATAAGGAGCAAGCATCATTGGTTTTTTAATCTTCAAAAAAGTACATCCTAAATTCACCTTCCACTGTTTCATCACAGTGCCTTTCTATTTACTCATCCTCTTCTGACTGGAGAAGCGGAAAGAGATTTCCACCGTTTTCATAAAATTATGTATTGACATTTCCATAAAATCGTTAAGAAAATATTGTAGGGTAAAATGAGAAATCACAACGCTTGACTCTTAGGAATGCTCCTCAAACTGTACATGTTATATATTGCCCAGTGCCATCGATATAATATCCACGCATACTTTTAATTCAGAAAGTGCAAAAAGAAAAATGAAAACTGAACAAATTCCCTGGGAAAAATAAACCTGTTCTGTTGATCTTAGCACATTTTCAAAAACTGTGATCCCATGAATAAAAAAGGTGTATAAAGTTTCAAGACTCCCACAATCCAATGAATCACATAATGAAATATGCAATTCAGCTGAAATCCATTTGTAATGAGTGTTATGTTGAAGGGGAGATCTAAAAAAGGATTGGTGTACTTTAAAACAGCGACTTTTGGGATGTGTTAAACCAAAGGCTGCCCACCAGACTTGTACTGTGGCCTCCCAAGGGCTAAATCACAACCACTGCCACCATCCTGTTTATGCAACTCTAGACAAGCAGCAAAAAGGAGGTTTTGTCAAGCCTCTGGTTAGACTGCCAAGGCCATACATGACTCTTGGGATTTGTGCAGGCCTGCTTTAAAGTATTATTTATGTCACCACTGCTGAATCTTAAAAATACTGTCAAATTAATAATGCTTTATGGCACTATCTACAGAGACATCCTTACTGTACTCAGAAGCCTTTAAAAGACACAACAACAAGAACATGGAAAATAACTAGCATGGCCTTATTTTACAACACTTGCATTCTTCTGCTTTTTGTATTAGTTTTTTCAAGCAGGACCCAATTTTAGTCTTTCACATATCACCACTGTGTTGGCTTTTCCCCCCTCCATTACAGCCATGGGTCTATCTGAATTATTATGAGGCCACGTTTATGTGGCGTGAGACTGGACCTATAACCTGTGGCGTAATTAAAATAAAGCACACGAAGTTCATGTTTGATGAGCCCACACACTGTCTTGCCAGGAAAAAAAATATGCCACACAGGTGAACAATAAATAACAAGTAGTTTACTCTTCATAGAACAACAGATTACAATGTAATCAGTTGCATCAACTCCCAAAATGTCCTTTTATGAGAGATTTAAATTGTCTTTCTTTGTCCATGTGGATAAACTCCTTCAGCAGCTCATGAAACAAGAGCACACTCCAAACTCTGTCACTCTCTGCTTCACTCTTCTTCTCCTCTCTACAGCTGAATAGCTCAAGCCTGAACAAAAATGTAACCATATCCAAAAGTCCCAGGCTCAGCCATCTTCCCAGGCATTGCCAGACCAATTGGCTTCATGCATGTTATTTTACAGTTGACACACACTCACTGATTCCTTCCATGCTCCAACAATTTATTGTACAAATTCCACTCTGGACCTCCATTGTTTCGAATGATACAAATCTGGTTGTGTGGAACTCTCTGCATTTCCATTGTCATTGATGGATTCCCTACTTAGTAAAGTTGACATTACCAACATCTGCAGGCAATGGATACTATGGGTGCATCTACACTGTAGGGTTAATTTAGTTTGACATCACTTTAACTGTCATGGCTCAATGCTATAGAATCATGGGAGTTGTACTTTTACAAGGCCCTTATTCTCCTCTGCCAAAGAGTACTGATGCCTCACCAAACTACAACCCCCAGATTCCACAACATTTAACCACAGCATTTAAAGTGGTGTCAAACTGCATTATTTCTATGGTGTAATGCACCCCTTTTACAGAATAGAGTCCAATCGAAACCTGACCTTTAAAAACAATAAAAGAGCATTTAAGAGACCTGCCCACCCACAGTTAACAACTGCATCGCAAACTTAGCAGAACACCTGCTCACGTTATTTCTAAACAGATGCTCTTATAACATTAGAAAAATAATTTCCACCTCTGCTTTGGTACATAAAGGGTAAAGGTAAAGGTTTTCCCTGACATTCAATCCAGTCGTGTCCGACTCTGGGGGTTGATGCTCATCTCCATTTCTAAGCTGAAGAGCCAGCGTTGTCCGTAGACACCTCCAAGGTCATGTGGCCAGCATGACTGCACAGAGCGCTGTTACATATCCATTACTATATGCAACTGTATCAAAACTGGTTTCTTCTAATGTACTTTCTTTTGGCGGTGCATGTCTTAAGTTGGGGAAAACCAACTACCAACTGTCTTTAACTTGCGCATCTGATCTTGGAGAATGTGTGCTGGATTCCCTGAGCTATTTCATAATATTCCCATGACATCTGTGAGATGAGGCCTATTTTTAGAAACAGGGGATTCTGGAAGCCCTGAGAACAAGAAATAGTTTTTATCTCCTTGAAAGTCAGCCTGAACTTGCATATATACATATCAATTAGCATATATAAGTGCTATGCAAATGTACATTCTTTGGGCTTGTACTATGAGTCTTTCAAAAATTTAGCAACACCCTCAGCTAGAAGCAGAGGTGGAAACAGGAAAAAAACTGGGAGAGAAGGAGAAGCAGAGGACACAGGGAGGTTATGAAGTACAAGAGGAGGAATAGAATCGTAAGAAAATATCAAGTGATTCATATGGTACATTTTGTATTAAGATCTATGAATCTGGCTCCAGAATGTCAATGGTCTGTCCTCTAAACTAAGAGAAACTACCAACCAATGTGCTAAGAGGACAACACAAAATTGTATCTGGGGACAATGTCCCTCACGGCAAAACGTCTTCCAGAACATTGCATAGAAATATTCCTTCATATCTTCTCTCAGAAGCCTAAATTCCCTTAAACAGCTTACTTTATTTAAATTTGATTTACTTTTCATATTTTATTCGCAGATGTCTTCCTAAAGAGCATGTCCCAGAATTTTTGTGATCAATGTAACAAAATGAAATGTAATTCACAAAACTTTCTTAAGACATGTTATGCCTCTTGTACATCAGGGGTTTCTAAATGCTGCGACCATTTAACAGATTCTGCTGTAAATTGCTGTCGCCTGGGAATTTCCCTTGCAGAAGGTCATTGACAATGGCAAGGAAAAGCATGCACAGATGCTGATGCACCAAGTAAACTTAGAAGTCAATATATGATGGGACAACAAAAATGAAACTTTCTCCTGCAGCAAAAAACAAGACCATCAACAAACTAGCATGACTTATTGCTGTGACTCCAACTAACTGGAAAAGAGCACAACCAGACTAAAATTCATTCTCTTTGCTCACATTTTTTTGGATACTGCAATCTTTTGTTGTTCAAAAATTTTCTGAATAAACCTTCCAAGTTGCACAAGGAAACATGGACAGCCATCTTTGTTCAATATGATGTAATGGTTCTGACCAACAACTGGATTGACTTTGCTACTTGCTCATGAAGCTTTATTGACAGATGTTAGGTCCATCATACATTATCTCGCATTTTAACCTACCAACTTGGGATGACATAAATCAAATGAAATAATGTGAGGTTTTCCGTTGTGACAAGCAGGAGATTAACAAGATTTTGGTATCTATTCACTAGGGGTTCCTATAAGCAAGGTATTATGCATCAGTGGCATTTTTCAATATATCGCTTTGAAGCAAGGGAACATGTAATGGATAATGTCAACCATATCAGTTGACTTTTCAGCATTTTCACTGATTGCTATACTACAGAAAAGCCAAAGCCTTGAAAGAATTCATTACGAATTGTCTCATTACCTGCTTTAGACAAAATTTGAAACATGCATTTTAAACATTGCTTTTTTAAAGAGTAAAACACAAGGACATTCACGGTTTGAGTAATTATTAACAATCCACAGTATTTTAAATCATTACTTTGGGGCAATTTGAAGAGCAGTTCAGCTGTGTTAATTCAGTTAAATGATACTGATGCATTTGTTTTCACAGTTAAATTTTCAAGGTCTGATATAAATGAGTAGGTTTTGAATAAGCTGATGGTGTGGAATCTAAACAATGCACATCAGCTTCACAATAGTATTCTTTGTCCATCTGCAATTGACTTAGAATAGTTGTTGACAACATTTATCAGAAAATAATTCCCCAGTACTCTTCTTTCCTTCAAAGTACAATTTAGAAAAGCTGGATTAAAAGCTTGCATTTCTAGAAAGAACAATATATTGAAGCCAATGTGAATATTTTATTGTCTTCAATGTAATTGTCTTTTTTTAAGTGCAAACTTATAATTAGTTTTTTAACGATATTATGTCAAAATTTGCTTATGTTATCATATAATCATCATCATCATCATCATCAGTGATTACTCGTATCCAAGTATGATTGTCTTCCAAATGTTGTGTCTTGGTGGTGGGTTTGCAGGTGACTGTGGAGCCCTACAGTGATTTTCAGGTGGAAGATGGTCAGGGTTGGCTAAACACACTTTCCTCTTAACACGTTTATCCCTTTGGCCCTCCATTCATGCCTCTTCGAATTCCACAGTATTGTTGGTCACAGCTGACTTCCAATTAGAATGGTCAATGGCCAGGGCTTCCCAGTTCTCGGTGTCCATGTCACAGTTTTTAAGGTTGGCTTTAAGCCCATCTTTAAATCTCTTTTCCTACCCACCAACCAGGCCCGTAACCAGGGGGGGCTTGAGGGGCTTCAGGGTGGTCCGCAAGAAGGCCATACTGTACATTATTTAAACTGTTATGTTTATTCACATTATGGTCTGATCACCATGCTCAATATATCCCATATGCATGGGGGTATTGGGATAATGATACAAGCCATTTGCTAGACCCTGAGCCCTCCCTGCCCCCTCCCCAAATCAAAATCCTGGCTATGGGCCTGCCACCAACATTCTGTTTTCCATTCTGAAGTTGCAAGTACAGTAACTGCATTGGGAGGCAGTGATCAGGCATTCAGGCAATATGGCCAGTCCAGCAAAGTTGGTGGTGGAGGATCATCGCTCAGTGCTTGTGGTCTTTGCTTCTTCCAACATGCTGACATTTGTTTGCCTGTCTCCGCTAAAGTATTTGCAGGACTTTTCAGAGGCAGAGCTGATGGAATCTGAGTGTGATGTCTGAAAATGGTCCATGTTTTGCAGACGTATAACAGGGTTCTGGGAGGGTATCTTCTGAAATAGGTAAAAGGTAGTTTTTGAGGATTTTCCCAGTGGAGGTTAGAAGGGAGAAACCTCAATAGTTTCCGCAGTCTGTTCTTTCCTCTTTTTTGGAAAGGATGATGATTGTGACATATTTGAAATCTGCTGGGATTTTTTTCGGTTGCCCCCACTTTTTTAATGAGCTGGTGAAGTTGTTGTGTCAGCTCAGGTCCATCTTCTTTAAAGATTTCAGCAGGAATCACATCAGGTCCACTGGCTGTAATTTTTCTAGTTGGCTGATAGCTTTGCTGACATCTTCAAAGCTAGACAGTGCTGAAGCTCATCCTTGGTTTGTTGTTGCAGGATTTGCGAGAGAATCTCTTCGGCCACAATGGAGCTGTGGTTAAGGATTTTGCTTATGTTATCATATAGTACAGTGCTTCTCAAAGTGGTGGTCCATGGGCTAGTTTTATTCCCCAAGCCATAAAGAAATAATTGTAGCTGATGGGTGAAAACATGGTGCCAACATTGGGAAGACATAATTGCTAGTCCCCAACATCAGCCTGTGAAGCTCTGATATAATTCATGGTATCGGACTTCTCTGAAGTTTAATTATTTGCATGGTATGATATATTTTTACCATTTCAGGCAATTATTGAATCATATGTGGTGTTCATTTATGTGTTGCCTGAACTCTGTTCCTGAAATAATTGGTTTTTGTTCAGGAACATTTTGTGTCATTTGTTCTTGTTAACAAATTGTGAATGATCTTAAAGAAGCCAGATAATGGAGGAGGTGGAACATTTGAAAAACTGGTTTGAAGCACGCACATCTGCACATACATTCACACAGAGCAATCTTGGCTCATTCAAAGAGTGGGCTTTTGATTTGGAGGCTTCAGACAATTCAGAAACATCCTTCCAGAAGTGGCTCTTGTGAAGTTGATTCACAATGTGCACTACTTAATGTTGTCTTTAGTTGACAGTAGACTCTTCTGAGTTATTTCTAATTTATGTCAGTCTCTTAAAAATGGGACACTGAGTATAGACTGGAGGAATCACAAGTAGGAAAAATACTGAGCAAAACCTCCAGCCTCCTCAATGTTGCCCACAGATCTCCGTGGGGCTCTTCTCTGCATCATGGAAGCCAGTTCAAAATGTGTCCCTTTTGTGCTACTTTGATAATGAGAAGTCTGTGATGTAACTCCTTCTTATAAGTGCTTCAGCTCCCAGAAAATAAGGGCACTGCAGTGCTGGGATGTCAATGAAACATATATTTTGCTGTTGACATATAGCCAGGACCTTCTAAAACAGGGGAGAGCAACTGTGGCCTTCTAGATTCTTTTGGACCGCAATTCACATAATATTTCACCATGAAGGTTGCCAGCACTCAAGACTCTGAATGAAGCCTCTGGGAAGTTCTGTGTTCTTCTGGATCTATAAGTAGGGCAGCAAATCTCAAGATGAGCAGAACTAGAGAAGAACAAAGTTTGATTTTTGGAAATGTGGTGAGTTTAAAGCCTTCATACCCATCCACATTCATTCTTAGCTTGCACCAGAACCCTCTGGCTAACCAAGAAGTTACTTATATATGTATTGTTCCTATGCAACACCACTGCATCAAGAGGAAAACAATGGGACTAGCTAAGTAATAGAGCATAAGTGCCATTTGATGAAAATGGAATGTGAATATCAAGATTCAAAATCCCTGGTGGTAGTGGCAACAGCAGGAAAGAGCCTGACAGAAAACTCCTTGAAGGACTATGGTGGGCTTTCCACAAGCCCCAGATGTACTGAAACACTTAGAAAGAAAACTATATGCCATGCATGTTGTAGGTAAGGCCAAGAACTGGGAAGCCCTGGCCCACAAGTGTTTTAACTGGAGATCAACTGTTAGCAACAGTGCTTTGGATTTTGAATACAGGGTGAAAGGAAGAAATGTGCCAAGAGAAAGCTATGTCAAGTAAACCCTCGGCATGACTACCTTACATCTGGAAACCTGTCCTCAATGTGAAAAATCATATGGATCCAGAAAAGGTCTTCACAGGCATTTATGGATCCAAGGCTCTACGTATGGAAGGCAGTCATACTTGGCCATGAGTGATCGTCCATGATATATAAAGTAAGGCCACATAAGATGCAAACACACCAGATGTAACCCCCAGTGGCGAAGTGAGTTAAACCCCTGTGCCAGCAGGACTGAAGACCGACAGGTCACAGGTTCGAATCCGGGGAGAGCTTGGATAAGCTCCCTCTATCAGCTCCAGCTCCTCATGTAGGGACATGAGGGAAGCCTCTCACAAGGATGGTAAAAACATCAAAACATCCGGGCATCCCCTGGGCAATGTCCTTGCAGATGGCCAATTTTCTCACACCAGGAGCGACTTGCAGTTTTTCAAGTCACTCCTGACATGACAAAAAACAAAAATCAGATGTAATGAATACAAACAATTGCCACCCACCAAGGACTTTCTTGTTCTGGTTTTGTGTTGTTGCCTTGAGTCTCTATATCGGAAAGAAGGTGGGATGAAACTAAAGTAAAAATAAAATAAAATAAAATGACTAATGTACACATGGTTAACTGAATTTTCCCCAACTTCTCAACCCATTTAGCAGGATTCTCATCCATTTCTACAACCAATCGCCCTGAAAGTCTTTGTGATGCCTATCCTGCCTCTGTAATGTCAAAATCATCTTCTTTTGTATTACCACAAGAATCCAACCTAGTTCAGATTTTGGCCCTAATATCTCAGGAAATGGGATTCTCCTGACCTGATAATTGCTATTACCATTTGTTGTCTTGGCCTGGTGAAAACTGTTAGCCAACTGAAGAGCTATAGAGGTTCTGTCCTAAAATTATTGATGTGGTACAAAAGGGGCATAAAGCCTACCATCTCCTGCACTGCCAGTAGGAAGTCTTAGTAGTGCTCATATTCCTCCTACTCTTAAAAAGCCATTAACTCATTAAGGATAACAGAAGATTGATAGAACTATATGTGAACTCTCACAAACGGGATATGATTTACTATCTGCCTGAAAACTGAGAAAATAATCAGTAACTGAGAATCAAAAGAGGTGGTTTTAGAAATGCAATGTACCAATTTTCTCCCATTGTGAAACTCAAATAAAATCAGTGACATACTGGCATGACACAATATATAAATGTGACCCAGAAATGTCTACTTAATTTCAAATTGCCATTCTTTTCCTCTATTTGCCTTTAATGTATCCATTTAATTCATATGAATATATATTATTTAAATCACAGTTCCCCATTGAAACTTTCATGAATAGGTAGGTTTAAAATTTATACATGCATAATATATAAAATATATACAGAGGTCAAGTGTTTAGCAAGAGAAAACTGTTTAAAATTATAGCTTACTTGGCGGAAAACGAAAATAAAGAATATAATATAAAAGTGCCTATAAGCAACATGATACAGAATGGCATTATATGTACTTAAAGAACTATACAATTAAGATGAACTTTGACAGCCAGTGAGAAAACTACTCAAGGAGGAGAAAACAACATAAATGTTTTACTGAAGTTCTAAAAATATTCTTTATATATGAACGTGTGTGGCATCAAAGGTAATGCTCACAGGCATTAAACAATAACCATAAGTTTATTGCCAAAATGTTTAGCCAAATTCTACACCCTTAGATTTTCCCAGTGGAAATCTACCACTGCAATTCTATATTAATTTAGCTGGAAGTAAACCTCACTGAATTAAGCAGGACTTACTACTCAGACACATAAAAGATTGTGTCAATATATCCCATGCACATGTAATGGGGAAATAAACCCATTGGGACTTAAGCTACTAACTTCAATTAAACTTACTTCCAAGTATTAGAGACTGCAGAAGTAATCTGTCTCTAGTATTGCTGGTATACATACACACCAACATTTCACATATGAAAACCGGGACACTTGTGACCATCAGAGTGCCTCGGGGCCCTTCCACACAGCCATATAACCAAGAATATCAAGGCAGATAATCCACAATATCTGCTTTGAACTGAGTTATCTGAGGACCCTTCCACACAGCTGAATAAAATCCCACAACATCTGCTTTGAATTGGAATATATGGCACTGTGGACTCGATAACCCAGTTCAAAGCAGATATTGTGGGATTTTTCTGCCTTAATATTCTGGGTTATATGGCTGCGTGGAAGGCCCTGAGTCCACACTGCCATATATTCCAATTCAAAGCAGATAATATGGGATTTTGTTCAGCGGTGTGAAAGGGGCCTCAGTTTTCAGAATGTATCATGATGGCAAAAATTATGAATGGAGAACAAACAAGGCAGAAAACACTATAGCAGTTTGCTTTTGCCTGAGTCGGAGGGCCCTTCCACACAGCCCTATAACCCAGAATATCAAGGCAGGAAATCCCGCAATATCTGCTTTGAACTGGGTTATCTGAGTCCACACTCAGATAATGTGGGATTTCCTGCCTTGATATTCCGGGTTATTTGGCTGTGTTGAAGGGCCCTAAGAGCCCTTTCTTTCCCCACACATCTCCTTTTGAGTAAATAAAGCACGGGTCCTTCCACACAGTCATATAATCCAGAATATTAAGGCAGAACAACTCACAGTATCTGCTTTGAACTGGGTTATCTGAGTCCACACTGTCATATATCCCAGTTCAAAGCAGATAATATGGGATTTTATTCAACCTCGTGGAAGGGGCAACAAGTCACTTTTGCACTTTGCACTCAGTATGCTCCAATGTACAGTAAAACAGGTGGAGATGTAAAACAAAACTGGTAAAGGTTTATTGTAACTGGTAAAGATAAAATGGAATCTGTTCCTTGCTTCACAAACATGCACTTCCTAAGTATATAAAGAATGCCATAAGCAAACTATGTGTTCTAATGCCCTAAAAAGTACTAACCGTCTTCAGTCACTAGTAATGTAGCACAGATGTAACTCAAAAAAACAGAATACGTTAAAAATGGTAGCGGCTACACACTTATCCTTAAGTAAAATGTATTCATGATGCAGACCTCCGTAATGTGAAACATTCTGGTAAGTGTGTGAACATTGCTGTGACATCAAATTGAAAGCAATTTGAGTGTTGGACTATGACTAGAGACCAGGGTTTGAAGCCCCACTCAATCATAGAAACCCACTGGGTGACCTCAAGCGAGTCATGCTTTTTCGGTCTCAGAAAAAGGAAAAAGCAAACCCACTCTAAACAAATCTTGCCAAGAAAACCCCACGATAGGTTCACCTTAAGGTCACCATAACTTGGAAATGATTTGAGGGTACTCAACAAGCATTGACAACAAACAATGTAAGTAGCTTTAAAGCCTATTCAAGTGGCCCCTTGAGCACAAAGCAATACAGCTGCTAGTCTCTTGGTGTTCATCCACAGCACCACAGTAGCAATGACTATGTAAATTATGTTTTATTTTATATTGCACATTAACCTAACAGTCTCTTAGATATGTGTGTGTGTTAAATCAGAAGCATTTTAAAATAACATCAGAATATACTCTAGTAAAACCAGAAAGAGAGAGAACCATAGTGTCAAAGACCTGCAAATCACTAATACATTTTAAGGAACAAGAATAATTTAAAAGCTCTCCACAGAGTCTGACGAAAGGACAACACAGAAACCCGGTCCCATTCACACTAGAGAATTATAGCACTAATAATACACTGTAATTGTCCTGGTTCCATCCTATGGAATCTTGCGGTTTGTAGTTTAGCAAGGCCCTAAAGCACTCTGACTGATAATTTGCTCCCGAAACTGACAATCCCAGGTTTCCGTAGGATGCAACACCGCAGTTAAAATAAAATAATAGTGGTATATTTCTATAGTGTGAATAGGTCCTATGTGAGCTTCTCTGGGGAAGGCATTCCAAAAAAGGGGTGAGGGCTTGTTACTGTTGTTGTGTGCCCTGTTGTCATTTTCAACTCGGTAATATCTGATCCTAGGAAGTTTGCCATTGATTTCCTCTGAGACTGAGAGAGTGTGATTTGCCCAAAGTCACTCAGTGGATTTATATGGCTGAGTGAAGATTCAAACCATGGTCTCTCAGATTCCCACCAGCATTCAAACCACTGGGCCATATTGTCTCTCCAAAAATGAGACACCACCATGGACAAGACCCTTCTCTTAGTTGTCACCCACCTCATTTCACTTCAACAAGGAAAATGAAGAAGGCTTTCCAGATATGAACTTGGGATCCAAGGAGATGTATTAGGACAGTGGTTCTCAACCTGTAGGTCCTCAGATGTTTTGGCCTTCCACTCCCAGAAATCCTAACAGCTAGTAAACTGGTTGGGATTTCTGAGAGTTGTAGGCCAAAACACCTGGGGACTCACAGGTTGAGAGCCACTGCATTAGGATGATGACTGGAAGCCAAGCTCTATGTAGAGTGGCTCAGGCCCCTTCCACACAGATGTATGAAATCCACATTGAACTGGATTATATGGCAGTGTGGACTCAGATAATCCAGTTCAAAACAGATACTGTGGATTATCTGCCTTGATTTTCTGGGTTATATGGCTGTGTGGAAGGACTCTCAGAGAGCTTCATGTGTTGAGCTTGGAGGAATTACATGATAGCCATGTTGACATATCTGAAAGGTTGTCATATTGGGGAGAAGGCAAGCTTGTCTTCTAGGGACAAGGTCATGGAGATATGTAATCCAATTGTAGTAAAAGAGATTCCACCTAAACATTAGGAAGGACTTCCTGATGGAAAGAGCTGTTTGACAGTGGAATATTCTGCCTCAGAGTGCCATGAAGTCCTTTTATTCGGAGGTTTTTAAGCAGAGGATGGATGGCCATCTGTCGGGAGTGTTCTGATTGTGTGTTACGGCATGGCAGGGGGTTGGATTGGATGGTTTTTGGGGGTATCTTCCAACTCTGTGATTCTATGGTTCTATACAGCCTTGTAGATCAGTGTTTCTCAACCTGTGGGTCGGGACCCCTGTGGGAGGTCGAAAGGGGGTGTCAGAGGGGTTGCCATAGACCATCAGAAAACACAGTATTTTCTGTTGATCATGGGGGTTCTGTATGGGAAGTGTGGCCCAATACTATCATTGATGGGCTTCAGGATGCTCTTTGATTGTAGATGAACTATAAATCTCAGCAAGTACAACTCCCTAATGTCAAGTCTGTTTTCCTTAAATTTCACCAGTGTTCACATTTTGGCATATTGAGTATTAGTGCCAAGTTTGGTTCAGATCCATCACTGTTGTGCTTTCTGGATGTAGGTGAACTACAACTCCAAAACTCAAGGTCAATGCCCAGCAAACCCTTCCAGTATTTTCTGTTGGTCGTGAGAGTGCTGTGTGCCAAGTTTGCTTCAGTTCCATCATTGGTGGAGTTCAGAATGCTCTTTGATTGTAGGAGAACTACAAATCCCAGCAACTACAACTCCCAAATGACAAAATCAACCTCCCCCCAACGTCACCAGTGTTCAAATGTGAGCATATCGGTATTTGTGCCAAATTTGGTCCAGTGAATGAAAATAGATCCTGCATATCAGATATTTACATCACGATTCGTAATAGTAGCAAAATTACAGTTATGAAGTAGCAACAAAAATAATTTTATGGTTGGGGGTCACCACAAATGAGGAACTGTATTAAGGGGTCACAGCATTAGGAAGGTTGAGAAACAATGTTCTAGATCATGATAAGATCAGCTTTTTACATTTCCTTGGAATTCCAGGTGTTGTGTCATTGTGACAGTGCTCTAGGGTAATTTCAATAAACCAGCACCAATGGCCAGCTTTCCCACTAACAGTTCTTAAAAGGGGCAAGTTAGTAATGGCATCAGCATTCCGAGATGCTGCCTTTTTTCAAAGTTCACCATGAAGCTAGTTACGAGGGTTGAATGAAAAGTAATGCCTCCATCTTCATTACTTGGATTTGGATTGGAATATTTTAAATATATCAAATGCAGAAAGGATCCTTAGAACGTGCTCTTTAACTACCACTATTCACTTTTCCACATACTCACGAGACAATTGGATACATTTCTGCCAACGATGAACAAGTTTTCTAAAGCTGTCACCGAAGAAGTCAACACTCTGTTTCCACAACCAACGTCTCATGGTTTTCTCAACGTCTTCATCAGAACCATAATGATGTCCCTGCAGATCTTCTTTCATATCAAGGACAGATGGAAGTCAGACGGTGCTAAATCTGGACTGTATAGAGGATACCATACGGTGTTGAGATCCAGTCTCTGAAGTTTCAAGTCTGTGCACTTTCATTTCAGGCGTTCAGCATCTTGGGTACCCATCGTGCACAGATCTTCCAATAACCAAGCAAAGCAATAATGTGACACACATATTCTTTTGAAATGCCAATTATGCTTGAAATTTCTCTCTGAGTGATATGACGATTGACCTGAATCAATCTGTCAACCTTTTGCTTGTGAAACTCAGTAGTTGCTATCACAGGACATCCAGCTCTTTGTTTGTCAAGCAAGTCAGATGTTCCCACCTCAAAATCTTTGAACTTACTCGCCCAACAATGCACAGTTCTCACATCTACACAATCACCATAAACAGCTTGCATTCTCTGATGAATCTCCTTTGGGGTGACACCTTCTTCTGTCAAGAATTCAATAACTGTACATTGCTTAAGTTGCACTGACCAACCATCAGCAAAGGGTTCCATACTTTGCACTTTAACAACACAACTGTTCAATGCTAAGGTTTCCCACCCAAATGGAACTGTAGAGGAGAATCTACTGAACAAGCCAGTACCTGCCGCATACCAGTACTGCCATCTGTTGAAGAGTTATGAAGGTGGAGGCATTACTTTTCATTCAACCTCAAAGCAAAAAAAAGCATATCTGTCAGGGGTGTGGAGTACAGCCTTTCTTCAATACATTCATTAAAAGCCAAGAGGATGAAGTATATTGTCCTTTGATCAAGTCTATAGATAATGCTAAACTAGAGTGATTTGGCAATGCAGTGGCAGAGGGACTGGAAATACAAATGATCGAGAGATCTAAAGAAGATGGGCAAATTCAAATAGGATCAGATTTCATTTAGATAAATGTACAGTAATACACTTAGGGAAAACAAATCACGGCACAAGTGCAAAGTGAAACGCATTGGCTCAGACAACAGAAACGAAAGGAAGGATTTTGGGGGCGATAAGTGGATAACAAATTGGAATGGCTCTCACAGTGCTGCAGCTGTGGAAGAAAAGAGAGTCTGGAATGAATAAAATGAAGCACTTGTAGAAGGAGAGAGCTCACAGAAGCACTGTTCCTGGTGACAGGAGAACTATACACATGTATAAACATGAATCTGACTAAGACATGTTGCTGGGAAGATAAAGGACAAGGACACCCCCCACCTGCACATTCCCTATGCTGAAACATAGTTAGTTCTTGCTTCAACACGGGCAATAGGGAAGCATCCCACTCCATATGCCTCAGAGCAGAATAGCCCATGGGAGACATACAACAATATCTTCCAATGCCACACTACCATTCTTCAACGGCTCCACTGGGCATGTGCTCCCTGTCCACTCAAACCAATGCTGCAATGCAGTAGTTGTGAAGCCACAACTCACATGTGAAGGAAAACAACATGTGCAAGTTCTGCTGGAGCATGTCATTTGGGCCAGCTGACGCTACCTGCTTGCTTGCTTGCATTGGCCAGAGTGAGGCAGCTGCGGGCCTGGCTTCACTGCCATATAAAATCCAGATTATCTGCTTTGAATTGGATTATATGGCAATGTAGAATCAGATAACCCAGTTTGAAGCAGATAATGTGGGTTACCTGCATTGATAATCTGTATGATATGGCAGTGTTGAAGGGGCCTGCCTAAGGAAGCAGATGCTGTGGATGATGTCACAGGGTTGCTGGGAGTTTTCTGAACTGTATGTCTATGTTCCAGAAGCATTCTCTCCTGATGTTTTGCCCACATCTATGGCAGGCATCCTTAAAGGTTGAGGGGTCTGTTGGAAACTAAGCAAGTAAGGTTAATATATCTGTGGATTGTCCTGGGTGGAAGAAAAAACTGTCTGTTTGAGGCAAGTTTGAATGTTGCAAATGGCTGCCTTGATTAGCATTTAATGGCCTTGCAGTTTCAAAGCCTGGCTGGTTGCTGGTTGGGGAATCCTTTGTTGGGAGGTGTTAGCTGGTCCTTGTCTGAAATTCCCCTGCTTTTCGAGTGTTGCTCTTTATTTACTGTGCTGATTTCAGCGTTTTTTAAATACCTGTAGACAGATTTTGTTCATTTTCATGGTTTTCTCCTTTCTGTTGAAATTGTCCACATGCTTGTGATGTCACAGTTTATGAAGAAGGATATAGGTGTTGAGAGAGGGATGACCAAAATGAGAAACAGCCTTATGAGAAGCAACTTAAGGAATTGGGTATGCTTTGTCTGGAGAAGAGAAGGATGAGAGGGGACATGATAGCTACACTCACATATTTGAAAGATGATCATATTGAGAAGGGAGAAAACTTGGTTTTTGGTGCTTTAGAAGTTAGGAAATGAAGCAATGAATTCAAATTGCAGGAAAAGAGATCCCATAGCATGAAGAATATACTGATTTTAAGTACCAATCAACAATAAAATATACTGACTTGGAATGTGATGGAGGTTTTTAATCAGAAGCTGGATGGCCATCGATTGGGAATGTTTTGATTGTATATTCCTGCATGACAGACTAGGATTGGTTCTGAGGCCCCTTCCACACAGCTGTATAAAATACCAAATTATCTGCTTTGATGTATTGTCGAAGGCTTTCGAGGCCGGAATCACTGGGTTGTTGCTGGTTTTCTAGACTTTATGGCCATGTTCTAGAAGCACTGTCTCCTGACACTTCGCCTGCATCTATGGCAGATATCCTCAGACATTTCACCTGCATCTATGGCAGGGATCCTCAGAGGTTGTGAGGTCTGAGGATGCCTGCCATAGATGCAGGCAAAATGTCAGGAGAGAATGCTTCTAGAACATGGTCATACAGCCGGAAAAACCTACAACAATCCAGGACCCATTTTGAACTGGCTTATATGGCAGTGTGGACTCGGATAGCCTAGCTCAAAGTACAGCAAAGTGGATTATCTGCCTTGATATTCTGGGTTATATGGCTGTGTGGAAGGACCCTGAGACTCCACCATGCTCTGAGGCAGCATATTCCACTGCCAAACAGCTCTTACCATCAGGAAGATCTTCCTAATGTTTAGGTGGAATTTTTTTCCTGCCATTTGATTCAATTTTGCAAAAGGCAAGTTTTAATTTGGCCCCAGAAGAAAGCCAACATTGCTGCCTGTTGGGCATCCAAGAAGTGGGGTATTCCATAAATAATTTGGCCATCTATAAAACATCATAAATCCTGGCTCAAGAGTATGGGATGCACTATTTTCCATTCTTTCTTCAGGCATCAAAATATCATAGGACAGCCCTATTGCTTTGTATAGACCTTTTTCCACTGATGTGCTGGGAAAAGAGCTACGAGGCAATACAGATAGTTTAAGCCAGCAACAAGCAAGCACTACTGTCTCTGTGGTTTCGATTAAAGAAAAGAGGGAACAGTTAGGGCCAAGAATCTGCAAGAACAGTTGGGCAGAACTGACAAGGATTGGCACATACCACACACAAATATACACACATGCCTGACAGCCTGACTCACTTAAGGCAGAACGGCCCATCTTGAGGCCCTTCCAGACAGGCATCCCAGGATCTGATCCCAGGTTTTCTGCTTTAAACTGGATTACATGAGTCTGCACTGCCAGATAATCTGGGATAAACAGAAAATCTAGGATCAGATCCTGGGATATAGGGCCTGTATGGAAGGGCCCTTGGTGGCTTCACTGCAAGAAGTGAGATTTCAGAATGGGCAGAATATTCAAGGTTTTGTTTTTTGTGTGTTTGTGTGTCAGGGGCAACTTGAGAAACTGCAAGTCGCTTCTGGTGTGAGAGAATTGGCCATCTGCAAGGATGTTGCCCAGGCGAAGCCCAGATGTTTTGATGTTTCACCACCCTTGTGGGCAGCTTCTCTCATGTCCCCTCATGGGGAACTGGAGCTGACAGAGGGAGCTCACCCGTGCTCTACCCAGATTCAAATCTCCAACCTGTCAGTCTTCAATCCTGCTGGCACAAGGGTTTAACCCACTGGACTACTGGGGTGAAATCTGTTGAACATGACTTCTTAACAAAATAACCAACCAAAAGTTTCAAGGAATACAAGATTGCAACATTAATACGAGAAGAGTCCAGCAACATCATTCAGAGCATTAAAAATAATATGCTATATATTTAGAAGTCTCAGAAGATATTAGTCAATAATTTTGAAAAAGGCACGCTTGCACTGTATCTACCTTGCGACAGCTGGCAGCTAATCTACAAAGCTAGTGACTGTAGCCACATATCATCCTTCTGTTTACTGAGGATAGTTGATAACAGGAATATTGATTGCACAGACAAATCCTGACATCAAAAAAGTTATAACTCCAAGGTGTATTTCTTTGACTTCTCACAAGTCGCAATTATTTACACAAAAGAGACTCATGCCCTGCTAAAAGTTCAAGTCAAAAGGAAGACAAATGGAAACATTTGTTATCGTTTTTGGAAAGAAAAATGAAAGGAGTGGGTTGCTGTATGGCCATGTTCCAGAAGCATTCTCACCTGACATTTCAGCCACATCTATGGAAGGCATTTTCAGAGGTTGAGTGGGTCTGTTAGAAACTAGGCAAGTGGGGTTTATATATCTCTGGAATGTCCAAGGTGGAAGAAAGATCTTTTGTCTGTTTGAAACAAGTCTGAATGTTGCAATTGGCAACCTTGATTAGCATAGAATAGACTTACAGCTTCAAAGTGTGGCTGCTTCCTGCCTAGGGGAATCTTTCATTGGGAGTTAAACAGATCAGGTCTATCTAAAAGTATATGAGTATCTTTTTTATTTCACTGTCTTGACTCACAATGCATATGAAGAACACACACACTTCTTTCCATTACCTTAGTATTTCTGTGGTTTCCCAAATTTAGTTACAGTTTCGAAACATCTCATTTCAAACCTTAAAGTTACAGTTGCACTCCTCTCTCATACACCATGGAAGTCAGTTGTTTACTTCTTTTCTTGAGGTGTAGCTACATGGCAGACTTTAATCTGGTTTGCTCCCACTTTAATGCCATGGCTCAATGCTATAGAATCATGGGAGTTGTAGTCTGCTGTATAATCCAGTTTCTGAATCCAGATTATCTGTTTTGAACTGTGTTGGCAGTGTAGACTCATATAATCCACTTCAAAGCAGATAATGTGGATTCAGAAACTGAATAATATGGCAGTGTAGATCCAGCCTCAGTTAAATTGGAGTGAAACTACATTTTAGATGCACCTTGGCTAATTAATCCACAAACCAACTAGCAATTTGCAGGGGCTGGTAGGCTAGGAGCAGAGATTATTGGAAATCTACCAAGCAATTCTTTTAATTTTCACTGTTTTCTGGGTCAAACTATTTCATTTTCCAAATAACCTTTCAGTACCTAGGTATCTTCAACACAACCACTCAGACCAGATCTTTTTGAGGTGAAACATATGATGTAATCTGCAGCAATGTTCCCTTCTCCTTCTGGAGACACCTACTTTCCAAGCAATAAGGATCTTTTTTGTGTGCTATTTCTTTGCCAGACTTTTCTGGATGACAAGAATGAAAAAAAAATGGCTAATTTGCTCAGAGGTCTGCTGAAAGCCATCTTTTTATCCTATCTGTATTCACTAAAATGGTACGTACAAAGAAACCTAGGATTGTCTATTCTGTTCATGGCCCGGAAGAGCCATTTGCCAAAGAAAAATTCAGTAGATAAAGTACATAGAAATACAGAAGCTGATAAACTGGTGCCTCTATTTTGAGTTGGAAGAGACCTCATGGGCCATCCAGTCTAACCTCCTGCCAAGAAGCAGTAAAATCACATTCAAAGCACCCCCAACAGATGGCCATCCAGCCTCTGTTTAAAAGCCTCCAAAGAAGGAGCCTCCACCACACTCTGGGGCAGAGAGTTCCACTGCTGAACACCTCTCACAGTTATGAAATTCTTCCTCGTGTTCAAGTGGAATCTCCTTTCTTGAAGCTAATGTTCCATGTCCTAGTGTCCAGGGCAAGCAGAAAACAAGCCTGCTCCCTCCTCCCTATGACTTCCACTCACATATTTATACTTGGCCTTCATCATGTCTCCTCTCAGCCTTCTCTTCTGCAGGCTAAACATGCCCAGCTCTTTGAGCCACTCCTCATAGGGCTTGTTCTCCAGACCCTTGATCATTGTAGTAGCCCTCCTCTGGGCACATTCCAGCTTGTCAACATCTCAGTTCAACTGCGGTGCCCAGAACTGGACATATGTGATTCCAGGTGTGGTCTGACCAAGGCAGAATCATAGGGTAAAGGTGAAGTCCTGAAACCGTACTTCATTTTCAGCTCAGGATTCCTTAA
This sequence comes from Anolis sagrei, assembly GCF_037176765.1. Classification (NCBI taxonomy): domain Eukaryota; kingdom Metazoa; phylum Chordata; class Lepidosauria; order Squamata; family Anolidae; genus Anolis; species Anolis sagrei. The sequence continues at coordinate 169,277,782 of NC_090025.1, forward strand.
TTAATTTCTCCCATTAAATAGTCTTGAAGTCATGCACCTGATCATCTTTACATCTAGATAGAGTATAATTTTGCTAAGACCAATCATGGAGGACATGCATTGTATGTAGAAGACATGAAATTTAATCCCCAGCATTTTCAGGAAGATTTGGAAAATAATCCTGGCTGTATTCTCAAAGAGTAGCTACCAGTCTCTGTAGACAAATTTTAACTAAATCTTCTGGAAGAAAATGGCTTTAGCAGGAGAAAGGAATGGGGTAGAAGCTTCTCTCCTCTGTCTCTTGTCACTGCCTTTTCTATGATCAACCTAATAAAGGTTTCCTCGCTGTTCTCCCTTTCTTTGCTCTTTATCCCTCTTTTTTCCTGTCTGTATTTGTACAGATGTAGACATTTTAAGATCAGTGATGCAATTTATACATACACACCCTGCATTTTCACTCCTCAAATCAACAGATTGTCTCTTCAGCTCTAAGCATTTTAAAAGGAGGGGGAAGGATTAGTTTGATACATGCCACTAAGTTTTGACTTTGACCGACTTTCATGGCCAGAATCACTGGGTTATTGTAGGGTTTTTCGGGCTGTATGGCCATATTCTAGAAGCATTCTCTCCTAATGTTTCGCCTGCATCTGTGGCAAGCATCCTCAGAGGTTGTGAGGATGCTTGCTATCCAAACCTCACAACCTCTGAGAATGCTTCCCAAAGATGCAGGCAAAATGTCAGGAGAGAATGCTTCTAGAACATGGCCAAAAAACCTACAACAACCCATTGATTATCATGCCTTCTAACCCTTCATCTAATAAAGATATTGAACAGGATGGAACCTGTGGCACTCTACTTGTCACTTCTTTTCAGGATGAAGAGGAAGCATTGGTGAGCAACCGTTGGGTTCGTTCCTTCTCTGGACGTTATTAAGCAGAGACTGGATGGCCACCTGTCAGGAGTGCTTTGATTGTGCGTTTCTCTATAGCAGAATGCAATTGGACTGTATCTCCCTCATGGTCTCTTCTAACTCTATGATTCTAGGTCAAACCAAAATCATAGCTTTGGCTCTAAAACCTGATTTATATATAATATCAACTGATAAACTGAAGAACTTTGAAAGCCGCTTTATACCATATACACTCAAGCAGCTTTCGAAGTTCCTCAGTCCCAAAGCTTTTTTTAGAAATAAATAATAATAGACTGATCAAAGTCATATATTCATATGCGTGCATGCACGCCACACACACAAACAACACAGATAGAATGTCTTTAGAACGAGAGAAAATATTGCCAAGTTCCCCTAGGACAATTACTGTGTATAGTGGAAAATTACCCGACGACAGGCTTTTTGATAAGTGTTACAAAGCCTTTGTGGAAGGCATGTAACTTCTGAGGCACTGGCTGATATCCATCTTGTTTGTTCCGTTCTTTAAATGGAAAAAAGAAAGAAGTTAAGACTACACTAATATCCCAGCCCCTCAGTTAGCTCTCCATGGGCCCAGGACACAGCATGAAAAATACAATCTGAGCAAATGTCCTTCTCCTGATTGACTATAACTATTAAATGAATCTCAGAGTCTAGAAGCAACAGGGGCTCCAATTAATAACAAATGGAATAGAATGTGTGTGGCATTGCACTTCTTGTTGCCTAGTATATTAATGCCACATCAGTCATAGTTCATGCAGCACTGTACATTTCAGTAATGTTAGCCCAACACAAAGCAACCACATCAAACAGTTAGGTAAATATCTGTAATAATGTCCAGGGGTCCTTCCACACAGCCCTATATCCCAGAATATTGAGGCAGAAAATCTCACAATATCCGCTTTGAACTGAGTTATCTGAATCCACGTTGCCATATATTCCAGCCCTTGCGCTATGCTACTCTGCTGCTGAGTATGCATGCCCAGTGTGGAACACATCTCATCACACTAAAACAGTGGATGTGGCTCTTAATGAGACATGCCGCATTATTGCAGGTTGTCTGCGCCCTACACCACTGGAGAAATTACACTGTTTAGCCGGTATTGCACCACCTGACAGCTGCTGGGGAGAAGCAACCAATAGTGAAAGGACCAAGGCAGTGACATCTCCAGCACATCCCCGATTTGGGTATCAGCCAGCATGCCAATGACTTAAATCAAGAAATAGTTTTCTGAGATCTATTGAGACACTCACTGGAACACCTCAGCAAGCGAGAGTCCAAAGGTGGCAGACTCAAACCCAGAACATCAATCCATGGCTGGTACCAAATGAGAGACTCCCTCCTGGGCACACAAAAAACTGGGCGACTTGGAAGGTGCTGAACAGACTACGCTCTGGCACTACAAGATGCAGAGCCAACCTTAAGAAATGGGGCTACAAAGTGGAATCCACGACATGTGAGTGTGGAGAAGAGCAAACCACAGACCACCTACTACAATGCAGCCTGAGCCCTGCCACATGCACAATGGAGGACCTTCTTGCAGCAACACCAGAGGCACTCCAAGTGGCCAGCTACTGGTCAAAGGACATTTAATAGAATACCAAGTCTGCAAACTTTGTGTTTTGTTTGTCTGTTTGTTTTTAATGCAATACAACTGTTTTGATTCGATCCTGACATGATAAATAAATAACCAAAGGTGAGAAATCAAATTTCAAAGCATGAAGGAGATAAACTTTAACATTGTCTTCCCGCTTATAATGAAAAAACCTGGTAAATCTGTCTCTTGATCGCTTTAGACACCACAAGGAAATATCATCTTTCATTTTTGGGAGGATCAGACTAGCTTCTGAGTTATGGTTGTAAATGGAATGGATCATTCGATTTATTTGCCAGGTTTCCATACCATTTCAAAGTGAATCCTATGAAGATGTGTGTGTGCATATGCTTTCAAGTCATCTGTCGACTCATGGTGGTGCCATGAATTTCAAAGCGTTTTTCTTAGACAAGGGATACTCAGAGCTGATTTGGCCAGTTCTTTCCTCAAAAATATAGTCTGCAGCATCTGGTATACCTTGGCAGTCTCCCGTCCAAGTACTAACAGGGCTGACCCAGCTCATCCTCAAATATCAGATGGGATATGATACCTTTAGGGCAGCTTTTCTGAACCTGGGGGTCAGGTCCCCTGGGGGGTTGCAAGGAGGTATCAGAGAGGTTGCCAAAGACAATGAGGAAACAGTATTTTCTGTTGGTTATTGGGATTCTGTGTGGGAAGCTTAGCCCAATTCTATCATTGGTGGGGCTCAGAAGGCTCTTTGACTATAGGTGAACTATAAATCCCAGCAACTAAAACTTCCAAATGTCAAGTCTATTTTCCCCAAACTCCACCAGTATTGACATTTGGACATATTGAGTATTCATGTCAAGTTTGGTCCAGATCCATCATTGTTTGAGTCCACAGTGCTCTCTGGATGTAGATGAACTACAACTCCAAAACTCAAGGTCAATGCCCACTAAACCCTTCCAGTATTTTCTGTTGATCATGGGAGTTCTGTGTGCCAAGTTTGGTTCAATTCCATCGTTGGTGGAGTTCAGAACGTTCTTTGAATATAGGTTAACTATACAGCCCAGCAACTGCAACTCCCAAATGACAAAATCAATCCTCCTCAGCCCCACTAGTATTCAAATTTGGGCGTATCGGGTATTTGTGCCAAATTTTGTCCAGTGAATAAAAAGGCATCCTGCATATCAAATATTTACATTACGATTCATAACAGTAGCAAAATTACAGTTATGAAATAGCAACAAAAATAATGTTATGGTTGGGGGTCACCACAATATGAAGAACTGTATTAAGGGGTCACAGCGTTAGGAAGATTGAGAAACACTGCTTTAGGGCATTTAGAGAGACCTCATTCCATCGAGTCCTATTTAGGATTTGTATAATGTCCAAGAAGTAGACATTAATTTTAGCATGCCAGGAAAAATATTTTGCACAGCTGCATCAGGATAAGTCTTCTTTCTCTACAGAGACTGTTCCTACAATAGCAATGTTCCTACAGTGTCAATCCCTCTCTGATCTCAACTTCAGGACTTCCTGGGTTTGGTCCATTCTCCTGGCAAGATACTGATACAAACTTATGAGACACAAGTCATATTTTTGTCTCATCTGGCTCTTGATATTATCTAATTGTTAAACAAATGCAAGGAACCACTCCTTGGAAGGATAAGAGGAGCTTTAAAAATGAATTCTCTTCCACTGATGATCCCCAAACAGACCCAGTTGGACAGGAGACTGTCCAGCAATTTCACAAGATTGGAAAGGGAATTTTCCTTCCTCCCGCAGCTTCTGCTTGCATAAAGCAGCTGGAACAAGCACAGTTTAATTTCCATTTGGTTTCCATTATCTGCTCTGCTCCAAGGCACAGAAATCTGGCTTCTCTCTAACAGCAAAACAATACATTAAATTGCCACTATAAAATAAACCGGCCCAAGGTTACCTAATATCAAGGGACAGTAGTCACATTTCAGTGCCATTTCTTCGTGTAACCGAAATTTACATTTAAATAAAATTATTCACCATTAGCCATCTCCAGAGTCCCAATTACATGGAGGGTTACAGACAGACACCATCAGAGCCAACTGCTCCTTACTGCAGCAACCTGCTGCTGTGTTTGGCTGACTGTACACAAATGAAAACAGAGGCTGAAGCAGATCTACAATCGGCTCCCAGGAAACATTCACTCCTGCTCACAAAACTGGACAAGCATCTCAAGCTACAGCTTGTCTAACCCTTATGCACCAGAACAAGGCATGTTAGATCATCCAGTTGCAGAGTCCACATGGGACCACTTCTGTATGTGTATATGTATATGCACGTATGTGTGTGTTTTAAAATAAAAACAGTTTAAAAGCACATTAAAACATAGAAATAAGGAGAAAAGCGTAGCAGCAAAAACTTAAAATCTCATTGGCTATGGTCAATTAAGAGTCTGTGCCCCACCTAAATAAAAAAGAGTGGTGCAGTGGTTTCAATGCTGACCTGGGACTCTTATTTAAATCATTACTCAACCATGAAAAGCTATTGAGCAACCTTGAGCATACCTCAACCTCAGAGGAAGACAATAACAAACCCCATCAGAATAAATAGTGCAAAAAAATCACACCTTAAGATAGAGTCATCATAAATTGGGATTAATATAAGGCATATTTATCTAGCATATAACAACTACAATCCAGACTCTAACTTTAAACAAATTGAAATTCCCATTGAGATGATGAAATACTTCACAATTCAAAGAGTGGAAAGTTTTTTTTCTTTAAAGAATCCTAGTATGTGAGTCAAGGTTGAATTAGGAGAGACTACAACAGCCGTCCAGTCCAACCCCATTCTGCCATACAGGGACACACAATCAACGCACACCCAACCAATGCCATCCAACCTCTGCTTCAATTGCATTGCCCAATTGTGGTGCCCAGGATGAGACACAGTGTGATTCCAGGTGTGGTCTGACCAAGGCAGAATAGAGGGGTAGCATGATTTTCCTGGATCTAGACACTATACTCCTATTAATGCAGGCCTAAATCCCATTGGCTATTTAAGATGCCTCATGACATTGTTGACTCATGTTTAACTTATTGTTCATGAAGACTCCAAGATCTTTTTTACACGTACTGCTGTCAAGCAACTCATTCCCCATTCTGTATCTTTGCATTTCATTTTCTCTGCCTAAGCGGAATGTCTTGCATTTGCTCCCAGTTGAACCTCATTTTGTTAGTTTTGACCCTTCTCTCTAATCTGTTAAGATCGTTCTGAATTCTGCTCCTATCTTCTAGAGTATTAGCTATCCTTCCCCATTTGGTGTCATCTGCAAACTTGATCTTGGGGGATTTTCTGTCTTGTGGGATTTTTTGCCTTGATATTAATGGTCATAAGGCAGCATATTCCATTGCTGAACAGCTCTTACCATCAGGAAGTTCTTCCTAATATTTTGGTGGAATCTATTTTCTTGCAATTTGAATCCATTGCTCCCTGTCCCAGTATCCAGAGCAACAGGAAACAACCTTACCTATTCCTTAATATGACATCCTTTCAAATATTTAAACATGGCTATTACGTCCCCTCTCGTCCATCTTTTCCCCAAGCTAAACATACCCAGCTCTCTAAGCCACTCCTTGTAGGACTTAGCTTCAAAATATTTGATCAAATGTATTCCCTGTTTTGTACTGTTGAATAATCAATGTATTTGGGTTTGGCTTTATTCCAATGCATTGAGTAGTTTCGCCCTGCGTGATGGTCACATCCTGCACAAAATGCATTCTTACTGGCCCTGAGTGTATACATCCAGCCTGCTTACTATGTGCTGTATACTGAAGCAGCATTGAAATCCTGCCTCTCAGGGCATTCTCAGTGATTGCCCCCTGGTTATGAAACTCCCTTCCTGGCAGTATTAGATCAGCCCCCTCCCTCCTGTCCTTCAGAAAGATGGTGAAGACCTGGCAGTGGGACCAAGCCTTTGGGGCAGTGCAATAAGGCAAAATGGTGTCCTGAGATGTTTTAAAGCAACTTTTAATGTGAATAGAAGTGATTTTAATGTTTGTATATATTTATGGTTTTGTGTCCCGGCATTGAATGTTTGCCGTATATACGTTGTGCTCCGCCCTCAGTCCCCTGTGGGGTGAGAAGGGCGGAATATAAATGTTTTAAATAAATAAATAAATAGGTGTGTTTTCATGTCCTTTAATTACAATTCTCTTTTCTTCCATTTAATACACATCACTACTATTCAAAAGTCACTTAAAATATTACTACATTCCCTACAACTAATTTAAGAGCAAAAATCCCCCTACTTCTCTTGACCCCCTCAGTTGGTGGTTCATGCCTTGTCATGAACCTCTGACTCATTTTCATTGTAATGCACTTGGTGACTCTCTTTCTTCACTACTTGCCGCTTTTCCTGCGGTTTTCTTCCCCCTTCCTCTTTTAGATCTCCAGTGCTGGAAGAAAGGCATGCCAATTGCACAATTGTAGATTTTCTTCCCCTCTTACTCCTCTGTGGAGTCTGATGAAACAGCATGATGGACACAGTTGTGGAAAGTCTTGTCATGTTAATCCTTTGCTGTGTGCTTCAACGTTATTTCCCACTTGTGGTGACCCTGTTGTGGGGTTTTTTGGGTCTGAGAATGTGGGATTCACCCAGGTTTACCCAGTGAGGTTTCCAAGGCCAAGCAAGAAATCAAACATTCTCTCCAAGGTCATAAGGGCCCATCACTCATCCCAGTATATCATGTTGTTTCTCCATATTCAGCATACCTAAAGTATTCTATGTATATCATTGCTGGGAAAGCTTCATCCCCTTTTGAAGATTTCTTTTAGATGCAGACTGGTATCACTAACAAGACATCTGCCAACTGGATGTCAGGGAATAGAGATGCTGCAAAAAGGTAGTGAAGCAGATACACTTGGTCAGGGAGAAAAAGGAAGAATCAAGGAGAAATGCCACACCTGCTTACAGTGATCAAAGAGATATCCAGAGAAGACAGGTATAGACTGAACAGCAACAAATTTTGTTGTATGAAAAATATGGGGTGAAGTACTAAAAAGAATGTTGTTCAGATAAAAGACACCTTTTTTCAAGCGACATGAAAAATATAGAGTCGTTCCTCGGCAATGCCCAATAGAAATCTTGAAAAGCTACTTTTGTAGATTACAAATCCAATCATCTCCTAACCAACGTGTTCAAAATGTAATGATTTTAATGATCTGGTCAAATACCAGCATCACAGTCCTTGAGGGGCAGCATCAGTCATTGATCTAGAATTTGGATTGCTGTCTGCAGAATACATGTGAAAGGCAAAAGGACAACTTTTAGGGCAGATATAGGTAAATCCAGCCCTGGAGGCCGGATGCAGCCCTTTTCTCAGGCTATCCTCTCTCACATCATCCTATTCTTCTTTCCTTCCTTCCTCCCACCCCTCCCACCCTTATCTCCCTTTCTCTTGTCCTCCTTCCTTCCCTTCCACCCTTTTTTCCTTCCTTCCTCCCTCCCTCTCTCCCTCTTCCTCCTTCCTTCCGTATTGTCTTTCCTTCCTTCTCTCTTTCCTCCCTCCCCTCCCTCTTTCTCCCTCCCTGCATTTCCTTCCACCCTTTCATCCTGCCTTCCATTTTTTCTTCCTCCTTCCCTTCCCTTCCCCTTCCTTCCTTCCTTCCTTCCTTCCATCCTTCTCTTCCACCCTTTCGTCCTTCCATCCCTTTTGTCTTTCCTTCCTTCCCTCTTTCCTCCCTCCTTCCCTCTCTCCCTCGTTCTCCTTCCCTCCATTCCCTTCCACCCTTCCTTCCCCTTTCTCTTCTTCCTTCCCTCTTTCCTCCCTCTCTCCCTTTCTCCTTCCTTCCTTCCTTCCTTCCTTCCTTCTTGTCTTTCCTTCCTTCTCCCTCTTTCTCCCTCCCTGCATTTCCTTCCACCCTTTCATCCTTCTTTTCATTTTTCCTTCCTCCTTTCCTTCTCTTTCCTTCCTTTCTTTCCTTCCTTCCTTCCTTCCTTCCTTCCATCCATCCATCCCTTCCACCCTTTCGTCCTTCCCTCCCTTTTGCCTTTCCTTCCTTCCCTATTTCCTCCCTCCTTCCCTTCTCCCTCTTTCTCCTTCCCTCCATTTTCTTCTACCCTTCCTTCCTTCCCTTTTCTTTTCTTCCTTCCATCTTTCCTCCCTCCTTCCCTATTTCTCTTTCCATCCTTCCCTTCCTCCTTTTCGTCCTTCCTTCCTTCTCTCTTTCCTTCTTCCTTCCCTTCCTGCCTTCCATTACCAGGCAGCCAGTCGTCCTAGCAGGGAGTGCTAGCATGTGGCCGCCAAGTTAGAAAGTTTGCCCATGCCTGATTTAGAGTAACAGTGCAGACTGGAACCTAAGGAACAAGTTTACTACATCTGTACTTCTAAAGTTCAGTGTGAAGCATGATGTGACACATCGCGCAGGCAGTAGGAAATTGTAGCAACTAGAGCAGAAGCAGGAGGTCCATGAAATGAGACTGCAGCATGGGATTGAGCACATGTACTTGCCTACCTCTTAGTCCCTTTGCAGTTCAGGGTTTGAAAGCAACATGCTAGAAGGAATATCATCAACTCACTTGCTGGAGTAAATGGAGTGTTATGGCAGTTCTTTTCCAAAACAATATAATTATTGTATTGTCGAAGGCTTTCATGGCTGGAATCACTAGGTTCTTGTGGGTTTTTTTCAGGCTATAGGGCCATGTTCTAGAGGCATTTCTCCTGATGTTTCGCCTGCATCTATGGCAAGCATCCTCAGAGGTAGTGAGGTCTGTTGGAATTAGGACAATGGGTTTATATATCTGTGGAATGGCTGAGGTGGGGCAAAAAGCTCTTCTCTGCTGGAGCTAGGTGTGAATGTTTCAACTGACCACCTTCATTAGCATTTGAAGGCCTGGCTGAGCCTGGGAAAATCTTTTGTTAAGAGGTGTTAAGATGTGCCTGGTTGTTTCCTCTCTGCTGTTTTGCTGTTGTAATTTTAGAGTTTTTTTAATACTGGTAGCCAGATTTTGTTCATTTTCATGGTCTCTTCTTTTCTGTTGAAATTGCCCACATGCTTGTGGATTTCAATGGCTCCTCTGTGTGTTCTGACATGGTGGTTGTTGGTGTGGTCCAGCATTTCTGTGTTCTCAAATAATATGCTGTGTCCAGGCTGGTTCATCAGGTGCTCTGCTATGGCTGACTTCTCTGGTTGAAGTAGTCTGCAGTGCCTTTCATGTTCCTTGATTCGTGTTTGGCCATTCCACAGATATATAAACCCATTGTCCTAATTCCAACAGACCTCACTACCTCTGAGGATGCTTGCCATAGATGCAGGCGAAACGTCAGGACATGGCCCTATAGCCCGAAAAAACTATAGAACATGGCCCTATAGCCCGAAAAAACCCACAAGAACCTAATAAAATTATTGGCTTAAAATTATTATTATTATTATTTGAAACACGACAAGATGAGTCCACAGCAGACACTCTGCTGGCTGTTGAATTGGATCACACGTTGGACACTTCCCAAGTGTCTAGGACTATTATTATTATTATTATTATTATTATTATTATTATTATTATTACAAATTACCTTTAAGAAGATAACTTTCCAAACACCGGTGCTATAGAGAAATACACACTTTTGATTTTATGTAACGTATTTCCATCAAAAAACCACACACACAAACTACTGGTTAGGAATTAGGCAAATACATCTTTTCCAGTTTATTAACTGGTTTAGCCTTTTTGCACGAAGTGGGCTAGGGAAATATCTAATGCGATATTTAGACCTCAGGATGACAGTAAGAACCAGATTTTAAATTTAAATGAGCAAAACCCCTGCCGATTTCACATCAGTAGGTTATAAGGTATCTATTCCCTTCCTATCTGAAACAGAGAAATAACAGGGAGTACATTTATAACATGAGTGTTTTATAATAGCCCTTTATAGTCCTGCACTTTGAAAATGGATCAGTCACTTTTTGAGCAAAATCCAAGTGGCACAGATCTGCTAGAGGGTGACTTTCTCCACTTCTTTTAAAGTTGAAATAATAGATAACTTTTAGCTTTATAATTTGATTTAAAAGCAACTGTGACACATTTAGTCATATCTGTCATGGAGGACAGATATTTTAATAGTATAATATTCTTCCTTCTACTTTGTAGGCAACAGCAGCCTAGCACAAAACGTAGGCATTCTTTGCAGATCAGATGCTTATGACCTGGCTTAAGCTTTTAAATGCCCTCATCCTGCTCAATACTCAAATGGCACTCAAATGGCCCCCAAATTTGGTACAGATAACAAAAAATCCCGGGTTTTGCCTACAGGAGGCATTGAAAATATACAAACTATTATGTGGATTAATGTTGACAACACTGTGTAGGTGGAAGTAGATTTTTCTTGCTAAAATAAGGGTCTGCCTTATACTAGGACAGGTGAACTATCTAGCTCCATGTTTTCTGAGAGTGGACAGACTTCATGTTTGTGGGATCTACTCCATTCTCTACTATAATTCTGAGCAACAGAGTCTTAGTGCAAGACATGTATCTATCCTTCATATACAGGTCAGGCATTTGTTTAATTACAAAAGCTGAATCAAAATCAATAGATCTTTCAGACAAGAATCTATTCACTCCTTGTCATCTCATACAGGAGAAGAATTTTACAGATATGAAAACGTTCTAAGAATATCATAGGCAGCTAGAAAGACAAATAAATGGATCTAAGAACAAATCAAATCTGAACTCTCATTAGATGTGAAGATGATAAAACGGAGGCTGTTGTAGTTTGGTCATACTGTGATTCAAAGTGACTCATTGGGAAAGTTGGAAATATTTTGGAAAGAGGAATACATTAGGAAAGCATGATCTACTACAAGTGGATTTGTTAAATGAAGGAGGCAACAGCTCTGTGTTTGCAAGACCTGAACAAAGCAGTCAATGACTAGTGTTCTTGAAGGTTTCCCATTCAATGGGTTGGCACACGTCAAAGTTGAAAGCAAATAACAAGACAGATGTTCTCTTCTTTTTTTCAGCACTTCTTTCCAGTCAAAGCAAACCATCAAAAATACAATTTTATCAGGATGGCCTATCTTCTTCTCCATCCCTTGTTTACTATGAATGGCAATGGCTCTCCATGATCTCTATCCTATCATTTACACACAAGATCTATTTAACTGGCAGTGTCCATGACTTGAACATAAGACCTTCTGCAGGCATTCCAGATCTATCGGTTGGGATATGGTTCATAGGAGATCGCCTTAGAATTAAAGAATTCTGAGGTCCAGAATTTATTCTGAGACAGAACAGAAAACCATCTTGTGAGGCAGTTTAGGCTTAAAGACAGTGAATATCTCATGGTTAAGATGTGTTTCAAAATAAAATCTCCCCAATCCTACCACACTACTATACCCACTGACCCTCTCAAAGCATGAGTGGTAATAGTAACTGCAACAGTTATTGTACACCATTTTTTCTCCAGTATATACCTGTGCCCAGATGGAATCGCTATGTTCAGATGTGTTTTCACATCAGATAGGCAGTTCTGTCTTAGAAAATGAACATTCTTCCTTTTAAAAACCCCAGTGATCACGTATTGTCCCTGTGTGGTATGTGCTTCACAAGTGCGATATTTTCAGATACAGAAATGATGCTTGAAATTCAGGGTTTTTTAAAAAAAAGATGAGATCTTAAATGACTCTTCTTTGTTGTGTACAGATTGACACTAGTGAGAGAGTGCAGCTCTGGAGTTATGTGCACTTAATCATCCACAAAGTGAACAGCTGACACCAAACTAAAGTGCTTCTTATATCAAAGCTTTGGTGTTTCACTCATCAGTACCCATGTTAAGATGGATGTCTACCTCGCCTACAAAGTGTACTATTTCTATCAGATTGCCTGGTGTTTATCCTCAGAAGATGCTGGTAAAAGTCCTTCACGTGTACTAATTTTAACAGACATTGTAGCTCAAGGTAATACATAAACCATAGGCTACTGGAGTGTTAAATCTTGTATAGCAGTAACCTAACACTGAATGAAGAAATCCATTCCTGAACACAGATAAAGACTGATACGGTGAATGCTAGAATTATGCAATTATTTTATATTAGGATTTTCAAGGTAGAATTCACTTGCTGACTTGTGCTGGCATAATCCTGGTGATGCCAGTGTAAACAGTTTCCTGGGACACTGCATAAGGAGGTACCGATTACCTTCTTGCATGACACTTATTCCAGAATCTATTTGGAAGGCCAATTGTACTAGCAATCTTGTAGGACGTGAAACATGATATTTCCACATGGGATGTTTGTGCCAAATGAGTCTCAAGTAGCATTTCATCCTCTTTCTCTCACCTCAATAGTTAAACTCTTTTATTGTTTTACGGGAAAATATCCCATCAGGCATACATAACATTGAAACTGAAGTTTTACCTTTGGATTCCTTAGTATGTGCCTTTGTGCTTTACTATTTACCTTACTAATGTGGCCATTCTGCTTGGGGATATGAAATATTGCCTGCTTTCATAGACATTTGTGAAAGGGCGGGGGGAACTACTCATATCACCAGCTAATGCACAAACTGCTCCATCACTCAAGTTACTGATACTTCAGCCATGGCTTATGTGAATGTAATGCAAATATTACACTTACTACACCAGTCAGCACAGCAGACTGAAAACTCTACAGCTGGAAAGCAAGAAATTAGCAATGTTGCCCACACAAAATATACGTATTTTCTAGAGGAGCAAAGACATGAAATCAGAAGTCAATGCATCACAAGGCAAGTACAATATCTAGAGCATAAACTGGAGGAAAGTACATGTGTCAATTTTCTACCCCTGATGCACAACTCCCCAGGAACTGCACAAATACACCAAAACAACACAAGTGAAGACAGGTTAAACTGTTAGTCTCCATGACATGAGTAAAGCCAGTGAAGCCTTCAAAATGCTAGAGGTTGAGCCTTTAGGGGAAAATATAAAACTAGAAGTTCATCTGTTAAACTGTCAGAGAGGGCCAGTTAGAAACAGATAGTTTGATGAATACCAGACAGAGACTTCAGTTTTATGAGAAATGAACTTGTGGAAAGAATTCAGAGAAAGTGGGAGATTGCTTTAAACAAAATGGTGTGCGTGTGTGTGTGCGTGTGTGTGTGTGTAAAACCAACATTATGATTTTTAAAAAACAACAATGTCACGCTTTTTTCATTAGGGTTTCTTTGTAATATACCTGCATAAGTATAAGTGGTATGGCTTCATACTCTCAAAACATCAACTAACATTTACTTTCTTTTAACTTGATCTTCCTTCCCTTTCAACATCAGTAACTGTCTCACTATTGACCTCTCAACTGCAATTATTTTTTATCAATGTTTTCTGTAAGGCAAACAATGATCAGATTCTATTAATCAATCTGAATTTACCAATATCCCATGCACAAGTGGAAATCCTATGCAATCTCTTTGTACCAGTAAAACACAATCAAATCTAAGGCCACATGAGTTTCTCTTCAACCTAAGGGACCTTCCAGACATGGTGGAAACCCAGGAGGGAGTGCTTTAAAATGACCTGCTTCCTAGCAGGTTTCTGTTGCACCCCCAACCCAAAACCCGGGCTTTCCCTTGAGGGATAGCTAAAGGCTTCCTCTTGATGTGCCATTTTCACATGTCAGAAGTACTACACTATCTTCGGGGCCCTCTGGTAAGTTTTTTGGGAGGAAATGGGGGGCTGGAGGGGAGGGAGTGGGCCGAAGAACTGAGCTGTGGAGATTGACCCCCGGGACTATTAAAGTAAGTGTTGCGGGTCAATCCCCACAGGCCCAGCACCTAGAAAAATCCAGTCCTTAGCTTATGGTCTGATTCTTTCCAGGTGTCTAATTAATGTGGAGCAAACTGGGAAACCCCAGTTTTCTCCACATTAATTCCCTTTTATCTAAAGCAGTGGTTCTCAACCTGTGGGTCCCCAGGTCTTTTGGCCTACAACTTTCAGAAATCCCAGCCAGTTTACCAGCTGTTAGGATTTCTGGGAATTGAAGGCCAAAACATCCCACAAGTTGCAAACCACTGATCTAAGGCATCATTTGGCTGTGTCAGGTCCCACATTTTGGGCCTGTCTGGAAGGGTCTTAACAATGCCAGCGTTTTACATCAGACGTAATAGCCTTAAAACAGACTAGAAAACAATATTCTGCTTAGAAGTTGTTCTATATATAGATTAACATGAAATTGTTTTTAAATAAATACATTTATGGCTTTACAAGGATGAGAGAGAAACACAGCTTACGTTCCAAACACTTGGTCTTAATTACATATTAAAAGTATTTTGCCTTTGAACAGTAACATGATGTTCTTATGTTTCTTGCTCCCAGCCATTAACCTTTTGTCTCAATTCACCTTGAAATAGATGGAACTGCTGATTTGTACTCTCACATTTAAAAAAAATCTAACAGTACTGAATAGTGCATCATTGCCAACATCTGGTTTAAGAACTTGCTCTAATTTATCAAAGCTATTCATGGCTAGCAGTCAGGTACATGCTGGCATTCACCTTTTAACATGCAATCTCATGCTACTTGGCAATTATTTGGCTTGTATTTTATTTGAGTCCTCTTCTCCTTTCTCATAGTTATTTTATTTGAGTCCTCTTCTTAATTCTCCTTTCCCATAGCTCATTCTGGAAATGTCTTATTCTCTTTTTCTCCCTGCAATATCAGAATCCTGAAGCCATCAAAATTATTTCTTTAATGCCTGTTCCCAGAGGATATTATGAACAGCTTCCAGCAGTAGATAAAATTGATTTATTGCACAATCCAAGACATGGTTATTCAAAAGCAAGCTTGTGTTCAATTGGGTTTGCTCCTAGGTAAAGAGGTGTTCATGCTAGCAGCATTACTGTAGCCAAAAGGCAACATTATTAATATGAAGGTTTTCCCAAGGATACTCTCCAGTTCTATGACCATCTCAGGAAAACAGAGCAAATTTTCTCTTTTGGGGGGAAAACTTCCACTTCCCAAGAAAGCTAGTGGGATCCTTCTCCTCTCTTTGGTGAGCTAAAACACACAGTCTTTAGGTGACCCAAGGTTTTTTTCCAAAATTTAGACAATATTTGTTTTGAATTATATCACTGTTAACCCACTATCCTGAATGTCACTGTCACTATTTTTGTTGTTGTCGTTACATGTCTTCAACTCATTTTTTAAATATATATAATTCTAAAACAAACCTATCATGGAGTTTTCTTGGCAACATTTGTTCACAGGAAGTTTGCTGTTAACTTCATCTGAGAAGGAGAGAATGCTACTTGCCCAAGATCACCGAGGACCCATCTTCACTGTCATATAATCCAGTATATGATTCCAGATTATCTGTCTGAACTGGGTGATATGGCAGTGTAGACTCATATAATCCAGTTCAAAGCGGAACCAAATAATAGCCCATTCTACATTGCCATATAATCCAGATTATCAAATCAGATAACCCACATTATCTGTTTTGAACTGGATTATATGAGTCTACACTGCCAGATAATCCAGTTCAAAGAAGATAATCTGATTTTATATGGCAGTGTAGATCCAGTGGGTTTCTGTGGCTGATCAGGGATAAAAAGAGATAAAATATTGCAATGGGTATAAATATATGAAACATCTTCTTTTAGACAATACATTCTCTTCTTCTACTTCTCGTTTACAGAGTTGAAGTCCAAAACTCAAACCAATACAGCACAAAGGCCCCTGTGTAATTCTACCCCAAAACAGAACATGTAGTTCATCTAAGAAATCCTTTTCAATTCATACTGAGGATTTTAAAAGGGAACAAAGTTTTACGATAACATTTACTCCAACTATAGTGTATCTAAACCATCATTTGAATTGGGCAGCTTAGTCCTAAACATGTATTCTTACAAGCAAGTCCCATTTAACTGATTGGCAATTATCCTTAGTATATATTTAGTCACTCTCTTTTCAAGCAGTGCACAAAATAGCCAATAAAAAACTGATGAAATCTAGAGAAGCATTTCCTATCCCATCCGTAAGGACATATTGGGACATAAAAACAGATTCCAGTGCACTCTTTTAAAAGGCATGGATTCAGTTACTCTTTACGTTATAACTGTAAAGAAACCTTCTATAAAATTTGCAGAAGCAGCAACTCTACAATCTTTTATATTGTTATGTTTGTGTGCCTTCAAGTCATTCACAACTTATGGCCATCCTAAAGCAAACACATTACAAAATTTTCTTGGCAAGGTTTGTTCAGTGGCGGGGTTTGCTAATTTTTTTTTTCTGGGGATGAGGGAATGTGACACCCAGTATCACCCAGTGGTTTTCCATGGCGAAGAAGGGTTCTGACTCCTGATCTCCAGAATCCTACTTCGATCCCAAACCACTCCACCATTCTAATAACACACTGGGCAATTTCTCAGGAATTAGTGCTTAACCCTCTGAGTATTTCTCAATCTCTTCTGTGCTACACTGTATTGCACTGGGTTTAATTGCTCTGACCTGAAAGTGTTGGGATCTGTTTATCCTCCTCTTCTACTTCTGGCACAAGTAAATGCAAGAAAGTATATAGGGACAAATGCACAAGGGCACATGTGGGAGAGCTGGTATTTGAATTCCGTTTTGAGTATTATTACTGCAACCAGATGCTTTTGGAAAGCTTACTTCTGCCCCCAGGACACTGTCTTCAGTAGTAATCTGAAGTCCTACATATGTTTCAAACCATTCTCTTCAGTTTTTTTATAGACCCCTATATAAAAAGTGTGTGTGTGTGTGTGTATGTGTGTGTGTATGTGTGTATATATATATATATAATATTTTAGTTGATACATCCTGTCATTTAACAAACTTTTACCATACAAGTCTTATATCGGTATTCATTATTCCAAAAGTAAATTTACCTTATATGACATTTATACATTCCTTAGATGAACCACTCTCTTCAGTGACACTTGAAGATGGAGGTCTTCACTTGGCTACTAGATTGTAGTCCAAATCATATAGCTAAATGATTGTAGTCTTCAGGTGGTCACTAACCACTCTCTTCAGTGACTAGCTGAAGATCTCCATATAATTTGGACAACAGGAGGCAATTGAAGACTATAATTTGGACTATAATCTTCAGTAGCCAAGTCAAGACCGCCATTATATTTTAGACTACATTCTTAATTGGCAGCCTGAAGCATTCTGTACTTGAGGTCTGCAATTTCCAGTGGCAACCCAAAGCCTTCTATACATTTTGAACTAAAATCTTCAGTGCCAACCTAAAGCCCTTGGTATGCATTGAATTCTCATAAGCCTGCCCCATTAGAACCAAGATGAACACTCCCCAGACCACTAACTAAAAATGAAGGTCCCATTAGCCTTCAAGGCTAATATAAGTCTTCACCATGAACATTGCCCCATAATAATGAGATGCCACTTCACCTCCTCCTGTACAAGACACTAGCATGGTGAAATGAGCTTCCAGTGAGTAGTAACCAAAAGGTGGGTCCTCGCCACCTATCTTTAATGCATATAGACTTTGTAAATGATGTCATACACTCATTTGTTCAGGAACTGAGTTTTATTTCTACAGATTGTAATGTAACAGCCATAATTCTGCAGTCACTTAAAATTCAATGTACTTCTTGATTTATAGTCCCAAAACCACGCATACAACTTTTCCAAGCTCTTGAGTTTTAAGAGAAAAACTAATGGAAACTTGAAATAAATAAAATTTCACTCTTGTTTGCTGCCTTTCATATTCATTGGATGAAGGCTAGTGTGGCTGATAAACATCTATTTTCTACTCAGAAGTTAGTTTCCTAGTTCAAACATAATGTGTTGAGAAGGCATTTCATGTGTGCAATTTACATCTGTTAAGAATGCCAAATAAAGAAATTGGAGTAAGAAAAGGACAGCTACATTAATAAAAGCACACTTCTTCCCAATTATTCTCTTCGTGTTTTGACTACAATGTGGAATGTGTACTTGATTGATAATGGAGCCGCATTCTCCTGCATATTTTATGATGATTTTGCTAAAATTACGAAGGCTCTTCAAACACAGCATCAAACAAGCAAACCCACTGATCTTCAACTCATTACCAAACATTGTAGAAAAGTCTATCTAGACCTGATATTTTTTATAGCCTGTTGTTCTACTCATGAACTCTCCCTATTGGCCTTCTCATCTTTTTGGCTGAACCCACTTATGATCCCAGACAAAAAGGAATATGAGTTGGGGGAAAGGAAACAAATTACATTGAGGAAATGTGCCACCTGACCCAAGAGAGGTATTCTCAAATTATTCACCTCCCTAAGAAATGTCTAGAAACCTGACATGGTCCTCCTGCTTTCTGGTGTCATCAATGTTTTTGTGACATCAGTCACTATTATAGAATCATAGAGTTGGAAGAGACCTCATGCAGCATCCAGTCCAACCCCTGCCAAGAAGCAGGAAAATCTCATTATTCCAATACTCAAATTCCCGTAACCTATTTGCACACCTAGCAACCAACATTAATTAGACTCATGAAAGGTCAAAGACTTCCACGCTTAACAGGCTTAAAATCAAAACGCTGAGGATAAATTAAAGTATGCAGAAGGGAGAAACAACAACTATACTTACTGTCTGGAAACAGCAGAATGAAAGGCATCTCAGGTTGGTACTCATCTGTTACCTTGCTACATCCTGTTTTTATATCCAATTTCCTACCTTCTAAAATGTAGGCTTTTGTGCCTGAAATACTGAGTAATCTAGGAATTGATCTTGCACCAAGGTGGGCTATTTATCCATTTATATTGCACAGTTTCCAGAACAGTCCCTCCAGATTTTTAAGATTACAATCTCATCATCTCTGAACATTGGCCATGTTGGCATAGGGTGACAGAACAGCAGCCAAAACCAGAGCTTGGACATGTTACTTTTTGGATTCTAGTTTTCAGTGTCACAGTCAGTGGATACGATAGCTAAGAATTCTAGTAACTGTAGTCCAAAAATGTAACTTTTTGAACCTCAAAACATCTGGAGGGCATTTCGGCAAGGCTGACCTAGGCCCTACATATCTATTCTAATTGCTTCTGAGTTATCTGAGGAGAAACTTCTTTGATCTGGTGATCCTAGGGGCTGAGCCAGGGGTTTTCCACATGCAGTGAAAATGCCAACGTTATCCACACAAAACATATGCTTTTTTGGGAACTTTCTGTATGGAAAAAATGCTCATCCAGGGTCCCTCCCCAGAATCCCACAGAAAATGAATTTTATCTTTAAACTTCTTTTAAGGTCAGGCAAAGCATATTGGGGGAAAGCTTCTAGGCTATTTCAGAGTTGCCTATTGCATCTTGACAATGGCTCACATGCAACTTGATTATGTCACACAGAAACCAAGCCTGTAGGGTTTTCCTGCTTTGTGTCCAACAGACTTCTAAGTAGTGAAAAAACTGTATAGTTTGAAGGCTCAGGGCAAAGTCAAATTGCTTTTCCTTCTCATGTTCTGGGGTTAAGAAGTCAATTTGGTTCTGCCATCACTCCTAAATCATGCCCCTGCTCTTTTCATGAAATGATACACCTAAACATAACTTTATCGTTGCCAGTTATTCTTTGCACCAGAAGAAAAGCATAGAACACTTTCCCCCTCATATGCCTTATGTAACGTGCATAGCTTTTTGCTGCTCCAAGTGCAATTGGAGCAGGCTGCTTTAGGCAAGCAGTGGAAGGGCTATTTGGGGCCTTAGATCCTTTGGACAATGCTGATGACAATGTGTTCTGAACAAAGCAAGGGATTTCTTTAAATAGCTTGTCTACACTGATCTTTGTCTGAACAACTTAGGAACCCCTTACCTCTGTGAAAAATCAGTTTAACTCTACCAAGCTGAAAAGACATGCAATCTATTGCATTTTCTAGCTCAATGGCAAGGAAATCATTTGACATGAAAAGCACTAGGTACACCTTTTCCGACTGGGAGTTTGCAAACACATGCTTTGTTTGTGTGACTCGTATGCAAACTTGTATAACAAGGACATGGGGAGAAACAGATATGTTAGTCTCCTTTTAGCATGGAAATGACAAAAATGACAAAATAGGGTTGTATTTATAAAGCTATTAATCTCTCTGCTTTGGCCCACATCATACTGTGCCTTAAACATTAACACCGCTCACAAAAATGCAGTACTAAGTGAATTTTTGCATAACAGTTTGGATAATATAATGTTTCAGATCTTGAGTAGCTAGACAAATCACTCCCTAAAAGAAGAGAAGTCTTGCAAAAATACATATACTAATATATATGTAAAGAAGCATGTTAATCATGGCTTCTTATCACAGCAGATAAGACGATGGCCAGGTGACCTTTGCATCTTCCTGTTGAGTGTTCATAGACAACTTTAAGGCCTCTTGGTTCTTCCTTTCTCCAAAGAGAGAATGGGCTTGGCCCTGACAAGTACTCAAATAGTTAGAGATGTTCAGTCTTTCAGATGTTGTTGGGCTATCATTCCTACAAATTCGAAGCAACAAAGCTAATGGCAAGGAACAATGAGATTTGCAGTCCAACATTAGGGAACGAAGATATTGGAAACAGTATGTGACTGTGGAGTACTGTAGATGTGTCCACAGCTGCATGGTATACGGTAGAGCCCTCCAGAGGTGAGAAGATCCCTCTTCTCCTTTGCTGAACATAGCATTTGTTGGATTTTCTTAGTGGGTCTGTAGTTTGTATGTTGTGTTTCCTCATCAGCTTCCCTATGCAGTCAGTGGTTCCTTGATGTATGGCAAGAAAATTTTCCTCTGGGTGGATCTTTGTCTTGACTCTCATGGCTTGTTCTCAGTCTTGCAGCTCTTCTGATGTCTGAGGTGGTGTTTCCAATGGCCTGTAATGCCCAGTTCAGGTGGTTCAGTTAATCTTGGAGGAGGTGGGGTTCGCAGATTCTTTTTGATATTTAAAGAGTCCTTTTTATATTTAAAGGGTGCCTCTCAGGCTTCTCTTCACCAGGGAGAACATGCCCAACTCCTTCAATCTTTCCACATATGTTTTGTTCTCCATACCTCTTATCATTCGCATTGCCCTTCTCTGAACTGGCCCCAACTTTCCAATTTCCGTCTTAAAATGAGATGCTGACAACTCAATTGAGTACTTCAGATGAGGCTTGATGAAAACAGGATATAATGTGACTATTATTTCACATGAGCGAAATGTGTACCTGAAATATCCGGAAGCACATGGCCTATGCTGGCTGCCTTTCTGCATAGTGATATCAGTGATGCATTCAACTTGGTAACATAAGTAAATGACAAATAAGGGCTATGGCAAGCCAGCATTGACATCTCAGGTATGTTTTCTTCACTCTGGCAAATGGTAGGACCATCCAGAACTCTGGACAACCTGAAATATCTCAATACTTTTTGAAGGAAGCCCTAGGGGAGCACACTGCAGTAATCTACTTACCGAAACAGGTATTATCTGGGATTTGTTTAACTGACACATTAGACTTAATTGTACAAATCCACTCCTAGCCATAGAAACCAAGTTCAGGGTTGAATTGAGCACTACATTTAAATTGTGATTCATAGACTTCAGAAGGAGACTAATCACTTATAGGTTGATCTGCTTTTCAACTAACCAGGAATACTTCTACCTCTGGATTACGCTTCAGTTTGTTTACCATCACTCAGCCTCTTATCAATATCACACATCACAACAGCTTCCTTGGCTTTAGAGAGGAAAGAGAAACAGTTGCTCAGTTAGAACATATTACTAAGACCTGTATTTTGAACTAGAATGTTATAAAGCCAAAAATTTGATTAGGCAGAATATAAACATTAATTCAAAAGTCAATAAATCAGTTCTCTGTGACCCTGAGTTTGCAAAACCTGAACAGAGCACTTGATAAACCAAAACCTCTGGACATCTCTCATTTGTAAGGTTACCATATGTCAAAGTCAACCTGATGGTAAACAGCAACATGGAATTCTGTGTACATCCACTCAGAAATTAGTGCAAATGAGTTCAGCATGACTCAAGGTACTTCACAGTAATTGCATATATGCTCAAAGAAGCCAACAAGCAGGTAAAGCAAGAGCTGCATAATCAAGCAAGCTTGAGAAATCAAATCACGATTAATTCAATAACATCCATTTTCTGTACCAGATTATTTCCAATGTCACAGCTTCATTGCAATCTACACCCACTAGAACACACACACCATTTTTGCATCAGACAATGTTACACTGCCACCTCATCTGTAAAAGCCGGTTGCTTCCACAGCAGTGGAGTGATGAATGTGCTTCCAAGATTTAGTTAATAATAGAAACATCGAGTTGGCGCTTTTACCTCTCCATGGAATGATCCTTAAAGAAGCTAGCCAAGGTGTTCAAATCTGGAGCCCAAAATAGTTTCAGTACCTTGGATAAGTCACTTGAAGCTCATACTACAACCTAGAACAATTCAACACCTCACTGACATGCGAATGAACTGCCAGTGCAGCTGTACTGCTTGAACTGTTCACTTTTGGGTCATGAACTCAATGATGAATCACATCATTGAATTCATGACCCACAGGGCGAAACAGGGCAAAAATCCCTTTATAAACAGAAGATCCATTTGGAAAACATTCTTGGTCATCTAAAACTCAGAACACATGCAAGATTATCATCTTCTTTTTTCTTTTCTGAATATAATAACTGTGAATATAGAGCAGTTTGGTTAAAATGTAGGGGCAATTTGTCAGAATGATCTCAAGCGTCATCCCACCAGGGGAATACCATATATATTTGTATAGAAGTTGACCTCATGTATAAATTGAAGGTCGGTTTAGGGGGTCAACATTTTGGATTTTCTTATGACCCATGGATAATTCAAGGGTCATTCATGGAAGGAGGAAAGGAACTCTATGTTTCTATTATTCTAGGAGCAGACTAGAGGAAAATACATATCGGAGGTGCTAAAGAGACAGCTTTGGAGTCATACTCATATGTACTCATGTATAAGTCAGCTTCATGTATAAGTTGAGGACAGGTTGAGGGGCCAAAATTGTGGATTTTACTGACTCATGGATAAAATTTAGAGGCAAGTAACAAACCAAATTTTTTTCCTCTCCTTTTAAAAATGCATAGATGGAACACGCTCAGGAAGAGTGAAAGAAAACTTGAGAGCTTACAACTGAAAGATTGGGGTATAAATTGCACTGCTGATCTTAGAATGTCTACTCTATACAAACATGCACATCAGCATTTCTCAACCTGGGGGTCGGGACCCCTGGGGGGGTTGCAAGAGGGTATCAGAGGGTTCACCAAAAACCATCAGAAAACACAGTATTTTCTGGGTGTCATGGGGGTTCTATGTGGGAAGTTTGACCCAATTCTATCGTTGGTGGGGTTCAGAATGCTCTTTGATTATAGGTGAACTATACATCCCAGCAACTGTCAAGTCTATTTTCCCCAAACTCTGCCAGTGTTCATATTTGTGCATACTGAGTTTTTGTGCCATATTTGGTCCAGATCCATCATTTTTGTGCTTTCTGGATGTAGCTGAACTACAACTCCAAAACTCAAGGTCAACACCCACCAAACCTTCCAGTATTTTCTGTTGGTCATGGGAGTTCTGTGTGTCAAGTTTGGTTCAATTCCATTGTTGGTAGAGTTCAGAATGCTCTTTGATTGTAGGTTAACTATAAATCCCAGAATCCACCCTGAGTCCCTCTGGGGAGATAGAGCGGAATACAAACAAAGTTTTATTATTAGAACTTCAACTCCCAAATTACAAAATCAACCTCCACCCCTCTCCCCCTGCCTCCAACCCCACCAGTATAAAATTGGGACATATCGGGTATTTGTGCCAAATTTGGTCCAGTGAATGAAAATCCATCCTGCATATCAGATATTTACATTCCGATTCATAACAGTAGCAAAATTACAATCATGAAGTAGCAACGAAAATAATTTTCTGGTCGGGGGTCTCCACAACATGAGGAACAATATTAAGGGATCACGGCATTAGGAAGGTTGAGATAAAGGAATATAACTGATGAAAAAGAATGAGAATTTATCCTTGGAAGAGAAAGTGGGCGAGAAGAGCAAGGAAAGCAACCTTCCAATTCGGCTGTGGAGAAGCAAAGTCCTGTCCTCACAGCTTTCCCAGGACAGGAAGCAAAACACAGTGGTTGCTGCAAATCCCTTTGAACTCAGCACTTTTATCGTTCTGTATGGTACTGTTTTTATGATGTTATGTTTTACTGTGGTATGTTTGTATTTGGTTTTGTTTTTTTTGCTATCTTATTGCATTATGTTTTTAACTTTGTACTCTCTGGGCTTGTCCCTTTGTAAGCCGCCCCGAGTCCCTTAGGGGAATTTTTTTTGTCATGTCAGGACCAACTTGAGAAACTGCAAGTCACTTCTGGTGTGAGAGAATTGGCCATCTGCAAGGATGTTGCCCAGGGGATGCCCGGATAATTTGATGTTTTTATCATCCTTGTGGGAGGTTTCTCTCATGTCCCCGCATGAAGAGCTGGAGCTGATAGAGGGAGCTCATTCGCCTCTCCCCGGATTTGAACCTGTGACCTGTCGGTCTTCAGTCCTGCCGGCACAGGGGTTTAACCCACTGCACCACCGGGGGGGGGGGGGGAGATGGCGGCGGGGTATAAAAATACAGTTATGATAATGATGATGATGATGATTATTATTATTATTATTATTACTGCTAAACAGCAGAAAATCTTCCCTTGGTATAGGGGAGTCATTGTGCACAAGCACAGAAGCCATTTTTAACTGCTGTGTTTTCTCTAAGTGTTGAAATCCTTGCAGAGAGACTGACGAGCCTCGTAAGGCTTATACAGTAAGCCTCTATTAAAAATAGCTGCTGCTCCACTCTACTTCAAGCACCCAAAAGGGTAGGGATCACAGAGCATTTCTAGCACTGATCTATGGATATGTCGTTCTAGGTTTTTCTGAGTCAATTTATACACAAGCATATATGGTACTTCAAAACATATGTGAACAGGCTTCCTTCAACTGCCTGGAAAAAATCAAGAAAAAACAACTTTGACAAACTCTTCTGGAATTTGAAGGACTCTTGGTGTATGAAGTGTGGCATGCCAAAACTTGCCAGAGACAGATAGCTTTAAATCAGAATTCAAACACGCAACAAAATCGCAAAGTCCTGCATTTATTCTACAGCCTTCTTAGGTATTGATGCATGTATATGTTTTGCTACAACATGCTAAATCTGTAATGTTTACTTAGTGTTAGAAATCACAATCTAAGAAATATGCATACAAATCTGAGAATGGAACTCAATATGATAAAAGATTTTGAATTAGTATTAAGTAATGTACAATCCTAGTGCTGATCAAATGCTCAAAGACAGAAAAGGTCTGTAGTATTTTCAAAATACCTAGAAGAATGCAGATACCTTTGCCTTGCTTGTTCCTTATAAGTTAGGGCAAGGCAGAAAGGTAATGAATTTAAGCTACAGGAAATTAGATTTAGGCCAAATATTTGAACAATCTCCTTTAGAATAATAACGGCTGGAGCAAGTTTTCGAGAAGTTTCCACTCTGGGTCTCATTAAGAACACCCTTTATAAACTTCTCTTAAAATAGAACTATCTTTTCCACAGTTGAGGGAAGGTGAATTTAAAAATATTTTACTACATGCTCCCATATATGTCTACTCTGATTTCAGTCAAGGTATATCTACACTGAAGAGTTAATGCAGTTTGACTCCACTTTATCTACCATGGTTCAATGCTATGGCATCCTGGGATTTGTAATTTGGTGAAGTACCAGCACTCTTTGGTGGATAAGGCTAAAGGCCTTGTACAACTACAATTTCCACTATCCTATAGCATTGATCACTGACAGTTAAAGTGGTGATAAACTGCATTTATTCTACCGTGTACATGCACTCCTAGTTTAATCAACAGAGCAAAGTAAGGAGCAGAAGTTATTTGCATCAAATGGTGAGACATCTAGCACTGATCTGAACAAGGCTGACTCCCAGACAAATGTAAAAATAAGCATAGTCTTAAAACAATACTTATCTCCTTAGTTCCTGAAGTTGGTTGCACCCTTATGCATATAAATAACGACAGTGGCCTTATTCTCTAGGCTTGCCCTAGTTTTTTGCACCTAAAAATGGCTGAAATGATCAAAAAGACAGAATAGTTTTTTTTTGTTTTGATTGTATCTGGAATTTTCCTTTCAGAAGTCTTCACATCCACACATCTCTGAGGCTGAATCTACAATGCCATATAATGCAGTTCAAAACTGAATTATGTAGCAATGTAGATCCAGACTTACACTAGGTTAGGTGTAACTCCTCATCAGCATAAGAAGCTTGCTGACTGGGGATAATGGGAGCTAGATGGCAGATAGACGCAGGTTCATTGGAACACACAGGTCCCCTCACCACGATGCCTGACCACTGTCTCCCAAAGCAGTTGCTGTACTTTGAACTCAAGAACAGAAAACGAAATGTTGGTGGGCAGGAAAAGAGATTTAAAGATGGGCTCAAAGCCAACCTTGAAAACTCTGGCATAGACACTGAGAACTGGGAAGCCCTGGCCCTTGAGCGCTCCAGCTGGAGGTCAGCTGTGACCAGCAGTGCTGTAGAATTAAAGAGGCACGAATGAAGAGCAAAAGAGAGCAACGTGCCAAGAGGAAGGCACGTCAAGCCAACCCCGACCGGGACCACCTTCCACCTGGAAGCCAATGCCCTCACTGCGGGAGAACATGCAGATCAAGAATAGGCTCCACAGTCACCTACAGACCCACCACTAGTACACCGATCTTGGAAGACAATCCTACTCGGACAACAAGGGGATCGCCTAAGTAAGTAAGTAAGTAAGTAAGATGGCAGTGAAGTAGGGAATGCCACTATATTCTCATAATATTTTCTAGTTTCCCCCAAACAGAAACAGCCGCTCAAACTGCCTTGTAGTCTGAACAAAACTTATAGACAAAATAAGGGTCATCATATCAAGAAGTTAATGGGGTGCGTCCAGAAAAACAAGCTAGAACAAAACCCAAGACAAATCAACCATTTCCATTCCATCAGCTTTATGCAAAAGACAAATAAATCTTGAATTCTTTGCCCAGGACAAAGACACCTCTGTCCCTTACATCAGCAGATACCCTTAGCAGGAACAAGTTTGTTCCAGATTTCTTCCAAGATTAACATGAAATCACCCAGAAATGAGCTGGAACCTAACCATTAATATGCTCTGTATGTCTCTAAAGCAGACCTCGGAGAAAAGTAGTTGCAAACAATTAGTTCAAGGGTGGGAAGCATCTTTCACCCTGAGAGCAAAACTGAATTCCAGAAAAAGCTCTTGGGAGTTCATTCCAGAGCTAGGAGGGTCAGGCAAAAGGGTGCAATCAACAATATCAGCATATTTTATCTTTAAAGTTCTCACTGACAATAAGGGCCTGTCCAGACAGAACCTTTATTCCAGGAGCTTCCGCAGCAAACAAGAGGGTAGCCAGACACTGTTCCCTGTAAACGTGGAAGCAATTGCTACAAAAGTCTGGACAACGGCAGTAGAAATCCAAGGACCAAAGGGTCTGTATGTGGTCCTCTTCTGAAGTCCCAGGATTTTTTGCCCCTGTTTAAAACCCGTTATATAGTGCTGTCTGGAAGCACCCGAAGTAATCCTTAGAAGACATATTCAAATGGAGGGAGGAACAAGGAGACATTTACAGTACATGTATATGCTTGAAAACTACCAAAACATGGTACCATAAAGAAAAGATGTGGCCATTTGGGGTCCTTCCAGACATGGCCCAAAATGTGGGCCTAGTCAGACTTTTACCTGAGGTGTCCAAATAATTATTTAGATACCCTATTAGACTCAGACCTTTCTAAAAGGCCCAGGTTGAATGGGGTGTGCGCCCTGCGGATCTGTCCCCAAAGCCCATCTTAGTTCTTTGGTTACGACAAGCCCAGAGAACCAAGGAAGGCAGTTACTCCCCCCCCCCCCAAACGCCCTGAAAAGAAGGGAAAACTTACCGCAACACCAGCTACCCCCTCCCCCTGCACAGGAAAGCCTGAGTCTTTGGGGCACTCATAGGGACTTAAACCCATGACAAAATGGGTTTCTTAAGCCCACTTCATCATGGGTTCAAACCCTGTCTGGAAGCACCCTTGGAGAAGCTCAAAGGGTTCCTAGTTGAACTGGATTTTACCTGAGGCTTCTAACCACTAAATTAATTATTTGCAAATAATTCCCTTTCAAAAAATTGGTACCATCATCATCAGCACCATATCATGAGTTCTTTTCCCCAGCACCGGGGGCCCATCTACACTGCAATATAAAAATCCAGATTATCTGTTTGGAACTCAATTACATGACAATGTAGACTAATACAATCCAACTCAAAGAAGATAATCCAAATTTTATATGGCATTGTAGATGGGGCCTGGGATTCAAGCTGGCTTACAAATGATCAATTTTATATGGCAGTGTAGATGGGGCCTGGGATTCAAGCTAGCCCACAAATGATCAAAATCAATGCAAACTGAAAACCATACAAAAATATCAGTACAGCAGACTTTCAATGTCCACTAGAATTTGGTTGAATCTGTGGTTAAAGAATCCATGGGTACAGTAATATGTTTGCGTAATATGTTTGTGTCTGTGAATAAATGTGCTTATCTTTAAAAAAATTAGGAAACACTGTGCGAACAACGAGCACAAAGTACGCAATAATATCCTGTGAAAACCTACTGATAGCACACAGGATGCAGACCCAAAATTAATAAGAACATCAGCCCTGGCCTTGTCTTATTCACCTGCTGAGCGTGCCTGTCCGTCAGGCATAAATCTGCCCATGTGAAGCAGGTGAATATAGCACTAAATGAGACATGTGGAATAATCACAGGATGTCTTAAACCCACACCTGCTGATAGCCTTTATAAGCTAGCTGTATTGCCGCCCCCCTATGTGCAATGGGAAGTTGCTGCCAATTGTGAGAGAAACAAGATTGAACACTGTAAGAGCCACCCAATGTACAGCTATCAACCTCCTCCCAGTAGACTTAAATCAAGGAAAAGTTTCATGAGAGCCATCACTTCTCTTAATGTTCCTCCAGCAACATCAAGAATATCCCTGTGGTCAGAAAAAACAGGCAATTTCAAATGGATGCCCCCCATGAGGGTCTTCCTCCAGGGGCAAACCAAGAGTAGGCCACTTGGAAGTTCATGACCAAACTCAGAAGTGGAGTGGACAGATCAAAAGACAATCTGGCAAAATGGCACAACCTAGAAGAATCCTCCACCTTGTGCGACTGTGGAGCAGAACAAACAACTCAGCAACTGTATGCTTGCCCACAATGCTCTGCCTCATATACAGAGGAAGAATTGTTGAAAGCTACAGACAATGAAGTCACTGTTGCCCGTTTTTGGTCTAAAATTATTTAACTGCTTGTGCTCCCTTTATTTTATCAGTTTTATACTTATTTATGCAATACTTTTGACATGAAATAAATACATCTATAGAGTTAAAATTGAAATTCATTAAAAGGCAGTATTTGAAAATCAAGAAAACAGCAAAGGATGCAATTAAAAGCCCATCAAAATCAATTCCTAAAAGCCTAACAGAATGGGAAAGTTTTCAATTGCCAATGGGAACTAGACCAAGAAGAAAGCCACACTGACACTCCAGAATTAATTAATGCAGTTTGACACCACTTCAACTGCCATGGCTCAGTGGTATAGAATCGTGGGAGTTGCAGTTTTTACTAGGTCTTTAGTCTGCCAAAAAGTGCCGGTGCACCGCCAAATTACTATTACTCCAATTCTTTAATATCAAGCCATGGCTGTTAAAATGGTGTCAAACTGCATTAATTCTACTGTGTATATGCACTCCCAGTCTCCCTATGGAAGGAGTTCCAAGGTCTGGCAGCAGCCCACCAAACAGAGAGAATTGTGTCTCCTGGAGATGTTAGCTCTTATATATATTATATTAGAATTAAAAGAGAAAGAGCATCATTCTTTTTCCAGGATGAACTATAACATGAAATTCACTTTTATAGTTATAGGGGTGGGGCTTCATTAAAGGCTAACCAAGTAATATTACATGTTCCAGCATGTGTTTGTTTTGCTTTTCATGCTATTGCCTTGTACTCTATTTTGGA
Source organism: Anolis sagrei (assembly GCF_037176765.1). Classification (NCBI taxonomy): domain Eukaryota; kingdom Metazoa; phylum Chordata; class Lepidosauria; order Squamata; family Anolidae; genus Anolis; species Anolis sagrei. The sequence continues at coordinate 169,308,311 of NC_090025.1, forward strand.
TACTGAGACAATGAAGAGGCGAATGAGGGAACACAGTGCTTTTTTACTTTTGGTTTATATTATTCTGATTTGTTTTGTTTTTTCAAAAAGTCATTCCATCATTTATTCTTTCTTTTGACGCCACATGGCCTCTTAAAACTGTCTAGCAGCACCCAGTGGGAAGGAATGCATGCTCCAACAGTCACAGCTTGCAGCCAGTCTGGCAGACAAATACAATACGTCCATCATATGTAGATTTCAACAATCTAGTGCCCTCCATTAAGCATGATTGTTGGGGTTGGTGGGAATCCAATACCTCTAGAGGGTATCAGGTTGAGAAAAACTGTGACACATCATAGCCAGATATTTCTAAGCAGGGCAGATTTCTCCCCCTCCAAACTCTGTACTATTCAATAGGAAGGAGTGAAGCTGCTAATTTGTTTATTATTGCAGAGACACAAATGTAGGAATAGCAGTGGTAAAAGAGACATCACTAAAGACTTGTGAAAGTCCCGAGAAAGGAAGTATGAAGTAATGAAGATTTCTTCAGACCACCTTCCCAGAGGAGAAGATGGGAGAAACGCCATAATGCATACAGAGGAAACTGAACTGGTGATTATGTGGGATGTTAACACAATGTTCTCTCAACAAGCTGTACTGTATATTTTCATGATGAAACAGGGTAATGATTTTATTGTTTCCTGTTTCCATCTCAGAGTCCTGGTGGACCTTCCCTAAGCTGCTCTAATCAAAGGACAAGGGGGCCTCCTCTACTGTTCTACCCGGAGAAGATGACCAGATGGCTATAGCATCTTTCATCAACACTTGCATTAGAATCATAGAATCATGGAGCTGGAAGAGACCTTGTGGGCCATTCAGTCCAACCCTCTGCCAAGAAGCAGGAAAATCGCATTCAAAGCATCCCCGACAGATGGCCATCCAGCCTCCATTTAAAAGCCTCCGAAGAAGGAGCCTCCTCCACACTCCAGGGCAGAGAATTTCACTGCTGAACACCTCTCACAGTTAGGAATTTCTTCCTAATGCTCAGGTGGAATCTCCTTTTCTGTAGTTTGAAGCCATTGTTCCGCATCCTAGTTTCCAGGGCAGCAGAAAACAAGCTTGCTCCCTCCTCTTTATGACTTCTCCTCACATATTTATACATAGCCATCACGTCTCCTCTCAGCCTTCTCTTCTGAATGCTAAGCATTAGGTCAGCATCCTTCATTCATTTGAAGAAAGCAAGATAATTTAGGAAGCGCAGGCAGTTTGATGGAAGGGAATATCAAGGAAGAGTTGGCATATGACTTAAGTATAGGCAACCTAAGAGGAAAGCCTCTCTTTGCCTAATAAAATAGTCAGAACTTGCTAGGAATTAACCATCCCTCAAGAATATATTTCTGTATGCTGTTACCCAGTTATAAAACTGGAGCTAGTTGGAGATGTATGTAAGGAACCAATAGAGTTGTTACCATTGTATCCCAGCAAGTCAAACCTAGTGTTTTTGTTTTCATTGCATTCCCACCACCCCAACATCTGCTAAGAAAACAGGAGGCAGCTTCCTCAGTGGCTTATTCCAAACTGTGGAATTTCCTCCCATGGGAGACCTGACTGCCGCCCCTCGCCCTGCCCCTCTTCCAAAAGCTAATAATGGCCTTTTTATCAAACAGGCATTTTGTTTAATGTCTATGCATGCAGCAATATGGTCAACTGGAGTGGCAGAACTGTACCTGTATCATCATCATCATCATCCCTACCACCACCACAATCATATTTTTAATTTGTTTTATAGTGGGTATTTGCTGTGATTTGATTCCAGAACACACAATGGATTCCAAAGTCTGTGGATGCTCTTATCCAGGGGTGTCAAACTCATTTTCATTCAGGGCCACATCAGTCTAATTGTTGCTTTCAAAGAGCTGTTGAATCCATGGATGGAGAATCCATGGATACAGAGGTCCTCTCTGTCTGTCTGTCTGTCTGTCTGTCTCTGTCTGTCTCTCTCTCGCTCTATCTATCTATCTATCTATATATAGCATAATGATTGGTGCTCTTTAGTTTTTACACAATGTGGGGGCCAGATGTTATGGAATGACAACTCCCATCACTTTGGGTTATCTGCCCTGCAGACTCAGGATAAAGGGAATGTGGCTCTTAGGTTAAGAAAAGGTTAAAGAATATTTTAAAGTCAGGCATCAAATACACAAGCCTTGTATCTAAATTCAAATCCCACTCTCCTGACCAAACAGAACAAACTGCAGCCTTCCAGACATTAAAGTGGGACAACTCCTATCAGCTCTTTTCATGATGTCTAATAATAAAGAATACAGGAGTTGTAGTCCGGCATCTGGAGGGACACAAAAATGGCATGATGGGCATGTGGATCTTCAGTTTGACACATTTGCTCTAATCCCATTATATATAATGACATACTCTTATATAAAATGGCAAAATCAAGGTTTGCTTTTTGGAATTTTAAGTAAAAATAGTTTCAAGCTATTGATGTCTGAATCCATGGATGGTTGACTCTGGATAAGGAGCGCTGTTTTCAAAGTGTTGTGTGCCTTTAAGTCACTTCTGATGCATTGTGAACCTAAAATGCCCTTAAAATATTTTTTAAATGTTCAGAGGGGTCTTAACATTGCCTTTCTATGAGGTGAAAAAAACATGACTTACCAAAGGTCACATGCTGGAGCTGGGATTCAAACCCTGGTCTCCAGAGTTGTGATTCAATGCTCAAACTATTATACCACACTTGGTCACTATTTTAAAGTACTGATGTTTGAATACAAGGCTGAGGGAAGATGGGGGTTATAGCCCAACATACATGGAAGGGGCCAGAATAGAGGAGGTCATCCTCAACTTCAGATGGGCACACTCTGGAAGAGAAAGGGCCACACTTCACTGCCCAATTTTGGATTTCTCTAGAATTTTGGAAGGTCGTGACTATGTTGTCACAGTCATAGTTTTAGAAAACCATATGTCTGATCACTTTTGGGGTGAGAATCCACAAAAAACAACATTTAGCACACTCATTGTATATGGTTTTAGAGACTTTCACCCAAAAACAACTTTTTCAGAAAAAAAAATCTGGGGATGCTGGAAGGGTGTCACTGGGGGTTCAAAGGGCCACAGTGAAACCTCCAAAGGCCACACAATTTTAATCTATAAGACCTTCTCTCTCTCCAACAACTTTTTCTTTTCAGCTATGGCCATTATTGGGGTTTACTCCATTCTTCTCCTGTAAAACAGTGCTACTCAAAGTGGTAGTACCTAACTAGTCATGCTCCTTGACCCACTGGCTACCTGTCCCTGATGAGTTCACAAGACAGAAGAAAACAATTGTGTCAATGTGCATATACATGGTGCAGGTACCTGACATAATAGGGGGGGAAATGCCAATTTTTAGATTACCCGAGAGGTACTTTGTGCAGAACTTATTAGCAACTGGCAGCCAATGAGAATGGGTAGGCAGCTCATGTTTTGTTTGTCACATTATAAAGCATGACAACATTTTAGGACAGGAGCAAGTTTGTACACACGTTTCTTATTTCAATGCCGTGGCACAATAGTGCTTTTAAGAAGAATAGGAACAAAGGAAGCTATATTGGTGCTTCAAAGAGCTTCCTTAAATTCCAGAGACAAGAGAACAAGGAGGAGAGGCAATGGTAAAGAAAGACAAATGAAAGCAATGGCAACAACACAAACTTTGGTATTGTCACTTGGCTTATCGATAATACATAAAACCACACAAATCCTCACTGAAACATATCCACATACAATAGAAAAGACGGTAAGGAAAAACAAATAGACTATGCAACATGCAATGCAAATCATGTTTCTGCCTTCCTTCCTTGCATCCTTTGTGTCCTACAAAGGTATCTTAAAATAACAGAGAATATGAAATCTTATTTTGGCTAACAGAGTAAGGGAGAATCTGGGCAGCTGGTTCCTTTCAGTTTTCTTAATTTCAGCATTCTGTGCCCCAGCTTGTCTGGATTTTGGCTCATCTTCAAGCTCATAACAGAGTGTCTGTCTCTCTGGGAAAGAGAGAGACAAATAACACAGAGTCAGGTCCCAAAGAATTTTAAAACAGTACTGCAAGCTCGCTTCGTGTGCATGTCTGTGTGTGTGCAACTGGTACTGTATGCATATCTGATGAACATAATGGATTCTCCGTCCTAAGGATTTGTTGGCACTGCAATTCTATTAAGACAACTTGTAATATCATTTTTTTAAAAAGCCAATCCCAGGGAAGCTGATGCATCATTCTTGTTGCATCTCCTGCCCGAAGCTATTAGTAAACAAGCAGTGACATGAATGAAGCCTCTCCAGCAAAAGGCTGCCTTTCACGGCTCTTACCATCCAGTCTCTGGCTGGCCAAACAACTGCATATATGCAACAAAGTTTTAGTACTTCTCTATCTCTCTTTCCTTTCTCTCTCTCTTACACTCACACACAGTTTCAGTTACACTTCTACCATTTCCTGTGGAAAAATGAAAGCTTTTGAAGCATGTGTATATATATGATACGCTGCCCAAACATATGAGACGCCTCTACAAAAATATACACTGAGAGAGGAAAAGAGACAAAACAGAGCTACTCAGCCAAATACTCCTCTGTGAAGTCCACTGCAGATGTTATTGTAAATAATGCCCAGAGATGTCCCCCATCTGTCTCCCCAGTGTCCACTAGCTCTTTTCCTCCCTCTTAATCTATTGATGTTGCAGTTCTGAGGGAGGGATAGAACCAGGTATGATTGTTTGGCTCTTATCTCAACACACATATCCCTACAAAAAACAAAAGAATGGCACGTATAAACCCAACTCCATGGCGACTAACTGCCTTCAATATATTCTCATAGATTTGAAGATGCATATAAAAAAAGATCCATGTGTCTTCCTTTTCCCCCCTCTCCTTACATCCTTGTATGGCAAATAAAACTGTATGGCTACCTTAGACAAAGATGTCTAATGATTAATGAAAAATGGGAACGATATAAGGGAAAGAGTGAACGTGGATGTCAGTCACAGATCATTAGCTTCTTTGAATTCCATTCATACTGCATAGACCTAATAAAATGCACGTACCTAGGAAGTACTGAGAGGCTATAGTAAGCTCTACTGTGAGGTCAATTTGAAAACAACTATTCTTCCGCCCAACAACAAAAACAAACACAGACACATATGCAGTCTCTATATAAGGAAAACCCAGGAATCTGGAATGTCAAGGGAGCACAGCAGAGGCTGACTAGGGCCAATTGCTTCAAACCTGAAAGAAACCAGAAAGCTCTGCCAAATAAGTGATGTTTCTAAGATCTGGTTGTGCCCAAAGAAAATGATGTGTCATTAATGAGGAGGAAGAAAAGCAAGGAGTTTCGTCCTGTAGGTTAGTAGTGGCCACCTTTAATTCCTCTTGTACTTGCAATGTAAATATGCAGCACAGTTTGAACATGCAGAAGAATCCATTGTGGGCTACACCTGCATTTTAAGCACCATGTGTTTTCTATGTCTTAAGATATGCAACTGCCTTATCTTTCATGCCTGCGTGGCAACAATTGAGCTTTCAACATTCCTTGATAAATCCTTGATAAATCAAGGAATAGTCTCTATTAAACCAGTTGGTGGTGCAAGAATTACAGTATGGAAAAGCAGGATGTTGAAAGGGGAAGGGCATCATGGGAGAAGGACCCCAATTATCTCCAGAGTTTAATGCTTTCTTAAGAAAAATGACTGACAGAGGAAGAATCTCTGCAATTACCTCATTTGCAAAAGAGATTGTGTGGAGCAACTATAGTAATCTTGATAAAGAGCCATGTGTTAAGGCTGTTTTCAAAATATTAATATGAAGACTCTGATAAACTGAGGCCTGGCAACTTCATTCTGTCTTGACTGTTTATATTTTGCAGATCCTACTATTTCTGTTGGGCTGTGGCATGGCTGGGAAGCATCCAACATCTCACAAGAACTGGTGCAACTGTGGAGATCAATCAGGTCCCTGGACAGTTGTTCATATCCATCTATCTATCCACATAATTTATTTTCTATCTATACACATATAATAAAGGTGAAAAATGTGTATGTGCATATGTGGCAGAGGTATCCACTTGCAGACATCCTTTGACCTCTACAAAGGGGCTATAGTTCCAAGTGCTAAGAAGCCTCCAAAGGCACTCCCTCAATTGACATTGCAGGTTAGAGCGAGCACCATGAACACGTAGCCCAAATGCTGCCCATGTCCTTCCCCAAACACTAACCACCCAAGGAATACTTTCATTCGGGGAGAATTTCATCCTAGATTTGATGTGTTTCCTCCACCATAGGTAAGCATCCCAGGGTTCCTTGTGTAGAATTTGCATGACCATGTCTACTGCCTCTCCCTTAACCCTTTCCTATGGCACACAGCAAACAGCAACTGTTCAGTTGATCAGCAACTGAACAGACTGGAGGGGTTTGGGGGACTGGCTCAACAGGATGGAAGTTGGAGTTCACCCTGCATCAAGGCACAGCACTCTGACCCCCTTTGATAATGAACCTGGACCACATTTGGCATACAGAACCCCCATGACCAGGTTTGGGAGAATTGGCCTCAATTCATAGTTCACTACACCCAGAGAGTACTGTGAACCCAGCCAATTATGGATCTGGACCAAACCTGGCACACAGACTGGCTGGGTTTGTGGGTGATTACCCTGGGAATCCAGGAGTTGTAGTTCACCCTTCTCCAGAAAGCACTGAATCCAGCTGATATTGGATCTGGACCACACTTGGCACACAGACCCAACATGATCAACTTTGAATACTGGCAGGGTTTGGGGAGGATTGACTGACAATTCCGGGAATTGTAGTTCACCCACATTCTTATGCATTTCCTATTGGGGTCATTCATTAAAAAACTAAAGGAAAGATTGGCTTTTTTCTAATAAATAGTGTTAGACATTACCAAACTGGTATTAATAAAGGTAAAGGTTTTCCCCTGACATTAAATCCAGTTGTGTCCAACTCTGGGGGGTGCTGCTTATCTCCATTTCTAAGCCAAAGAGCCGGCACTGTCCGTAGATTCCTCCAAGGTCATGTGGCCAGCATGATTGCATGGAGCACCATTATCTTCCTGATGGAGTGGTACCTATGGATCTACTCACATTTGCATGTTTTCGAACTGCTAGGTTGGCAGAAGCTGGGACTAACAGCAGGAGCTCACGCCATTTCCCGGATCTGAACCTGCGACCTTTCGGTCAGCAAGTTCAGCAGCTCAATGCTTTAACCCACTGCACCATGGGGGCTCCAAACTTCAAAAAATAAACAATGCCTTTCTCAAATAACCCAGGCACTGATGGGTCCCCAAGCTAGTCAGAAATAAAGTTCTGAAGGAGGCTGAGAAATTGTACAATGAGATTTGCAGTGTGTATGTGTGCATGTGTTCATGCATGTCATCAAGTTGCTTGTTGACTTATGGCAACTCCATACACTTCCTAGGGTTTTCTTAAGAAAGAACTGGCAGAACTCAAAGATGGTTCTGCCATTTCCTTCCTCTGAACTAAAACCTAGAGCAGCAGATTTTCACTAGAAGTCTCCCATCTAAGTACTAACCAATGCTGACACTGCTTATCTTCTATGATCAGTTGGGATCTAGTGTTTATCTTTTTTTCTTCTTCACATTTTGAAAGACTTGCCTGTAGATTATGGGTTTTTAAAACAGTCTGTCACAATTAGAACAAAACAGGTAGACATTGCACATTAGAAGAATGAAAAAAGTAGCCTACTTTGGAGTGAAATGAATCTAGGTCGGATATGGGCATACTTGGGCCCTCCAGGTGTTTTGGACTTCAACACCCAGAATTCCTAACAGCCTCAGGCCCTTTTCTTTTCCCCCTCAGCCGCTTAAGCGGCTGAGGGGGAAAAGAAAGGGGCCTGAGGCTGTTAGGAATTCTGGGTGTTGAAGTCCAAAACACCTGGAGGGCCCAAGTATGCCCATGCCCGATCTAGGGGATGTCAGCCTGAATTAAAGTGTGGAAATAATACCTGGAAGACACTGGTTCAATTCTTCACTCAGACATGAAGCTAATTCAATACCCTACCCTACAAGATTCTTGCATGAATTAAATGAGAGCAGGTTATATTTGCACCCTTTTGATCCTTGGAGGAAGAGGTCTGATGGACCAATCAATACTAATCAAGGACTGCCCTCTTGTACATATTAGTTCCACAGCGAAAACTTTCTCCATTAACATGCATAGCATTTGGCATGAATATATCCATCTATAACGAAGCAACGATACACTATTTCTCAATGTTTGTCTACAATGGCAATAGGCAACCAATGTACTATGCTTGAATTATAATTTAGCACCAGACAGCTAGCGCTTTATCATGGAGGCAACATTATCATGGAGGCAAACAGTCACATGATACAGCCTTTTCCAGCCCTGGGCAAAAGATATCTGGGTACCACATAGGCCCCTTAGTAGCACACAATGTTTACAATGCAGAAGACACATTTCCAAAGGAAATAGTTACCGGCATGCAGTACAGCCCTCTCCAACACTAGGATGCAGCTTTCCTGAGTACTATCCAACAATTCAGCAAGGCTCCACAACATCTCTACCAAATGTAAATTTAGAAAATCAACACTCTCCAACACCACACAGATGGGCATCCAGGAAAGAGGACTAGACTAGCTTCCTAACACTATAAATAGCACCTTGGGAGGGCAGTTGGCCATCTCATTCTTCCAGGTAAGGAAAAATAAACTCAATTCACTGTTGATTTATCATTAGCCTCACTGATGTGAATGAAAAGCCAGCAGCAATTTCACTGAGTACCTGACAATCCCTGAATCAACTCCCAAATGCACATTTACTTGAAAGTCAGTCCCAATGACTTTGGTGGAGTTGATTCCCTAGCAAAAATAACAAACAAGCATTATGGCATCTTGAATTAATGTAAGATGTAATTAAGGTATGTGACTTGGTGTGTCCTCAGGCACATCTGGTCTAAGAACTGGCATGGGAATAGTGGGAACTGCCATCCAATCTATCTAGAGACTTTAGAATCATGGAAGAGACCTCGTGGGCCATCCAGTCCAACCCCCTACCAACAAGCAGGAAAATCGCTTTCAAAGCACCCCCAACAGATGGCCATCCAGCCTCTGTTTAAAAGCCTCCAAAGAAGCCTCCACCACACTCTGGGGCAGAGAGTTCCACTGCTGAACAGCTCTTACAGTCAGGAAGTTCTTCCTAATGTTCAGATGGAATCTTCTTTCTGGTAGTTTGAAGCCATTGTTACGAGTCCTAGTCTCCAGGGCAGAAGAAACAAGCTTGCTCACTCCTCCTTATGACTTTCCCTCACATGTTTATACATAGCTGGCATGTCTCCTGTCTGCCTTCTCTTCTGCAGGCTAAACATGCTTAGCTCTTTAAGCTGCTCCTCATAGGGCTTGTTCTGCAGACCCCTGATCATTTTAGTCATCCTCCTCTTGACACATTCCAGCTTGTTAACATCTCCCTTCAATCGCAGTGCCCAGAATTGGACACAATGTGATTCTAGGTGTGGTCCGATCAAGGCAGAATAGAATTTTGGCCCATCTCTCTAACCTGTTCAGATCGTTTTGAATTCTGCTCCTGTCTTCTTCCTTGAAAGGGGAAGGCTTGTGCTATAAACCAGCGGTGGGTCCCCTGTGTTCCCTATATCGATGCACTGCAGTTCCTGCCAGCCACAGCCCATATAACATAGTCATGCTAGCTAAGGATGATGTGGTTTGTAGTTCAAAAACATTTAGAGGGCTGCAGTTTCCTTCAAAATCAACCAGACATTCCCAAAATGCCCTGGTATTCTCTTGTAGGTTTTACTGCAGGCATGGCCAAAGTTTGCCTATGCCTGTTTAACTGCAGCAGATTACAGCAGGAGCCCCCTGGGAGGGATTCACTCCCAATCAGCAGACACAGGACTGGCAGCTGAATTTGGCACCCCTTCCTCAAGTGTGTGATGTTGTGCCCCCCTTCCATATGAATCAGTGCTGACCTAAGCCCATCTTGGCCCACCCTGCTCTCATAGGAGTTACTATGGTCCTCTTCCATGCCAACCGACACTAACCTAAGGCCATTTTGGCATTTTGTGCTCTGTCTGGCTGTGGCATGGCTGGGAAGCATCCACGGTCTCAAAAACTGGTGCAACTGAGGAGCACAGATCCCTCAACAGTTGTTTACCTAAGCTCTCATGGAGCCTCAGAAGTTGTACAGTCAGATTTGCAGTGTGTGCCTGGACCTCTTGCATTCTACTGGCACTGACATAACACAGCTACAAGGATGCTGCGCTCCTCTTCCTACCAATCATGCCCCTTTTATGTGAGCATCTCTTGGGCAGGTTCAGCGATATTTCTGGCCTGCCTGTTGGGTTTCATCAGTTGCTTGTACTATCAAGTCTCCAGACCACAATGAGGTCTGCACAAGTCCTTTGTATCATCAAGTCTCCAGACACCCTATGTCTGCGCCCTACACAACTGGAGAAATCACACTGCTTAGCCAGTATTGCACCACCTGACATCCGTCGGGAAGTAGCAGCTATACATGAAAGGACCGAGGCAGTAACATCTCTGGTCCACCCCCTGTTTAGATATCAGCCAGTACTCCAATGCCTTAAATGAAGAAATAGTTTTTTAAGATCTACAGAGGCACTAGCAGGAACACCTCAGCAAGCAAGAGTCCAAAAGTGGCAGGTTAAAACCCGGTACCTCAATCCATGGCTAATACCGAATGAGAGATTCCCTCCTGGGCACACAGAAGACTGGGCAACTCGGAAGGCACTGAACAGACTGTGCTCTGGCACCACAAGATGCAGAGCCGAACTTAAGAAATGGGGGTCACAAAGTGGAGTCCATGACATGCAATGTGGAGAAGAGCAAACCACAGACCACCTATGACTATGCAGCCTGAGTCCTGCCACATGCACAGTGGAGGACCTCCTTATAGCAACACCAGAGGCACTCCAATGGCCAGCTAATGGTCAAAGGACATTTAATATGATGCCAAGCTTTCAAACATGGGGGGGGGGGTGTTTGTTTTGAAAAAATACATTACAACTGTATTCTTGGTTTGTTACTGACCTCAATGAGTAGATAGACTAGAGACAGGATTAGAATGAGAGATTCCTTCCACCACCACCACCCCCCCACCCCCGCCCCCATATTCCTATGCATGCTTTCCCAGAAAGGGCTTTGTCTTTTCCACTCCTGCTACCTTCTTTGAGACAGTGTTGTGCTCCTCTTCCTACCAATCACTCCCCTTTTATGTGGGCATCCCTTGGGCAGGTACAGCAATCCTGGCCTGCCTGTTGGGTTTCATCAGTCTCTTGCACCATCAAATCTCCAGACCTCAATGAGTAGGTCTGCACAACTCTCTTCTATCATCAAGTCTCCAGACTTCAATGAGTAGATAGACAAGAGATAGGATTAGAGGGAGGGATTCTTCTCCCAACCCTCCTGGCCCCATATTCCTATGCATGCTTTCCGAGAAAGGGCCTTGTCTTTCCTCCTGCTACCTTCCTGAGATGGTGTTGTGCTCCTCTTCCTACCAATCCCGTCCCTTTTATGTGGGCATCCCTTGGACAGGTACAGTGATCCTCTCGGCCTGCCTATTGGGTTTCATCCTAGATTGCACAAGTCTCTTGTATCATCAAGTCTCCAGACCTCAATGAGTAGATAGACTAGAGATAGGATTAGAGTGAGGGATTCCCGCCCCCCCCCCCCCCAATATACCTATGCATGCTTTCCCAGAAAGAGCTTTGTTTTCTCCCCTCCTGCTACCCTCCTGAGACAATGTTGTGCTTCTCTTCCTACCAATTACACTCCTTTTATGTGGGCATCCCTTGGGCAGGTACAGCGACCCTTCCAGCCTGCCTGTTGGTTTTCATTAGTCTCTTGTATCATCAAGTCTCCAAACCTCAATAATTATGTCTGTACATAGAATCATAGAAGCATACAGTTGGAAGAGACTTCATGGGCCATTCAGTCCAAGAAGAATGCATTCAAAGCACTCTTGACAGATGGCCATCCAGCCTCTGTTTAAAAGCTTCCAAAGAAGGAGCCTCTACCATACTCTGGGGCAGAGAGTTCCACTGCTGAACAGCTCTCTTGTATTATCAAGTCTCCAGACCTCAGTGAGTGGGTCTGCACAAGTCTCTTGTATCATCAAGTCTCCAGACCTCAATAAGTATGTCTGTACATAGAATCATAGAAGCATACAGTTGGAAGAAACCTCATGGGCCATTCAGTCCAACCTCCTGCCAAGAAGAAGAAAAACTGCATTCAAAGCACCCCCAACAGATGGCCATCCAGCCTCTGTTTAAAGGCTTCCAAAGAAGGAGCCTCCACCACACACTAGGGCAGAGAGTTCCACTGCTGAACAGCTCTCTTGTATCATCAAGTCTCCGAAACCTCAATGAGTAGGTCTGCAAAGTCTCTTGTATCATCAAGTTTCCAGACCTCAATCAGAAGATAGACTAGAGCAGTGGTTCACAACCTGTTTGTCCTCAGACGTTTTGGCCTTCAGCTCCCAGAAGTCCTAATAGATGGGAAGCTGGATGGAATTTCTGGGAGTTGTAGGCCAAAACTTCTGGGGACTCACAGGATGGGAACCACTGGACTAGAGATAGGATTAGAGTGAAGGGTTCTTTTCCTCCCCTCCCAGAAAGGGTTTTGTCTTTCCTGCTCCCTTCCTGAGAGGAAGTTGTCCTCCTCTTCGAACCCATCACTTTCCTGTGGGCATCTCTGAGCATGGCAGCCTGCAGCAGAGCATCCCTCTCCTGCTGGCCTCCCTCCCTCCTCCTCCTCCTGCAACCCCCACAACAGGTGGGCCGGGCCCTTGCTCCTGACTCACCGCTGGCGTTCTTCCCGCAGATGAGGTGCTGGTAGGGCTGCAGCAGGCCCCAGAGCTCCGAGTCGTTGCTGATGGCTTGCTCCAGGCCCTCCAGGGTGAACTTGGGCGCTTCGTGGCCAGCCACCGCGTTGGCGCTGGCGGCGGTGCTGCTGCTGGCGTTACTCTCCCGGTCCTTGTTGTCTGGGCCAGAAGCAACAGAAGCAGAAGCAGCAGCGGGAGGCAGGGAAGCGCTAGCGGCGGCCACGGCGGCGGCGGCGAGGGCAGAAGCCGGGGCTCCAGGAGGGGCTCCCCGGGGTTGGTGGGGGTGCGGGTGGTGATGCGGGTGAGGCGGGGGCGGCGGAGGAGGGGGCAGCTGGGGCGGGGGGTTGCTTAGAGGAGGAGGAGGAGGGGGAAGATGCTGCTGTTGTTGTTGTTGTTGTTGTGTCTGGTGGTGAAGCAGGTGAGGGGGAGGAGGGGGAGGCGGCGGGAGGAGCGGGCTGTGCTGGAGGGCCCGGGCGTAGATTTCTCGGAAGAGGTTCTCCACGCCGGCGGCCAGGTAGATGGCGGCGTGCTCGTGGATGCGGAGGGCCACGCGGCTGTCCACCATCCAGCGGTAGAACTTGCCCACGGAGAGGGTGAGTCCGCAGCGGGCCGACTTGCCCCGGCTGAAGCGGTCCCCGGAGGCGCCTCCTCCTCCTCCGCTGCTCATGTTGTAGAGCGAGAGGGCGCCGAGGGCGGCGGAGGTGCAGCTGGACGCCAAGCTCCAGCCCAGCACCATCTCCAGGGCGCTCTGCACTTCGTACTTGGTGCATTTCCCGAAGCGGAGGCTCAGGCGCTGGGCTTCGCGGGCCAGTCTCAGCAGGGCCCGGCCCACCAAGGCGGAGAGGCGCGAGACGGCGTCCCGGGAAGCCGGGCATCCCCCTCCTCTTTCCCCTCCTCCTCCTCCTCCTCCTCCGGCACTACTGCGGCTCAAGCTGAGGCTGGTGGAGGAGCTGCTGGAGCTGGTGGTGGCGCAAGAAGGGTGCAAGAGGGCGGCTCGGGGCTCCTTCCTGGCGGGAGGAGGAGGAGGAGGAGGGCGGCGGAGGAGCCAGAGCAGCGCCTCTACCTCGGCCAGGCTCCAGGGCAGCTCCTCGAGGTCGGGCAGGAGGCGGGCGCAGTACTGCCCGGGCCCGCAGCCGCCCAGCGCGCCCAGCTCGCCCTCCTCGCCCAGGACGGTGTTGACGGTGTCGAAGCTGTTGTGGCGGCTGTGCATGGAGGCGGCGAAGGCGGAGGCTAGAGGCGGCCAGCCCTTGGCCCCATGCGCCTTGGCCACCGCCGCCGGGAGGGGGGACTCGGAGCAGGAGGAGGGCTCGGAGCAGCACAGCGACAAGTTGGAGGAGCGCACCGAGTCCGCCGCGCCACCATAGCCCGAGTCCAGCGTCAGATCCTCCAGCGTCCGCACCGCCGTCTTAGCGCGACGTGCCATCGCCGCTCTTCATGCTGCACCGGCAAGAAATAAACTTGGGCGACACAGAGAGAGAGCCAGTCCCGGCGCCGGGCCTCTCGCCACTCCTCCTCCGTCCCCCCGAAGCCAAAGAAGTCTCCCCGCTCCCTTCCTTCTCTCTTGTTTTCCCAACTCGTTGCTTCTCCTCCTCCTCCTTCGCCCTCTTCGCTCCTCCGGTCTCTGCACCGCACTGCCCCGCAAACCCAAAGCAGCCCAACGAAAGCGAGAGGAGGAGTGGCCAGAGAGGAGAGGCGGGGCTATGCAAAGCAGCCCTCGCCGCCGGAGCCAATAGCGACGCCAAATGCTAATTTCCCATCGCTACCTTTCCTCCTCCCGTCCCTGCACCGCAAACCTAAAGCAACCCAACCAAAGCGAGGGGAGGAGGGGCTAAGGAAGGAGGGGCGTGGCTATTCAAAGCAGCCCTCGCAGCCAGAGCCAATGGCGGTGCGAGAATGCTAATTTCCCATCGCTACCTTTTCCCCAACACTCCCCCCCCCCCTCCTGTCTCCACGCACCTCTGAAGAAGCGTCACTTTTTCAAAAGGGGTTCGAGTCGTCTAAATGCCCACAATATGTGCTTTGAGCTGAGTTATCTGAGGTCCCTTCCACACAACCCTATATCCCTCAATATCTGCTTTGAGCTGGGTCATCTGAGGGCCCTTCCACACAGTCCTATACAGGCCCGTAGCCAGGATTTCGTTTGGGGGGGGGGGGGGCGCTGATTTTTTTTCAGGGAGGGGTTCGGGGGGGTGAGTTTCGGGGGGGCTGAGTCTGAGTGAAAGAGGGTCTAGCAAACCTTTTGTATCATTACCCCAATACCCCCATGCATATGGGATATATTGAGTATGGTGATCAGATCATGATATGAATAAACATAACAGTTTAAGTAATGCACCAGTAAGGCTCACCATGAGAATTTCGGGGGGGGGGGCTGAAGCCCCCCGAGCGCCCCCCCCCCCCCCCCGGCTACATGCCTGGTCCTATATTCCGCAATATGTGCTTTGAGGTGGGTTACCTGAGGGCCCTTCCACGCAGCCCTATATCCCACAATATCTGCTTTGAGCTGGGTCTTTTGAGGGCCCTTCCACACAGCCCTATATCCCACAATATCTGTTTTGAGCTGGGTTATCTGAGGGTCCTTCCACACAGCCCTCTATCCCACAATATCTGCTTTGAGCTGGGTCTTTTGAGGGCCCTTCCACACAACCCCATATCCCACAATATTTGCTTTGAGCTGGGTTATCTGAGGGCCCTTCCACACAACCCCATATCCCTCAGTGTCTGCTTTGAGCTGGGTTTTTTGAGGGCCGTTCCACACAGCTCCAAAACCCACAATATGTGCTTTAAGCTGGGTCATCTGAGGGCTCTTCCATACAGCCCTATATAACCCACAATATGTCCTTTAAGCTGGTTTTCTGGGGGCCCTTCCACACAGCCCTATATCCCACAATATCTGCTGTAAGCTGGGTCTTTTGAGGGCCCTTCCACACAGCCCCATATCTCACAATATCTGCTTTGAGCTGGGTCTTCTGAGGGCCCTTCCACACAGCCCTATAACCCACAATATGTCCTTTAAGCTGGTTTTCTGGGGGCCCTTCCACATAGCCCTATATCCCACAATATCTGCTTTAAGCTGGGTTACCTGAGGGCCCTTCCATACAGCCCCATATCCCTCAGTATCTGCTTTGAGCTGGGTTTTCTGAGGGCCTTTCCACACAGCCCCATATCCCACAATATGTGCTTTAAGCTGGTTTTCTGGGGGGCCTTCCACACAGCCCTATATCCCACAATATCGGCTTCGAGCTGGGTCTTTTGAGGACCCTTCCACACAGCCCTATACCCACAATATGTGCTTTAGGCTGGTTTTCTGGGGGCCCTTCCACACAGTCCTATATCAAGGCAGGAAATCCCACATTACCTGAGTGGACTCAGACAACCCAGTGGGATTTCCTGCCTTGATATTCTGGGTTATAGGGCTGTGTGGAAGGGCCCTGAGAGGTCCTTACTTAATTCCCTCTGTGGGGGGGGGGGGGGGGGGGGCTCTTCATACGAACTGAGAAGACCTCAGCTGTGCTGCTTCTCTAGGGGGTGGGATTTGGGGATTTGGGGGTGTGTTCCCTCCTCCTCCTCATTCGACTGCAGGAAGAAAACAACCCGCAGGCAGGCTGCATTTGAAGAGATCCAAAACAGCCGGCTTGTTGGGACGCTCGGAGGGATGAGCCGCGGAGATTGCCTGTTGTTTCTCTTTCCCCGCTTCCTTCCCTTTGGGAAAAGGCTTCTCCGTTTGCGGGTCTTTCCCCGAGGCCAGGCGCGAAAAAGCAGAGCCGGATGGCAAGCCTTGAGGCAGCTGCAGAGGAAATCCTTGGGTCCAGTCCTGACAGATGCAGACTGACAGGGCAGGAGCCTGGGAACCTTCTGGCGTTGGTGTGCGCGCCTTATGCTTGCGTGTGCGCCTTATGTTTGTGTGTGTGTGTGTCTTCTCCTCTGCAGGCGAGAAGAGCAGCAGGGTGTCTGAGGCTGTGTTGGTTGGTGTGGGGAGGAGGGCCAGTGGAACGCCATCTGGGCAAGCAAGCTCTGGCTCTGGCGTGCCAGTCAGGAGCCCACGTCACGCAAGGAGACACATCGCGGAGTCACACGAAGACGTGTGTCTGTGTATGTGCCGCTACTGCAGAGGAGTCTCTCTCTCTCTCTCTCTGAGACCTTGCTCATCAGGAGTATTTATTAGGAGTTGGTGTAAGTTTTCCGGGCTGTATGGCCATGTTCCAGAAGCATTCTCTATCCATCTATGGCAGGCACCCTCAGAGGTTGTGAGGTCTGTAGGAAACTAGGAAAATGGGGTTTATGCATCTGTGGAAAATCCAGGGTGGGAGAAAGAACTCTTGTCTGTTGGAGATAGGTGTGGATGTTTCAATTCACCACCTTGATTAGCATGTAATGGCCTGCCAGTTTCAAGGTCTGGCTTCTTACTGCCTAGAGGAATCCTTTGTTGAGAGGTGATAAGCCGTCCCTGATTGTTTCTTGTCTGGAGTTCCCCTGTTTTTGAGTGTTGTTATTTATTTACTGTTACGATTTTAGAGTTTTTTTTAATACTGGTAGCCAGATTTTGTTCATTTTCATGATTTCCTCCTTTTTGTTGAAATTGTCCACATGCTTGTGGACAATTTCTTTTTCTGTGTAGTCAGACATGGTGGTTGTTGGAGTGGTCCAGCATTTCTGTGTTACCAGTACGTGCAGTACCATCTTCAGGTCTTCCAGGTCCTAGAAAGGGGCGCAGCTGATGGATCAGCCAAAGCTGATAGCAATTACTCCTGACTGTTGCATCTACCCAGGCTGACAGAAGCAGATAGCAAGAACTCCTGACTGTTGCATCTACCTGGGCTGCCATCCAGAACTGTGTGACACACCTCCATCCCCAGATGAGGACCCTTGATGGCAAGCACCTCTGTTTTGTCTGAATTCAATTTCAATTTGTTTTTCCTCATCAGCCCATTATCTCCTCCAGGCATTTGTCCCGAGGAGAAACACTATCCTTAGCTGAAGCTGTTTTTGAAAGCATGGAGAAATATATTTGGGTGTAATCAGTATACTGATACATCGCCAGTGTGATTCCCCCATCTGCACTCATGTTGTCGTCCATAACATTTTCTTTCCTCTAGTCTCCCATAATGCAAAGCAGACATAGAGCACTCATTCCCTCAAAAAGCGCTGAAAACCCAGACCAAGCATTGCAATGAACTGAGGTACTATTGTAGACTTACCTGCATTCCCGCTACCTTGGTAGCCATCTCTCCACAAAAGTCAACATTGACACTGAAATACAACACCGCCTGAGCTCAGTGAGTACAGCATTTTTCCGAATGAAGCACAGAGTGTTTGAGGACCAGGACATCCGTAGGGATACCAAGGTGATTGTTTATAAAGCTATTGTCCTCCCAACCCTGCTGTACGCCTGTGAGATGTGGTCTATCTACAGACATCACATGCAACTCCTAGAATGATTCCATCAACATTGCCCCCCAAAATCCTGCAAATCTCTTGAGAAGACAAGCGGACAAATGTCAGTGTGCTGGAAGAAGCAAAGACCGCCAGCATTGAAGCGATGGTCCACCGCCATCAACTCTGCTGGACCTGCCACGTTATCCGGATGCCCGACCACCATCTCCCAAAGCAGTTGCTCTCCTCCCAATTCAAGACGGGAAAACGGAATGTTGTGGGCAGGAAAAGAGATTTAAAGATGGGCTCAAAACCAACTTAAAAAACTCTGATATAGACATCGAGAACTGGGAAGCCCTGGCCCTTGAGCGCTCTAGCTGGAAGTCAGCTGTGACCAGCAGTGCTGTAGAATTTGAAGAGGCATGAATGGAGAGGAAAAGAGAGAAACATGCCAAGAGGAAGGCATGTCAAGCCAACCCCGACCGGGACCGCCTCCCTCCTGGGAACCAATGCCCTCATTGCGAGAGAAGATGCAGATCAAGAATAGGGTTCCACAGTCACCTACGGACCCACCCACCCCCTCCCGTTTTAGCATCTCTAGCATCATATTAACTGTGGAACCCCTTTGAACCAAATAAGGCTCTTTTGGTTTCAGCCTTGATGGTTTCCATGCAAGGATTCGGTAGGATTGGCCCATGGAAGCAGAAGAGGAATAATAGCTCTATAATTCTGTAGTGTGAATAGACCCTTGGCATGGCAACAAAATTCCACTAATGAGAATAGCAGGTAAATTTTAATGGGAAAATGTCTGCTCTTCCTACTACCACTTGACTTATTACGACTGGTGTCTCTCACTGGAAGTTGAGCATAAATATGTGAGAGTAAATCTCAAGATCCTCAATTTATCAATTAGTTGAAAAGCCCCCAAAACAGACAACTTGAACAACTTGAGATCTCTTTCTTGTGCTTCTTTTGTGAATTTCACAGGATGCTTCACAGTTGTTACTTCTTTTCATCGGGTCCTAGGCCAGTGATGGAGTGGGGGAGAGGGGTGGTGAGCAAGTGGGGACAGGATGGCCAAGTTGAGAAAGGCAACATAAAGTTCTTTAGAGGATGGTCAGAACTTCTCATGTGCCCCATCACTCTTCATCAACAGTTACCCTGTTTATTGCTGACATGAGCTAAAGTTCAATTATGTGTGAAGGGTCACAGATTCCCCATCCCTAAGGTATAAGATTCCAGGTTCAGCCTCTAGTGTAGGCATGGGCAAACTTCGGCCCTCCAGTTGCTTTGGACTTCAACTCCCACAATTCCTAACAGCCTACTGGAGTTGAAGTCCAAAGTATCTGGAGGGCCGAAGCTTGCCCATGCCAGATCTCGCATCTCTAGTTAAATAAATCAGAGGCACTTAATGGGAAAGTCCTTTGCCTGAAACTCTGGTGAGTCACTGCCAGTCTAGACAAGCAATATAAGACTGAGGATGCCAACTGTATGAGGTGAGCAATCTTCAACCTTGTATCTCTACCTCGGTTGCATCAACATACTATTCTGTGGCACACTAAAAGTGAAGTCACATTATTCCTGTTGCAAAAAGAAATTTGGAAGATGGAAACAACACCACTGAATATACAATCATTACTGTGCAATGTGAGCAAAATGTCTGAAAACTGAATATATTGAGGGCTTCGGGACCCAAAAAACATATTTGCCCATATATTACACTTTCCCCACCCTGAGTGAAATTAACAAATTGATTCTAGGTCAGAGATGGGGAAAATGCACCCTCAAGACTTAGTGCCAAAAGGCTACTCTATTTCTCTGATTCCCACTTCCCAACATCTTGGGCCCCCAACTTCCCACACACCTCCCAAATGCCCCTAAATTAATTTTGGGGGAGAAGCACCCATTCCACTGTAACACCATTGGTAAGGAGCCCCCGGTGGTACAATGGGTTAAACCCTTGTGCTGGCAGGACTGATGACCAATAGGTCAGCAGTTTGAATCCAGAGAGAGTGGGTTGAGTTCCCTCTGTCAGCTCCAGCTCCCCATGTGAGGACAGGAAAAAAGCGTCACACAAGGATGGTAAAACATCAAACATCCAGGTGTCCCCTGGGCAACATCCTTGCAGACAGCCAATTCTCTTATACCAGAAGTGACTTGCAGTTTCTCAGGTCACTCTTGATCAAAAAAAAAAAAAACATTGGAAAGAATCGTAGTTTGGGACAACCCCCTCCAAGTCTCCAAATTGATAGCTTTTTGGCATAAATGCTAAAAAGCTGGGTAATATGAGGGTAATAAACTGGGTAATATGAGGAGTTAAAAAGTAACCCGCCTACCCCCTTTGCTAGATGGACCAATTGTTGGACTTAGTAAAAACTAGCTTCCTCTGTCTCCTTTGTCCTCTGGCATTTTGTATGCAGTACTTTAACAATCTATTTTCTTTTTTTCTTCTGGAAAGCTCTTAGCTGTTGTTTATCTTATTTAATCTTATAAAGTGCCGGGCACATTGACTGTGGAGGAACAATTAATAATTCAAAATGCCCTTGGCAACCAGAAGTGGACAGGTAAGAAAGTTAGCTATTGCGTATTTCTCTCTTTATCTCCAGCACTGCCACCCATGCCTCTGGTTGGCATGTCTAATATGTGCATAAGGGTATGTATGTGTTTTCAAGTCACCTGCAAAACCATGGATATCCCATGAATTTTAAACTGCAATAGATGGCAGTACAGATGGGTCCTTGGGGGCTGAGCCACCTCTGAAATGATCTGCCAAAACTGGACTACCTCCCATGTAACTGAATCTCCTTAGGAACTGTCAATCAAAAGTGTACCAAATGATGAAGTGCTATGAAATATTAAGATCAGTATTTTTGTTCATCCCTGCCCAGGAATAATGAAGGCTGCCCTCAATTTATCCTATGCACATTTACTTGGGAGTAAGCTACACAGAACACATACTAGGCTTGTGGAAGCCTTCGTATTTAATTATCTGCAAAGGATAAAGGATGGTGAAAGTCATTTGCCATCTCTCTGCAACTTGCAAATAGACAAAATTAATAGGAACCTGCCTATCTATGTTACGTCCCTCTGCCTTAAACATTTATTTATTTTATGATAAACTTTTATCCCAATATGGGAATCAGGTCAGTTCATAGTTTGCTGTTGATTCATTCAGTCGCTTCTGACTGTTCGTGACCTCATGGACCAGCCCACACCAGAGCTCCCTGTTGGCCATCACCACCCCCAGATCCTTCAAAGTCAAGCTAGTTACTTCAAGGATACCTACCATCCATCTTGCCCTTGATCGGCCCCTCTTCCTTTTTCCTTCCATTTTCCCCAGCATCATTGTCTTCTCCAAGCTTTCCTGTCTTCTCATCATGTGGCCAAAGTACTTCATCTTTGCCTGTAATATCCTTCTCTCCAGTGAGCAGTCGGCCTTTATTTCCTGAGGTTGGATCTTCTCGTGGTCCAAGGCACTCTCAGAATTTTCCTCTAGCTCATAGTTTGGGTTGAGACAAAACAAACAAAAGACGTGCCAGGATCTTTTTTCACTTTGCCAA
The DNA here is from genome assembly GCF_037176765.1 of Anolis sagrei. NCBI lineage: Eukaryota > Metazoa > Chordata > Lepidosauria > Squamata > Anolidae > Anolis > Anolis sagrei. The sequence continues at coordinate 169,330,112 of NC_090025.1, forward strand.
GGATGCCAAGGATATAAGGAAAAGGGGAGAGTGGATCCGTATGGGAGAAGTAAATCAATTCTGCTCTGTGTCAAGCTGTGAAAAATTGCAACTACTAGATATTCCCCTGAGCAAGAACTTGAACATCAGATCATAAAAAGAGGCATGCGGGGTGTATATACTCAGGAAGAAGCAATGGATCATCAGGTTTATTTACAAGCTTCTTGGATCAAAACATACACCTTTGAAGCTTGGAATTGTTCACATCCATCCTGTGGGCATCAATGAAAGACTTTTAAAGAAGAGTAAAGTTAAGGAAGGAAGACAAAAATGATGCTCGTCCCTACTTTATCTCTCACTGCTTTGAGTCCAGGAGACTGTGGATAAGGCGTTCTTCCACCTTGGATCTCCACCCCCAAACTGATTAAATAGACTTGCCCATGGCCTTGGAAAACACTAAATAGGAAACTCACAGAAAAGATAGGATATTTGAACCTAAACTAAACTCTTAATCATGACTTGAGTGGGCTGTTTCTGATAAAATGGGTTAAAATCTTCAAGAGGACAACCAGCCAATTAATAGCAAACAGATGGAGTATATATAAGTAGTATTTAAATAGCTTGCAGGAACGGAGAGGCTTTTTTTTACCATATCAGCAAGATTTAAACTTGAATTTTTGGGGTCAGTGTTTTTTCTGTGTTAATAGGAATAAACATAGTAAACTATGTTGTGAACTAACTAAAGGAAATAGAAACTATGGAGAACATCCATTTCCAGATAGAAGAGAGCCAAGCATATCAAAGCATCAAACCATCCAGACAGTAAACAAGTTCAATTTCCACAAAGCGCATCAGGAAGAACATAACAGTAATACAAAATGGTCTCTTATGTATCATTGTTTAGTCAGGGCAATGGAAAACAGAGAATAAATGGAGACCCACCCTGGAAAGCAGTAGGGCGAGAGAGCGAAAAAGAATTCAGCCAAAGGTTGACTCCTTTCTCCACACAAAAACAATGAAATCACTATAATTTAAAACAGAGAAAAGGTCAGCATCACGCATTATGTGGCAAGGTAGGAGGACTTTCTTTTCTGTTTCAATAACCTCAAGATGATACCTGATTTTATTAACTCATCTAGTTATATTCTGAAACTTTTGTGGAAATGCTTGCATGCTTTATCATATATAGCAGGGGAGGGAATCATGTCACTCTCAGGATGTTGTTGAATTCCAGCACCTATCATACCTAACCAGAATAGTGAATGATTATGAATACTAGGAGCTGCAATTCAACAGTATCTGGAGGGCTGCAGCATTTTCACCCTTATGTACAGTATTCTCTGGTCCTATACATTTTCTTCTGAGACTCACTACCATCTAGAGCAGCATTTCCCAACCTGGGAGTCGCAACCCCTGGGGGGTTGTGAGGGGGTTTCAGAGGGGTCACCAAAGACCATCAGAAAACATATATTTCTGATGGTCTTAGGAATCCCTTTGGCAGAGAAGACTGAAGATCTCTCCACCTCTCTTGTTTTCTTTTTTGGAAACAGACAACAAATCATACCACCTAAAGCCCTCTTCCGCTGTGATTGGCCGGCATCTTAGCCAAGAGGAGGGCTATTTCTGATGCTCCAAGCAAGGAGGAGAGAGCAGGTGTGCTCAGCGCATGGCAGCATGGTGCATATGTACGGGTGAAGGAGAGCACGTGAGGCTGGAGGGAAGCTTGTGCCAGCATAGTGATTCTGTGTGGGAAGTCAGGCCCAATTCCATCATTGGTGGGGTTCAGAATGCTCTTTTATTGTAAGTGAACTATACATCCCAGCAACTGTCAAGTCTGTTTCCCCCAAACTCTGCAAGTATTCATATTTGGGCATACTGAGTATTCCTGTCAAATTTGGTCCAGAGCCATCATTTTTTGTGCTCTCTGGATGTAGCTGAACTACAACTCCAACAGTCAAGGTCAATGCCCTCCAAACCCTTCCCATATTTTCTGTGGTTATGGGAGTTTTGTGTGCCAAGTTTAGTTCAATTTGATTATTGGTGGAGTTCAGAATGCTCTTTGATTGTAGATGAACTATAAATCCCAGCAACTACAACTCCCAAATGACAAAATCAATTCTCTCAACCCCACCAGTATTCATATTTGGGTGTATCAAATATTTCTGCCAAATTTGGTCCAGTGAATGAAAATACATCCTGCATATTGGATATTTACATTACGATTCATAATGGTTGCAAAATTACAGTTATGAAGTAGCAATGAAAATAATTTTACAGTTGGGGGTCACCACAACATGAGGAAATGCATTAAGGGTCGTGGAATTAGGAAGGCTGAGAAACACTGATGTAGAGTCAATCCTTTATTTCTCAGAGGTTGTACTACCCATGGAATTGCATGTGTTCCATCTTTATCTTCCCAAGAAGAGCCAATAACATAAATAGAAATAGAATTGCCAATGACAGAACAGAAACCAGCAAAGGAAGCTCCCAGGGCTATATTCAGTCCTCTGAAGAATGCCAGCTGGTCCCACAGTTGTCAATGCAGATACAAGGTACACATGGGGCCTTGGCAATCTAGCTATTGGTTGGATGGAGTTAGGAATTGTGTAGTAAGACAGAGCCACCAGAGTGATGATAACTAACTACTTCCTATGAAGTACCCTTAGACATTGGATTGACCTTGTCCACCCAGGCAAGCCACTGAATCAAGCTGGGCAACTTCTCAGGGACGGCTCATGAGGAGCTATACCCACCTTCTTTCTCATACTTGCCATTTTCCAGTTTCCACCATCCAGAAATTTCCATCCTTGCCATTGTAATATCCAGTGGAATATAATGTTACCAGTCATACTTTTATTTCATGGAAATTGTAACTGAAATAATCTACATCAAGTTTCGCATTGCTGAGTAAATTTCCTAGTATATGTGTGACACATTTATGAGCTATTACACCATAAGTAAATGTCAAGAAGGGGGTTGATGGAGTACCAACAGTTCTGACATAATGGCAGTCACACAGGCAATTCTGTAGGATTAAACAATCCTATAGCAAAGATTCCTGTTGCTGGAAAGAATGTGATGACATTGCATGAAGTTGTTACATGGTGCCAAATTGGTCACAAGGGTTAGTGGCATTTGGGGCTATCTATAATTTATGTCCTTTTTACATGAATACTGCACACTGGGAGACCTAAAATAAAGATATGCTATTGAAACAGTTCTGGTTAAAGAGAGATTTATTTTCCCCAAGAGTAGGTACACCTGTTTCAGAGTTCAATACAGCAACAAGCAAAGAGATAAATAACATTTGCACCACAAAGGAGGCTACACTGTAGGTTTTATCCACTGTTCTGTTTAATTTATTCTGAGAGAGAGAGAAAGACAAGAAAGGAGCTCTTTTGTGTTCATTTCAGAAAAAATGGGTTGAGGGAGTGGGGAGAAATAGTCGTTCGTTCTCCATTTCTTCCTTTGATTTTGCTGCAGTGAGGGGGGCCCATGGATCTAAAAAAGCATATCAAATGTCGCTCTAGCTCCTATAGTTGTCCAGACCCAGAATGTGGAGTTTTTTGGAACTATAGTCATCAACTAGTTTTATAGGATAACTAATCTGAAGAAGAAAAGGAATTTTGTGAGATGAGGTCACCTACGTTTCTATTGATGGGATTGAGCTGTGGATGGCAGTCTGAGTTGAGTCAGAAACTGGAAACCAGGTATGAAGTAGTCAGGGCTGAAGAATATAGTAAATTAAGAGTGCAAGCTAGCTCTGTGTCTACATTTGTTATTTATTCATTCAGTTGCTTCCAACTCTTCATGACTTCACGGACCAGCCCATGCCAGAGCTCTCTGTTGGACGTTGCCACCCCCATCTCCTTCAAGGTCAAGGCAATAACTTCAAGGATACCATCATCCATCTTGCCCTTGATCGGCCCCTCTTCCTTTTTCCTTCAATTTTCCCTTACATCATTATCTTCTCCAGGTTTTCCTGTCTTCTCATTAAATGGCCAAAGTACTTCATCTTTGCCTCTAATATCCTTCACTCCAATGAGCAGTTGGGCTTTATTTCCTGAAATATGAACTGGTTGGATCTTCTTGCAGTCCAAGGCACTCTCAGAATTTTCCTCCAATACCACAGCTCAAAATCGTTTGTCTTCCTTTGCTCAGCCTTTCTTATGGTCCAGCTCTCACACCAATAGGTTACTATGGGAAATACAATTGCTTTAATTATGCGGATCTTCGTTGCCAGTGTGATGTCTCTACTCTGTGTCTACGTGGATCAATTAAAATGTCTACATGGATCAAGTAAAATGTGTTGACTTGACCTCAAACTTGCTGAAAGAAGATCACACAATGTACTGCCGATTCTACAGCAGAAATGCTGCTTCCAGCCATTAATCTGGCACAAGAAGCATGCAGGTTATTCTAGAGCTTCCAAGAAGCTGGATTGGTCTGGATCTGGGGTGATGCAGTGTCCATATAGCAAATGAAATGCACCGGTGTTTGGTCAGCGACAAGCAACTGTCTTGCAGAGACTTTTTGATGACCTTGCTTCTGATGATCACATGAATGGGTGCCCTGCTATGACCACCTCAAAAGCAATGTCACCAGTAAGGCTCTGCCAGGGAGCTTCTTTTGGTCTGCGATACAGAGGCTGTGACAGCCCTATGGAGGATAGGTCGCCACTACTGATGTTATGAATGCTGGCTGACTGTCTGGACAGCAAAACAGCTGTGGGATGCTCCTGCACTGTACCCAGGACAGCTCTGAAGTAGAGTATTTCACCTTGTGTAAACAAGAATAGAAGGTAGAGTGAAGGAGCAAGCTGGAATTGAAGATTAATGAAGAATTCAGAGCATTCAGAGAATTCACTGCAGAAAGACCTTGTTCCAGCAAGATTCTGGTGAAGCACACACTTCAACATTTCACAAATGAAAACTGGGGCATGTGTGATGAAGCAACATCAAAGTGTGAGACAACAGAGGAACTATTTGAGCCAAATCTGGGCAGATAGAAAGTATCTGACCTGCCTTAGAGATTCGCCTGTATTTGCACCGGGCACAAGTATTTTATTCTCCTGTGTATTTCAGCGGATCTGGGGATCACAACCAGATACAGTAAAGACATCTGCCCTTGCGCTTTGCTACTCTGCTGCTGAGTATGCATGCCCAGTGTGGAACACATCTCACCACGCTAAAACAGTGGATGTGACTCTTAATGAGACATGTCGCATTATCACGGGGTGTCTGCGCCCTACACCACTGGAGAAATTCCATTGTTTAGCCAGTATTGCACCACCTGACATCCACCAGGAAGTAGCAACCAATAGAGAAACGACTAAGGCAGAGACATCTCCGGCCCATCCCGTCTGGATATCAGCCAGCACGCCAATGACTTAAATAAAGAAATAGTATTCTAAGATCTACAGAGACACTTGCTGGAACACCTCAGCAAGCAAGAGTCCAAAAGTGGCAGGCTAAAACCCAAAACCTCAATCAATGGCTGATACCAAATGAGAGACTCTCTCCTGGGCACACAGAAAACTGGGCAACTTGGAAGGGGATGAACAGACTGTGTTTTGGCACCACGAGCAGATATGTTCTGCTTTAAAATAATTATTAGTTACATTTTAGTTACCGCTACATTTAACTATTTAATTCTGCTATTTTTGATTTGATATACACAGATGTTTAGGTATTAGTAAAATGTAAAGGTTTAATAAATATGTAACAAGTATAAGCTAACAAAAAATCTGAAGTAAGCTCCTTGCAAATGAAATATTGTTTTTACACATTTGTAATTTTAATCAATAGGCTTGTTGACCATATGATTATGACTGTTTGCTTAATTTTTGTTTAATGTATAATCCTATTTACATGTATTCAAAAATCAATCCTATTGAATTCAATGGTGCATACCCTCAGGTAATAATTTAGCAGAGGAGTAGATATATAGAGAAAAACACAGTGATGCATATGAGCAGAAACAATAATTTTATGCATGAGGAACCTGATCAGCATTATTAATTGCTCAAATGGCTTCTTGCCTTCTGTCACAGTCCTTGATAACTCTAAATAGGATCTGTATATGTCTTTGGATTACATGAGCACACAACACCTCTCTTTTCCCTTAACCCCAACAATTGTTCTTAAGTATCCTAATCTCAAAGCACTATTTGAAGATTAAGTTAGAGTGTTTTTTAAAAAGTGAAATTGAGGGCTAGGGTGGGGAATTGGGGGGGGGATGTCTTGGGTTCCTTCAGAAAGCCCCTAGGCAATCTTAAACCCAACCACACCCCCACATACCAGAGACAGGCAAGCTATTTAGAGTATGGGAATGCATTGTGATTTATTCGCTTTACACAGCTGGTGACTTACATGGAGCTTCATGTACTTTAGGAAATATGATCTATCACGCTGCCACTTCCAGTACTTGTAACTTAAATATTCCTCAAGACTATGTCTAGAGGCTTAACACGGAGAACAAGTAAAGTGGGTACATGTGTCCTAGCGGTAGTTTGGGTGTGAGTTGTAGGCAAGGAATACAGTTAGCCCTCTATAGTCAAAGATTATGTATCTATGCTATCCACAGATGCAACCATCCAGAGTGTTCCCTTTTTTTAAAACCCCCAAATCAAAGCTTGATTTTGCCATTTTATATAAGAGGCAACATTTCACTACACCATTGTATACAGGACTCGAGCATTCACAGATTTTGGTATCCACATTAAGTTCTGAAACCAAACTCCAGTAGGTAAGAAAGGACTACTGTATACTGTTTCCTTTGCAACACAGTAGTTCCTGAATAAGCTGTAAATGAAATATAAATCTGCAAACCATACTTTAGGGTTAGTGTTGTAATCCAGTAATGTGTAGGGACATCTGTACGGAGACCAAGGGGCTTGTTTATGAAGGCACTGTGCTCCCAACCCTGCTATACGCCTGCGAAACATGGACTGTCTGCAGACGTCACACTCAACTCCTGGAATGGTTCCATCAGCGTTGCCTCTGGAAAATCCTGCAAATGGGAAGACAGGTGGACAAATGTGAGTGTGCTGGAAGAAGCAAAGACCAGCGATGTTCCTATGCCATCAACTCCTCTGGACTGGCCACATTGTCCGAATGCCCGATCACCATCTCCCAAAGCAGTTGCTATACTCCCAACTCAAAAGCGGGAAACATAATGTTGGTGGACAGGAAAAGAGATTTAAAGGTGGGTTTAAAGCCAACCTTAAAAACAGTAGCATAGATACCAAGAACTGGGAAGCCCTGGCCCTTGAGTGCTCTAACTGGAGGTCAGCTATGATCGGCAGTGCTGCGGAATTCGAAGAGGCACAAATGGGATGTGCCAAGAGGAAGGTGCGTCAAGCCAACCCTGACTGGGACTGCTTTCCACGTGGAAACCAATGTCCTCACTGTGGAAGAACATGCAGATAAAGAATAGGGCTCCACAGCCACCTATGGACCCACTGCCGACACTACACATGGAGGACCATCATCCTTGGGCTACGAGGGGTCACCTAACAGTAACTGTAATGCATGGGCACTAAATCCAGGACACTGCTGAGCACTGTCTATAGATATTCTTCTTCCAAGAATTCCCGAAGGATCTAAAAGAAAGAATAGGTTTCACAAAGCTTTAAAACATTTTTTGTGGCACAAGACATTTTGCTCCAGCAGCTAAAAAGCCCAATATGCATCTAGGCAGCATCAATAGGTGTTATAGTGTTTAGATCAAGGGAAGGAATAGTACCACTCTATTCTGCTTTGGCCAGATTTCACCTGGGATACTGTGTCCAGTTCTGGCCAATACAATACAAGAAGGATATTGACAGGATAGAACATGTTCAGAGGAGGGTGACCAAAACAGCAAAAGGTCTGAAAGTCAAGCTCTGTGAGGATCAGCTTAGGGAGTGGATCACTTTTAACTTGGAGAAGAGACGATCACATGATGGCCATGATTAGATATTTGAAAGGTTGTCACACTGAAGATGGAGAAGGCTTGTTTTCTGCTGCTCTGGAGAGTAGGAGCAATTAATTTAAAATATAGCTGCTGGGAGAGATCATTCAGAGTTTTGGAGTTAGATGCCATCTGTATGCAGATAATGGCCAACTCAATCACTCCTTTCCACCTGGTACCAAAGAGGCTGTTCAGGTCCTGAACCGGTGCTTGGTGGCTGTGATGATCTGGATGGAGCCGAACAAATTGAAATTGAATCCAGACAAGAAAATGTTCAGATGGAATCTCCCTCCCTGTAGTTTGAAGCCATTGTTCTTTTTTTGTTTTGTTTTGTGTCCTAGTCTCCAGGGCAGCAGACAAGCTTGCTCCCTCCTCCCTATGACTTCCTTATACATGGCTATCATGTCTCCTCTCAGCCTTCTCTTCTTCAGGCTAAACATTCCCAGCTCTTTAACCTGCTCCTCAAAGGGCTTGTTCTCCAGACTCTTGATCATCTTAGTCTCCCTCCTCTGCACACATTCCAGCTTATCAACATCTCCCTTCAATTGTGGTGCTCAAAATTGGACACAGTATTCCAGATGTGGTCTAACCAAGGCAGAATAGAGAGATAGCATAACTTCCCTGGATCTAGATACTATACTCCTATTGATGCAGCCCAAAATCCCATTGCCTTTTTTTGCCACCGCATCTCATTGTTGGCTTATGTTTAACTTGTTGTCCACGCAGACTCCAAGATCTTTTCCACACATACTGCTCTCAAGCCAGGTGTCCCCCATTCTGTATCTTTGCATTTCATTTTTTCTGCCTAAGTAGAGTATCTTGCAATTTTCACTGTTAAACTTCTTTTTGTTAGTTTTGGCCCATCTCTCTAATTTGTTAAGATCACTTTGAATTCTGTTCCTGTCTCTTCCAACATTATGCTCCCTTAGATGGTAGTGAACATTGGACCCATTAGTACCCAAAGCAAGGCAAGCTCTTTGGGCACAAAGGGCAAAACAATCCCAAAATACTATCTCTATAAATATAGAGGGGGGTGGGAGAGCAGGAGCAAATCAATGGATAACTATTTGCCACCTTTCTTAGACACTGAAACCTCTACTGCAACACCCTAAATCTAGCTCCAATTGACATCCATTAGTAAAAGCAAAACCTGCTTTTCCACTGATAAAGTCTGAAGCAGAATCTACTTTTGTTCCGTAGCCACAGCTAAAATATTCTAAATTGTTTAAATCATATAAAACAGGTGGCAGGTTTTTCTCCCTTGTCCATGACTATTGCATTTTGAATTTAGACAACTGTCTTTTTAACCGAAGCTCAGAAACTCTTTTCAGAGTAACACATTCTGTCGGGATGCAGCAGCAATCAGGGACACAACAGACTGTAACAGAGGAGAGAGGTTGGGAAGAGTTTCTGCATAGTATAAATGCAGTTCTTGACTCCACTGAAAAAACTACATCTTCACATCAAAGGAATGAAGATCTGTCGGCACCACAATACTAATGATTCCCATAGGCTTTCCTCACAGATGTTTCTTCATTAGTATCTATATTTTCCAGGTTTTTCAGTACAGCGTAATCTCAGGCAAATTGCAAAAGTGATGATTGCACAGCTAGACTTCATGTGATGCTGTGACCAGTGTGGTAGTGGAGCCATGGCTTGCAGAATAAAAGGGACTTTTTGATTAGCTGGGAACATAATGTCCTATGCTATTGCCTCAGACTTTGGGGATTTGGGGAGAGGCCATACAAAAAAACCTAACCTTGTTGAGCCCTGGTATTTCCTGGTGTGTGACATAACTAGCATAATTTTAAAACAATTAACTAATGAAAATGATTAATTAAATAAATTGTGAAGTGTTTCTTTAATTAGAGAGGATTTCTAATCATTTTTAAGAGTCTGATATGCTGGATGTTGTGCATGTACAGCTGTACCAGGAGCTCCAATTTTGTTTGCTTTGCATTGAATGTTTGTTGTAGTCCTAAGTTTCAGGGACTCTGCAGATAGGTGGCTTCTTTTGGCTGCAATCATAGGGCAAGCCACCTGTCAATTATTTTTAGGTTCCCTAGTCCCGCCCCCTTTTTGGGCTTTGGTAGGGAAGTGAGCCATTTTGTGTTTAGTTTCAGCCAGGTTAACCAATGTATAGGATGCGTTTATTTCCTCTGTACAAAGGCTTCAACCTTTAAGAATCTCCAGGGTACAGAAACTCTAACAGAATTTCCAGGGAAAGAATTTCCAGGGGAGAACAGCATCTAAAGATTCCCAAAGGTTCCCAGGGAAACAGCCTTACAGCCCTGAGGAATTTCGGAGGAAATAACAGCTTTAAACTTCAAGAACTCCAACTGGAGAACATCCATCGCCTTGCTGGTAGGTCCTCTCAGCGCTCGAGGAGCAGTTCGGCCTGGCAGCAAAACCCACACCAGTGAGGGTTGGATTTTAGTCAGCCTTGGGAGAAGTTAAAAAAGGAGAATTTTCCTTTATAGAAAAGTTGTTGAAGATAGTGCCTGTCCCCTGTGGGCAAGATTGAGAGAACTAATTCTTTATCAAGAAAGCTTTGAAGTACCTGTTTGATTCATTAATAAAAGACTTCGTTGTATTTTTCAAGCCATATGAAGATTCTTTTGTAGTGGAAACCTCTTAGAATTTCTTCTTAGGCCCCTGGCTTCCCGCTGGGCAAAGGTTACACATCCTATATTTAAAGCCAACCAAATACAGGCCCAGCGGCGACAGAACAGATGTATTTTCATTCACTGGGCCAAACTTGGCAAAAATACCAAATACGCCCAAATTTGAATACTGGTGGGGTTGGGGGGATTGATTTTGTCATTTGGGAGTTCTAGTTGCTGGGATGTATAGTTCATCCTACAATCAAAGAGCATTCTTTACTCCACCAACAATGGAATTGAACCAAACTTGTCACACAGAAGTCCCATGTCCAACAGAAAATACTGAAAGGTTTGGTGGGCAGTGATCTTGAGTTTTGAAGTTATAGTTCACCTACATCCAGAGAGCACTGTGGACTCAAACAATGATGGATCTAGACAAACTTGGCATGAATACTCAATATGTCCAAATTTGAACACTGATGGGGTTTGCCGGAAATAGACCTTGATGTTTGGGAGTTGTAGTTGCTAGGATTTATAGTTCACCTACAATCAAAGAGCATTCTGAACTCCACCAACGATGGAATTGAACCAAACTTGGCAAACAGAAGTCCCATGACCAACAGAAAATACTGGAAGGATTTGGTGAGCACTGACCTTGAGTCAGCACCCACCTACATCCAGAGAGCACTATGGACTCAAACAATGATTGATCTGGACCAAACTTGGCATGAATGCTCAATAAGCCCAAATATGAACACTGGTGGAGGGAAAATAAACCATGATATTTGGGAATTGTGGTTGCTGGGATTTATAGTTCATCTACAATCAAAGACGATTCCGAACCCCACCAACAAAAGAATTGGGCCAAACTTTCCACACAGACCCCCCCCCCATGACCAACAGAAAATACTGTGTTTTCTGATGGTCTTCGACAACCCCTTTGACACACCCCTTCATGCCCCCCCCAGAGGTCCCGACCCCCAGGTTGAGAAACACTGGCCTAGAGGGCTACAAGTTCCCCATCTGCATATTTTACTATAAGAAGCACCTTAAGAGGGCAAATTGGAGCCACTCATCTTTTGCTAGTGAAGCCATCCTGCTTGGAGACAGAATTGAGAAAACCACAAATTAACCGCTTCTTAGCATTTTCTAATCAAATGTACCACTACAACATGAGAGTTGGGAGCAGAGGCAGCAGTTAGCGCTAACAATGAGCTCTCTCAGCCATGCGATTAGGCTGTTCTCTGACTGATCCCTGACGGCTGGTATTATTCATTTCCCCACACCTTTGGCACTATTATGAGGCCTCCAGGTGAAGGTACGGCAGGATCTTCATCTAAGAAGATAATGGGCAATAATCATGGAATCTTTACAAAGGAATAAAATAATTTAGCAAAGCCAACCCTCTATCCAGCTAGGCTCAAAATCCAAAAGCACAGCATGAGCAAAAGTGGTAATGGAAGCAGCCACTGTGACACCAACCGTCAACTCCCTCATTCATTAATCTGTTGCCACGCACTGCCTTGTGAAAGTTAACTAAAGCATCAATTTCAGCCGAGGGAAACAGAGTGAAGATACTTAGTGAGAATTGTGTCGCTTAATGCTCTCTGATAACCCAAAGCTTTCAAAGTGTCCCCAAATAGCAACCATTATCACTCTTCTAAAAAAGAAAAAAAACTACCAAGGCAATATTGTCTGGAAAATGTTACTTTAATTGAGCGCTTAGGTAATTGTTCACTTTTAACATATTTTTGCAATTTAAGTTGGGACTTGGAAAGTGATTTGATTAGACTAGAAGCTGTGTGCCCCATGGTTGGAGGGTTTTGAACGCTGAAGCCCAAAAATCAGTACTGCTGCCATGCTCTCTATTAAGGATCTCATCATACTTACCTTCTTAAGCATCCTAGGATGCTGAAGGGACAGTCCAGCGATGGACGGGGACATTGCCCATCACAAGATGTCACTGGAGTTCGCAACTCCAACTGGAGTGGAAGCGTCCAATGGAGCCAGCACACTTCAGCGCCGTTTCTCTAATGGATGCACAGATGTAGCTATGGGTGTTTTACATGTGCAAAATGAGGGCACTTCCTCTCAAATTAGACCAGTTGAAGACAGTGGGTTGTTCCAGAAGCATTCTCTCCTGACCTTTCGTCTGCAACTATGGCAGGCATCCTCAGAGGTTGTGAGGTTTTTTGGAAACTAGTCCTTTGAGGATGCCTGCCATAGATGCAGGTGAAATGTCAGGAGAGAATGCTTCCAGAACATGGCCATATAGTCCGGAAAACTCACAAAAACCCAGTGATTCCAGCCATGAAAGCCTTCGAAAATACAACTGAAGACAGCTTCCAAAATGCATCCAATGATAGCTTTTTGGGGGCTGTTGTGTGGTTTCTTGGTGGTATAGTCATGTTCTGGCAGCATCTTCTCCTGATTTCAGCTGCATCTGTGACTGGCATCTTCAGAGAATCCTCTGAAGATGCCAGCCAGAGATCCAGGCAAAATGTCAGGAGAAAATGTTGCTAGAACACAGCCACACAGCCCAGAAACCACACCACACCCTAGTGATTCCAGCCATGAAACCGTTTGGCAACACATGGCTTTTATTTCTTCTAGATCAACATTGTTGAATGGGCTGAGAATAGCTGATTTGGCAAGCTTATCTACTTGTTCATTTTGGGTACATCTACATTGTAGAATTAATGCAGTTTGAAACTACTTCCACTTCCACAGCTTATGGTATAGAATCCTGGGAGTTGTAGTTTGGTGATGCATTTACATTTTTTGGCAGAGAAGGGTCAAGACTTTGTCAAACTACAACTCTCATGATTCCATAATATTCAGCCATAGAAACCATGGTATTGTTTAGTGGTCTTCCATCTAGGCACAAACCAGAGTTAATCCTGCTTAGTTTCAGATGGACTGTAGTGCCTTAAGGATTTTTTAGATTGATTAAAGCAGAATTCATTCCTTCCCAACTCAGGTTGTATTGGATTGTTTACTACAGTTACGGTGCTGCAACTCAACACCCCTTCCCTATTTTCCAATGCTGATGGTGTTAAAGAACCTGCAGCTACACAGAAGATGAAGAAAAAAGTGAGAGTTCTGCAAATGCAGAAAGACTTTCGAAAAAGGAGCCTTGTTCTCAATGGCTATGTTAACTGGAGTATCTGCTTTTGCATGGCTGGTCCAAAACAATTTGCTAGCTAAAGCATAGCATCAAATGGCACTGCTAAGTCAAGTACTGAGAACCCAATGCCAGACAAGTTATTTTGGCACACAAGGAAGGAAACTTCCTTATTTGTGGCAGTCAAAATGCAGTAACAGCACATCAAATAACTAACTTTGTGCGACCCTTTCATGGTCCTCAGAATCTCTGCCTGAGGCAGCTACCTCTCTCTGCCTCATCAACTAATTTTTATCCTAAGGCAGAGATTTTCTTTGGTCTTTAATGTTCGAATGCATGCAGCAGTTAGAGATCTTCATTAAGAAGCAAAGAAATAAACTAAGCTTTATTCAGGGAATTCTCATAGTAACTCAGGATGTTGATCTAACCTAGCTGCACTTTGGAAGGGTGAGAAGGAAGAAGAAGAGGTGAAAACTCTAAGAGTATCCGTTTACATCATGGAAGGGTCAAGATAGGTAGACATAAAGGAATGACACTATAGGTCACTCTGTCCAACACTACTTCTGCCACCCATGGTAAGCCATTCTTCACTTTCCAGTGCTGTTTTTGCACTTCCAATACTTCACATGTCTTGGACTTCAGCTTCCAGAATCCTTGACCATGCCATGCTAGCCGAACACTTTATCACACAAGGCAGGAAAACTGGCATTGCAACTGGATTATCAACAAAGTGACAGTCCTTATTGCATGAAACCACGTGCATATTGGTACCAGTCTGCCTTCCTCCTCCTCATGAGTCTCCTGTTCCTAGCTGTTAATAGGTAAAACACATCAAAAGCCCTCAATCCCACCGAGTTTCTATCGGCTGTCTTGGTGTCATGGATCCCCTCCACTTTTGGAAGGGTAGCACAGCAGGTTAAACCTCTAGCTGCAGAAAAACTTGCTGACTGGAAGGTTAGCAGTTTGAAGCCATGGGTTGTGAGTAGATCAATAGGTACTGCTTCGTTGGGAAGACAAAAGGCACCCATGCATCCATGCTGGCAAACACTACCAGGGTCTACAGACAACAGGTTCCATGGCATGGAAAAACGGAAAAAGACTACCTCCCCATGGCCAGAGTTGAACATCCCCTCCAGATGCTAGAGATGGAAAGGGAAACCTTAATACAATAAGATCAATACAATATAATAGTGATATGATATAATAATTGTATATTATATATTACATGAAATATTGCAGTACAGTGGTATAGTACAATATGATAGTATATAATACTAATATGCTAATAATAGAATATATTGTATGTACATATAACTTCTAAGCCACTCTGAGTCCCTTTCGGGGTGAGAAGAGCAGGATATAAATGCCATAAATAAATAAATAGATAAATAAATAAATAAATGTATGTTTGCCTTTGTTTGTGTATTGCAGTGGTTCCCAAACTGTGGGTCCCCAGATGTTTTGGCCTTCAATTGCCAGAAATCCTAGCAGCTGATAAACTGGCTAGGAATTCTGGGAGTTGTAGGCAAAAACACCTGGGTACCCACAAGTTCAAAAACACTGGGGTATTGTATGTCATTGTTCATTGTATAAAAGGCATTGACTGTTTGCCTATATATGTGTATACTGTAACCTGATCTGAGAGAGAGCGGAATATAAAGAAAGTGCATTATTATTATCATTATTATTATTATTATTATTATTGTGCCAGCATTTTAGCAGTAAAGTGACCTCAGAGGTCAGGATTCTCCTCCTCTCCCCCTCCTATTCCCAACTTGACTGTTTTCCTTTACATTTATATTTGCCTTATTGCATGTTTTGAAATGCTAGAATTGTGCAACAAATAAAGGAATGGCAGTAGTACAGGAAGAAAAGATTGCAAGAGTGTGCATGAGTGTTATCATGTGATCACAAAACAGTGAATCGGTGCCGTATACACTAATGAAGGAAGGTGTGATATTGAAGGTGCTCAACTTGATACGTATCCACTATCTGCGCTAATATGACTAATGGAATAGTGGGTTGGCCTTAATTTCAGCCAGCTTCTATTTATCTATTTCTGAACAGAAAAGAAGGGCTTGAGGCTTGGTTCAACTAACAGCAAGATGTTTTTATTTCAGAGTGCTAGGCTGCTACTATTTTCTGTTCTTACTTTTGCACCCTTACAATTCCTGCTCTACCTGTTTACCTATTAAATAGAAACCGGTTATAAAGACATGATTACTTCCCAGATGTTGAGCTGTATGTTGTCTATCCAAGCTAGACTAGAACCTGTAAAACTACATTTAAAAAGTTATTTGTTAGTGCTATATTACATCTCATGCTGTAACTGTTGCAATTTGTTAAAATTAGCTCTTTGTTTTCTATTTCTTGAAAGCAAATACATAGGGGTTTGTTTGTTTGTTTGTTTTAAAAAAAGGATGTGAGAGTATTGCAAACTACAAAATATATTTTCCTCCCATCCATGTGATATTACTCTTCCATCATTTAGTGAGGGTTTGCTCCTGTGGTTATACATGTAATCAAAAAGTGATAGTTTTAATGCAAAAGGCACAAAGTTACTATTTATTTATTTATTTATTTATTTATGGCATTTCCACCCCACCTTCCTCACCCTGGAGGGGACTCAAGGTGGCTTTACATATAGATAACGATTCGATTCGATTCGATTCCTTAAAACACAATGTACACTTAAATATATTAAAATAGAAATTAAAAGTACATTTAAAACAATTAAAACATTTTAAAACAATACATTCAGAGTTAAACATAATCCACGAGGGTAATCCGGGCCATTCCAATGGTGATTGCACATTGTTCCAAGTCTATCTATTACACAAGTCCTCTAAAGGCTTGGTCACAAAGCCACGTTTTTACTCTCTTGCGAAAGGTCAGGGTGGGTTGATCTAATATCTCTGGGGAGGGAGTTCCACAGCCAAAGGGCCACCACTGAGAAGGCCCTGTCTCTCATCTCTGCCTATTGCGCCTGCAAGGGAGGTGGGACCAAGAGCTGGGTCTCCCCAGATGATCTTAAATTCTGCAGTGGTTCATAGAGGGAGATACGTTCAGATAGATAAGCTGGGCCAGAACCATTTAGGACTTTATAGGGTAAAGCCAGCACTTTGAATTATGCTTGGTAGCATGTTGGCAGCCAATGGAGCTGACGTAACAGGGGGGTTGTATGCTCCCTGCACGCCACTCCAGTGCGTAATCTGGCTGCCACCCGTTGGACCATTTGTAGTTTCCAAACAGTCTTCAAAGGCAGCCCTACTTACTTACTTAGGCGATCCCTCGTTGGACGAGTAAGATGGTCTTCCATTATGGATTTCCTTGTGGGTCCGTATGTGGCTGTGGAGCCCTATTCTTGCTCTGCATCTTCTTACACAGAGTACATTGCAGTAGTCTATTTGGGATGTAACTAGAGCATGAACGTAGACTACCATGGCCAAGTCTAACTTCCCAAGGTATGGGCACAACTGACCACCTCCGCAGCCTGGGGTTCCAGGCTCAGCGATGAGTCCAGAAGAACTCTCAAGCTGCAAAGCCTTCAACAACTAAGTTGTTGAAGGCTTTCATAGCTGGAATCACTGGGTTGCTGTGAGTTTTCCGGGCTCTATGGCCATGTTCCAGAAGCATTGTCTCCTGATGTTTCGCGCACATCTATGGCGAAATTATATTATATTATTATAAGTAATAATGACTTAGTCATTCTTACTTATAACATTCTAACATACCCATTCAATACTTTAATTAAACCACTTTTATAAATAACATTGATCCCATGGATCCTAATTGATCCCAAGGGACTCAGATACATAACTATAGAAAAAAGATGATCAGACCATTGGACAGACTGTAATATAATACATAAAAGGAAAGAGGTAAAAAAACAAACAAACTAAAGACCACCACACAATTCAGGCAACAACCCAGCATACAAACAGAGTGCCAAGCCAGAAGCAGGCTGTTTTCATACGGAAGTGAAGCTGTTGTACTACAAAGAAGATTAAAAGGTGTTCCCAGGAGTAACCAATCAACGTATGCTAACAGGAATCAGGTCTGATCCAAAAGAAGTCTAGAAGGATAACTATAACAGTTAATAATTGAAGACTCTGCCAGTAACGTAAGTACACACAAAATCCATCTGAAGCAGAACATGGTATAACTCCATATAATGATCTGACTTCCTATTACTTATCTCGGCACCTTCTGATCCATCCACAGTACAGTTGGCCATTAGATCTTGAAGCTAAACAATTTGGGCCCTGCATATCTTCACGATCGCATCTCTTTCTATGAACCAGCACAAACTCTAAGATCTTCCAGGGAGGCCCTTCTTCTGCTCCCACCACTGTCACAAGTATGGCTGGTGGGGACGAGAAAGAGGGCCTTCTCGGTAGTGGCCCCCCACCTCTGGAACTTCCTTCCAAGGGAAATAAGGCAGGCCCCATCCCTCCCCTCTTTTCGTAAGAGCTTGAAGATCTGGTGGTTTCAACAAGCCTTTGAGAATGACCAATAATAGCCCAGCCCTAGACATTGTTAGGATATGGCCTTGCACTTCCTACTTACTACCCCGGTTATTCCTCTAATAGACCCTGGAAATGAGCAGCCACAGGCTATTGCTGTTAGCCGGTTATAGTAGTTTATTCAACTCCCTGGCCCTTATATTTTGATTTTGCACTAGCTTCAGCCTGGTCTTTTTAAATAGTCTTGACCCTTTTCCCTCGCCCTAACAAACAGGCATGAAGAACAGGCAGGATTATTTTTTAATATATATGTGTGTGTTGTGACATTTTTATGCTTATGTTGTCTGCTCTGTATGTTTTGGTGTTGTTACTTGGAAACTGTGCTGAGCGGTATTATTATTATTATTATTATTATTATTATTATTATTATTATTACAAAGATAAATCAAAGCACTGGAAGCTAAATACAACTGCTTTGAATCAGGAGACTAGACACCTGGTTTTTACTTTTCTGTGGCAGCAATACACTGCATTGCTCTGTGGCTATGAAATTTTTTGGCTGTGAAATCCACTTCCAAACAGGTGTTATTTGCAAAAGGTTTAAGTAGGCAGGTCCCAGATCAGATCTGCTGTTTCCTGAAATCCAATAATGCAAGCTGCATAAATAGTAGGAAACATTTTTGACATCCGAACCCAGCTGTGGGCGCAGCCAGAGAGAAGGCTGCAAAGGGATTGTGGGAGGAGGAGGAAGTTGGGCTCATTTTCCTTTCTGTTTTTTTTTAATGCAGTCTCTCCTACATTAATATCAATCAAATGTTCCAGCCTTTCTGTCTTCAGGGAATCCCTTTCCATAGTTTATATGCTGTGTGTGTATGTTGTGTTCTGGGGCCAAAACTAACAATATGAATTTCAAGAGGGAGAAATGTACAGTACTACATTTAGGCAATAAAAATGAAATGCACAGGCATAGGATGGGTGACACCTGGTTTGGAAACAGTATGTGTGAAAGAGATCTATTAATCTAGTAGACTACAAGCTGAATATGAGTCAATAGTGATGTGGCAGCTAAAAAGGCCAATGTGATTCTAGGCTGCATCAAACAACACCTCTAGTAAAAGCGAATTAATGTGGAGGAAACCAGGTTTTACCAGTTTAGTCCACATCAATTAAACACCTGGTAACATTGAGACCTTAAGCTAAGGTCAGAATCTTACCAGCTGTTGGCCCTGTGTGGATTGACTGTCAGGACTGCTTCATGCAATCTCGGGTTAATCTACACCAGTAATTCCCAATCTTTGGTCCTCCATGTGTTTTGGACTTCAGCTCTCACAATTCTTAATAGCTGGTAAAATGGCTGGGATTTCTGGGAGATGAAGTCCAAAACACCTGGAGGACCAAAGATGCAAGGGAGGACCCACCTCTTCCCTCCCCAGCCCCCCATTTGGGCCCCAAAACTTACCAGAAATGGCTTGGCAGCCACAGAGCCTCTCCAGAAAGTCCTCATGAGTTGAGGAAATTGTGGCTGCCTGTCTGTCTCTGGTAAGGTTTACAGCTAAAATTGGGGACAGAAGGGGGCTGCATGGCATCTTGGGTCAACTTTTATTTGATCTGGAATGCCATGTACCCCCCCCCCCCCCCGAGGTCAAGCCCAGGGTATGGGAATACACAGACCGAGTGGAAGCAGGTTATTTTAATCTATTTCCGCTCGGTCTTTCCACATGTCTGGAAACACTTGGAGGCCCCTTCCACACTACCCCTATATCCCAGGATCGGTTCCCAGATTATCTTCTTATCCCAGATCATCTGGCAGTGGAGTCTGATATAATCCAGTTTAAAGCAGATAATCTGGGATCAGATCCTGGGATATATGTCAGTGTAGAAGGGGCCTAACTCTTGGGAGCACAAGTCCAGGTTTAGCAATAACCCTGCCAATAATAAGGCTTTTAAAAGAGGATGTGTGCCCTTTCTGGTGGTGCAAAAAACCAGAATAAGAAAAACACATTCATGATCATTACTGCTCTTTTTATATTTCCAGCTATCCAAGATGTTCCTGCAGGGTACGGAGAGCAAAGCACAAACAGGTATAACCAGATGAATCTTTTAATTTACACCAGAGACTAATTAAGCCTTAGGTAAACCCTTAAATTCCAGTATTCTAGCCTTCGACTTCTTGCATTTTACTCACAGCGCAACAGTGCTCAAGGCAATTCAGAATCAAAATAGAAGAACCTTAAAATATAGCCTTATGTTTTTTAAATAACTCCAACAAACCATGATCCTGGCAGTTGGTTGTAGTTAAAGGTCGAGAATAAACAAGTTATTTGGACTGAATTTTGGGTCAGGATGCCAGTGAATTGATTGTGCTCAGATAATTTTGGATTCTGGACTTCATGGTCCTAAATTGTACCCTTTAGCTATCAATGTATATTACTTAGTTCGACATGGATCGTAAACCAGTGCTACTGCTAAATTTGGGGCTTCCTTCTAATTCTCCTGAGTGGTTCCCGGATGTCTGCCTTGAGATCCTATCTAGATTGCAACACACCTTCCAGCTTGCCCAGTTTGGCAGAGGCAGTCCTCCTTTTTTAGCTGATTTTAAAATGTCAGTTTCTACTCTCCTGCTCCCTCTTTCTCCTTTTCTCTGCATCTTACTTCAATTGCAGCAAATTGAGTTTAAAGAGCAAAAGGAGGAAGGGAAAAAACTTAAATTTCCCTGTAGACTCAGGCAAAAGCAAACTGCTGTAGCCTTGTCTCGCTCATGTGTTCTTCCTCACTGAGAACTTGTGCTGTCCGGACCACATTCTGATGTTGCTTGGCCAGGTGTGTCTCAGTTTTTGGGGGGAGGGGGGAAGGGGTCAGGAACTACTTAAGAAACTGCACGTTGCTTCTGGTGTGAGAGAATTGGCCATCTGCAAAGATGTTGCCGAGGGGATGGCCAGATGTCTGGGAGGCTTCTCTCATGTCCCCACATGAGAAGCTGGAGCTGACAGATGGGAGCTTACCCCACTCCCTGGATTCAAACCACTGACCTTTCGGTCAGCAGTACTGCTAGCACAAGGGTTTAACCCATTGCACCACCGGGTGCTCCAGTTTAAGGGTATGCTGCTCATGCAGGGTAGTAGTGATCATGTTTTCTTTTTCTTAAAAAAAAAAATATTGAAGATTTTCCTTAAAACAAATAATCAAACATGATGGAGAATTAGGGGGTCGGAGAACAAAACAAAACAAAAAAAGAGGAGGGGAACCTCACCCAAACAAAAACAGCAAAACCAAAAACAAAATACAATACATCAAAATTAAAGTAACATTAAAGGTTAAGATACATATATATTTACTTCCATCTACTTCATGGTATTGTTATTATTATTGGTATTGTCTTTACCTTCTTGTCTCTTTTGTCTC
This sequence comes from Anolis sagrei, assembly GCF_037176765.1. Lineage (NCBI taxonomy): Eukaryota > Metazoa > Chordata > Lepidosauria > Squamata > Anolidae > Anolis > Anolis sagrei. The sequence goes on from NC_090025.1 coordinate 169,351,639, forward strand.
CTCCTTCTCTGAAACCAAAAGGAAAAAAGGGCATATATACTTCGGAATCTACTATTACATATATGTATTCTTACTATGCCATTTATATTAATAAAGTCACCTTTTCTTTTATTAAGTAATCTTTAACTAGTTGCCAGTCTGTTTGGATCATTTTTTCAATGGTTTGGGATCCTTTCTCTACCCAAATACTAAAATCAGCTGTAAGGCCCTCCTTTAAATCTCATAGGTGATGGCAACATAAGAATCTGGGAGAGTGCCTTATCCACTGTGATATCTGGTTCCTGGAATGCCCTCCTATAAACACCAAGCTGACCTCTTTCTAGTGCCAAGTTTTAAAACACCTTTCTTCCTTAATCTCCTGCAAAAAGTGCACATACAGTAAGACTTATCTGTGGGGACTATGTTTATCTGTTTCTCAGCTATAGTATTGTTTTAATGTTATTGTTGCGATTGTGTTGTGCTTCTATTTGATTGATTTTAATGCTGTTGTTTTATCTGTGACTTTTGGGCTTGTCCCCATGTAAGCCACCCCAAGTCCCCTTGGGAGATGATGGTGGGGCATAAAAATAAAATAATAATTATAATAATAATAATTATTATTATTATTAGAAACACAGCAAGATGAGTCCACAGCAAACAGGATCACTCTGCCGGTTGTTGTATTGGATCACACGTCGGACACTTCCCAAGTGTCTAGAACTGTGTGATGTATCAGCGAATAATGCATGCAAATCCCAGTAAGGTGGCTTTCTGCAGATGGTAATTTTGTCAGCACCAGTTCTGTTTAAGTGCAGGCCAAGGTCTTGAGACACTGTACCCAGTGTACCGATCGCCACTGGGACCACCTTTACTGGCTTGTGCCAGAGTCTTTGCAGTTCGATTTTTAAATCCTCATATCATGTCAGCTTTTCCAGTTGTTTCTTTTCAATCCAGCTGTCGCCTGGGATTGCATCATCGACAATCCATACTTTGTTTTTTTAACACAATCGTGAAGTCAGAAGTATTGTGCTCCAATTATTATTATTATGGCTATACTATAATTAACTGAAACTGCAGATATGAGTGAACACCATCAAGTTACTTCACTTCTTATCCCAGCATACTATGTATGAAGTTGTGTTGGAAGACCTAGAGATTCCTAGAGAAGTATCCTCTCTAGAGATTTGCTAGGTGTTCCAATGCAACTTTATAACTTCCAGGGGGGAAATAGAATAGAATTACTGAACCGGTGCTTGGCCGCTGTGACGGTCTGGATGGGGGCGAACAAATTGAAATTGAATCCAGACAAGACAGAGGTACTCCTGGTTAGTCGCAAGGCCGAACAGGGTATAGGGTTACAGCCTGTGTTAGACGGGGTCACACTCCCCCTGAAGACGCAGGTTCGCAGTTTGGGTGTGATCCTTGACTCATCGCTGAGCCTGGAACCCCAGGTTTCGGCAGTGACCAGGGGAGCATTCGCACAATTAAAACTTGTGCGCCAACTGCGACCGTACCTTGGGAAGTCAGACTTGGCCACGGTAGTCCACGCTCTGGTTACATCCCGTCTTGACTACTGCAACGCTCTCTACGTGGGGTTGCCTTTGAAGACGTCTCGGAAGCTCCAATTAGTCCAACGGGCGGCAGCCATGTTACTAACAGGAGCGGGGCGCAGGGAGCATACAACTCCTCTGCTGTACCAGCTCCATTGGCTGCCGATTTGCTACCGGGCCCAATTCAAAGTGCTGGCGTTGGCCTTTAAAGCCCTAAACGGTTCTGGCCCAACTTATCTATCCGAACGTATCTCGGCCTATCAGCCCACCAGGACCCTAAGATCTTCTGGGGAGGCCCTGCTCTCTATCCCGCCTGCTTCACAGGTGCGGCTGGCGGGGACGAGAGACAGGGCCTTTTCTGTGGTGGCCCCTCGGCTTTGGAACGCCCTCCCCATAGAGGTAAGATCAGCCCCCTCGCTGATGGTGTTTCGAAAAAGACTGAAGACATGGATGTTCGAACAAGCATTTGGTTAACTCGGTGCAATGAATCTGATGATCAAGGACTGGTAATCACAGACGATGAAATTGGACTGCGTTTTTAGTTAAGAGATGCATTGGTTCGATATTGGTGGCCCAATATTGTATATTATCTATGTGTTTTTATGCTTTTTATATTGAATATTGTTGATTATTGTAGTGTTGTAAACCGCGTTGAGTCGCCAATGTAGGCTGAGAAACAGCGGTATACAAGCGCAGTAATAAAATAATAAATAAATAAATAATAAATTACTTGGAAGATTCCCCCCCCCCCCCTCCCAGGGCATGAGTAAGTCAAACCACAAATGTGGGATCTTTGCTTATAAGAGTCTTTCTGTATATGAATTTAAACTGTTTTCATCTTAACCTGTTTTAATATCTTTTAATTTAATGTGTTCAATTATTAATAACTATTAATATCCTTTATTGTCTGTTAAAATTATCTTGTATTGTTTTCCAATTCCAACATGCTTTAAATTCTTTTAATTTGTTTTACTTGCACATCACACTGAGTTTGTGAGATGCAGAGTGGGATATGAACATTGTGCAAAATGTATAAACATATCTCAGATATATACTTCATTAGGAGATGGGTGCAAGGAAGCAGAGATACAGAAAGTTGCACTGAAACTAGAACACGGTGAATGGAAAAAAACAGAATAAAATCTTTCTAGATTTAATTTTCAATGAACAGTATGAATTAACTCAGATATATGTTTATGAATGATTTATTCCCATTTGTCTCAGTGGGATATTTTAATTTGTCGTCCTAATTAAAATGGGGCTGAGCCAGAGCTTTCTATAATTATGCCCTTGGACATCACTCCGTTCCCATTTGCAGTCTTGAGCTTGTGTTCAGACATCAAAACTATGGTAAAGAAACACAGCTGATGCATTCAATTGCTTCTAATTACAGATATCATTCTGGGGTTTTCATCCAGCCATACCTTGCATTTTCTCATTTAGAAGGGCATTTATCAGCACAGTTTGGGTTTTTGGGAACGTGCCTATGTTAAGTCCTTTCTGCGTTTCTTCTTTCTTTTTGACCTATAAAGAGGCTGGTTTTTAAAGGATGCCCCAGCTGCAGAACTTGGAAAGTCAATAATTTGAAATTGATTTGGCCACAATATTTGAGGGACTCTGGGTGTTACAGTCCAAAAAAGAGAGAGGAAAGTTCTCATGCTCTCTCCAGCTGTAAAAGCAACAAGAGAGTGCTTAGTTTTGAGCTCAATCAATCAGATGATATTGCTGACCACTGGTGTGAATTTCCTCTTAAGGACTACTGTGTAATTCATCGTCAGACCCAATTCTGTGTTGAGGAGACACATTAACAGTATTTTGGCAGACAAACAGTACTAACAGCTGACAAGTTCAAGAAAGCATTGCCCAATCCAGCAAGTAGCATTCATGCATAGAAGAGAAAATTGCATGTACATAACTAGCAGGCTAGATGGTTGAATTGAGACTCAAATGATGTCCCCAAGCCATGAAATTCAATGGGTTACATTGAACTAGTTACACACTTTCTCTCCCAACTCATGGAATAAAATGGGGGGAAAGATAGACATATAATTCACCTTGAATTCTTTGGAAGAAAGCGGGGCATAAATGTAACAAGCAAGAAAACAAGTATCTATGTTGCCCTGTCCTGTCAGGATCTAGGTCTCTACCAGTATGCAGGCAGAGATGAACCAAAAACAACACCCAGCTTGTCTCTAAAAACCTTTTTTTACTTAAAGAAGCACTTAGTCATTTGGCTGTTTCAAAGTCCAAGTTCAAAACATAAAGATAGCACACAGCCACAGATACAATGCAAAGACGTACAACAAGGAACGTACTGCAAACACCAGTTCAGGAGAAAGACTACACCATAGTCAAGGTTTTAGTCCAGAAGTCAAATGCCAAGAGTTCACTGATTATTGTTCAAGGTTCAAGAGACCAAAGCAAGATGCAAGGTTCCAAAAGTTCATGAGACAGGTCAGGATACAACAATCTACACAACCTGGGTGAAAAACCACTGACATCTGCAATCAAATATAACACATACTTTTCTCCCAAAGAGCAGTCTCTGCTATGTTCTTTTTATGCAGCTGATCACAGCTGCATTCTGTCTCTGCAAGCCTCCACCCTTATGGTGCCACCTGTAAGTTCTTAAATACAGATTACTCTGCCCTTAGAACTAGGAGGAAGATTAACCCCTTCCATACCTTTTACAGCATCACCACCCTACTGGACATGATCCTATCAAGCCTTCTGTGTACTAACCACCAACAACGATTATGCATTCCACTACCAACCACCGCCAACTGCTGGACATGACAGTCCAGAGGCAAATAACAGTATATGGCAGCCTCTCATTACAAAATCACGTGGCCTTCAAGACATTTATAAACAACAACTTTAAGCACCCACACCATTGGTTGTACTGGCTTGGGTTGTTACAGTCCAACAACAATCCATAATTCCCTTGTCTACCGTGCATTCTTGTACTGACTTAGGCTAGCTCTACACTGTAGAATGAATGCATTTTGAGAACACTTTTACTGCCAGAGCTCATATTTACTTACTTACTTACTTACTTACTTACTTACGCACTCCCTAGTCAGAGGATGATGGTCCTCCAAGGTCGGTGTTCTGTCAGTTGATCTGCATCTTCTCCCACACTGAGGGCATTAGTTTCCAGGTGGAAGGTGGTCCCAGTTGGGATTGGCTTGATGCACCTTCCTCTTGGCATGTTTCTCTCTTTCGCCCTCCATTCGTGCCTCTTCAAACTCCACAGCACTGCTGGTCACAGCTGACCATAGCTGGAGCGCTCAAGGGCCAGGGCTTCCCAGTTCTCAGTGTCTATGCCACAGTTTGCCAGAGCTCAATGCTATGGAATCCTGTAAAACTTTGTACAACTCGCATGAATCTATAGCATTGAGGCAAGTCATATTATTTAATGACATTTGGGTGTATCCACAGTTTCAGATGACCCCGGGTTTTGCCATACTAACAATATCAAGTTCAAGTTTATTCAATGCTTAGACCATAGGTTTTTCACATATAAACAAATAAATACATGAAACCAGATTATTAAATACAATATAAAACACATAATTAAAATCCTATAAATCTTCGATGCTAACAATATTAAAACAATTTTAAATCTACAGTTATAATCATAAAAAGGATTTGCAAAACAACTTTCTTAAAACAATAAAACTTCTTTACTTTAAAACCTGCAGTTCTGAAAGCCAGTTGGAGAAAAAAAGTCTTTTCCAGCCTATTTATATTCTGCCCTTCTCACCCTGAAGGGGACTCAGGGTGGATCACAGAACACATATACAGCAAGCATTCAATGCTGATTATACAATGACAAGACAGACAACAGATAGAGCTATATTTAGATGTTTTCTCATTATTAGGCATCTTTTGGAGGCTGTCCTCAGTTCTGGCCACAGGGGGGTGCTGTTGCTCCGTCTCCTTGCTAAAAAGCTTTCTTTGTTTGTAAACTTTCCTCTGAGACACCGTGCCTAAAATACCTCCTCACTTAATGTGGTTCCTATTCATTTACCCACATTGCTGTTTTTGATCCACTAGGTGGGCGGTGGAGCTGAGCTGAAGGTCAGGAGCTCACCTTGACCCAGCTTGATAGTCAACCTTTTGGTTGGCAAGATTTACTGCAGCTGCAGCTGGCGATTAACCTGCTGTGCTAAAGCCAACAGAAGGAGTCCAAGAAGGAAGTCATTCTATCCTCCCTAAGGAAAGAGTTTCAGAGCTGAAGAACAGCTACAGAGAAGGTACTCTCTTGTGTACCTGCCAAATGTAACAGAGAAGGTTGTGGAGCTTCAAAGGGGGGGGGCTTTCTTGAGGATCATGGGGTCTGGCCAGGCACAAAGGGGGAATTACAGTCTGTCAGAGAGCCTGTGCATAAGCCTTTATTGGTCGTAACCAGCAATTTAAACTGAGATGAGCAGGCTGTGGGACTGTTAGAACAAAGAACGATCCCTGTAACCAGCCCCAGGTAACACTCTGGCATCTCTTTGTATTAGCTGAACTTTCTGAACACTGTTCAAAGGCAGCCCCTGTAAAGGGAACTACGGTAATTCAAATGGTATGTAATTGAGGTACATTTTACCAAGGGCAAATCAGGCATCTCCTACAAACAGATGCACAAGTCAAACCACAAGCTGCCACCCACAGTTCAGTGCTGATTACTGCAGAACCTACTGGGTTGCCTTATTGCAAGTATGGCTGGTTCTACCCTGTAAAATTAATGCAGTTTGAGACTATTTTAACTGCCATGGCTTAGTAGTGCTATGAAATCCCAAGACTTGTGGTTTAGTAAGGCACCAGCACTCTTTGGCAGAGATGACAAAAGGCCTTGTAGAACTACAACTTCCATGATTCTATAGCATTGAGCTATAAAGGTGAAAAAGAAATCAAACAGCATTAATTTTACTGTGTAGATGCATCCATGGATATAATTATAGGGGGTTGTCTATGACGCTGTGGGCAGCTATTCCATTGGCCTACAACTCAATTCAACCATAGAAAGCATTGTCTACAGTCCAGAAACATCTTACTTAGGCGATCCCTCGTTGGACGAGTAAGATGGTCTTCCATTATGGGTTTCCTTGTGGGTCCGCATGTGGCTGTGGAGCCCTATTCTTGCTCTGCATCTTCTTCCGCAGTGAGGGCATTGGTTTCCAGGTGGAAGGCGGTCCCGGTCGGGGTTGGCTTGACGCGCCTTCCTCCTGGCACGTTTCTCTCTTTCACCCTCCACTCGTGCCTCCTCGAATTCTGCAGCACTGCTGGTCACAGCTGACCTCCAGCTGGAGCGCTCAAGGGCCAGGGCCTCCCAGTTCTCAGTGTCTATGCCAGAGTTTTTAAGGTTGGCTTTGAGCCCATCTTTAAATCTCTTTTCCTGTCCACCAACATTCCGTTTTCCGTTCTTAAGTTCAGAGTAGAGCAACTGCTTTGGGAGACGGTGGTCAGGCATCCGGACAACGTGGCCTGTCCAGCGGAGTTGATGTTGGAGGACCATTGCTTCAATGCTGGTGGTCTTTGATTCCTCCAGCACGCTGACGTTTGTCCGCTTGTCTTCCCAGGAGATTTGCAGGATTTTCCGGAGGCAGCGCTGATGGAATCGTTCCAGGAGCTGCATGTGACGTCTGTAGACAGTCCACGTCTCACAGGCATATAGCAGGGTTGGGAGGACAACAGCTTTATAGACAAGCACCTTAGTATCCCTACGGATGTCCCGGTCCTCAAACACTCTCTGCTTCATTCGGGAAAATGCTGCACTTGCAGAGCTCAGGCGGTGTTGTATTTCGGCGTCGATGTTGACTTTGGTGGAGAGGTGGCTGCCAAGGTAGCGGAAATGGTCGACATTTTCTAATGTTACACCATTAAGCTGTATCTCTGGCATTGGAGAGGGGGCGGCTGGTGACTGCTGGAACAGCACTTTGGTTTTCTCGATGTTCAGTGACAGGCCAAGCTTCGTGTATGCTTCTGCAAAGGTGTTGAGAGTGGCTTGTAGATCTTCTTCTGTATGCGCACAGACGACATTGTCATCAGCATACTGGAGTTCTATAACAGATGTTGTTGTGACCTTGGTTTTGGCTTTCAGTCTGCTGAGGTTAAATAGCTTGCCGTCTGTCCGATAGATGATTTCCACTCCGGTGGGAAGCTTCCCATCAACAAGGTGTAGTATCATGGCGATGAAGATGGAGAATAAAGTTGGGGCAATAACACATCCCTGTTTGACACCCGATTCCACCTTAAATGGGTCACTTTGGGAGCCATTGCTGTCCAAGACTGTTGCCATCATGTCATCGTGGAGGAGCCGCAGGATGTTCACAAATTTGCTTGGGCACCCGATTTTTTGGAGGATGGTCCAGAGAGCGCTGCGATTCACTGTGTCGAATGCCTTTGCAAGGTCGATGAATGCCATGTACAGGGGTTGGTTTTGTTCCCTGCATTTTTCTTGGAGCTGTCGTGCAGTGAAGATCATGTCCACGGTTCCTCTGGAGGGGCGGAAGCCGTTCTGGGATTCTGGGAGGGTGTCTTCTGAGAGGGGCAGAAGGTGGTTTGCAAGGATTCTTGCGAGGATTTTTCCAGCAGAGGTTAGAAGGGAGATACCTCGATAGTTTCCGCAGTCTGTTCTTTCCCCTTTTTTGAAGAGGGTGATGATGGTGGCATCCTTGAAGTCTGCTGGGATTTTCTCGGTCACCCACACTTTTTCTATGAGCTGGTGGAGTTGGTGTGTCAGCGCAGGTCCTCCCTCTTTAAAGATTTCAGCAGGGATCCCATCCGGTCCGCTGGCTTTGTTGTTCTTTTGTTGGCTGATGGCATTGCTGACTTCTTCCAAACTAGGCAGTGCTGCAAGCTCATCCCTGGTTTGTTGTTGCGGGATTTGTGAGAGGACCTCTTCGGCCACATTGGAGCTGCGGTTTAGGAGGCTTTGGTAGTGTTCTTTCCAACGTAGTGCAATTGACTTTTGGTCCTTCAGGAGTTTGGTTCCGTCTGATGAGCGTAGAGGCTGTATGCCATGGTTTCTTGGCCCATAGATGACCTTTGTGGCTTTGAAAAATCCTTGAGCATTATGGGTATCTGCCAGGTGTTGGATTTCTTCGGCCTTCTTTGTCCACCAGATGTTCTTGAGTTCTCTTGTCCTTCTTTGGACCTCAGCTTTTGCACTGGCGTAGATCTTTTTCTTAGCAGCACAGTTGATGTCTCTCTGCCATGTTTGGAAGGCTTTCCTTTTCTTGTCGATTAGCTGTTGGATCTCGATGTCATTTTCGTCAAACCAGTCTTGATGTTTCTTGGCTTGGTATCCAATAGTTTCTTCGCAGGCTTGGATGATGGAGGTCTTCAGTTTGTTCCAATGTTCCTCAACATTTTCGGGGTGTACTGTGGGTAGATGGTCCTTGAGTGCTGTTTGGAGATGGGCTCGCCTGGAGGGCTCCTGAAGGGCTTGGGTGTTCATTTTGCGCCTTGTCTTTCTTCCTTGGAGTCTGCGCTTGGGGGCGATCTTGATAGCCATCGTGGATCGGATTAGCCTGTGGTCGGTCCAGCAGTCGTCAGCACCTGTCATGGCTCTTGTGAGGAGTACGTCACGGCGGTCTCTGGCACGTGTGATTACATAGTCTAAGAGGTGCCAATGCTTTGACCGGGGGTGCTTCCATGATGTCTTGAACTTGTTTTTCTGGCGGAAGAGCGTGTTGGTGATGACAAGGTTGTGCTCCGCACATTTGGTGAGAAGCAGGATGCCATTCGAGTTGCTGTTTCCAACCCCGTCTTTTCCTATGGTGCCTGGCCACAGGTCGAAGTCTCGCCCGACTCTTGCATTGAAGTCCCCCAGGAGGATGATTTTGTCCTCCTTAGGTATCCCCGATAGGACGGTGTCCAGCTGACAGTAGAATTTCTCCTTGATGTCTTCATCAGCGTCTAGTGTTGGTGCATAGGCACTTATGATGGTTGCCCGTTGGTTTTTGGCAAGATCGATTCGGAGGGTTGAGAGTCGTTCGTTGATGCCAGTGGGTGCTTCGGACAGATGTTTCATCAGATCATTTCTTATAGCGAAGCCAACTCCGTGCATTCTTTGGTCTTCTTCGGGCAGTCCCTTCCAGAAGAAGGTGTAGCCTCCTTTGTCTTCCTTCAGCTGTCCCTCTCCTGCTCTCCGGGTCTCCTGAAGGGCTGCTATGTCGATGTTGAAACGTCCCAGCTCCCTTGCGATGATGGCAGTTCTGCGTTCGGGGCGTTCACTGACACTGTTGTCCATCAGTGTCCGTACGTTCCACGTACCGAAGTTCATTTTTCTTTTTTGGCCGCAGGATGGTGACCCCACTGGACGCGGCAGTCCAGTCAGGGATAAGTGAGGCCAGAAACATCAACAAGCTTATAATTGCCCACTGTTGTAGGACTGTTGATAGCTGCATGCAAATAGGACAGAATTACATCTCAAGGACCTCAGTTATTCCCTCTTTATTTCAAAGAGCATTATGAAGAACTGATGTTTTTTCACAATGCTTGGAAAGTAGGTTGAAGATGCCGTCTCTTCCCCTTTCCCGGTGCTGAAGGAAGATGTAACTGACAGTCCAGTCAACTCTTGTACCACGGAATCGGAAGGGCGCCATATTGTTTTCTTCCCCAGGCAAGCAAATGTCTAGAACAGATCCTGTCACAATTGCCGATCGAATCACAGAAGTTCTTTGATTGATCTCTGACACAACTACAGCCTGTGGCCACAAGTTAGCTTCTCTTTGGTCTTACTTTGCTCAAAATCCATTTCTTTCCTAGGGCAAACTAAAATCCATTACCTTGTCTACCGAGGATTACCCATATAAATACCACATTTGAATTCAGCAATGTATAAACATACAGAGAGAAAAATTGTAAAAATTCATTTTGATCCATGGGAGGTCCAGGAAGGCTCACAATATAGTAGAAATGCTCTCCATATCTCCCAAAAGGTGAAGATAAAGGTTGCCCCTGACATTAAGTCCAGTCGTGTCTAACTCTGGGCGTAGGTGCTCATCTCCATTTCTAAGCCAAAGAGCCGGCGTTGTCCGTAGACATGACTGCATGGAGCGCCGTTACCTTCCCACCGGAGCGGTACCTATTGATCTACTCACACTTGCATGTTTTCAAATTGCTACGTTGGCAGAAGCTGGGGCTGTCAGCGGAAGCTCATGCTGCTCCTGAATTCGAACCTGTGATCTTTCAGTCAACAAGTTCAACAGCTCAGCGGTTAACCCACTGAGCCACCGGGGGCTCCCCCATACCTCCTAGAAACATTCAAAAGCAATTGTGAAAAATAATTTAGCAGAAAAAAATCTTGATCCCAAGGGGGTGAAAAAACTACCCTGACTTTTGGCCTGTTGGCTGCACTTTGCCTACTTGTGGCCTAAAGGCAGGCAAACTGCAATGCATTTAATTTCTGCAAGAGGAGAAAGAGCACGCAATTGCATGTGGCACTTAAGCATTTTCCTCCTGATCACCCACTCCACCCACTCTCTCTTCTTATTCAGACGATATGAGATGCATTATTATATTAGCTATAGGAACATTATATTTGATTGTCTGGCTGAGACAGCTATGATCAGAATGAGAGACTTTTTGTGACTTGTCAGGTCTCACATTAGTTCACGAATTAAGCGCACTAACATCCTGACATCACTGGAGTGGTTGCATTTTTGTTAACAGGGATGAGGAGAGGGGACTTGTTGTGTCTTGTTAGCCAGAGAAAATTGCCTAATCTCACTGCTGGAATTCCATGCACAACACTTAACCATTCTGATCTTGATTAGCGCCTGCTGAAACGTAATTTGAGGAAATGAGCAAAAGCTATGCAAATAGATTTGCTTGGGAGGAGGGGAACACTTCCAGACACATTATTAAAAAAAATTCCAAAGACAGGAGGGAAAGCAGATAATGCAGTGAAACTTGTTACTTACAATTACTAGACTTTCTCCCATGAATATTCAATGTGTACTGGCTAACGCAAAAATGCTACACCTTTCCAATATTCAGTCTTGTTGACCTGGTTTCTTCTTTTTGGCCACCACATTTTACCAGTTTTGTTAAAGCTTCTAATGTGATGGTCTTAGCCATTCAAATGAGACATGAAAACTTCTATGTGGCTAAAGATAATAAAGAGAGCTTGTATGGTGTAGTGACTTGAGTGGTGGACTATGGGTGTACCTAGATCAGCGTTTCTCAACCTGGGGGTCGGGACTCTGGGGGGTTGCAAAGGAGTGTCAGAGGGGTCACCAAAGACCATCAGAAAATACAGTATTTTCTGTTGGTCAAGGGGATTCTGTGTCGGAAGTATGGCCCAATTCTATCATTGGTGGGGTTCAGAATGCTCTTTGATTGTAGGGGAACTATAAATCCCAGCAACTACAACTCCCAAATGTCAAGTCTGTTTTTCCCCAAACTGCACCAGTGTTCACATTTGGGCATATTGATTATTTGTGCCAAGTTTAGTCCTGATCCATCACTATTTGAGTCCACAGTGCTCTCTGGATGTAGGTGAACTACAACTCTAAAATTCAAGGTCAATACCCACCAAACTCTCCCAGTATTTTCTGTTGGTCATGGGAGCTCTGTGTGCAAAGTTTGGTTCAATTCCATCATTGGTGGAATTCAGAATGCTCTTTGATTGTAGGTGAACTCTAAATCCCAGCAACTACAACACCCAAATGAGAAAATCAATACCCCCAACCCCACCAGTATTCAAATTTGGGCATATCGGGTATTTGTGCCAAATTTGGTCCAGTGAATGAAAATACATCCTGCATATCAGATATTTACGGTACGATTCATAACAGTAGCAAAATTACAGTTATGAAGTAGCAATGAAAATAATTTTATGATTGGGGGTCACCACAACAGGAGAAACTGTATTAAGGGGTCACACCATTAGAAAGCTTGAGAAACACTGATCTACAGAGTAGAACTATTGCAATTAGACACTACTTTAATTGCCATGATTGAATGCTATGGAATCCTAGGAGTCTGGTGAGGCACAAGCATTCTTTGGAAGAGAAGACTTTGTAAAACTACAGCTCTCATTATTCCATAGCACAGAACCATGGCAGTTAAAGAGGAGTTGAACTGCAATAATTCTACAGTGTAGTGTAGTACACTTAAATTAATACTCCATACTGGCTTTCTTTATTATCTTTAGCTACATAGAATTTTTTTCATGTCCCATCAGAATGGCAAAACCTAGCACATTAAAGATTAACAGCAAAAAGAACTGCATTAATTTTATAGTGCAGATGCATCCTATGATGTATGATGCCACATCTTTAAAAGCCAGTAGGATTTTGAGATGCATCAAAAAGAGTATAGTGTCTAGATAGATGGAAGTCATTATATGTTTGTATTCTGCTTTGGTTAGGCATCACCTGGAATACTGTGTCCAATTCTGTGCACCACGGTTCAAAAGGGATGTTGACAAGCTGGAAGATGTCTGTTATTGTTTATTTCTTCAGTCGCTTCCGACTTTTTGTGATCTCATGGACCACCCCACGCCTGAGCTCCCTGTTGGCTGTTGCCACCCCCAGCTACTTCAGAGTCAAGCCAGTCACTTCAAGGATACCATCCATCCATCTTGCTCTTGGTCAGCCCCTCTTCCTTTTTCCTTCCATTTTCCCCAGCATCATTGTCTTCTCTAAGCTTTTCTGTCTTCTCATGATGTGGCCAAAGTACTTCATCTTTGCCTCTACTATCCTTCCCTCCAATTAGCAGTTGGGCTTTATTTCCTGAAGTATGGACTGGTTGGATCTTCTTGCGGTCCCAGAATTTTCCTCCAGCACCACAGTTCAAAAGCATCTATCTTCCTTTGCTCAGCCTTCCCTATGGTCCAGCTCTCACATCCATAGGTTACTGTGGGGAATACCATTGCTCTAACTATGCGGATCTTCATTGCCAATGTGATGTCTCTACTCTTCACTATTTTATCGAGATTGGTCATTGCTCTCCTCCCAAGAAGTAAACGTCTTCTGATTTCTTGGCTACAGCCTGCGTCTGCAGTAATCTTTGCACCTAGAAATACAAAGTCTGTCACTGCCTCCAACTTTTCTCCCTCTGTTTGACAGTTATCAATCATTCTTGTTGCCACAATCTTGGGTTTTTTATGCTTAACTGCAACCCAGATTTTGCACTTTCTTCTTTTACCTTAGTTAGAAGGCTTCTCAGCTTCTCCTCACTTTCAGCCATCAAAGTGGTATCAACCACGTATCTAAGGCTGTTAATTTTTCTTCCAGCGATTTTAACTCCATTTGTACACCTTTCCCAATCTTGAATCAGTCTGTTGTTCTTACTGTTGCTACTTGGTCGTTATACAGATTCCACAGGAGAGAGACAAGGTGACTCGGTATCCCCATACCACCAAGAACTTGCCACAATTTATTATGATCCACACAGTCAACGGCTTTAGAATAGTTAATAAAACAGAAATAGATGTTTCTCTGAAACTCCCTGCCTTTCTCCATTATCCAGCGGATATTGGCAATTTGGTCTCTCGTTTCTCTGCCTTTTCTAAACCCAGCTTGAACATCTGGCAGCTCTCGTTCCATGTATTGCTGGAGTCTTCCTTGCAGAATCTTGATCATTATCTTACTGGCATGAGAAATAAGTGCCAGGCGAAACGTCAGGAGAAAATGCCTCTAGACCATGGCCATATAGCCTGAAAAAACCTACAACAACCCAATAAGTGCCACTGTACAAAGGTTTGAGCATTCTTTAGCATTTCCCTTTTTTTTTTTTTTTTGGTATAGGGCAACTATAGGAGGGCAACTAAAATGATCAAAGGTCTGGAGACCATGAATCCCTATGAGAAGCATCTTAAAGAGCTGGGTATGTTTAGCCTGCACAAGAGAAGGTTGAGATGATATCTGTGTTTAAATATGTGAAAGGGTGTCATAAGGAAGAGGGAGCAGGCTTGTCCTGGAAACAAGGACTCACAGCAATGGGTTCAAATTACAGGAAAGGAGATGCCACCTTTACATTTGGAAGAACTTCCTGACTGTAAGAGCTGTTCAGCAGTGGAACTCTCTGCCTCGGAGTGTGGTGGAAGCTCCTTCCTTAGAGGCTTTTAAACAGAGGCTGGATGGCCATCTGTCGAGGGTACCTTTATTGTGCTTTTCCTGCATAGCAGGATATTGGACTAGATGGTCCACATGGTCTCTTCCAAATCTATGATTCTATTATTCTAGAAGTCAGGTTACAAATCTCTCTTCAGCCATGGAAACCACTGGGTATCCATGGACAAACCATACTCTCAGCCCCAGAGGAGAACAAAGGTAACCTCCCTCTGAAGAAATCTTGCCGTTAACATCACATGATGGGATCACCATAGAATCATCATAAATTCAAAAGAATTTGAAAACACACAGCAGCAACAGTAGCAGCAGCAACAACAACAACAGTAACAACAACAACAGAAATGGCACCTTCAGGCAGTGGACATGTATGATGCCTCGTGCTTAGCCTATCAGTCATTCACTGATGTCTCTTCCTCTCTCTCCAGGTCTTGGGCGCCTCATCTTCTAGAATGAAAATTCCTTATCTCTGATCATCAGCTGATCCAAGATAAGAGATTTTTCCTGTTCCCCCATAACCATTCCAAAAATCTAATTTCAGTCAGAGGGAGGGAACAGCAAATCTTCAAGGTTGTAGTGCTGCAATTCCCCTTGAAATATTAGTATCAGCAGTTTTTTTCACGTGTTCTATTGAAGCATCGAGGAGGAACATTGACTGGGTTGGGTTATCAAAAAGCATTGGAATCAATTTGGCTGCTAGCTGATGTTTTACCTCTAGTCCTGTTATCTTGTTCCGCATTTCTTGTATTCTCTCTCAGTATCTCTCTGCTTTTCTCTTCTTTTTCTCAAGAACATAACACAGACAAACTAAGCGGCACATTCAAAGGCGAATGGAGATTAAATAGAATTATGTTACTGCCAGTTTTAAATGGCTTAGTATCTTAAGAGTTTTAAATATGATTTAATATTAATACCTAACTGTTGAAGGAGCACATTCTGACTTTGAATTTGGTGTTGCAAGTGTCTTTCGTTTGAGCTGTACATTTTCAACTTGACTGTGCCTCATATTTTAGCAAGAGTTTTAGCAAGAGGTTTGGAGATGTATCTTCATGTCTTGTGCCAGTCAGCCTCATTCCAGTTTGTACAGGCTGTCTTGGGATGATGGGAGTTATAGTCAATCTATTATTATTATTATTATTATTATTATTATTTGATACATAACAAGATTAGTACACAGCAAACAAGATCACTATGCTGGCTTTTATATTTGATCAGATGTAGGACACTTCCCAAGTGTCTAGGACTAAGTGATGTATTGGCGAATAATGCGATGAATAAATAAATTCAGCATTTCCCAGAGTGCATCTACACTGTAGAATTAATGCTGTTTGGCACCACTTTAACTGCCATGGCTCAATGCTGTGGGATCCTGCGATGCATAGATACGTTAGGCACCTACACGCTTGAGTAGAGAAAGCTAAAGACTTTGTAAAATTACAACTTTTATGATTCCATTGCCTTGAGCTAAGATAGTTAAAGTGATATAAACCTGCATCAATGCAACATTGTTGGTGCCCCCACAGGTGAAAACCTGGACAGGTAGACAACAAGATTATAAAGTTATTAATGAGGACGAACAAACAAAAGGAGTGTATTTTAATCATTTAACTCCTGCAATTTTTCCCCTTTATTTTGATTGTTTTTTTTTCTGAAGTGCTCTTTGTATTTAGATTTAAGAACTCAGTACCTAGACTCTCTTGCTTTTCACCATGGAGATGTTATCCATACAAACAACTGACATTTTTATTTCCAGGAAATAGTCAGTATGAGTTCTATTGAATGGTCAAGTGTGTCAAGTGAACCTGGTATTTTATGATGGTTTTAGTTGTTGTTGTTTTGTTTGTTAAGTTAAATTAGGTTGTGTTATATTGTCGAATGTGTTTATTTTGATGTAATTGTCTGTATGGTTTTCTTTCTAGCAATTGAATGTTTGCCTTATATGTTGGGACCCGCCCCTAGTCACTTCAGGGAGATAGGGAGCTATACCAATAAAGTGTTGTTGTTGTTGTTGTTGTTGTTGTTGTTATTTAACCTTCCAGTTTGTTTTTATGATTGCATGCAAGAACCTGGTTGGCTAATACAGAATAAACAGAATTCATATCAATTAGTGCATTGTTAAGTACTAGAAATATTTGTGGTCTTTCACTACTCTCTAGTTTTATTCCCCATCCTGTTTCTGAATTTTTCCCCAAAGATCCTCATGATTGAATAGGATGTGTTCCAGATGGTATCCACCTGTACAAATCAACCCTAATTAGGATGTACTAATAGGCAATGATAAGGGAGATACTGCTTCTTCCTCTGAGTGCATTAATATGATTTTAAATCCTTACTAAGCAAAAAATTGAGATTGGCACCACCTCCCAGAGTCGGACACGACTAGACTTAATGTCAAGGGGAACCTTTACCTTTTTAAAGCCAAAAATATATAGTTTTATTTATTTTAAAATTCACTCTCATCCCTTGTTACACAAAATAAAAAACTCACTGCAGGTTGAGCATTCCTTTTATAGAATTGTGAAATCCAAAATACTCCAAAATCCAAAATTTTCCACTTGGGTGGTTGTGATCGTGTCACCTTTGCTCTCAGATGGTTCATTGTACATAAATTTTGTTTATGCTCAAAATCATTCAAATACTGTATTAAAAAAGTATTTTTAGGCTATGTTTATAATGTATAGGGAACTTAAGTATTTTTTATGTTTAGACTTGGGCTCCATTTCCAAGTTACTGCATTCTGTATAAGGGGGTATTCCAAAATCCCCCAAAATCCAAAATATGGAACACTTCTGGTCTCAAGTATTTTGAATCTTTCTCCCTTCGACATCAAGATTTCTACAAAGATATACTTCCTGAGTGTGAATAGTATTTTCTGAATAGCAGATATGATTTCTGGACTTATTCTGACCCCAAAATCTTCATGTGATTTTTTTCCCCAAAAAAACATTTTCTGCACAAAAATTGAATTTTATTTTAGTGTGTAAATTAAGTGCCAAGTGGCAAAGAGTCTTCAAAACTGCACCTTTTTCAAGGGCTTTCTCACAGTGGGAAGATGTTTGATGAAATTATTTTTTCTTTCCAATGCAAATTATGTGAATCAATATTGACATCCTTAGACTTGTGCAGAGTGTGTGTTATATGAATTCTGAATAAGAAACCATGAAGTGCCAGACATGAATCACTGCTTTTCAAAACCAAAACCCTTTGGTCTAAATCCTCCTGATAAATATATGTCATAAGCAAACTAGTCATACATTCTGAGTTTAGCAGAATTGCACCAGAAGCATTGTTTCATTCCTTTTCTCTTTCATTATATGACACTGCCCTGTACTGATGGAGATAAATGGTCCATCCAATCCATTAGCATCTACCCTGACTGGCAAGAGTTTTTCAGACTGTTGGACCCAGATCAATGTATGAATGACTTTCCTTCCTTAAACTTCTTCAAGTTATCTTAGGATCTCAACCAATGGCTTCCATAATCAGATGTGCATTCATTTTTATGCTTACAGCTCTCTGATAAGTTCAGAGAAGCACCCTACTTTTTGTTCCTGCAGATTTTGTTCCTCGGGTCTAGTTGACTACATCTTGCTGCAGGAAGATTATATCTTCAGTGAAACCTAGTCTGCTTTGATTAATAATTGATCACATTTTTCCCAGGCAAGTGTGAGAGAAAATAAGTTTCCCTTATTGATCTTAGACCCTCAAGTAAATAAAACAGATGATATGGCTGTGACTTGGTGCACTACTTGAAAACACACATGTTGCCCCACCTCAGATTAATCGATTTCCAGCTGCTGCTCATATATCAATGCCATCGTTCAATAATTTTACAGGTCCCAGCGTAATGAAAAATGCTTTCCACCCTTACTTGTTAGAGTCCCATCGACTCAACTCAGTAGAAAGGATACTGCATTGAAGTGACTGGATGAGGAAACTCTTTCTGCCTCAATCAACTGAATATGGCTGTTACACAATTTCAGAATAACCTCTCTGCATGTGTAGCGCAAAGTCATTATTGTTGTGTGTCTTTAAGTCAAATCCAAAAAAGGACGAGCCTTGTCCAAGTTGTGCGTTTTCCATTCACAACCAATTAAATATGACACTTGCCAAGATCCTTGGCAACATATATTTAGATATTGTTGGAGTTCAGCCCATGATTGTGTCTAATGATCAGGGTACTCTGGATGTTGGGAGTGACAATAATGAGGTTCATGTGTCTAATGATGAGGTTGTTCTAGATACAGAGAATGACAATGGGATTCCTGTTCAAAGTGACTTTTTCCGATGGGAATGTTCCTGAAGATTTTGGGGATGATGGTCTGTTCCCTGGCCCTGAATTGCTACCAGAGAATTCCCAAGGCTTTGGACCCGAGAAAGGCTTGGCACCTGGTCCAGCAGCAGAAATTCATGAGCCAGTAGATAGGAGAAGTGCTTTCACTCAGCAAAGAAAAACAAACCAGGCTCTCAGGTGCTCTGCCAGATTGCAGGAGAGACTGATAGCAAATTCAAGACTGGAAAGAAATCCTTTCCTGGCTGCTTGGGATATAGAGTGGATTAGGGGATAAAAGTGCCAAGTACAGAATCTGTAGTCAGACGATGTAACATTGGAATTGAGTCAAGACGTTGTCTCAGGTTCCTGGGAGCCTTACCTTGGATAGATTCTTGTATCAAATGCCTTGTTGTTTCCATGCTGAAGTGCCTTGTTTGATTCATGGTCAGGTTTTGGCGTTTTGGCGTGGAAATTCCAGTACTTGTTGTCATGAACTCTGATGGATGAATTCCTGGATTTGTTGTTCCTATCTTTCTTTTCTACCTAATTGGATTTACCTTTTTTTGCAGATTGCTTTTTACTGCTACTGCTTTTAATTATCTTCAATAAACTGCTTGCATTTTACTCAGCTGTGTGGTGTTTAAAGTCCGAGGGCTCCCTGGCCTGGAGTGCAACATATATGGTCTTCCACTGCCTTCTTCCGAAGCTGAGAGAGTGTGACTTATCCAGTGAGTTTCCATGGCTTAGTGAGGATTTGAATCCTGGTTTCCTGGAGACTAAAACCAACCCTCAAACTCTCATACCACTTTTGTAAATTGATTCCTTTTCTATGTTATCTTTCTATATTACTGTTGCTCCATAATTTGGGGATGTTCCCCTTCATTTCCTGTTAAACTGTTGTGCATCATTCATAATTCAACATTCAAACCATTATACAATATTTGATTTCTTGGAATGCATGGCACATCTGTGTAAGGTACTAATATACTGTCAGCCATTGTGAGTTAGGGCCTTCCACACAGTCCTATATCCCAGAATATCAAGGCGGAAAATCCCCCAATATCTGCTTTGGACTGGGTTATCTGAGTCCACACTGCCATATATTCCAGTTCAAAGCAGATCAAGTGGGATTTTATCCAGCTATGTGGAGGGGGCCTAAGCTTGGATGGGGTAGACTTTCAGACCCTGGGTGGTTTTGGATTGAGTTTTTAGTTTGGAACCTAACTCTTCCCAGCTGCATCTATCTCACAAGATTGTTTCAAGGATAAAAATGGGAAGGACTATTAAAACAACTCAGGTTGCTTGGTCTTCCTGAAGTAAAATAGACCATAAAAGTAATGAGTATTTTAGGATTGTGTATCAAGCCAGAATCCTGTTGGTTAGTGCTAATTAGAGCTGACCCACTGAATCAATTGCTACATGGTGACTGAGTATTTTTGCAAATGCCTCTATTTAAAAGCCTCTAAAGAAGGAACCTCTACCACACTCTGAGGTAGAGAGTCCCACTGTTGAATGGTCAAGAAGTTCTTCCTAATGTTCAAGTGGAATCTCCTTTCCAGCAATTTGAACCCATTGTACTAAGCCCTTGTCTCCAGGACCACAGAAATCAAGGCTGTTCCCTCTTCATTATGACATTTTTTTTGTCGTGTCAGGAGCGACTTTAGAAACTGCAAGTTGCTTCTGGTGTGAGAGAATTGGCCGTCTGCAAGGACGTTGCCCAGGGGACGCCCAGATGATTTGATATTTTTATCATCCTTGTGGGAGGCTTCTCTCATGTCCCCGCATGAGGAGCTGGAGCTGATAGAGGGAGCTCATCCACCTCTTTCTGGATTTGAACCTGCGACCTGTCGGTCTTCAGTCCTGCCGGCTCAGGGGTTTAACCCACTGCGCCACCTTATGACATAATTTCTGATATTTAAACATAGAGATCATATCTCCTCTCAACCTTCTCTTCTGCAGACTAAACATACCCAGCTCTTTAAGCCACTCCTCATAGGGTATGGTTTCCAGACCTTTTATCATTTTAGTTGCCCTCCTCTGGACACCTTCCAGCTTGTCAATATCTCCCTTCAATTGTGGTGCCCAGAAGTGTCTCAGGTGTGGTCTGACCAAGGCAGAACAGAGGGGGTAGCATGACTTCCCTGGATCTAGATACTATACTCCTATTGATGCAGGCCAAAATCCCATTGGCCTGCATCAAGATGAGAGAAAGTCATAGGGAGGAGGGAGCAAGCTTGTTTTCTGCTGCCCTGGAACAATGGCTTCAAGCTACAGGAAAGGAGATTCTGCCTGAACATTAGGAAGAACTTCCTGTGAGAGCTGTTCAGCAGTGGAACTCTCTGCTGTGTGATGGAGGCTCTTTATTTGAATGCTTTTAAACAGAAGCTGGATGGCCATCTGTTGGGGGTGCTTTGAATGCAATTTTCCTGCTTATTGGCAGGGGGTTGGACTGGATGGCACATGAGGTCTCTTCCAACTCTATGATTCTATGAAAACCATACAATGACAAAGAGTCAATAAACCTAATTTACAGTACATGAGTTAAAAAGTGTGTTTTGATCCAAGGCTTCCAAATGTCAAGTGATTTAGGGTATGCTTCAGGCATGTACAAATGGTTGTGAATGGCCTCTTTTGAGGGGCATCTGGAGGAGGAACAGAAGAAGATCTTCTCAGTTTGGTGTGGAACCTGGAGCCACATCGTGTCTTCAGTGGTCAGAAAAAGCCAAACTCAAGGCCCATTTCAGTTAACTTATCTTTCTTTAAGTCAAATTTTAGTCTACATTCTAGGAAGTCTTAACAAGTAATGTTAATTGAAAACATCTCTGTGTAGTGCTGTTTCCCATATTGAAATGAAGCATCACAATTAAGCTGGCAAGCTCAAGTGTGGAATTTCAAACAATGTAAATATTTTGGGTGGAAAGGCTATCTGCAAACATTCTTGTGGTCTCAGGGCTGAATATCATGAATTAGCACCCTTGTTCTATTTTCTGATGCCACATAGCTACAATTGCTCTTATGTATGCAGACAAAAAAAGAGTGAAAAAGATAATTACAGAGGGGTACTATTCATTTCCTGCAATTAGTGAAGTCTGTATGGATTTTAATTATGAAGATCTTAGAGAGTTTTATTTTGGCCAGAGGGGCCTATCAGGATTATTCAGTCTTCTCTATCAAGTTATGAACTCATTAGCACATATTAGAAATAATAAAGATGAAAAGATGGATACCATATGAGGGAGAGCCAAAGACATTCACGCAGGGTTGCTGTGAGCAACCCAGTGATTCCGGCCATGAAAGCCTTCGACAAAACAGTCACATAGTTGTTCAGATTCTTGCTCCCTTTTGTTGTTCTACAGAACCAAATATATTCATCAGTAACTGTCTCAATCCAGTGGTAATAGCAGGACAGAATTTTGGGGCACACATGTAAAGCCTCATTGTGCCATATAAACAGTACATCGCTCACAGCGTGATGGCTGATAGTCTTCATGGCAGTTGGGTAGTGAATTCACTCTAGGTCTTAGTCTGAACTTGAAAGGACTATCCAAATTGCTGAACACATTCCAAAATAGGATCAGATCCTTGTATACCTCCTATAACATTCAGACTACAATATGAAAGCAATTCACCATCAATGCTCATCACCCACAAACTCAACAGGATGATGTTCATTTTGAGATATTTGACATGATACACAGAAACATATCAAGACACACAGACACACATACAAAAACTGTTGAGTTGAAAATAATAATAATAATACATCTTACATTTTTTTGCTTGCAATTTAACATAGGTGTTAAATTTTGCCATTGAACACATTAGGTAAAGGTAAAGGTTTTTCCCCTGACATTAAGTTCAGTCGTGTCCAACTCCGGGGGTTGGTGCTCATCTCTATTTCTAAGCCAAAGAGCGTTGTTTGTAGACACCTCCAAGGTCATGTGGCCAGCATGACTGCATGGAGCGCTATTACCTTCCCGCCTATTGGTCTACTCACATTTGCATGTTTTCAAACTGCTAGGTTGGCATAAGCTGGGGCTAACTGCGAGAGCTCACGCCGCTCCCCGGATTCGAACCTGTAACCTTTCGGTCAGCAAGTTCAGCAGCTTTAACTCACTAAGCCACCAGGGGCTTCAGTGGCATATTAATTTAATGGGCATATTAATTTAATATTAATTTATATTCCTATTTTATTTAATCTCTCACTGTCTCCTGACATGGCTTCCAAGGCAATGAGGTGACTCCAGTTGTTTATTAGAGATTACAATCATTCAATCATTATTGGGTTTTTATTTCCAAGGAAGTGGAGAAGAGGCTTTTGTGGAGTATTTTCTTTCATGGTGCTGACTTTTCAGTTTTAACACCATGACATAGAAGATGGCGTTTGCCATTTACTCATCTATCTCATATATATTTGGCCAGCCATGTTCTATTTATATTTATTTATATTTATATTCCATTTATATTTATTCCACACTAATTTAGGTTCTAAGAGTGACTGACTAATTTTGGAATAAGTCTGGTTTGCAGTCATTTCACATTTATTCTGTTTGTCAGAAAGATAGACGGGTAGAGTGGGAAGACTAGCTGTTACTACTTGCACATCTAACTGCTTTGTGGTCTAATTTCAATGTCATTCAGCAAATGTGGGCTGAGCTGAAGAAGGAACATGTAATTCTGGTTCTCTTATTCACATAGTAATTCCAGCCCATTCAAAAGGGGAAAAAATTAAAACACACAGTTCTTTGTTTTCTCATCCATTCTGATTATACCTTCTGTCTTCGCCTGATGCATGAAGCAACCTGACACATGCAGACTATATCATCATATATTGAAAAGGCCATTTCCTGCTGTAGTTGTGGTAAAATAAAATTCTTATGGATATAGAAGTAGTCTTTCAGAACTCCAGCAGGAGTGTGGTCTTTTGGGAATGTGTGCAGAAGTTCATGATCATTATTATTGTTGTTATATCTATTTCTACCCTGCTTTCCTCCCAGCTTGAACTTCAAACCACTTACAATAAATTAAAAAAAACACAGTTGAAATTGTCAACATATGAAAGTTAAAATGAGATTAAACAGTAAAAAAGTAAAAACCAGATCATTAAACACACTCCTCCACCCAGAACAACAATTAGCTAGATAAGTGAGACGGGTCTTAAAAGTCACTTATCAAATGCCTATCAGAATAAAAAAAAAAAGCTTAGACATTTATCAAATGCCTCTTGTCATAGAAAAGCAGGAAGGATGTCAGTTTAATTCTTTGGGAAGGTAGCTTTAGATCAGTGGTTCTCAACCTGTAGGTCCCCGGCTGTTTTGGCTGACAACTGAAGGCTAAAACATCTTGGGACCCACAGGTTGAGAACCACTGCAGAGTCTGGGGACAACCACTGAGAAGGCCCTCTCCTATATTCCCAAGAGATGTGACTGAGATGGAGCTGCAACAGAAAGAAGGCTTATACAGCAGATCTTAAAGCGTGGGCAGGTTGGAAAGGGGGATAGAATATTTTGAATAACCTGGGCTTGAGCTGTTATAGGGTTTGATAAGTCAAAACCCTATAACAGCTCAATTGTGCCTAGTAATTGGCCGACACCTAGAAAAGCTATTGCAGAAAAAGAGTTGTGTCCACTTGTATCCCCTCAATTTGCAATCTGGCCACAGCTCTTTGGGCTAGTTGGAGTTTCCAAAGAGATTAAGATCTTTCAGGGAAGCCCTGCTCTTGGTCCCGCTACAGTCACAGGCACGATTTGTGGGGATGAGGGCCTTCTCAGTGATTTGTCACACTTTCATGGGGTTTCTGCACCCCTAACCTCAGCAAACTATGAGTTTCAATATCAGATCAAAAATCAAGAATTCCAAAAGATGCGTTAGCAACCAATGTGAATCCTAAGTCAAAAACTGATCCCCACCTTGGACACAAGAAGTCTGCCTTGTAGACTTATAATGAAGGTTTGTGATTTTTGTACAGCTATAGAATGGGAAGAGTGGCTCACTGAGCTGATATAATGAAGACTGCAATGCATTCTACGCAAGGTGCATAAATGACACATTTTTTAAAAAATCTGAAAAATTGCTACAGAAATGGATAGTACATGAACAAGAGTGGAACCTCCTATCCTGGGGTTTCACCTGGGCCTCTATGGTTTCCATGATGACACTTTTCTTTTCTAGGACATCCTAATTTGGTGGTTTCTAAATTTTTCCACGTTTCCCCATTCAAAAAGGTGAAAACGCATCTTCTAAGGTTCAGTTCTGGCAGTAAAAATTGAATACTAAAATATACTGGTATTCCTGGCTGCCCAGGAATTTCACCCTTAAAATAAAAGAGAATTTAGATTTTTGCTCCACAGGAACTTTGTTGTTTGTTGAAAGGATTTTAAGTCTGTGGCTTTGATGTATGTAAGAATATAGCTAATCATTGTATTTGCTCATTTTCTGAATGCACAGTTGCAAGACATAGAACTCTTTCTCCAGAACTGATAATCCTATAGCATTAACCAGGAGGAATGACTCTTTAGTTTAATCATGTACATAAAGTAGCAACAGAAGTAGGTTCCTGTCCAATTATTAGCATGTTATTGCCTTCAACTTGTTTCTTACTTATGGTTACGGCTAGTCTTCCCACTCTACTCATCTAACTTTGACAAATTTATTATGTTTTCCCAGCAATATTTGTTTAAAAGGGGTTTTTGTTCATTGTGCTTTTCTTTTGTCTTAGAATGTCCCCAAAGTCACCCAGTGGAATTCCATAGCAACAGGTAGATTTGAACCGTGGTCTCTAAGAGTCTTTGTACTGCACCCAACAAACATGCCACATTGGTTTTCATTTTATTGGATTGTCTCACCATAGGGTTTTCAAGGTAAAGATCTTAGGGAGTGGTTTACTATGATCTTTCTCTGCGTAGTACAAACAAGCATTAGCTATGGGGCCAAAGCCATTGAATCTGAGATGTAGCATAAACTCATGGTGAAAAATGTACATTAGGCAATACACACACACACACATATATGTAATAATTTCTCATAAGATCAAGGAGATAGCACTGCTTCCAGAGAGTGTTGCCACTTTGAAATATCTATTTTTGAAATAATCTTTTCCTCCAAGACAGATGACTAGCCTGTGACCTGTGGTGCTCAGAAATAGATTTCCTTTAATGACAACTCATACTTGATTCCCACTCAAGCTAAATTTTCACTTTCTTTTCAGATAGAAAATAGCCTTTTACCAGCAATGCACTTTCTCTCTCTAAAGAGACAAAATACATTTCCTTCGCCAAATGCATATTGCATAACATGCAGTCTGAATATTTGCTCTGTGTGTAAGTACCTTCAAGTAGGCTGTCAAGTTACAACAGCCTTGTGAATCTTATAGGGCTTTCTTAGGCAAGGGACACTCAAGAGGTGGTTTTGTCAGCGGCATCCTATGTACAAAAACTTGGGCCATTGCAGCTAAATGCAGGGAGAAAAATCAAATCATCTTCCAGAGCACCACCTACAGGTTAAGCTTGTGAAAGAAAACAAGCAAGAATATATACAGTATTTCAAAAGCTGGCAACAGCTTGATTGTTCATCATTTATATTACGAGTCTCATTTATTTCATCTTCATGCCTCATTTCTCAATGCTCATTTGGAAGATATATATAAAATGTCTAAAGAATGTTTTCATGTGAGCTGTTCCTCTGCAATTGACAGCAATCATTCACTCAGGTTTTCCAGAGAATCCAGATGAAGTAAAATGAAATTGATGTTGTCCACCCACCTTTTAATCATACGCCATGCTGAATTTTCTGGCTTTAATTACAATAGTAGTGTCACCTCTAGATTGGCAGAGTGCTGCTAACCTACTTTGTGTGAGAATTTGATGGAATTGATAGAGGTTCCACCATACATTTCTTGCTATGTATTTCCTGATTGGATTGCAATCATTACATATCCTACACCCCTGTGGATTTTTATTGGTTTGATTGTAACTCAGTTGTATGGTGTGCTTATGTTTTGTTGTTGTACACTCCTCAACATGAGCAGCAGCATGAAAATATTTTAAGATATCAAGATTAATAGTGCTCCATGCAATCATGCTGGCCACATGACCTTGGAGGTGTCTACAGACAATGCCGGCTCTTCGGCTTAGAAATGGAGATGAGCACCACACCCCAGAGTCGGACATGACTGGACTTAATGTCAGGGGAAACCTTTACCTTTTATTAATATGTTTCGTATCAGTGTAAATACATACAATTTCTAACCAATATCCATGTGGAAGACATGGAGCTATAGAGTAGCTGCTGAGAACGCTGCACGGGTCATGGATAAGGAACATGAACAGTTGACATTAAAGAAATGGACTAGCTCCTTGCCTCACTATGGTTGCAGCGCCCTCTACTGTAACAAAATATAATATGAAAATATCCAAGCCCAATGGATAGGACTCAAGCTGGATCCCCCAAGCAACCATGGAGTTTCTTCACTTAATTAGTATTTCAGGTTTTGACAGTAACGAAATAAAAATATTTATTTTATAGATATCTTTAGCAATTATTTGCTCAGATCTCACTTGGAATACAGTGTCCAATTCTGGACAACACAGTTCAGGAATGATTTTGACAAGCTGAATTGTGTCCTGTGTCATCACTGGCAGGGGAAAAAACCCATCCCACCTCAGTTTATTTAAAAACAAGGGCAAAAGAGGGCAAAAAGAGGGGATGATTTGGATCATCAAGATGAAAACTTTACAGATTAGAGAGCTGAGCCAAAACTAACAAAATGAATTTCAACAGGGACAAACGCAGGACACTTCATTTAGGCAGAAAAAATGAAATGCAAAGCTACAGAATGGGGGCACCTAGCTCAACAGCAGTATGTGTGAAAAAGATCTTGGGAGTCCTCGTGGACAAGTTAAACATGAGCCAACAATGTCATGTGGTAGCAATGGGATTTTGGCGTGCATGCATAGGAGCCTAGTGTCCAGATCCAAAGGAAGTCATGCTACCTCTCTATTCTGCCTTGTTCAGGCCACACCTGGAATACTGTGTCCAATTCCGGGAACTGCAATTTAAGGGAGATGCTAACAAGCTGGAATGTGTCCAGAGGAGGGTAACTAAAATGATCAAAAGTCTGGAGAACAACCCCTATGAGGAGTGGTTGAAAGAGGTGGGCATGCTTTGCCTGTAGAAGAGAAGGCTGAGAGGAGACATGCTGGCCATGTATAAATATGTGAGGGGAAGTCATAGGGAGGAGGGAGCAGGCTTGTTTTCTGCTGCCCTGGAGACTAGGACATGGAACAATGGCTTCAAACTACAGGAAAGGAGACTCCATTTGAACATTAGGAAAAACTTCCTAAGTGTGAGAACTGTTCAACAGTGGAACTCTCTGCCCCAGAGTGTGGTAGAGGCTCCTTCTTTGGAGGCTTTTAAATGGAGGCTGGATGGCCATCTGTCGCTGGTGCTTTGAATGCAATTTTCCTGCTTCTTGACAGGGGGTTGAACTGGATGGCCTACAAGGTCTCTTCCAATTCTATGATCTAGGAGAAAGTAAAGGTATTCCTCCATTTGCTGCTGTCATTCCTATGAATTCAGATACTACTTTCCACCCCATTCTTATTTGTCAATGGAAGTACTTTCTCCTATGCTTACATCATTCAAACCCCTCTACTCCCAATTTTTAATCCTTAAGAAACAATAAAAATGCTTAGTCTTGGTAATTTAAATCCAAATGGGTTTGGGTTGTTGTAGGTTTTTTCGGGCTATATGGCCATGGTCTAGAGGCATTCTCTCCTGACGTTTCGCCTGCATCTATGGCAAGCATCCTCAGAGGTAGTGAGGTCTGTTGGAACTAGGAAAAAAGGTTTATATATCTGTGGAATGACCAGGGTGGGACAAAGGACTCTTGTCTGCTGGAGCTAGGTGTGAATGTTTCAACTGACCACCTTGATTAGCATACAATGGCCTGACATTGCCTGGAGCAATCTTTTGTTGAGAGGTGATTAGATGTCCTTGTTTGTTTCCTCTCTGTTGTTGTGCTGTTGTAATTTTAGAGTTTTTTAATACTGGTAGCCAGATTTTGTTCATTTTCATGGTTTCCTCCTTTCTGTTGAAATTGTCCAATGGCTTCTCTTTGTAGTCTGACATGGTGGTTGTGAGAGTGGTCCAGCATTTCTGTGTTCTCAAATAAAATGTTGTGTCCCAAATGGGTTTCTTTACATCAGTGAAGATTCCATTTTGTTAAAGTAATCTGAACTGCATCAAGGTTAGCTAGGATTTACAATCCAAACCAATAGTATACATGAATATTTAAGAGCAGATACTGTTGCTGAAAAGAAAAGAAAAACCTCAAATAAAACATAGTTAATAAGAGTAGATTGTGTTTAAATACTTCAGGCATATTAAAAATCATAAACAATTCTAGACCGTAAAAGGCCCATGTGCTAAAAGTTATTAAAAAACACAGACTAACTGCACAAATACGTGAAACAGGCTGTATGTACATGTTTATTAACAAGGGCATTTTCACTGTGATTAAAGACAACAGTGGGAAATACAAGGACAGTCCATATTACATGACAACTCTGTAGTTTAAGAAAAATATTGGCATATGGGACTTATATACAGCAGTATTTCCAAACAGTATACACAAACATACAAGAGTTGGCATTTTGAAAAGATAGAGCTTGGGTCAGAGGTCAAAAATCCTGTCCAAAATCTAAAAATATCAAATCTCAAAAGAGTTCAAGAGCATCATAATCCTGAACTCTTTCCATTTTACAAACATCCACTAAAGCCTTTAGTGAAAGCCATACATGAAATATCAAAAATATATTGATGAGTCTATCACTAGTCATGAATGCTCATATTTACATTAAGTTACCAAACTCATTGCCAAATGCTTTATTTACAAATCTCTATGTGCCCTTTGTGAAAGTCATTAAGTTTGAAAAACCATAGAAATGCCAGATAGAAACAATGCATTCCAAGAAATTATACTTTTTATACAATAATTGCGTGAAAAATAAATGTATGAAAATGCATTTTAATACAAGTACTCTCACAAAAACCTTTAATTCAATTGCAAAGTGAAATAAACCTGCCCTGAAATTTGAGGATATAGATGCTTCTCTTTCACAATAATGCTGTAAATCAAAAATAAATACAATGAATTATTAATAAATCTTTATATAATCTCTTTATTTTTTAATATTGAAGTGTTATTAAACTGACTGCATTTAACTGAAGCTATGTACACTGTTTGCAAACCATAAATGGCTGAAATGAACTATGTAAGCTGCCTGAAAGAGCCGTAAGATGTAAGCTGTGATTTCTCAGTAGCAATAAAAGTCAAGTTGAGGATGAATGGAGAAAAGAAAATAAATAAACAAATCAATCAAAGAAACAAATTAAAAAAATACAATTAAAAAGATTAAAAGTGTGACTTTGTGATGTCCAATAAAAGCCAAAATGCAACTGGGGACAAGGGATATTAATAGAAACATGTGCATTGGCAAGCTAACAACACAATTTCACTAAGGAAGAAATAAGCTCCACTGATTTCCACCCAGATTTATTGTCAGGTAAAGGTTCATACAACTCCAGTTAAAAAACTGTTGTCAAACCAGTGTGCACAAAAATGTGGGTTTCTATCATTTTCTTTTCTGTTTTTTTCTACCTCATTAGACTAATCTTTTATCTCTAAAGTACTTGTGGCATCTACTATATCTTTAAAGTTTCACATAATGCCAAATTTGCATATATTGAATATTCTCATGTGTAAGTCTAGAAATTCACTCAAAACAATGACCCCCAAAATTTGGGTCACCTTATCCATGGGTCAATGTAAGTAAAGTGCCTTAATTTTTTATGAAAAACAAAAGTAACAAAATACACGAAAATCCAAAAGAAGCACTAACCCCGCCCCACTCCCCTGGAAAATATCTTCACTGCCTTTTTTATTTTATTTTTTTAATGCCTAGGTGGCAAAATGGCAGCAGTGGCCAGGGGCTACTGGCCCCCTGAGGCAGCACTGGCCCCTTCTCCTCTGCCGACTGACTCTTGACTTATCCATGGGTCATATCAAAATCCATAATTTTGGCCTCCAAATCTGTCAGTGACTAACGCATAAGGTGAACTTCTACATGAGTATATACAATATGCCAAATTTCCTTCATAAACAGAAATAACTCCCCAAAGCAAAACCTCTTTAAAAGCTTACCATTTTGCAATACTACACTGTGAACAATGAGTAACGCTTAGTGTGGAATTCTAGCTATTGGTATGCCTCAAAGATTGCAATAATAGGAAGTACTGAGCCCATACAGGGGGAAATCAACAGAAAAGTAGTGCTAAACAAATGAATGAATGTAACTTTTTAATCTTCAAATTAACCAGGAACCCACTGATTAGACTACAGAATGTGTGTTGGGAAAACTGATTTCTTTTAATGTAGCGGCAAAGTTCAGTAATAAATAATACTGGTTTTCATATGCCTTTGCAGATGTGGATGACACATTTTACACAGAACTAAAAGTGAGCTCTCAAAACTATTGCTAGAGCAATTCTTTATTGTTACAATTATCATATAAAGCAAAATAAATGATTTGTCTGCTCTGTACTACCTGGTAAGAAAGTACAGACATTTATAGGTCTCTGTATGGAAATCATACTGAGAGATGGCACCCCCAAAAAACAACTGTATAAGACACTATTCGTGCAAAATGCTTTCTGTGAATTCCCTACTCTGCTCAAGGGGTGGAAGAGAAAATAGATAGCCCTATTGTAGGAACACAAGGTAAGGGTGGAACAGAATAATTATTTCATATTAGGATCAAAGCTACTTTAAAGCAGGCTTGACCACTTGTTCTAAAAACACAACAAATGGATTTGCTATCCAACACGCAGATGTATCAACATGAAAACTCATAAACAGTTAAAAAAAAACCTTATATGCAGTAGAAAAAAACACTATGAACTACTTAGGTAAATTCATGTACAACATAGCTACCATGTGAGTAAGAATAACCCCCTCTAAAGAAGAGAGAACATAAAATGAATACAAAAGGAGAAAATAGCAGATTGCAAATGATATAGATGACTAAACCAAAGCCTGGGGAAGAAACAAAAATAACACTTTGCAAAAGGTCAAAACAATGAATAAAATGAAAAATAACATTTACCTTCTCAATATAAAAACTAAGCATCACATCAAAATTAACAAATAGGTTCAAATATACAAAATAAATACTTCCACTTTGCCTATTACACAAAGGCGAATGGGTTTTTATCACTGAGCAAGTTCTAAAGAAGGACCAAGTTAAAACACAGTTAATGGGGAAATAGAAGCAAAGTGTAACTGAACTCTCAATACAAGTCATGCTGAGGGTATCCTTACATGACAGAAACATGAAATGAATGGCAACGAGTTTCTTGTCTACTGCCAGATGGAAAGTTAGATTTAATCATACTTGGTCCACTCTTCCACTGGAAAATTATGTCCTTAACTCTGTAGTAGGCATGTTTAGTCTTTATGGTGCTGGATAAAGCATGTAGTTTCCTATCAATCATCCCTTCAGAAATCTCTTTTTTACCCAGTTAATTACTGCTCTGTCGCTGTACTTTTGGACCAACACTTTGAGTTTCCTCTTCTGGACTTGGACGTTTCCCACTATATACTCCAGTGCCAAATGATATTCTTCCTGCAAATATAAAAGAAACAAGTATTTGAAAAATCTAGCTTTCATCTAACTTGAAAGACATAATATGTGTTTACAAAGCATACCTTTCTGGACTGATTGTGTTTTTTTATTGTCCCCATGAGCATAATGCAAAATACCATTTCCTTGAGAATAACCTGTTAAGACATATACTTAAATTGTTTTTAAATATATAAAAGCACAGCTATTCCTATTCCTCTATTCCCTTTTCAACTTTTAGTTAAATGTATGATGAAAACATTCATTCATTGGGTCTCACAAATAAAATTAGCTCCGTATATTCTGCTTCAAAAGAATGGTCCATGCAATATCTTTCTCAAATGCAATAGTTACTACAAATCAGTACTCGTCCTTAAACAAAAGGTATGCTTGTATATTAACACTTTAATTTTTCAAAATATTTATAATTTGATTTTGGGCACCAAGACTTCACAGAACAAAATGATATACTGTTCTTAATTCTAATTTGACACACGCATCCAGCTTTAATATTTTAAGTATCTTCAAAGTTATTTGTATAGTTAGCTGAAATGAACTATGACTCTTTGAGAGATTGTTCTGTGTCTGTTTTGAGATATTTCCAAGCTTCTAAAGCTGTGTTTTGGCAATAACCCTGTGCTCTCACTTCTTTGTGTATAAGCCATGAATTCCCCACAAAACTTCTTGAAGAAACCCTTTGGGTTCCTAGGTCACAGGAGGAGGAGAACCGATGATACTGAGAATGCCAAAATGCTAAGACTTTCACATTAATCCTATTGCAATAGCAAACAAAAATGAAATGGATTTTAGCAGGAAAGTGTGACTTATATCTGTGTGAGTGAAGGCAGGTTTACTACCAGAACAGCTCTACAGGCTTCCAAAAATCCCTGCACAGATTTACTGTCTATATGTGAGTCACAGAAATCATGAAGAAGAACATGCTGTGTGCTGCTTGCTCTTGTTGAGCATACTCTAGTGACAGGGCACACAAATGAGGCTCCACATGATGACCAGGAATGAGACTGTGCTGCTGGCCACACCCCTACAACTGGGGGGGGGGGGGGGTGCCACGTTTCCTGCAATTGTTCACACCCAGTAGTATGGACAATTGCAGGGAACAACCCTGAACATACTGGTGTTGACAGTGCAGACAACGGTGTCAAGACATGGCTGTGTAGGGGATTTCCATTCTGCTTGTTCACTGTGTGGAGCTTCTGGCACATAGCTAATCCTTCAGGGGACTAGAGATGGACCCATAGAATAGTCATGCCTAGATTTAATGACAGTTCCACTGTGTTCTGTTATTACAGATGTCTATTTTCCCAACTATGGCCATAGGAACAGATGAATTAATCCTAATCATGCCACAAACCTTCCTCCTAACTCCTACAGAAAAGGGATATAAAAGAAAATACGCAATAGTTTTGTCTGCTGAAGCTAATATCTTCAAATTATAGATAAATTATAGGAGGATTTAGCTGCAAGCATAATCTAGAAAGCATGTTCATAATAGAAAACAATATAAACTTTGTTTTGCTTCTTTGCTTTTTTTCATTTTGATTCACATGTGATGTTGTTTATCACAACCAACATGGAGCAATTAGCTGAAAGGAGACTTTGTTCTGACTTCTCAAATTAATCTACTATCTTCGTCTTCAATTCTTCCCTTCTTCACTAGTCACAATTGGATTCCACTCTGTTTAAAATGTCTCAAACTAGTGCAATGATCCTGACTTAGAAGGAATCAATCTATTCTTCAAAAGACAGATGGTGTGCTGTCAGGATAGCTTGGTCCTCTACCTAAAGCCAGCAGTACCTCTTTATAATTGTAGTGATCTATTTTCTGGAGGAAAAAACACAATAGGGCTGGCTAAGTACTGGCTGGTAGCTGGCAGTGAAGCAACCAGGAAAAGAAAACTAACGTCTAAAACAGTGGTTCCCAACCTGTGGACTGCGAGACCTAAAATGAGGGCTGTGAGACATGCGGGGGGGAATTGACACTGGGGGTGTGTGCCGCCATTGGAGAGCAAGAGAGAAGGAGAGGTAAGGAAGGAAGGAAGCACCAGTGCATTGCCCTTGCCAGCACTTTCTCGGCCTTGGGAGACTTCCCACAGTGGAGAAGACTCACTTGGCAGCAATTTTCTGAATTAGCACCCCAAATAACCAAACTGAATCTAAAGTTGACCCAAAACTGATTCATAACCCTTTTGGTACTAATGTTGGAGAGTGGTCCCTGATTAAAAAAAGGTTGGGAACCACTGGTCTAAAGGTTGCCCAATAGCTTCTTCCCACTGTGTCTACATAACTAGGAAAGATAGAGTCCAGCAGATGAACAGCAAAAACCTTGACATCTTTATTTCTATCACATGAAACTTTGATGCTTCAAGCAAACGGACTGATTGATTGAGTCTTCTCTTGTTTGCAACCTACATTTTGATTAGTAATACCATCAAAACTTCACACTTTACAGTCTGTTTAGCCCTTTTCTTTCTTCAGAATTTGTCCTCTCAAGCACTGATCCTAAATATAATTAAGCAGAAGACAGCTCACTGAAATATAACCAAATCTGCATAGAAAATTGGGGCATACTAAACTCGGATGGCACACATCTTTTTCATTTACATTTATCATTTACAACAAGGACAAACATCTGCAAAATTCTCTTAGAAAAATCCAGACCAATCTTTGCTCAATTAAAAGTTAAGATTATGAAGGGTTTACATAAACTGTCCAAAACATAACAAAAGACATTATATTTAGTAGTATATGGATCCATGTGCACAGGCAGTGTTTTAACTGTTATATTAGATTGACATATACTAAAGACTTATGAAAAATAAATTCAGCTTGTATAAAATGTTACAGCAAACCTTTAAAACAGGGGTTCTCAAACTTTTTAAACAGAGGGCCAGGTCACACTCCCTCAAACTGTTGAAGGGCCGGATTATAATTTGAAACAAACTTGAATGAATTCCTATGCACACTGCACATATCTTATTTGTAGTGCAAAAAACCCACTTAAAAACAATACAATAATTCACATTAAGAACAATTTTAGCAAATACAAACTTAATAGTATTTCAGTGAGAAGTGTGGGCCTACTTGGTAGATGAGATAGGATTGTTGTTGTTGTGTGCTTTCAAGTCATTTCAGACTTAGGTTGACCCTGAGCGAGGGCCTGGTAAATGACATTGGAGGGCTGTATTCGGCCCCCGGGCCTTAGTTTGAGGACCCCTGCTTTAAAAGATTTATCTTTGTGAAGCTCAACAAGTGGTGTAGATTTTTAAAAAGTGTTTTACCTTGCTGTTGAATTCCACTTGTTCCTGTATGAGATTCTCCCATGGCACATGCTTGAGCACTCCCTGTGTGTCCTTCATTCATTCCCATTTGAGATCCTGGCAGAAAGCAAAGTAAATCCATGTTAGCTTTTCACATTTGGGAGAAAAAGAATTATGAGCTTCCTCTCAAGCATGGATGTTGAGGTTCTCCACATCTCACACAAAGATGGATGACAACCATCATCTTTACCACTTTGCACTCATGATTATTTCAGCATTGGTGGGAACATTCCTCTTCACTTCAACAACACTGTGATGGCTCCACTGTACAGTGATACATTCATGTTTGATTTAAATTATGTTTTCTGGGCTCCTTTCCCTTCTTTTTTACAGGCGCTACAATGGCCTTTATCAGCTGAAATTATGGACAGAAGAACCTTGAGAATTTCTACTAGCTTTCAGTAATTTTCAAACCACCATTTATCTGAGTCTAAACAAACAGTTTCAATTTTTTTATATTACTGTGCAACTATATGATGGACATATACCAACCTATGCAACTCAAGAGCATGGTTTAATTCACCTGTTCACTTTCCAATGGGACATAAGCTATCATCGATCAGCAATGAACAAACAGTCCAGTCTATGCACAAAAGAATGGACACAACACTGTCTCTGATTGCTAAGTGACTATGCTGAAGAAAATTCAGATAAGGTATTAGAAAAGGAGGCTACCAAATTACAATTCACTGAGAAGATTCTTTTCGATCTCCTACAGACTGATTTAAGAAAAACCCATCATACTCTGTGTCCTAATGGACTTAGATGATGCCAAGATGGTAGTGCTATTAGCAAGAGTGGCAATTTAATAATGGGATAAACACTACTATATTCTCTGTGCTACCTTTACTTCTGATTTGTTTACAATTCTGACTGCAGAAAACACATGGATGAGGAGGGATTCCTATTTGTCATGATAACACGACATGCATACGATGAAGTGGACTGTAGTCTAAGAAAAATCTTAGCCTTAAGGAGTTCTTTTAAAAATGAAATAGTAACTTGGATACTGCCTAGAATTCATTTCAATTGTTTTGTTTCAATTTTGTGCATGGTATTAAAGAGCTTAAAGCTTAAAGAGATGCTAGACTCAATGAGTTTCACAGTTTTCTGCTTAAGTATAGAAATGACTTACCATTTGTATTGGTGCAACCTGGAATGTTCTCACCTGGGGAATATCCCATTAGGCCACCATTTCCATTCCCATTTCCATTAGAAGGCACTGATGCAAGGAGGCCTAATCAAAAGAAAATGCCATAGCATCAGCATAAAGAACATTGTTCAATCAGTATATTTTCACATTCTGGCAGAAGACATTTTTACATTTCATTCATAGATTTTCTCAGTAACATATCTAAGATTATACTATGGCAGTAAAGGCAAATATTTTTATAAATCTACAAATACCCAATTAGACTTTAGAATCTAAGCTTGAACACAAAAGTAAATAAATACAGGAACTGCATTTTGTAAACAACTCTTTGGAGGAGGGAAAGTGAATGAGAAACTTCTGAAATACACAAAACAGAAGGAATATGAAAACAAGAAATAATGTTTGAAATTTTGCAAATTGAATAAATAGTATTCTGGAAAACCAGCAAATCCTGGCAAATGGATTAGTAATTTTGTTTTTCTAGACAAAAGAAGGAAATGCCTTTTTTTAAAAAATGAACTTGAGCACTATGAATGTTTTTAATCTTAGGAGATTTATCAGGAATTTCAGATTGACTTAAAACTTTAAATATCTAAAATCTGAAGCAAAAAGTAATACAATGGGAGGGAAAGCCAAAATGAAAACTTCTGCGAAATATGAGAGTATCAAGCTATCTCCCTAGTATGAAAAATATGACAATGTAAACAGCAGGCCTGAGGAAAGAGGTATCCAGACAGGGCACTACAAATAAAAATGTCATAGTTTTGGGAAGTTACTGGCTAAGCTCCAATAAGTGTTCCCTGAATTACTGGAATAATTCATGTGCTTCCAGTCCAAAAATAACCATGACTTTTACAGCCTCTTTCCATTTTTACTTAGGTATCTTCCTATAGAAAAGGACATTTGTAACTGAAAGTCGCTACATCCCTAATCCATAGTAAAAACAGACAGGTTAAATGTAACAAAATAAAAATCACTGTTGTCTTTAATGCTCTCCTAAATTCATATTTGTTTGCAGCGATTGCCACTTTATGACCAACCCACCATTCAAATTAATAACTCAATAACTTCTATGTTTGTGCTGTATTGTTTTGAATGATTGCAGGGATAAGGATGCAGTGACAAGGCAGTGACCTGCCCATGCAAGAAATTAACATTGAAACATAAATTTCACATTAAAATGATAGCACCCTGAACTGTATAAGGTTATAACGAGGTCAATATGAATGAACAGCCTAAGGGAAAAGGCCTTTCCCCAGTCTCTGTTCATCTACATAACAAGCATTTTGAAATTATCTGGGTCTTAGGCAACAATCAAAGTAAACACAATTTTAAAATAAAACGTATCATACCTAATCCTCTGTATCGTGACAGTTGTTGATACATTTGTTTCATCCTCTCGATATTCAAGCGACTTGCTTCAGCATGATTTACCATTGGTTTGGGGTAATTCACACCTATTATACATTTTGCAGCCTTCTGAACACCATCAGGAGCATTCCAAGGATCATAGATATATTTTGCAGGAAAACCTCTAAGTACAGGTAGATAGCGTCTTATTAAAAGAAAAGAAAAAATAATTAATTAGTGTCAAAATCTTGATAAATTAATTAAATGTGTAATTTCACTGATGTTTCACAATGCTGTTTAACCTGATATAGTCTCCATTAGGGTCAGTTC
Source organism: Anolis sagrei (assembly GCF_037176765.1). NCBI lineage: Eukaryota > Metazoa > Chordata > Lepidosauria > Squamata > Anolidae > Anolis > Anolis sagrei. The sequence goes on from NC_090025.1 coordinate 169,390,367, forward strand.
TTCTGCCAAAGCCCACAGGACAATAACAATGGAAAAACTGCTGGAAGAAGGAGCTACAAGACAGCCACATCCAACTGCCTGCATTCACACTCCAGTCAGCATCTAGAAGCAATTCTTCAAATACCTGAAAAAACAAACATAATTTGTCTTTTTTTAAAAATTCAGCAAATGGCCTCTAGGAAACGCAGTTTTCAAAGCTTTGCCACAAAGGTATTTAAATGTCCTTGTATAATATGGCATATATACACATGACCACATAAACATGTGTATGTGTTGTGTGTGTGTGTGTGTGTGTGCCTGTTATGGCTACGTTTTTGTGGGCTACATATGGAAGAACCTCCTGAGCTGTGGTAAGTGAGAAAACCTAATTTAATCTGGGGAATTGTCAATTTGCATGGTTTGGTCCATGAGGTCACAAAGAGTTGGAAACGACTGATCTAATAAACAGCAAACAAGAGACTCACGGTAGTTTACAGAAATTGAAAGGAGGGGAGAGGATAGGGAAGAGAAAAAAAATAAAAATGAAGCTTTCACGTTGACTTTCTCTGCCAAAGCAAAAAAACAAAAAAAACAAACCAAAAACTCAGTGCTCCAACTTGACAAAATGAAATTATACTACACAAGGTGGTGTACACAAGACCCTTCAATTGATTTCATTTGGCACCCCTGCATAGATTTCTGTTGGGGACAATGATCAGAGCAAACAATGATCAAAGCAAAAGCAACAATAGAAGTGCTAAATCCCTGAAAAGCAGGGCAGCACTTGAAAGCTGGATCCCCTGCTAGAAATAAAACTAGATTTAGAAGCACTGGCATAGCCAGCTCCTCGTGTTGCTATGGCTAAAAGCCATGAAGATCAGGCCACTCATGGTATTCTGAACACTTATCTGACATACTTTAGTACGAGGCCAAGGAAGGAGTGGGTGGATCGGCCTAAAAATAGAAACTCACAGAGCTAAGACCTGAGCAGGTCAGCTCATGACCTTGAAGGTCTTTCATTCATAGAGTTACCATAAGTCAAAGTCAACTTGATAGCCAATAACAATGACATAACCTGTTGTATTTCAGTTTACCACTAGATGTTGCCATTTAGCCAAATTCACTCAAGTTATATAACAATGTATCATGTTTAATGATGCTATAACAGAAAGCTGTACATTTCACTCCACAGGTCTATCAGCAGCAATTGTTGTAGCATAACTTTAGGGAACTTTAATTCAGATTAATCCTCACAGAATTCACAAGAAAATATTAAGTAATGCTTACAAATACAGCTGATGGGTATTTATTCCAAAGGTGGACAATACTACAGGCGCTACTTGCAACAAAAGGCACTATTTGGAACATGATGTGCGACAAGACCAACACTTATATAAAGATACAACTTGTTCTATAAGTAAATGGAATGTGAGGCAACAATTGCCTCTGGGGTATTCAAAACATATAATAAAGACATCAACTGTAAAGGCCAATATCAGAAATACATCAGTTAGAAGAGTTAGTACCTTCATTCCTTCTTCCCAACTAATCCAAAGATCACCCCGAGTCAAAAAACAGGCCACAGCATGCCTGGCCAAATGGTGGATCCAGCCTTCCTGACGCAACTGGGTCATGATAGCATCAATCCAAGGGAACCCTGTTCTGCCTTCTGCCCATTTTGCTAAAGCTTCAGGATTCCTGTCCCATGGAATCTGCACACATATGGGATTGCCTTCCATTTTATCAAAGCGTGGATTGTTAGTGGCTGCTGTATAGAAGAATTCACGCCACAACAACTGCCCGTAGAGAGAAAGAGGAGGAGAACTGTTCTTTTTTACCTGAAAAATCAAAGCACATGAGAAACAATTTGACTTAATAATACTTAAATATAATTGTTTCTTTAAAAGTATTTGACAATTCAAAGTGGCCAATTCATACCTTTTTATACAAGTCTGTTAACTTGAAATAAAATAGGCGGCAAGACAAGCAGCCAAAACGTAGATAGGGACTAAGTCCTGTTGGACTTGCAAGAAGAGAATTGGCATTCATTCGCGGCCGTTCAAAGTTTGCTACCCAAGCCTAAAAAAAGAAGAAAAAAAGAAAATGTATATTTTAAGATCACTTTAAATAGATTTAAGGGGAGTAAAAATACTATCCCTATTAGACCATTTGTAAGTTTTGCTGCTTTATTTGGCTAAATCCAAGGAATCAGCTTACACAATGTGGTTTCCTCTTCCCCTTTAAACCTATCTGCATTTGATCCCCCAATGATTGGCTTGAAGCCCCCTTTCCCCCCTTGAACAGTGATTTCCAAGCTTTTTTGACCAGGAACCACTCTTCAACATTAGTACCAAAAGGGTTATGAATCCGTTCTTGATCAACTTTAGATTTGGTTTGGTTATTTGGGATACTGATTCAGAAAATTTCATTGGATAGACCACATCAGCTCTAGCTTCTGATACAGAGCACATGCCATCCAGTAGTCGCCATCTGGTCACCCACAGAAAACCATAATAAGCCTCGGCGCTATAAGAGAGTTTCGTGAGACCAGTCACTCTTGTTGCAAAGGTGTAGTAACGGTGAAGCTGCAGATCATATTTTAGTTCTTGCGGTCCACTGGTGGTCCACGGACCGCAGGTTGGGGACCACTGTTCTTGAAGAAGACTAGCCAAATTCTTTCTTATAGCAGAATGGCAGTGGTGTAATTAAATAGAATCCACAAGACCTAATATCAAAATTTCAGGCTAATAAACCTATTCAAATATCCATAGCAGGATAAAAGTCGACACAAAGCATGTGGAGAATGATATTTTGAAATCTAGAGCTTCTTCTACATGTAAATTCTCACAATGTTCCAGAACTCTGACAATCATAGCTCTGAATCATGTACAGGATGTGGCTATCATTTTGTACAGGATAAGTACAGTGAGTGAAACGACAACCAACTCCCTTTCCCATTTGTCCAAATTAGTGCTATCCTGAACATTTGGACAGGTCTATTTTTTCCTTACAGTTTGCATTTTACATAATTATAATTTGATATAAATGATAAGGCTTTCAAAACTATTATTTTAAAAAAGGTTAAACCTTGAAACATGATAAAAGCTGTTACTAGTTTATAATATAACTTCAAGGGATCTTTATTATAATGACAGCAAAGCTTTTTCAATACTCTGTAAAACATCCAGCTTTGTTTAATGAATATCTAGGGAAGCAAAGTTCAGCAACATACCTTTCTTTCTAAGTGTCTTTCCAATCTTGTAAGAGCTTCTGTTTCTCCACCTGGCCAAACAGCAGAAGGTAATCCATCTGTATCAAAACCTGCAGAGAAAAAAAATTATAGCTCCAAGTTGCCAAGTATCAGGAATGTAATTTGCCCAAGAGGAAAAATGTTTGATGACATCTTCATACTAAGAATCAAGGGTATCATGGGTAGCAAGGAAGATCCAACTACTAGAATTAAAAACTATAACTCCTAGGTGATGTTCAAAAGGTTTATGTTCCCTGAATGCCATTATTTCTTCAACCAAAATATGTTGAAGAAATAATGTATCCTATGTATCCCAAAGCCCAGTTACACTGTCATGAGCTGTCTACTTCCTTGCATGACAGTTTCACTTCTTTCCTAATGTTTCTTTTTTTTAATTTATTCATCTGTGTGGGTGAAAAACTATCTTATGATACGAGGTGTGAATCTGGGGGAAGTTCCTCGAGGAATGTGTTTGGCTGGTGCCATGGTTGCTGATGTGAGAAAGTTTTTGCTCTGCCTTCCTGACAGGATCTGACAAGATGCTACTTAATGGTTTGGTTTTTATTTTGGTTCTAGGATATTCAAAGCACAGTAGTGCTGAAAAGGAAAACTGAAACTAATCCAATAGTCTAGACTACGAGTAAAAACACGTTGCTCAGCAGTAACCACGGTTCTTTGAGAGATATTCCATGAACTTACAGAATTGGGGGCCTCTGCAACTGTACAATGCATCATTTGTAATAGATTTTAGCGCTAGTATGCAAGTGTTCTGGCAGTAGCCCTTCCACTGTTATCAGCACAGGATCAGCACTCAACCCCTCGTTTCCCTGGATGCCAAAACAGCAGCCAAGGAGCTAGGGAGAGCAGGACACTTGGAGAATGGAAGGAGGGTTGGTATTTATTTATTTACTGTATTTACGTACTGCTTTTCTCACCCCTGGTGGGACTCAATGTGGTTTCCAACATAAAGCAAATTTAAATGCCAAGCATAAATGTAAAAAACTAAGCATAAGATCACACAATAACATATAATTATGAATTAAAACTCTTAAAATCATGTTTTATAACACTCAAAGAACACTCTTTATAAATGTGAAAAGAATGCACCAAGCACTACTCTATCAATACTTGTAAAATGGGATACAGGGGTTTCTTTGAAGTCCTGTACTCATAAGATGAAACATCTCCGTGTTTCATCTTATGAGTGGATGTGGAGGAGACTGGTGGCATGAACATTTCTTAACAGCATATTTTGCACAACTCTTGGTAGGACTAAATAGCTGACTTAACTAAGATAAGCTCACTGCAGAGTAAGAAGTCTCAGTATGAACTGAGAAAAGCAAAAAATTGGGCACTTTTACACCAACATCTAATTTGAGCCTGCTCTGGTGCCCGGTACACCAGATCAGATCTATACGGAGTCCTCACTGGGATTCCCTGAGCTGCCTCAGAGGTGGGAGGGAGTCCCTGCTGCCCAGCCATACCAAACATGGCTTGGTGCCACTGGGCAGCTACCATAGGAGTCCCCCCGCCCCCCCCCGCCATTTCCTTTGTTTCATGCGATCCCCAGCTGCAACACAGCACCTACCTGCTCCTCAGTATTCTGCCTGAGGGAGAACACTGGTGAGCCGACAAAGAAGGAAGGAGGAAGAGCAAGAGAGCTCCCTCCTCAAACCCCTCCCTTATTTTTCGGTACATCAGAGCTCTTTATGATATCAGCGAGAGCACCAGGAAGAAAGTAGGTGCTGTGTCATAGCTGAGGACCATGTTGACATGGATGAGGGAGACATGGAGGACTACAATCTTGTGTCCCCGAGCTCCCTGAGGCTGGGGAACAAGGGATGGCAGTCAAGACAGTTGCAGCCACACTATTTAAAAGAACTGTTGAGGGGAAATATAATAATGACAAACATACCACATTCATAATACACTTTTCTAACAGATGCCTGTTTCTGATACTGTATTTTATTAAATGCTTTCTTTGTTACAAGATATAGTAAAAAAAAAAAAGACAGCCAGTTCCAGTTGGGAATCAATCCAACTGCCTTGACAGCCCCTAAATTGGGTGAAAGCCTGAATCCTGGAACAGGATTCGGTATTTTCCCCTGATTTAGGCTAACCTACATTAACCTAGATCAGCTCCCCATTTAAGTTAACCTGGATCAGTCCTGTGCAGAGTTTAACTGCTGCAGGGCTGATCCAAATCTGCAGTTACAAAGGTGTCCAGTGCAGATAAATTCTTTGTCAATCTGTCTTCTGAGACATTCTGATTTAGATAATCCTAGAAAATTAGGAATTTCACATTCTGCACCAAGAAAAAATTCTGCACAAAATTTAGTACATGAGGCTGCTTTATACAGTATCAGACTATTAATTTGAAATAGTGCTTAATTTATTAGCTCCTTGGCAGTTGACAAGAAACTATATAGGCAACAGATACGATTCTATGATACTGTTTATAAAAGCAATCCTGCATATACTATTCCAAAGATGTAGCATTTATTTCTTCATTTTATACAAGGAATCATGTTTAATTTCTTTGTTTACCTAGTTCTTCTAATGATGGTACGCCATACTTCTCATCATGGTCATCAGAAACTGGAGTGGTACACTTTGACATTACTTCTGCAGTGATGGTTTCTACAGGTATCTCCAGTGGTTCCATTCTACTTATTAAAGTCTGGAATCTCTTATAAGTAAGAGGTGGCTGTCCTCCATTTAATTCTATAATCCTAGATACAGAGAAATCAAAATTTAATTTGTTTAAAGAATATATAATGTTTAAATTGCAGTTGTACCTTTAATATGAGGTGACATTCACATTATAATTATCTTCATTAAATTCCTCAGAAAACATAAAGCATAAACGGTATAACAACTACAGTTCTAGTCAGATGTAAAAACATCAAGTATCAAAGTCAGAATTACCCAGGCTATAGTATATGTGATGTTAAAGTTGAACAGGAAAGAAAACTGTCAGGAAGAAATTAGACTCATTTAAAAAGTGGTGCTGGAAAAGATTTCCATCGATATCCAGGATGCTAAAACAAGGCAAATAAATGGGTCCTAGAGCAAATTTGACCCTAGCTGACACACTGGACTGTGGGCAGATTTTTGTTAGATTTTGAAAGAATTCTGTGTCTTCATCCTGAAATAGCTCTATAGGTGTACTATCTGTTCTTGGTGAATTATTCTACATTTCTGAGTTCATCTTCAAATAGCTTTTGTTTGAAGGCACACGTAATCATTTTTTCTCTTTTATATAGTTCCTCTATGTAGTACCTCTTTATTTTGTTCTGTTCATATAACGTGTTCTCCTATTAATCACATACCATACCTATTTTTTTAAATGTCCTTTTCATTTCTCAGATCCTGTGGAAGAAGTGTCTTGTTCTATTTATTTGCACTGATTATTTTAACATTTCTTTTTCTCCCTGTGCACAGATTGCTTAACAGCTGTATTTGGGATTCTGATCCTGTTTCTGTCAGCTTTTACATTTGCTTCTCATTTGCTTGTATGGATTTGAAGAGTTTCATTTAATGAAGCCCCCCCCCCCCATTTTTTAACTTCTTTTTCAGTACAGATGGTGTCTTTTTTGGATTTTTCCCTGACAATGGCCCTAGTTTCAGTCTGCTTCCATTTCCATCATACTCAGTAGTGCAAATCTGTTCATGACACATTTTTAAAATTTTGCAGGGATGTCCAGGTAGTATTTTGACACTATAATGGATTTTAGTGTATTTCTTTAGCTTTACTCTAATGTTTAGTATTAGCAGTTCATAGTCTGTTCCACAATCTGGATAAATCTTGTTTTTGCAGAAACAATAGAGCTTCTCCATGCCCTGTTTCCAATTATATAGTTTATTTGATGTCTATTTTGGTCATTTCCCTATGCTGACACACATTTGTCTTCAACTCTTTAAAGAAAAAACGACTAGAAATGGAAATGTTAAAATTGCCTGATATATGATCCATTCATTAAACTACTAAATTATTTTATGAAACAATGCAGTTTTACACATTAGAAAGTTTCCATGGAAAAAATATGAATGGAAAAAGTTGGTTTGTAGAATATTTTCTGGTCAATATCATTATTATTTATGTGTAATGCATAAAGCCCAACAGTGAACACAGCATTTTCTCCTTTTCCCTTAGAAAACTAGCAACTTACTTGTCTAGCTCATATAGCGTGTGTGAAATCCGTACAATGACCTCCACTCCCGCTTCACTAGCCAACTTCTTAATTGCGGCATCTCTTTCTTTCCCAAATGGTTCAGAATCATATTCAATAGAAAGTTTTGCGATGTTCCATTCCTGTAGTTTTGAGAAAGAATAAAACTTTTTTAAAAGGCAGTTGTTCTGGGTCACAGAGAAAAAGAGTAACAAACCTTTACTCTTAATCTATAAAAGTGATCAACTGTATTAAGTAGCAATGCAAGGGCTTCGTGAATTTTATATTTCTGCAACTCGAGTCAGCTACCCACAATAAATCTGTTTATGAATGCCAAAAATATGTGTAATCTATATAAATAAAAATGTAAATGCCCATTTGTTCAAAACCTTAAATCTCTCAAAATATTTAACTGATTGCTTTGAAATGTTGACACAACATAGCATTCAAATAGGCGCATGTTTTTATATTTCTTTCTTTAGGCCCCTTCCACACAGCTGTATACAGTCGACATAGAACTGGGTGACATGGCAGTCTGGACACAAATAACCCAGTTCAAAGCAGACATTGTAGATAATCTGCCTTGATGTTCTGGGTTCTATAGCTGTAAGAAAGCGCCCTAAGTCTACACTGACATATAATCCACTACAAAGAAGACACTGTGGATTATTTGCCTTGATATTCTGGGTTGAAGATGTCCTCATTTCCTGCATTCCTATGATTCCAATGGATATGCCATTTCTATTTAAGGGATTGCAATTCCCAATTTGATTGGATTTTGCAATCACCTTTAACAAAGTTCAGGGCCAATCTTTAGAGTTGTGCGGTTCAGATCTAGACACGGATTGCTCCTCACATTGGCAATTATATGTTGCGTGTTCTAGAGTCAGCAAACCAGACCATCTCTATATCTGCATAGACAGTGGGACAACAACAAATATTGTATACCCAAAAGCATTGTGAAATTAAATATATTAGAAACCCGCTCTTTCTCTTTTCTTTCTTTTCCATTTAACCAGACTGGGCCACAGCAACGCATAGCCAGGTACAGCTAGTATCTAATAAAACCAATAGCTTCTTTTGTCTGAAAGTTGAAGCTAAAACTTTACAAGAACCAAAAATGCCTCCAAAATAAACATCTGATCAAACCACACCTCAGAGATTTTGCAACCACACCTTTGATTTTCCCTTCCAAGTTGCTTCTAGGAAAGAGGAACTGACCAAATACATGGATTTAGGCAATATATTTGACAAGTATTAAGGGAAATGGGATAAAAATAAATTACATATTCTTTGGTTTGAAGGGTTTCTGTAAAACAGAGTTCACAGATTTATAGACAGAATGCAAAGTAAAGAACAAAAAGAATACAAAGAATATACTGCCTATAAAGACCTAAACGGTTCCAACCCATCTTACCTGTCCAAACAAATCTCTCCCTATGAACCATCTAGGAGTTTAAGAACAACTGGGGAGGCCTTGCTCTCGATCCTGCTTTCTACACATGCGCGACTGGAAGGGACAAGAGACAGGGCCTTCTCAGTGGTGGCCCCTCAGCTGTTGAACTTCCTCCCTAGGGATATTACATCAGCCCCTTCCCTCCTGACTTTCCGCAGAAAAGTGAAAACATGGCTTTTTGAACAAGCCTTTGGGAACCTAGTGCAATAGATAAACACGGAACTATGTGAAAATGAATACTGGAATGGCTTATATGATGTTTTTGGATGACGAAGCTAATAGTGAAGGTAGTGGTTTTATATGTTTTTAAAGATTTTAATGTATGTATTTTAACATTCTGTTTTAAATGTTTATTGTAATTTTTACATTGTTTTAATGTCATCAAATAGCTAACTATGTTGTAAAGCCCCCTTGAGTCACCTTCAGGTTTGAGAAAGGAGGGGTAGAAATATTGTAAATAAATAAATAAATAAATAAATAGAGTTGCACTGAATGACTTAAGAGAATGCTAGAGAGAAAATTATTCTAAACATTTGTAGGTCCTCCACCATGATTCCATGATTTACCTCTGGAGGAAGTTAACCACAGAGTCACACTGGAAGGTCGATAAATCTTAGAGAGTTATTTTCTCAGGTTGAAAAAAAGGGTTTCTTATTAGAGGTTTTCCCATTTTCACAAATGTTCTGTTCCCCAACCCCAGCAAATAATGGAGGGATAACGTGATTCACTGAAATGTATTTTTATTATGCTTATTATGTTTTAATGTTTAACTTATGTTTTAACTGATGTGGTATGTTTTAAGGCACCATGGAGGTGCGATTGTAAGCTGCCTTGAGTCCCCCTCGGGGTAGAGGAAGGGGAATATAAATAAGGTAAATAAATAAATGTGTGCATGATATACAGAAGTATCACAGAAAGGGGGAAAAGGAAGTATATTGTAATGAAACCATGAATAAAACTTCAGAATTTACCTTAAAGAGCCTAGGAAACACATCTGCAGGCTGTCCTCGAATGACAAATAATCGAGAATTTAACTTCCGTAAGTTTGCATCCAAATCTTCAAGACACTGAAGCAGAAACCTATAAGAAGACGATGAAAGAGATGAACAGCTGTTTTCTCTAAAGTTTGTCTCAAGTCCAATTTGGTGACAAAAGTGCAATGATAACGAAGTATGATGGTAGTTAAGATTTTATTTTGTGAATAAATGTAATGCACAGTCCAATATTTGCACAGCATTTTAAGTGCTCATATATTGAGCACAATCATTACTAATACTCACATCCACTATCAAAGGTTGAACAATAATGCAAGTCTGGATTTTAAAGTCAACACATTGCTTTAAGGCTACCTGAATGAGTATGTAACTTTGGACAATAAAACCTAGCGCAGCTGTTCCAACTTCTCTGAAAGGAAGCTCATTAAATAGATATTGTCCTGATAGTTAAAGTGAGCAAAACAAGATATTAAATATCCAGATTCAGGCCAGCTCCTGAACATGCATTCTTTCAGTAATCAATGATGTATCTTGTCTAATATTAAATCAAATTTCCACACTAAGGTATATTCATTGAAATAATATCCCACCTTTCTCTATAAAGGGATACTCAAGTCATTTGATACATATGCCGAACATGAACAACCAAAGCTCTCAATAATACAGTTTTATTATAATACAGGGCTGGTGATCTTGCAAAAATTAAGATAGATTACAATTATTTTAGGTCCAGGACATATTTACCTTTCTCATTCTGTACTCAATTTGTACCTAGAGAACTTTGTGTCTTGTGGGATTGGGGGATCAGGGAGGGTATAAAAAAAAGGACTGAAACGCTATGAAGAGAGAGATGGGTTGGGGGGAGAAAGGGAAGGGGGTCTACGTTGTTAATTGCAGCAATAACATAACATACTTATGTCTATGTTTGATGTATTTATAGTTTTAATTGGTTTTAATCTACAGTTATATGTTATTGGTTTAGATATGTTGTAAAATTTTTAAATATGTGAGGCATTGAATTTTGCCAGTTATTATATTTTAAGCCACTTTAGTCCCCCCAGGGGTGAAAAAAGCAGTATAGAAATGCAGATAATAATAATAATAATAATAATAATAATAATAATAATAATTAGGGTGCATCAATCTATCTAGTAAGTTTTAGCATGATTCAACTTTTTGTAGGGGTAATGATTAATCTCCTTTGCTACACTAGCCCACTAGGTACGTGTCACTCAAGTGCAAAGAGTCTGTACACGCCCATTGTACTTTTAAAACCATACAGAATAGAATAGTAGACACACTGGTTTGCATCAGACAAACACCAAAATCTATAAATCTAGAAGGATTATAAACATAATTTCAAATAGAAATAAAATCATTACCCCAAGTTTAACCAAATGTCACCCACATTTGGCACTTTGTTAAAATCCAACAGAAACACTGTTTGTTTAAATAAGCCAGTCTAGCATACATGTTTGAATTTTCCTTCCAAGAACATAACAGAATATGTAGTCTCAGAATGAAATGCTTTTGCTTTCCTCATCCATCTGCAGCCTTTTTATGATCCCGGACATTTGTTTGTGGGAGTTGGTGTGCCATGCCTTGCAGAGTGATGCAGACAGAAAGAGAAATTAGCAGACCTTCCCACTTATTATATAAACAGAGGAGCGACACAAGATCCAAGCCATACTTGAAGAGATTGTTATAACTGTTTTATGCATAACATGTGTTTACAAATAATTCTGTGTCCTCTATTTCCCTACTTATCAGGAACTTATCAGGAACAGTCCATCTTACACAGCTGCTGGGAAAAGCCAGGAGTTGCAGACTGCCTTGAACAGTCCTACCCCCTGGGAACAAGCTCTTCTACTGCTACCTGGTCCTGGTTGCCAGGTAACACATTTCAGAAAGGAACATTATCTCTGAAGGCTACTTTTCAAGAACATCACCTCAAGTTGTCCCTTTAACCAAACAACAGTTTAGAACAAGGGATTGGATATTTAATACCTTTTCCACTGTCTTTTAAAATGAACAGAAACATTTTTTCAGCCACATCGATAACTTACTTAAAATTGTAAATGAATAATGGAGCAAAACCATCGTTATAACTAAGATGTTACCATACATCATCTTCCAGCAGTTGTAGTGGAATCAAATGAGAGAACACATACCACTCAAAATTCAGAGGAACTCTTCTACCATTTTGTAAACACATTTTTCTCATACATTTGCACTTATTGTTTTCAGCTCAGAATGCACCTAAAATACAAATTTTCCTGCAGATCTCACAGATAAGAACAATAAAAGTTATCTGAAACCATTCCAAAACATAAGACATTTTGTCTTTCCAGAAATCATCTTGCAAACCAGTAATCTAAGCAGTTCACATTCAGATGGTTTTCCATTTCTTTCTTTTTATTTTTTTTTTCCTATTCTGTTAAGTAAATACAATATTTGGCACAATCAACATCTTTGATTTGAACCACTTAGGCTACTTTAACAAGGGCAACTACTAACACCTGCAAAAGACAAGTTGTTCTTGTACTTAAAGTAGATCAACCCTTAATTTCTTCAGCCACTCACAGGAAAGGCTATCTTAATTCAAACATCTATTTGTCAAATGATGTATTTAACTTTTTAAAGGAAAGAAATTCACTGTTAACTACCATATACACTGGAAGATAAATAAAGTAGATTGTAATACTAAATCAATGATGTAAGCAGAACCCAAAGATGTCAGTAAATTCAGAGAAAATGGATTACCTTGTTAATATCAGTCCTGCTACTCAGAACCAATATGTACTTGTGGAACTCTTAAGCTGATTAAGCTCAGACAGGATTTAAATGTTTTGTTCATTTCACAGCATCTAATAGCCACACACGCTTTTCATCAAAGTAAGTTCAGGTGTTTTGTTGCATTAGTTCTAGCCTTCTGATAAAATAAAACATTAAAACTATTGAGTTTTCAGTATAGACAGCTTAATTTACCTGAATGCAACAAAGGAGATGCAAGATACGCAAGGATAATTATATAGCAGTGACACTTGGCTGGCCACATTTTACATGTATGGGAATTGTACTGAAAGTAGTGCCCATGTGCCATATTCTCTGAAACTACTGATCCAAATGTGATGATATTACACCACCAGATATAGTAATTCTTGCTGCATGACTGACATAATTTCTGCATTTATGAGTGCTGCTTTGCCATTAGATATGAAGAGAAACAAAGAGGAGCAATTGAGTTCTTGATCAAAGAAGGATGTACTGCTGCCAACATTCTGAGAAGGCTCAGAAACATGCATGTTGAGCAAGAATTGATTAAAAGCATGTGCAAAGATAGATGTGCCCAAAAAGAGTTTGTCCAAAGAGGATTTTATGACTGTGTTCAAAGGTGATGCAACTAATCACCATTGATATAGAGACTATTTTAAATAATAACATTATAGACAAATAATTACTTTACCCATGTATGTAGTAGTGTATTTCTCATGTTGTTAATAAAAGAATTATGACCTGATATGCACTCTTTTCAGAATGATACAACTGGCTGTGCATGAAATCTGATTCAGTGAACAATAATCGATCAACTACAGAAGACGAGCATCCCACTTTTGCCAACTGATGTGTGGGAAAGATAGTTTAAAACTTGTCTTTGAGATTATGAGCAAATTGCAATTTTCAGTTACATTCAAATAGGAAAAACCCTTCTAAATTCTTAATAGAAAACTGTTCTAAACACTTAAGCATTAAAATGGATCATAATGCTATGTGTTGTCTAACCCATGGCAGAGGATGCTAATTTCAGCAGGCTTAATTACAAACAGTTCACGTAATTAAACCTCAGTGGTCTGAGCCAAGAGTTATAATTTTGAAACAATCATGTCATGTGACAAAACTGAAATTGCTAATTTCAGAGACAAACAAAAGACAGCACTAGCAGTCTAAATCTTGCAATCCTCCTTCAATCTAGATTCTGCACATTTTCAACCTTGCTGTTTTGTCTATTCATTCAATATATACAAAGAAAAACCAGCACATATAATGCCTCTGGAGAACCCCATTCAACTACACAGAAAGGTAAGATACAGCAATAAGTCTTCTTCTGCTGTTACATCACAAATTTATTAATATGTATATCTATTTTGTTTACGTAGAGAATAGTGTGTATATGCAGTGGTGGATATATACTGTTTGTTGTGTAAAGTCCTGATACAAGTCTATCAAAAGCACGTGATGGCTGAGCCAATCACCATTTCTCAGCTTCAGCAACTTCTGTTTATCATAGTAAAACTTTCTCTAAAAAGCCAGGATACAGTAGAAAAAGCTCTACTACTTTGCATATTATCAAATGACAACGTGTTATACTTCATTTATTTATTTACTTAATTTGTATACCGCTTTTCTCCGCCCAGTGGGAGAAAAGTAGTATACAAAGTAATATAAATTACTTTGTGCATGAAGTCATGATATAGACATATATTGAACCATCTGCAAGAGCAGTATGGTGTAAAACAACTCTTAAAAGTTAAAAAGTGAGAAAGCGATGCAAGTGTCCACCCTGAATTTTAGACCATCACTAGGAAAATTGTTTCCTTAAAAATTATTAAGTTTCTGAGTAACTACATCTTTATTTGGGTTTATAACAACATATGCTATCATCGGAAAATTGGCACAATCAGTTTATCGTAGTTCAGATTAGAAATAATTCATTTCTTGTTGCTCAAGGAATAATAATAATAATAACAATAAATAAATAAAACTTTATTTATAACCCGTCCTCTCTCCCCACAGGGACTTGGGGTGGTTTACATAAATAACAAAATTGGCAAACATTCAATTAAAAAAAACAGATAAACAACAATCAAAGCAAAACATGAAATCAAATACATTAATGTATCTTATGGACAAACTGAAGTCAAGAATTAAACTAAATAAATACAACACATACAAATGATCAAACTGATTAAAACACTATACATTAAAAACACAATGTAATATATCATGTCTGCAAGCTAAGAAAATCACTAATATAGCATACTGCAGCAAGAAAAATGATTAATAATCATTTTCATACAAAAGGGATGAAAGCTCAGCTGAGAAATCACGCACAATTTAATCTTCAAGGCCCTCAAAATCTATGGTTTTTTTCTGAGAAGTCACCCAATTTAACAAACGTGTGTGTGTGTGTGTGCATATATATATATATATATATATATATATATATATATATATAGTCTGTGTACAACTCTTAACTGGTTTCCTTATATGATTTCCAAAGGACTGTTTCAATATGAATCAACAGAAATAGTTTCTCAAATAGGTCGTTGCTGTAGCAACCAGCAGGCTGTTTGTGACAGGGAGTAGTCCAATGACCTACTTTAAAGATCATGCTACGACACAGTTTCATAACTAGAATTTCAAGTCCGTCACTGCAGTATTTTGATAAGATCATTGTGCTTTATCAGTCCCAAAAATCAAGACATTTGAAGGAAATTTGGAGGGGGAGGGGCATCAGTGACACATAACTTTTTTTTCCCAAAAATCAGGATTAAAAATTATGTTCATGACAGCAGGACCCAAAATAAGACAATATTTCAACCTAGTGTTTCAGCTATCTCCCATGCACATATGATCAAGAACAATTTAAGAAGAGAAACATTTATTGTTTAAATATGGGAAAATATGATATTTATGTAAAGTATTCTTACTATTGACTAAGGCACACATTCTCCCTTTCTATGACATAATAAATCAAAGTGCCATCAAACAATGGAATAACATTTTTACTATTTAAGCTGTAGAATTTTATTTATTTATTTATTTAGCATCAAAAGCATTGCATAAATTAGTGTAAAACTGATAAAAATAGAAGGAGCACAAGTGGCTAGAAATCTTTTGAATAAAAACAGGCAACAGCAACCACAACTGTCTATAGCCTCCAACTGCTCTTCCTCTGTACACTAGGCAGGACATTGCAGACAAGCATACAGATACAGAGTTGTCTGTTAAGCTCCACAGTCGCACGAAGTGGAGGATTCTTTTAGGCAGTGCCATTTTGCCAGGTTGCCTTTTGATCTGCCCACTTCACTTGCGACTCTGTTCAGGGACTTCCAAGTTACCCATTCCTGGTTTGTCCTTCGAGGCAGACCCTCGTGGGAGGCCATCCAATTGGGATTTCCTGGTTTAGCTGCCTACAGGGATAATCTTGCTGTTGCTGGAGGAACGTTAAGAGGAGTGGTGGTTCTCATGAAGCTTTTCCTTGTTTTGAGTCTACTGGGAGGAGGCTGATAGCCATGCAGTGGATGGCTTTCACAGTGTTCAACCTTATTTTTCTCACAGTTAGCAGCAATTTCCCATCGCACATCGGGGGGGGGGGGGATGCCAACTAACTTATAGAGTTTATCAACAGGTGCAGGATTAAGACATCCTGTGATTATTCTGTATGTTTCATTCAATGCTATGTTCACCTGCTTCGCGTGGGCAGACTTGTGACAAACTGGTCAGGCATACTCGGCAGTTGAGTAAGACAAGGCCAGGGCTGATGTTCTTCTTAATTTTGCGCCTGCACCCAATGTGCTGGTATTAAGTTTGTGCAGGGTGTTATTGCATGCAGCTACTTTGTGCTTGGTGTTCCTATAAGTTAGTGTTCTATCTAAGATGACACCGAGATATTTAGGTGTCACCTTTCCAGGTAACTTTACATTTTCTGTTGGCTTCATGGTTCCATAGGTGGAAAACACACACTTGTGGCTTGGCAGGGTTAGGCTTTGTAGTAGCTGGAGAGATCTTTCAAGGCGTTAGTAAGTTGGATTTCGACTGTTTTAAAGTCTTTTGATTGTGTTGTTAGGCCAAGATCAACAGCATATATAAAGCTCTTTGTGAGTGGTGGCTGTGGCTGATCATTAGTAAAGGCCTAACTAACGATTAGGCCAATGGATACTCCACCACAGACATCAGAAGACCTGCAAGACTGAGAACAAGCCATGAGAGGAAAGACAAAGATCCACCCAGAGGAAAAGTGTTCGTGCCATACATCAAGGGAACCACTGACTGCATAGGGAAGCTGATGAGGAAACATAATATACAAACAAGCCACGAGAGTAAAGACAAAGATCCACCCAGAGGAAAAGTGTTCTTGCGATATATGAAAGGAACCACTGACTGCACAGAGAAGTTAATGAGGAAACATAATATACAAACTATCTACAGACCCACTAAGAAAATCCAACAAATGCTACATTCAGCAAAGACAAGAGGGATCCTCTCACCTCTGCAGGAGCCTACCGTATACCATGCAGCTGTGGACAAGTGTCCATAGAGACCACCAAACACAGCGCCCAAACACGAATCAAGAAACATGAAAGGCACTGCAGACTACTTCAACCAGAGAAGTCAGCCATAGCAGAACACCTGATGAACTAACCTGAACACAGCACATTATTTGAGAACACAGAAATGCTGGACCACTCTAACAACTACCATGTCAGACTACACAGAGAAGCCATTGAAATCCACAAGCATGTGGACAATTTCAACAGAAAGGAAGAAACCATGAAAATGAACAAAATTGGCTACCATTATTTTAAAAAAATTCTAAATTTATAACAGTAAATAAAGAACAACATGCAAAAACAAGGGAACTCCAGACAAGAAACAATCAGGGACAGCTAATCACCTCTCATCAAATGATTCCTCCAGACAGTAAGAAGCCACACCTTGAAACTGCTAGGCCATTACATGCTAATCAAGGTGGCTAATTGAGACATTCACACCTAGCTCCAACAGACAAGAGTTCCTTCTCCCAATCTGGACATTCCACAGATCTATAAACCCCATTTTCTTAGTTTTTAACACACCTCACAACCTCTGAGGATGCCTGCCATAGATGCAGGTGAAACGTCAGGAGACAATGCTTCTGGAACATGGCCATACAACCCGAAAAACTTACAAAAACCCACGTTAAACAAGGTCGATGCAAGAACGCTGACTTGGGGTAAACCATTATTTTTCCTCTTCCATCTACTTTTCCTGCCTTGAAACTCTATGTAGAAATTAGTTTTCCAGGAGGGTCTGCCCAGTATTTGTAAAATCATAATCCCAGATAATATGGTAGACTTTCTGCAGCATTTTCCTATGTTGCACCGTGTCATAGGCTGCCATAAAGTCAACAAAAACTGTTCCAGTAATGCAATGTTTCTCATATCCTTCCTTGATGTGCTCTACAGATTAAGAATTTCGGCTGTATAGTTTTTCTCTGGTCTGAAATCTGCTTGTTGTGTAATAAACTGGAATTCAATAACAGGTCCTAATCGATTTAGTAGCATCCTCTCGTATACTTTATATAGATGACATAGGACCAAGACTAGCTGGTAGTCCCTGGCAGTGGAGGCATCTTTGCCAGTTTTTAAAGATTGCAATAATCCTAGTTTTCCTCCATAGTCTGGGAATCTGTTTGTGTGCCAAGCAGTGGTTGTAAATTTTCAAAAGCCAGTTTTCAGCTTTGGGGCCCAAGTGTTTTATTTATCCCACCATTAGGTTATAGAATTTTGCTTACAAACTGTCTTAAGCTTGGGTTTTCATGATTTTAGCCTCAAACTTCAAAATTAACATATACAGAGAATTCATCTTTATCATAGAATTGTGTGTTGGGGGGAGGGAAGAACTTGCATTCTGTACTTATTCTTAGACTTTAGACTTAAAAGGCCAATTTCCCAATAATTACATCTCATCTTAAACATATACAGGTACAATCAAAGTAGTAGGTCAGACAATCACTTGGACAAAAAGTGATGTATACCCATTTATTCTGTATTGTTTGAATGGTCTTCCTTAAACTGGTGACACTTGAGACCCTCCTGGTGTTGACTGGGAGGAGGCCAAAATCAGTAAGTATTTGGACATATTCACACACTCATAAAATTTCAATTTAAAAGGAGACATTTGCATCCCCTTTCTTAAACAACAGAGAACTAGAGTATGGGAAGGGAGGTCAAAGTATGAACAACCCCATAACAACATCTGCTGAGGCTGGCATTTCTCTACCCTTACTACAGAAGCTGTTTTATTACAGGAGTGTCATCAGTGAAGTCTGAAAAAACATTTAAATCTCTCTCTCTGTCACCCTGAATATTGATCAATCACTATCCCAGTATTTTCAGTAAAAGTATCTTTAGTTACAAAAAAATATTTGTGTGATGTTATGTACTGTGGCCCTTGTGTATTGTGACTGTATTTATTACTGTGCAAATGTGCATATCTAAATTATAAATCAGAGCCCCCGATGGCACAGTGGGTTAAACTACTGAGCTGCTGAATTTGCTGACCAAAAGGTCAGCGGTTCGAATCCGGGGAGCAGGGTAAGCTCCCGCTATTAGCCCCAGCTTCTGCCAACCAAGCAATTTGAAAACATGCAAATTTGCCAGCCACATGACCTTGGAGGAATCTACAGACAACACTGGCTCTTCGGCTTAGAAATGGAGATGAGCGATCCCCCTGCCCAGAGTTGGACGGAACTAGATTTAATATCAAGGGAAAACCTTTACTTTAAATGATCTATCAAATGTTTTCATGTCCTGGAAAAGTGCTGATTTACCCAGCACAGAATGTTCCGTCACATACACGTGCCTCAGTGTCAGATGAACCCACTGAGCAAGATGACTTACATACACAGCAATTGTGCTAAATAGGACCTTGGTTCATAGAATCATAGAATCATAGAGTTGGAAGAGACCTCATGGACCATCCAGTCCAACCCCCTGCCAAGAAACAGGAATATTGCATTAAAATCACCCCTGACAGATGGCCATCGAGCCTCTGTTTAAAAGCTTCCAAAGAAGGAGCCTCCACCACACTCCGGGGCAGAGAGTTCCACTGCTGAACGGCTCTCACAGTCAGGAAGTTCTTCCTCATGTTCAGATGGAATCTCCTCTCTTGTAGTTTGAAGCCATTGTTCCGTGTCCTAGTCTCCAAGGAAGCAGAAAACAAGCTTGCTCCCTCCTCCCTGTGGCTTCCTCTCACATATTTATACATGGCTATCCTATCCCCTCTCAGCCTTCTCTTCTTCAGGCTAAACATGCCCAGCTCCTTAAGCTGCTCCTCATTGGGCTTGTTCTCCAGACCCTTGATCATTTTAGTCGCCCTCCTCTGGACACATTCCAACTTGTCAATCTCTCTCTTGAATTGTGGTGCCCAGAATTGGACACAACTGATCTCCACTAAGAATATGTAAACTTTGAACTGAATGGTAGTTATAGGATCACCTTATGATCCTGGACAAGAGAAGTAAATCCTCAAACAGGGATTTACATGCAAGGATGAATAATTATGGTAGTTTTCTCTCTACCATAGAAGAAAATGAATATTCCTCCACAGGATTCACCCTCTTTGAAGATTCTGAAGTGTTGCACATTATTCTGTGGCCAAAACATGTGGGGATTTGTGCAAAAATACTAAAGGGGGGGGAGGTTAGAAAAAAGATTTCCTGCATAGCATGTGTTGTTTTTGTTTGTTTGTTGTTGTTTTTTGCATAATAACAGGTTTTTCTGTACAGAAAATAGGGGGGGTGGGGGGGGATAACTCTCCAGTTTTCTTGGTTAATTCCCTGCAACTGTTTATGATTTTTCAATACCCACTACAATATGCATTTTTGACAAGAGATTAATGGATTTTTTCATCCTTATTCTCCACAGTATAACAAAAGGTTTTATCTAGTAGCCAAACAAGAGTTTGGATTTTTATTTTATTTGCCTTTATGTGAAGTATCTTGGCACCATCAATGTAGTGTCGTAATCGGATTCTTATGCAGCTAGACAGAAACATGTGCCAGGCAAGGCTGTCCTGAGCCTCTCCCAATACAGGTTCAACATGTTACAGTTCAATTTTGTTTCTCATACTACATTTAGCTTGCTGCTAAATTGTCAATCCGCCACCCACAACTTTTAGATGGTTGTAGGTTAGAGGAAACAGTGCAGGATACTTTCTACATTCTAGATGACCTTGATAAGAATGCATTTGATACAAAAGCTTGCTCTTGGCTTTCCTGAAGCTTATTAATTCTGGTAATATGCAGTTATGTTTGCAGCTAATCACATGTGGTGGCTTACTCTTTTGAACACAAGCAGATCTATACCTAAAAGATTCCTTTCTTGCTCCAACTTTTAAGCTGGGAAAATTTCTCAGATGATCAAAATTGTGTGGTCATCTATTAGGGATGCCTCAACTGTGTGTTCCTGCAAGGCAGGTGATTGGATTGGGTGGCCCTTTTGGTCTCTACAAACTATATGATTCTATGGGGATAGGTCAGAAATAGACAAAAAAGGGGGTCCATTTCTTGGCAAAATTAAAAATTATGGTTATGATCTAAAAAACTCCAACTGGTTTATGAGCCAACCTAAAATTTAAGAACTTCAGGGGAGGAATTTCTCCCAGTCCCATGTTGTCACAGATATGGCCAGTGGGGACCTGAGAGATAAGGGAGGTCAGGTGGCCCTCTCTCTGCCCACTTTTCAAAGACACATGAAAACGTTTGCATTTAAAGAGATTTACTATTTTTAATTATATCTCAGAATGTGCCTACCTGTGTTGTTTTAATGTAAGTTGTGAGTTGCTTTGGGTCTAAAGAAAAGCAGGATATAAACTAACTAACTAGAATGAAAGGGTCAAGATTTTAACTATGTTTGAGAAACTGTTAGGAGGGGAAAAATCAAATTGTTGATATCAGTTTTATGAAAGGGTAGTAGCAGAAGATAGTAATATAGTTGCATTTGATTCCTGACCTCCATACCTACTTTAGGAACGGTGTCTTCATACCTGGCTATTTTCCCCCAAGGTATTTTAAATGGAATCATCAGAAATAACCAGTCCCTTAAATGACACTGGATTGTAGAGGGATCTCTTCATAAACAGTGTCAGATCCTGAAGTTCTCATCTATGCTTCAACAAAACAGAAGCACAGCTAGTAGACAGGAAAACAAGAATTTCCCATTGTGGTGCTTAAACTTTGGAAGAACTTCCCTCCTAGATTGAATGGATATTCTCTAACTTCTTTTAAATAGGTTGAGTCAGTTTTATTCCAAATACTGAATACTTAGCACTTTTGGTTAAGCAATCTGCTATTAAAGATATTTCCTTGATACAGTCTAACTGCTTTTTTGTTTATTTTGTATTGCTTTCTGCGATTTATATGCTTGCAAACCTTCAAGAGTTAGATTTTGACACAGAAGGATTAAATACAAATGATCTAATTAGACCTGCTCATTTGATAATAAGCTGTCATCACACAATATCTGGCAGTCTAGTGTTCTTTGGTCAAGTTACAGTTGTTCTCTATTTTGTAATCACACATTTGGTTTATTACAATGCTTTATGTGTGGGGGTGCCTTCATAAACTTCAGCTGGTTCTAATCAGTACAGTGATTCCTTAACAGTAACTAAAAGAGCTGTCTATCAATAACTGTCTTATAGTCAAATTCGATTTACCTTTATGTAAAGTATTTTGGGAGGGAGAACAGAGAACAGAGGGAGAACAGGGAAAGTAGTCTTAAACAGGCAATTGAGCTGAAGATGCCCCCTGCTCCTCAAGACCACTGAGATCAGGAACATTCAAGCTCCCTCCCTGAGGAGAGTAGCAAACTGTCCTCCCCCAAATATCCGCTCTGCTCAGTAGCATTTTGTCATTAACTGCCTTACAGTTTCCAGGTATAAATTATATTAGTGGAGAATGAACTAACAAAAATGTTCCTTACTTACATTTTTCTTTACTTAGGCCTATGAATTTGATTGCCAACCACATTTCATCGCATAATAGTTGTACCCCCATTTCCGTAGTGGATAAAATTGGACTTTTAATTCTCCTTGGATAATAGTCGCACACTTAGTTCACTTGCTTGGGTGAGTAAATGAAGGACAACCCTTGCTTTCTAATAATTCATTGTACATTAGTTTTGTTTCATGCCCAAACTTATTAAAAGTATTGTGTATAAAATTATATTCAACCTATGTGTATAAGGTATATGTGACACATTCAGTTTGTGTTAGATTTTGGATTCCATCTCCAAGATCTTATTGTATGTATACAAACATTACAAATCTGGGGGGGAAAATCCAAATCCAAAACCTAATCAAGGGATGTTCAACCTGTACTCCTCTCCCAAATGAAATACACAAAATGTATGTCCATCAGAAACCTTTGACTCACAAGAACAACTAAGATTAAAGAGGGCCTTAGGTGCCATTAAAAAACCAAACAACTGAATCGAGGCAAAGCCCATGTGAGATAAATATTTTATTTTTATCAGATGAAGAAATTTAAACATTAAAATGAAGAAAATAAACAAGAATATTGAATCACGTACAAAGGAAAAAATAGTAATGAGAAAGCATTGAGAGGCAAACAATCTGCACAATCCTTTTCTTACAGAGGAGAAAGACAAACTGAGATGAAAGAAGACATGGTGGGCTGCAACATGTACCATACGGAGGAGCAGTAAGGTTCTCGCCAAAGCTATTCTGCACTGTGAGTGAACAAAGACTGAAAGAATAAGAATTTCTAACATTTCTGACTATAACCAAGTGATTTATGGTAATGGCCACACTAAATTCGTTGTTTCAATAATTAGTGTTAGTCTTGTTGCTTGCAGCAGCAGCTTGAAATATTATTTGTTTATTTATAACCTGCTTTTTCTCTCCACAAGGAGACTTTGTAAGACTTAAAAACAAACAAACATGAACTCTTTCTCTATGCTGCTCAGACTTCCCATTGAGTTTGTTGCCCCATAGTATTCCACCATGCATCCTAATGACTCCAGATTCAAATATCCTCAAATATTTCTACATTTTCCTATTGTGGGCAAACACTTCCGTCAGTTTATGTTCTCTTTTATTTACATCTGACCAAACCTTCCTTTTTCTAGAGGAAGAAGAAGAAGAAGAAGGGGAGGAGGAGGAGGAAGAAGAAGAGATGGAGAGAGGAACACTTTTGTAACTGAGTGAGAAGGGGAATAACATGTACTGGGATCATTTGATTTTATGGGGTTGTGGGAGTAGGGAACAGTGAGAAGTATTAAATATTGAGATTTTAAAAAAGATAGACATATCAAAGGAATGAAAATAAAAGGGCAAGAATTTTAAGTTAAGGTATATGCAGATGACATGGTGGTCATCATAGAAGATCCCATAAAGAGCATACCAAATTTGATGGGAATAATTAGTAAGCATGGAAGTGTGACAGGTCTTAACATAAACAAAGAGAAATCAATATTTTAAACTAAAAAATCTTTCAAAAATAATGTTGATAAACTGCAGAATGTTTCAGAGTGCAAGGTTACAAGGAAAGTTAAATATTTAGGAATATGGATAAGTAATGAAAGTAATAATTTTTATCAAGATAACTATGGGAAGGCTTGGAAGGAGGTTATAAAGATCTGGATAGTTGGCAAAGGATTCAACTATCCTGGTTAGGAAGGAAAGCCATGCTAAAAATGATGGTTTTACCAAAAATGCTGTTTCTATTTCAAAATTTACAAATAATTAAGGGAGTGAAGATTTTTGAAAAATTAAGGAATTGGTTATGGAATGGGAAAAAAGGCTAGAATTGCATTTAGAAATCAAATAGATGCAAAAGATAGAAGAGTATTGGCACTTCCAGATCTTAAATACTATTATGAAACTGCAGGCTTTAGTTGGCTAATGCTAATGGACTGGAGCAAATTAGAAAATCAAGCCTTACTTAGTCTAGAGGGGCACAATCTGAGATTTGGTTGGCATGCCTATCTACGGTATGGAAAAGAGAAGGCTAATTAAGATTTTAGTAGGCACGTCATAAGATAGAAAAGATACAAGGGATGGAGCAGATAATTCCTTTATGGTTGCGCCTTTTGGAAGCAGTGTTAAAACCAACATACAATGAGGAACTGAGAACTTATAGGGAACATCGAATTGAAGAAAAGGACAATGAAAACTAAAAGGGAGAGAAAGGTTAGGGATAAATGACTGGTTTCATTATCATCCATTGCAGGATATATTTAGGAAAAAACAAACTGGGTTTGCTAAAAAGAAATCAGAATTGGAAAATATTCTGGGGAAGAAAATAAAAGATTGATCTCTAGGTTATCCAAGTATATCTTAGAATATAATTTGGAAGACAATAGAATATAATTTCCAAGACAGATGAGGGGGGATATTCCATGCACCCAGTTTCTTAGCACATAGACATTTTTTTTTTGCTACATTGCCTTTGAACCCTCTACCACCTGGTCTGTGTATATAATTAGAAAATGGAAGAAAAAGAGTAGAGAACCTATGCTTTGCTTTCCAGTACACTTAGAAATGGTCTCTAATTAACAAGAAATAAAATCGCAAAATGATCCCACCATTTCCAGTTTTTAATTTTGTGTGTGCTTATTTTGCTTTGATGTTCTGATGGAAAGTGTGAACATATGTGTTGCTAGGATGTTTTGGAAGCAGTGGATCTCTGAGTATCACCATTTTTCTTTCTGGAAAATTGGGAGTCTTGACAATTTCAGATATCTGGGTTGATAATTTTGGCTCATATAAGATCTATGCCTTGAACTCATTTTCTGGGGTGGATTATCCATTTTTCCAACTAGTCAGGATTGGCTCATCTGTCTTCTTTGATAGTGCCCAAACTGCCCACAACAGGTGTTCAATTTTTCAAGACTGTCAATGATCCCCAAAAGGATTGGGAATCCCAGTGTAATGTCAGGAAGAGTCATATGTCAGCAGTGCATCCACACTTTAAACAGTGCAGAGGACTATCTGTCTCTCTTTATATTAAATATTAAACCAAAATAATTCCATTTTAACAGATTCAAAAATGACAGCTAGACATTTAAAACAAGATAAACAGAGCCTTATGATCAGTGTTTTGCAGACTGAAAGTAGGCAGGCTCTGTTAGCCCTGTTCCAATTCTTTCTTTTTTTTTTAATACCCTTTCTTTTTAGCCAAGGAAGTGTATTCAAAAGCAAAATTATACAGTGATAAACTTGAGTCAACTTTAAAGTGTTTATATTATGAACACTGTAAAAGTACTCAAGGAAAGGGGACAAGAGAAAGGAGGTCAGTGATACCATGTGACAAGCCTGACTAGCAACTATGTATGGTGTGTCAGTAGGGCAACTATAGATAAAACTCATTTTAACATGTTTTAACATGAATTTTCCCACACATCTCACTGCATCAGATCCAGCATAGCATAAATTTAAAAACTTTTCCTATATTTCATTATGCACATATCCTCATGATATTACATGATGCTTTCACTGTTTTATCTATGTAACTTGTAACTTAACTGTTTTAGATATAACTCAACATAACTTGTAAAGTAAGTTTTAAAGTATTGAAAGGAGGCTTCAAATTAATGACATACACAATTCATGATATGTAAATCAGAAGACCAACTTCCTTGCTCATCCTGGATCCTAAAAGGAGTTACCGGCTAACATTCCACTATTGTTTTTATTTATAAACAGAATGTAGATCACAACATTGACACCTGTCAAACTGTTAAACTTTCCCTCAGAACATGCCACACATTCCTGGATAGAGCAAAAGGCCCTTACCTCTGTTAAATAATAAAAAGATCATTTTAATTGGGCAGAAACAAATGAAGCTGCTTTAGACTGAATGATGCCACTTATCTATCTGGCTCAATTGTGTCTGTACTAATTGAAAGAGACCCTTACAGGAATTTGCAAGGAATGGAAGAAGAAGGAATAACAAGTGAGGTCCTTCAGTGGAGAAAGGCTGTAAAACCTTCTCCAAATTTTCCTGCTAGGTGGATACCAGCTTTTAATGCTCACTAGGTTATACTAATCTATGAGCCTGCACTCAGAAACATAAATCATTAATATAATTTAAGTGTTCAGCATTTGTATGGTAATAAACACATCTAGCTATAGATAGGAAGTTCCAAAACTTGATTCGAACTCAGCAGCTTTTGGCTAGTCTCTTTCACTGACATATCCTGAGGTTGGAAAAATAAATTTGGTTTTGATTGCGAAACACTCAAATGAAGGTATTTGGTACAGCAACAGGAGAGGACTGCGTATGCAACTGCCTCTATGCTGCCAGCATCAGGAAGAGTCTGGAATGAGAACCATTAAGAACAAGTCATAGCAAGAAAAAGGAAATGGGTCAGCTGCATGACCGCATATATAACCAAGTGATGACTCAGTGTCTATGGCACAGCAAAGGGTAATGAGCGAAAATAAGACCTCATTCTTGAAGCCCATCGATCTTAGCAAATGTGCAAAGAGTATCAGGGAAACTTTTGGCTAACTGCTTTCCCAGCTGCACTCAAACAAGGTAATTGGTATATCTGCATTGTAGAATTACTGCAGTTTGACCCAACTTTAATTGCTGTGGTTCAATGCTATGGAATGCTGGGAAGTGTAGTTTCGATAAAGTCTTGGGTCTTCTCTCACTAAACTGCAAACCCCAAGATTTGACAACATTGAGCCATGGCAGTTAAAGTGGTATTCTATTGTGGTTGTTTGTGTATGAGGAAGGGGCTTGTGCATCCTATGCATCTGGAGCAGTGGTTCCCAACCTTTCTTTGACCAGGGACTACTCTCCAACATTAGTATCAAAAGGGTTATGAATCTGTTTTTGCTCAACTTTAGATTTAGTTTGGTTATTTAGGGTGATGTTTCAGAAAATTGCATTGGATAGACCACATCAGCTTTAGTTTCTGATACAGAACATATGCTACCCAGTAGTCGCCATATTTAATAATCTTCAGCACTATAAGGAGAGTTTGCGAGACCAATCTCTCATTCCAACTGTGTAGTAACAGTGAGGCCATAGATCATATTTTAGTTCTTGCAGACCACTAGTGGTCCACGGACCACAGGTTGGAAACCACTAATACGGAGTCTCTGACCTGTGGCATCAGACTACAGCTCCCATTACTCCATTTTAACTGGCATGACCCAATGCTATGGAATACTGGGTTTTGTAATCTGGTGAGGCACCAATGATTTTCGGCAGAGAAGGTTAAAGATCTTACAAAACTGCAAATCCCAGTTTGTTATTGGTCCATTTTACAGTGTATTACAGGCATGGGCAAACTTGGGCCCTCTGGGTGTTTTGGACTTCAACTCCCACCATTCCTAACAGCCTCAGGCCCTTTTGTTTTCCCCCTCAGCCGCTTATGCATGTTTTCGAACTGACAAGTTGGCAGAAGCTAGAGTAACAGCAGGAGCTCGCCCTGCTCCCCAGATTCGAATTGCCAACCTTTTGGTCAGCAAGTTCAGCAGCTCAGCAGTTTAACCCACTGTGCCTCTGGGGGCTCCACTATAATTGTTGTGCAAAATCGAGACTTTCTTTATAGATATCGATCTATGTATAGTTATAGATCAGAGCGTTCCATAGTGTGTTGTGACACATTCATCTGCCATAAGATGTGACCCCCCGCCTATAGAACACACTCCCAAATGAGGTAAGATCTGCTCCCTCCCACCTGGCTTTTAGAAAAAAATTAAAATCATGGTTCTGGTACTAGGCCTTCAGACTGTAGACGTATGTAGCATTTTAGAGGGATGTTGACTGGAACGGCAATTTGACTGACAAAACTGTTTTATTGTTTTAATGCTTGTTGATGTATTATTTTAATTGTAATTTATGTTTAATTGTGGTTTTACTATTGTAATTGTTTGTATTGGCATCGTATCGGTGCCCAACGAAAGGCATTGAATCTTGCCATTATTTATGTGTAAACCGCTTTTTGCCCCGGTGAAGGGAGTTGGGACTGGGTGGCCTTAAGTATTTTCTATTGCTCATGGGGGTTCTGTGTGGGAAGTTTGCCCCAATTCTGTAATTGGTGAGGCTCTTTGATTGTTGGTGAACTATAAATCCCAGCAACTACAACTCCCAAATGTCAAGGTCTATTTCCCCAAATTCCATCTGTGTTCATATTTGGGCATATGGAGTATTCGTGTCAAGTTTGGTCTAGATCCTGGATGTAGGTAAACTACAACTCCCAAACTCAAGGTCAATGCCCACCAAATCCTTGTGTTTTCTATTGGTCATGGGAGTCCTGTGTGCCACATTTGGTTCAATTCCATCGTTTGGTGGGGTTCAGAATGTTCTTTGATTGTAGGTGAACTATACATCCCAGCAACTACAACTCCCAAATGACAAAATCAATTTTTTTGAGTGAAGGGCATACATTGGGTTGTTAGGTGTACACTGTCCAAATTTGGTGTCAATTCGTTCCGTGGTTTTTGAGTTCTGTTAATCCCACAAACGAGCATTACATTTTTATTTATATACTAGATGTACCCGCCATGCTTTGCTGTGGCCAACCTTCCCTCTTTCCCTTCTTCCTTCACTCCCTCTTTCCTTCCTTCCTGTCATTCCTTCTCTTCTTCCTTCTCTATCTCTTTCCTTCCCCCTTTTTCTTTCTCTTCTGCTGTCTCTTTTCTTCCTTCTCTCTTTCCTTTCCTCTCTTTCTCTACATCTTCCCACTTTACTTCCTTCTTTCCTTTTTTCCTTTCCTTCTCTAAGTTTCCTTCCTTTCCCTTCTTCTTTCCCTCCCTCTTTCTCTCCTTCCTTCCTTCTCCCCTTTCTTCTTTCTTTCCCTCCCTCTTTCTTCCATTTTTCTGTATTGTCATTTACCTTTTCGTCATTTAGCTTTTTTGGTGCTTTTTAAGTCCCTTCTGCTGTGTTTTTCAGTGTTTTTATGAGTGAAGAACATACATTGGGTTGTTAAGTGTATTGTGTCCAAATTTGGTGTCAATTCCCCCAGAGGTTTTTGAGTTAATCCCACAAACGAACATTACATTTTTATTTCTATAGATTATTATTATTATCCTAGGCAGGCATGTAGCCGGGTGTGGGGGGGGGGGGGGGGGGCTTGAGGGGCTTGAGCCCCCCCCCCCCCCGAAATTCTCATGGTGGTTCGCAAAAAGGCCTTACTGGTGCATTATTTAAACTGTTATGTTTATTCATATCATGATCTGATCACCATACTCAATATATCCCATATGCATGGGGGTATTGGGGTAACGATACAAAAGGTTGGAGCCCCCAGTGGCGCAATGGGTTAAAGCACTGGGCTGCTGAGCTTGTTGATCTAAAGGTTGCAGGTTCGATTCTGGGGAGCGGCGTGTGCTTCCACTGTCAGCCCTAGCTTCTGCCAATCTAGCAGTTCGAAAACATGCAAATGTGAGTAGATCAATAGGTACCGCTCCGGCGGGAAGGCAACAGTGCTCCATGCAGTCATGCCGGCCACATGACCTTGGAGGTGTCTACGGACAACCCTGATTGGATTGCAATCATTACATATCCTACACCCCTGTGGATTTTTATTGGTTTTATTGTAACTCAGTTGCAGGGCCGTAGCCAGAAAAAAATTTTGGGAGGGGTTGAAATTTTCGCAGGGGGGGTTGAAACCTGCTTCCTAGCTCACGCTGAAGTAAAGAGCACAGCAGAGGGCAGAGCAGCCTTCCATAGCCTGCAGCTCTGCGCCTGTCAACCACCTCCACCAAGTCTGGCCTCCTTAATGAGAACATTCAACACACACATACCCAACTTGGTTGCTTCACTACATCGGCTATTGCTGCAAGTAATGACAGTGTGAATAAATTGTCAGTATTTGCCTGAGATAGTGCTTGCAGTTCTGGAGGGACTCTTAATTTTTTGCATCTCATAGACTTAGCATGGGGATTTGGTTAACCAGTTAAAATTCATGAGTAAACCAGTTTTTTTTAAAAAAATCTGAAACATTTCGGGAGGGGTTTGAACCCCTAACCCCCCCCCGCCCCTCGCTACAGGCCTGCTCAGTTGTATGGTGTGCTTATGTTTTGTTGTTGTACACTCCTTGACATGAGCAGCGGCATGAAAATATATTAAGATATCAAGATGAATGGTGCTCCATGTGATCATGCTGGCCACATGTCCTTGGAGGTGTGTACGGACAATGCCGGCTCTTCGGCTTAGAAATGGAGATGAGCACCACACCCCAGAGTCAGACATGACTGGACTTAATGTCAGGGGACTACCTTTACCTTTACAAAAGGTTTGCTAGGGTAGACCCTCTTTCACTCAGACTCACCCCCCCCCCCAATTGAAATCCTGGCTACGGGTCTGATCCTAGGACTGGGCCAGCTTAAGCAGCTGAGGGGGGGGGGGGGGAGGCCCAAGGCGGTTAGGAATGGTGGGAGTTGAAGTCCAAAACACCTGAAGGGAAGGCTCAAGCTGGCCCAGGCCTGTGATACACAATGCTGCTGTGTTGATGGGCTTAAGTGGCTGAGGGGGAAAAGAAAGGGCCCGAGGGGGTTAGGAATGGTGGGAGTTGAAGTCCAAAACAACTGGAGGGAAGGCCCAAGCTGGCCAAGGCCTGTGATACACAATACTGCTGTGTTGATGGGCTTTAAGTGGCTGAGGGGGGGAAGGAAAGGGACTGAGGCTGTTAGGAATGGTGGGAGTTGAAGTCCAAAACACCCGGAGGGCCCAAGTCCACCCATGCCTGGTGTGTTGTTGTTCTTCATTCGTTCAGTCGTCTCCGACTCTTCGTGACCTCATGGACCAGCCCACGCCAGAGCTCCCTGTCGGCCGTCACCACCCCCAGCTCCTTCAAGGTCAGTCCAGTCACTTCAAGGATGCCATCCATCCATCTTGCCCTTGGTCGGCCCCTCTTCCTTTTGCCTTCCACTTTCCCCAGCATAGTTGTCTTCTCTAGGCTTTGCTGTCTCCTCATGATGTGGCCAAAGTACTTCAACTTTGTCTCTAGTATCCTTCCCTCCAGTGAGCAGTCAGGCTTTATTTCCTGGAGGATGGACTGGTTGGATCTTCTCGCAGTCCAAGGCACGCTCAGAACTTTCCTCCAACACCACAGCTCAAAAGCATCGATCTTCCTTCGCTCAGCCTTCCCTAACGTCCAGCTCACACATCCGTAGGTTACTACAGGGAATACCATGGCTTTGACTAGGCGGATCTTTGTTGCCAGTCTGATGTCTCTGCTCTTTACTATTTTATCGAGACTGGACATTGCTCTCCTCCCAAGAAGTAAGCGTTTTCTGATTTCCTGGCCACAGTCTGCATCTGCAGTAATCTTTGCGCCTAGGAATACAAAGTCTAGGTTCTTGTGGGTTTTATCGGGCTATAGAGCCATGTTCTAGAGGCATTTCTCCTGACGTTTCGCCTGCATCTATGGCAAGCATCCTCAGAGGTAGTGAGGTCTGTTGGAATTAGGACAATGGGTTTATATATCTGTGGAATGGCTGGGGTGGGGCAAGGAGCTCTTCCCCGCTGCAGTTAGGTGTGAATGTTTCAGCTGATCACCTTCATTAGCATTTGAAGGCCTGGCTGTGCCTGGGAAAATGTTCTGTTGAGAGGTGTTAAGATGTGCCTGGTTGTTTCCTCTCTGCTGTTTTGCTGTTGTAATTTTAGAGGAAAGGGCCTGAGGCTGTGGTGGGAGTTGAAGTCCAAAACACCTGGAGGGAAGGCGCAAGCTAGCCAAGGCCTGTGATACACAATACTGCTGTACTGATGGGCTTAAGTGGCTGAGGGGGGAAAGGAAAGGGCCTGAGTCTGTTAGGAATGGTGGGAGTTGAAGTCCAAAGCATCTGGAGGGCCGAAGTCCACCCATGCCTGGTGTAGACCCAATATAATACAGCTTAACTGCGTCCAATGCGTCCTGCACTACCCACACCGACCTAACGACGACACCCAAACTATTTCGAGGGAAACAGCAGGCTACTTCCGAGTGTTACATAGTACCTGCAGCAGCGTTGTATAACCAGGCGGCGCCGCGCATGCGCACACTCCCGGGAGAAAAGGGAGATTTAGAAGCGGGGGGGGGGGGGCTTGCTTACATAAAGTAAAAAGATGAGGGAAGGGCTGCCACTCACCTCCAGCGGTTGATGCCGACGTTGGAAGAGCCGGCGAACCAGGGGTCGAGGATGTAGACGCAGCGGACGCTGTCGGCTCCTTGGATGACCTCCCTCAGGGCCGGGTTGTCATGGAGACGGAGCCCCTTGCGGAACCAGTGCACCGCGTTCACCCCCATCACTGACGAGAGGCAGCACAAGCAGGAGAAGAGAACGGTTACAGCCGAGGAGCGTGGCTCAAGTCGAAGCCAAGCTCATGCCGCCGCTGAGCGGGGAAGAAGAAGAAGAAGAGGGCCAAGAAGCGACGAGAAACCGCTTTAAGATCCCGTGGAAGCAGCGGCCGCGGCGGTGGAAGCAGCGGCGACGGTGTTGGGGGCGAAACGCATCCCTCTCGGATTGTTTTCCTTCCTCAGCGCCCCTCCTGGGTTTCCAAACTGCCGCCCCCTCCCTCTCCTCCTCCTCTTCCACTCTCTATTCCTAATTAATTCCCTCTAAATAGCCGTTTTTTTCCCCTCAGAGGAAAGAAGAATGAAGGGGAAATAACCCAACTTCCTTCCTCCCTTGCCGCCCGCCCTGTGACTCGAGGCAACTCGTCCCAACGACGGAAGCCGCCAAGCTCCGCCCTTCCTCGCCCCTGATTGGCCACCCCCGCACCACGTGACCGGGGGCGCCTCACGTTTCTGAAATGTGTTTTTCCTGCCTCGTGGAGGGAGAGGGATGGTTATGCAGGTCTTCTTATCTATGTAACTAATGAGATTGCCGTACAGGATGGTATAATACAATATAGTAATATATAATACCAATATTGTGCTATGCTAATAATAATACACTATATTATTTATACACTTTATTGTGTATAATAGGCAAATAATAATAATAATACACTTATGTATAATAGAAATGATACATAATAAAGTGTATAAATAATATATAATATAAAGTCTATTATTATTAGCCTATTATACATAATAAAGTGTATAAATAATATAAAGTCTATTGTTAATATTAGCATAGCACAATATTATATATAGTATATCATTTTATTATACATAAAGTGTATAAATAATATAAAGTGTATTATTATTAGCATAGCACAATATTATATTATACATAATAAAGTATATTAGTAATATAAAGTGTATTATTATTAGCCTATTATACATAATAAAGTGTATAAATAATATACAATGTATTATTAGCCTGTTATACATAATGTATAACATTATTGAGGGCCCCCGGTGGCGCAGTGGGTTAAAGCACTGAGCTGCTGAGCTTGTTGATCGAAAGGTCACAGGTTCGATTCCGGGGAGTGGCGTGAGCTTCCGCTGTCAGCCCTAGCTTCTGCCAACCTAGCAGTTCGAAAACATGCAAATGTGAGTAGATCAATAGGTATCGCTCCGGCGGGAAGGTAACGGCGCTCCATGCAGTCATGCCGGCCACATGACCTTGGAGGTGTCTACGGACAACGCTGGCTCTTCAGGCTTAGAAATGGAGATGAGCACCACACCCCAGAGTCAGACATGACTGGACTTAATGTCAGGGGACTACCTTTACCTTTATACATAATGTAGTGTATAAATAATATAAAGTGTATTATTATTATTAGCACGTGTGGACCATAATGACGGATCTTGCTAAAGATCGATGCTTTTGAGCTGTGGTGTTGGAGGAAAGTGCTGAGAGTGCCTTGGACTGCGAGAAGATCCAACCAGTCCATCCTCCAGGAAATAAAGCCCGGCTGCTCACTGGAGGGAAGGATACTAGAGACAAAGCTGAAGTACTTTGGCCACATCATGAGGAGACAGCAAAGCCTAGAGAAGACAATTATGCTGGGGAAAGTGGAAAGCAAAACGAAGAGGGGCCGACCAAGGGCAAGATGGATGGATGGCATCCTTGAAGTGACTGGACTGACCTTGAAGGAGCTGGGGGTGGTGACGGCCGACAGGGAGCTCTGGCGTGGGCTGGTCCATGAGGTCACGAAGAGTCGGAGACGACTGAACGAATGAACAACAACATTATTATTAGCATAGCACAATATTATATATAAATAGTGTATCATTCTTATTATACATAATAAAGTGTATAAGTAATATAAAGTGCATTACTATTATTATTTGCCTATTATACATAATAAAGTGTATAAATGATAAAATGTATTATTATTAGCATAGCACAATATTATATATAAATAGTCTTTATATTATTTATACACTTTATTATGTATCATTTCTATTATAATAAAAATGATACACTATTTATATATAATATTGTGCTATGCTAATAATACATTTTATATTATTTATACACTTTATTATTTATAACTGGCTAATAATAATATGCATTATATATTAGTTATACACTTTATTATGCATAATAAACATGATACACTATATATAATATTATGCTATGCTAATAATAATACACTTTATATTATTTATACACTTTATTATGTATAATTGGTTAATAATAATACACTTTATATTATTTATACACTTTATTATGCATAACAAAATGATATACTATTTATATATAATATTGTGCTATGCTAATAATAATACACTTTATATTATGTATACACTATTATGTATAATAAAAATGATATACTATATATATAATATTGTGCTATGCTAATAATAATACACTTTATATTATTTATACACTTTATTATGTATAATAGGGTAATAATAATACACTTTATATTATTTATACACTTTATTATGTATAATAAAAATGATACACTATTTATATATAATATGCTATGCTAATAATAATACACTTTATATTATTTATACACTTTATTATGTATAATAGGCTTATAATAATAATACACTTTATATTACTAATATACTTTATTATGTATAATAAAAATGATACGCTATTTATATATAATATTGTGCTATGCTAATAATACATTTATATTACTTATGCACTTTATTATGTCTAATTGGCTAATAATAATAATAATAATATACACTATATATTATTTATACACTTTATTATGCATAATAAAATGATACACTATATATAATATTGTGCTATGCTAATAATAATACAGTTTATATTATTTATACACTTTATTATGTATAATAGGCAAATAATAATACACTTTATATTACTTATACACTATTATGTATAATAAAAATGATACACTATTTATATATAATATTATGCTATGCTGATAATAATACACTTTATTTATAATATATTGTATTTACATCTAATATTGATAATAATATAATGTAATACAAAATATTTATTTATTTATAGAATTTTTTCAGCCCAAAGGCAACTCAGGGCGGCATACAGATTGGCAACAATTAGATGCCATAAACATACATACATACATATCAATTAAAAACATCTAATATCACATAATAAAAATCCATATAAAAATCAATTAAAACTATAATAATTAATGTGTACCAGTTCAACTCCTTAGCCATTTGCATTGTCTAATAATAATAATAATAATAATAATAAAGCCTGAAAAAGTTACAGGTGTATATATGTGTGTGTATATATATTTGTGTGTGTATATGTGTACATGCATATTGTGTACATGTGTGTGCTTGTCTATATGCATATTTGTGTGTATATATGTATGTGGATATGTATGTGTATGCATGTGTATATGTATATATGTATGTGTGCATGTATATGTGCATGTGTATATGTATATCTATGTTTGTATGAATGTGTGCATGTGCATGAGTGTATGTGTATATGTATATAGGGTGTATTTGGGGGTATTTAAGTCTGTTCCACTGGGGTTTTGTGTGTGTGTGTTTATGGGTCATGGACACTCGTTGGACTATTAGGTGTCTTGTGTCCAAATTTCGTGTCAATTCGTCCAGTGGTTTTTGAGTTATGTTAATCCCACAAACAAACATTACATGTTGATTTATATAAGACTAGCCGTCTCCTGCCATGCCTTGCTGTGGCCCACTCTGGTGGTCATGGGGGTTCTGTGTGGGAGGTTTGGCCCAATTGGTGGTGTTCAGAATGCTCTTTGATTGTAGGTGAACTGTAAATCCCAGCAACTACAACTCCCAAATGTCAAGATTCTATTTCCCCCAAACTCCACCAGTGTTCACATTTGGGCATACTGAGTATTTGTGTAGAGTTTGGTCCAGGTCCATCATTGTTTGAGTCCACAGTGCTCTCTGGATGTAGGTGAACTACAACTCCAAAACCAAAGGACACTGCCCACCAAACCCTTCCAGTATTTTCTGTTGGTCATGGGAGAACTGTATGCCAAGTTTGGTTCAGTTCCATCGTTGGTGGGGTTCAGAATGCTCTTTGATTGTAGGTGAACTATAAATCCCAGAAACAACAAAATCATTTTTTTTTGAGTGAAGGAGATACATTGGATTGTAAGGTGTCTTGTGTCCAAATTTGATGTCAATTCGTCCAGTGGTTTTTGAGTTCTATAGATAGATAGATAGATTAGATAGATAGATTAGATAGATAGATTAGATAGATAGATTAGATAGATAAGACAGATAGATTAGATAGATAGATAGATTAGATAGATAGATTAGATAGATAGATTGACTGACTGATAGATTAGATAGATAGATAGATTAGATAGATAGATTAAATAGATTAGATAGATAGATTAGATAGATAGATTAGATAGATAGATAGATAGATAGATATCCCCCTTTTTCTCTCCATAAGCATGAAACCATAAGGGGGGGGACGACATAAATAACAAGATTCCAGAGAAGGCGGGGTATGTTGAAGCCACGCCCCTTCTGCGCGGAGAAGTACCCGGATAAGCACGGGGCTTCCATGGAAAGGTTTTTTTTTCCCCCCTCCAAGTTTTGAAAGCCAATAGGAAACGGGCTGACGAGCGCGCGCGCGAGAGCGAGAGAGAGACGCGAAGTTGGACAGCGCGAGTGAGCGCAGACGGAAAGAATGTGCCCTGGCTCAAGAGGAGGTTTAGTGCGCATGCGGGATGAACAAGGCGAGACAGAATTATCATCCGCCCTTTGCTGTGATCGCGCCTGCGCACTTGGGAGGAGATTCCTCCAGTAGCTGGACCTCAACAGGCTTTGTAGTTACGCAGCTCTTAAAAGCAGGCGTTTATGTAACTGAAACGCAAGAGGCGGATCCTTTTCGAGGGACATTCTGCTCCTTTCTCGCTTCTCCACCCACGTCCTGCGTGGGTTCCGTGTCTGTAATTCTAGGACTATTCAAGAACCATGTATTCCTCTCCCTCAGTCTTGAGAAAACTTGGGCCCGCCAGGTGTTTTGGACTTCAACTCCCACAATTCCTAACGTTTGAACTATTGATTAGCAAGCATGAGTTTCTGAAACGTCACAATTAAGAGCAGATTTTCTCTAAAAATCCATTATCTCAGAAGGTTGTCTGGAAAATATTAAAAGTGGATTAAGCACCATGAATCATGAATGGAAAAATAAATATTGTATAATGTTTGAGCTTTGATATGCAATACTTAAAGATACTGGGCCCCGTTGTTGCCAAATTTGGTCACAAGATACCTACTAACTAACCCAAGGAGCAACCATCACTCAAAAAAAAAATGATTTTGTCATTTGGGAGTTGTAGTTGCTGGGATTTATAGTTCACCTACAATCAAAGAGCATTCTGAACTCCACCAGCAATGGAATTGAACCAAACTTGGCCCACAGGACTCCCATGAGCAACAGAAAACACTGGAAGGGTTTGGTGGGCATTGACCTTGAGTTTGGGAGTTGTAGTTCACCTACATCCGGAGAGCACTGTGGAGTCAAAGAATGAAAGACCGATTTGATATGCAATACTTAAAGATACTGGGCCCCTCATAAAGAAGGGGCCGTTGCAGCTGCTTCTATAAAGCTATAATATTATATTATATATAGATATAAGGGAACCCCAACCCCAAAAGTTAGGTTCAGCCTGACTAAAGTCCCAAACAGTACCCAGATTCCCTCTGATCACTTTTTCCCAATGTTACCTTTCCAACATATCCATTGACCTCCACTTCGAAGCTACTAGTAGATGTTATTGGATAATCACTGGTCATATATATGACTCAAATCAGTTTCCAAAATATTCATGGCAAAATTTAATGCCTAACACATATATAAAAACCTAGCATAAAAGCAATAGTAACATATAACTATAAATTAAACTACTGAACCATATTAAACAGAAAGCAACTTAAAACAACATTTACTCATTTAAAACATAGAATTAAAAACATATTCATATAAACATTAAAATCACATAATCCAGAAATCATATTCTGAGACTTTCCAAATGTTGATTCCACATAATCCTGTTCGTTTCTTGCACTGCTTACCACCCAAAGTCTTGGTCCCACATCCATGTCTTTATGAAGACTAAGAGGGAGGATGTTGATCTAATTTCGTTAGGGAGGCAGTTCCACAGACAAGGGGCCAGCACTGAGAAAGCCCTGTCTCTCATCCCCACAACTTTTTCTCTCGTACTCACAACTTCATGCATTTAAATATACAGGCACATTTCTTGTTATTTTAAACTTTAAAACATTTCAGTTTGCGTCTTTAACTTTCAGTCTTTATCAGACTCTTCAACACTATGCAGCTCTGTACAACTCTCTTTCATAACTGTCTACTTCCAACTGTTCTAAACAGTCCCTGATCTGGTCATGTGGTCTGCAGCCCCTCCCACAACCTCAAGAACATAGAGTTAGGAAAAACTGCATTCCGAAGAACACATATACACTTCAGTAAATAAAACAGCATATTATATTCAGGCAAATCACTAAACAGAGGAGGCTTGAGAAGGTAGCCTATTTCCAACAGATGTTCATAGCATAGCAAACGTGGGCCCTCCAAGTGTTTTGGATCTCAACTCCCACAATTGCTAAGTGCCAAGTTTGTCCATGGTTGGCATAAAGGAATACAGTTTGTTACCAAGAAATGCTATCATCACTTTGATTGCGCTTGGGAGCCCCCGGTGGCGCAGTGGGTTAAACCACTGAACTTCTGTGCTTGTTGACCGAAAGGTTGGAGGTTCTGATCTGGGGAGTGGCCTTGAGCTTCCGCTGTCAGCTCAAGCTTCTGTCAACCTAGCAGTTTGAAAACATGCAAATGTGAGTAGGTACTGCCCCGGTGGGAAGGTAACGGTGCTCCATGCAGTCATGCAAGCCATATGACCTTGGAGGTGTCTACTTACAACGGCTTAGAAATTGAGATGAGCACCAACCCCTACAGTCGGATACGACTGGACTTAATGTCAGGGGACAACCTTTACCTTTACCTTATCCATGTACTGAAGGAGAAAC
This sequence comes from Anolis sagrei, assembly GCF_037176765.1. NCBI lineage: Eukaryota > Metazoa > Chordata > Lepidosauria > Squamata > Anolidae > Anolis > Anolis sagrei. The sequence goes on from NC_090025.1 coordinate 169,430,350, forward strand.
TCCTTTTGAAACCAACGTGACTTGCTTCTGAGTAAACGTGTATATGATTGCACAGATGTGATCAGATGGGTTGGAAACTAAAACTTGCATAAGCAGGACTAGGCTGCTGTCCTATAAAATCAAGAAAGCCATAAAATTGATTTTTTTTAAAATCCAACCTTTAATCACTAGGCTTTCATCTATATTCTTGACTGCCACAACTGAGAGAGAGAGAGAGAGAGAGAGAGAGAGATGTTTAGTTAAAATAGATAATCTGCTAATCTTTAAATTAAAATCATTTTCTTTTCCCAGGTCTGAACACTTGCAGCAGGTTTGCCTTTACAGCTTTCAGATTGAATGAGTCTCAGTCCTTTGGAGTATTTACTCCTCTGTATATCGTTTGTATTCCAGAATGCAAATAAAGATAGCCGGATATGGCCACCGCACAGTGCAAACAGCATGAAATGTTTTAATTGCTTGGCCAGCACTATAATACTTTGGTTTTGATTTTTAAATTATGGTTTTAAATGACTTTTTGGCATTGTTGTTTTTAAATGAGTCGTTTGAGACCTTAAACAACAACTATCACGCTTTCATAAATGTGCTGGTCTTTCAAGTGTCCCAAAACTGGATCTGTGTGTGTATTTATTTATTTGTATATCCCTGTAGCAAACTAACATAGTTACTATACTGGAAGTTTTTTTTTCTATTTAAGATACTATTTATTTATTTTCTCCATTTGTAGTTAAGATTGCAAAAAATTATCTGGTAAAACTAGACTGGTTTTGCGAACAGTATCTGGTGATAGTACTTCTCTTCACAGCATGAAAAGCTTTCCTCCCAATTTCTACAATTTGCTGCTGAAGGGACAGGTGGAAGCCAAAGCAAACCTATTTGTAAAGTAGTGGTTCCCAACCTGTTTTTCACAGGGACCACTTTGATCAGGGAACACTCTCCAAAATTAGTAGTAGAGTTACAAATCCATTTTTGGTCAACTTTAGATTTGGTTTGGTTATTTTGAGTGCTGATTCAGAAAATTGCATTGGATAGACTACATCAGCTCTAGTTTCTGATATAAAACATATGCCATCCAGCAGTCTCCATCTGCTCGCTCACAGAAAACCATATTTAATAATCTAGAGCTGATGCGGTCTATCCAATGCAGTTTTCTGAATTAGCACCCCAAATAAGACCAGGAACAGGCCTAAAAATAAAAACGCGAAGAAAAAAATTGTTTTCGATGGGCTGTGTTATTATCCGTAGTAGTAACAGTGAGGCCGCGGACCATATTTTAGTTCTTGTGGACCACTGGTGGTCCATAGACCACAGGTTGTAAACCATTTTCTCCTGGTGAGGACAGAATACATTTTAACCTTTTAGCGATCATATAAAACAGATTAAGACTGGAAAGAATCAGGGCAGAATTGCCCTTTGGATATCAACGTACTGTAGGTTTAAGGAAGTTAACATTCTTTGACATGGGAGTTGTAATCTTCCTTGATCTTCCCACTTTTGGTGATTTTGTTATTATCTTCTTTCCAGATGACAAGGAAAACAGATACAACACACATATGTATGAATCAAATTAGTTTTAGCAGCACAGTATAGAAAAGGAATATGCAGCTTAGTTCAAATCAGAGAGAGCATTTCTACCAGAGCAGCGATGGAGCTCCCTTGACCACCCTTTGGACTTCAGTGTCCAGATGTCCAAACCAGTATGTCGAGTGCAAAACACTCCTGCTCCAGTGACATCTTACTTGATTGTGAAACAACAATTTTTATGCGCATCTTAATAGGCCACAGCATCTGCACAATAGTCAAAGCAGTGTTTGATCTATAATTCCCAAAGTGTAGCTGCTTTAAGCTTATGAAACACATTTCTCCCTGTACTAGCAAGGGAGAGAAGTGGAGCAGATGGCTGATCATTGGCTAGAAAATAAGGATTTAGTCAAGCTCTTGTGAAGCAGTGATTACTGTCTGCTGAGATTTCTATTGGCTGATATTTGCAGGAACTCAGTTTTGCTTCTCTGCACGTTGGTCTCTTCCCTCTACTCCATGCACTGCATTCTTACCAGTGCTAGCTGTCCATTTTTACTACAAAGCCCCTGTTACAGTTTTGCTACCTTTACTGTTTCTCATGTGGTTAAATATGTTATTTATTTATTTATTTATTTATTATTTGCACTTGTTAACCGCCACTCTCAGCCCGAAGGCGACTCGTGGCGGTGTACAGAACATAGAACATAAAGACAACAATTACAGTAAATCAGGATCATGACACACATCTTACTAACACACAGCTAATTAAACTAAAAATCCACTTCGTCTTGTTTGGGTCATAATCAATCTCGTCGTCATAGTCCATTCCAGTGGTCATTCCAAAACATAGCACTTAATTGAAGGCCTTTTCGAAAAGCCAGGTTTTCAGGCCCTTACGGAAGGCCATGAGGGAGGGCGCCTGTCTAATTTCAGCAGGGAGGGAGTTCCACAGCCGGGGGGCCACCACCGAGAAGGCCCGCTCTCTAGTCCCTGCCAAGCGTGCCTGTGAGGCAGGCGGGACCGAGAGAAGGGCCTCCCCGGATGATCTCAAGGTCCTCGTGGGCTGGTAGGCCGAGATGCGGTACTCAAGGTATTTTGGGCCGGAACCGTTTAGGGCTTTGTAGGTTAACACCAGCACCTTGAATTGGGCAACTAAAATGTATTTTCATATAAGGTTACTGAAGGTGCCTTGCAGCGTTTGTCATTTGTATGTGTGCAAATAGTGTTTACCTATAAATGTTATGCAATGGTGATATAAAGATGTTGAGACAGCCATAAGAACACACAGAGGATAAGGAAGCTTCCTACCTCACGCACTGTGTGAATTTCCATCGTGTGACAGTATTCTTGAGGACTTGTCATGTTTTCATTATCTCCAGAACTGTGTCATGCTGAGATAAAGCAGTTTTTATAAATAGACACAGTCTGACAACTAGTTTACATTTTATTAATGCATTTATCTGAAACATATGATGTGCTTTTCTCTCTGTCTTACATAGTGCAACAACAATGACATTCAAACATAATAAAATAACAAAATCAGCATCAAATAGACCTGACTAGGGATATTAGAACAGACTCATAGTCTTCTTCCTATCTTCTTTCCTTCCCCACCACCTAGTTAACAAGCTTCTTTAAGTAATATGGGGAAAAACTAAGGAGTTGGGATAACACAAACATTCCCTCTGCAAAGCTTAACATCATACATGAAATTCAGTACTGGATTGAATAGAGAACTGCCTTGTTTTGCTACTAAGAAGAGGTTGATGGTAACGGGAAGTAGCAAACTGCTCTAGATTGAGCAAGGCCATTCTGTATTTTCATTCATTCATTGGAGCCCCCGGTTTCACAGTGGGTTAAACCCCTGTGCTGGCAGGACTGAAGACTGACAGGTTGCAGGTTCGAACCCAGGGAGAGCATGGATGAGCTCCCTCTATCAGCTCCAGCTCCTCATGTGGGGAGCCTCCCACAAGGATGGTAAAATATCAAAAACATCCCGGCATCCCCTGGGCAACGTTCTTGGAGACAGCCAATTCTCTCACACAAGAAGCAACTTGCAGTTTCTCTTGACACAACAACAACAAAAATCATTCATCTATTTTTCATCAAGATTGGGTACATCTATGTTTATCTAGCCAGCCAGATTCCCCCCTTCCCAAAACACATATAATGCTCAATTCCCTTAGATGATGACTAACTGCACCAGAGGATATTTACTTTAAGGATTTCATCTGTACAACAGTTCACAGCTATTGTGAATGCAGGATTTTGTTCTGAGGAATAGGAAATAATAAGTAACAGGACTATAACATATAAGTAGTAGCCCAAATATTAATCTGAATTTTAAAAGTGCTATTTAGGGTGTTTAACATCCTTTAAGATTAGTATGGGATACAGCTCTTTAGTTAGTTTCAAACATGGAGCAGATCTGCTGTCATGAGGTGCATTCCACACTGTAGAATTGAATACCATTTGACAGTACTTTAACAGAATGGAGGAAACCATGAAAATGAACAAAATCTGGCTACCAATATTTTAAAAAACTCTAAAATTACAACAGCAAAACAACAGAGGGAAAACAATCAGGGACATCTAATCACCTCCTAACAAAAGATTGCCCCAGGCACTGCCAGGCCATCAAATGCTAATCAAGGTGGTCAGTTGAAACATTCACATCTAGCTCCAGCAGACAAGAGTTCTTTGTCCCACCCTGGTCATTCCACAGATATATAAACCCATTTTCCTAGTTCCAACAGACCTCACTACCTCCGAGGATGCTTGCCATAGATGCAGGCGAAACGTCAGGAGAGAATGCCTCTAGAACATGGCCATATAGCGTGAAAAAACCTACAACAACCCAGTACGTTAACTGTCATGTGGGTCAATGCTATGGAATGTAAGGAGTTGTAGTTTAGTGAGGCACCAGCACTCTTTGGCAGAGAAGTCACATAGCCTTGCAGAACTACAGCGCTTGGGATTCCATGACATTGAGCCATGTCAGTTAAAGTGGTGTCAAATGGCATTAACTCTACATTGTAAAGGCACCCATGAACACAGTCATTCGCCTATGTAATGTGTAATGACTACCGGAATGGCCTGGACTCTGATTGCAGATAGCGTAGTTTCATTGTCATGTTTTAGATGTTTTAATGTTTTCTAACTTTGTTTTTTAATTTTTAAAATTCAAATGTTTACCTAATTGTATATTGTTTTTAAGGCATTGAATTGTTGCCTATGCTGTAAACCACCTTGAGTCCCCATTGGGTTGAGAAAAGTGGGATATAAATATAGTAAATAAATAAAATAAATAAATAGCCTGAAGAGAATTGTCTCTGGGGAGTTATGTAGTATGTTAATGAATTAAATGCTGACATAATGAGCCACTTGTGTAAAGCCATTTTGGAATGTGTACTGAATGGCATATGTCTGGAAACCATGCCTAGGCTGAAAGCAGCTCCAGAAGGCTGTGGAAGGGAAACAGCTTGACTTTCATAGTGCTCGTTTAGCTGGGATTTTAAGATGGGAATTTTACTGACGGGAATCTGGTGCTACCTGTATACTTAATTCTGTACCCTCTTTAATACCAGTTTAGCCTGTTCATTTATAGTTAAATAGATTGTTGTGAAGACGTCACAACTCTTCATGCTCTTCTGTTTCACAGGCAATTGATCCTGGAAAGAAAAGGGAAGAATTAAAAGTACAGCATGTCTTCAAAATCTGGGAGTACAACGAACCCTGTAATTTGCTAATCATATAGTAGCAGTTATGACGTTGCTGCAAGGCTGGGTCAAAGCTGCATATGCACTTTTAATTGCATGTTTCTGCACTTTATTATGATTGTGTTCCTTTGAAAGTGTAGTCCAATACAGTTTCCTGGATTTGTCATACAATTTGCCTTTATAATACTTAGAATTTGTATCTGCAATATTTTTAAAAATATATGTTATTAATTGTATTTGGGCACAAAACCCTGAAAAACATTTCACCTGCTTTTTTATTTAGGAAATTTTATTTATGTGAAATGTCATGTTTCATGTTTTTAGTAAGGAAAGTAGAAATCAAGCTGATGAATTTAGATCAGTGGTTTAGATCAGTTTGGTTTTCCCATCTGTTGGCCAAACTGGGGTTTCTGTTGGCTGGGGTTTCTGGGAGCTAAAATCCAAAACACCTGGAGGACACATGTTATGGGGTGGCTGATTCTGGACTTTATCACACCACACTGATAAAGTATAGTTATGGCAGGATAAAAGTAACTTTGGAAGGGAGGAATTCAACATTATGGATCTTGTGAAGTTGTATTGAGCTTGATTCATGAGTAGAATGTGTATTTTAATTGTCGGGGGGAAATGAACCTAATATCCCTATTCTTTTGCACTCTTCCTTGTGTGATAATATCTGTCTGCTAGAATTACTATATTGCAAAGTTGAGGAAGATCTTGTGAGAATGTCACAACTCTGCAACTCTGTAGTTGTGATGGTGGAGAGTGGATAAAAATAGGGGGGAAATGGGACAAATAGCAAGATAGAAAAAACACAGTTACCTTTGCAGAAGACTGGTCGCAGATATTCAGATTAACAAAGTGTTAGCACATTGCAATTGCAGCATAAAAGTGATCGTTCCAATAACATTATGTTTCTATTTGATTAAACAACACGATTGCAATGAGAGGACAGGCTGGTGTGATAACATTCTTAAATTATTAATTGGTTCAATTGATGCCAGTTAGTTCCGAGCTGCAATGCTGCAGCTTGTCTGCGGGCCTCTCATGGACTGTAGGATACTATGGAAGTGTCACACTGCAAGTAGTGATATTCGCATCCTGCAAGTGGTCTCTATTATGCCCTCAAGTATATGTGTACCATCAGTTGGCCTGAAATTAAGTTATTCCATGGGTGTATTCAGATGTGTTTGCAGAATATCAGGTGCTCTCTTGTATTTACAGGATCTAAAGTTCCTTCATTCCCCTTATCCTACAAATTACCAGTCTGAATTAAATGGTAGGAAAAAATCAACCTTTTCTAAGCTGCTCTGAGTCCCCTATGAGGAGATGGGGTGGGATACAAATAAAGATGATGATGATGATGATAATTATTATTATTATTAGAAACACAATAAGATTAGTACACAGCAAACAAGATCACTCTGCTGCCTGTTATATTGGATCACACGTTGGACACTTCCCAAGTGATGTATCAGCGAATAATGCATGCAGATCCGAGTAGTGTGGCCTTTTGCAGCTGACTGATGGGAATTTTGTCAGTGCCGATTGTGTTTAAGTGCAGGCCAAGGTCTTGAGGCACTGCTCCCAGTGTGCAGATCACCACTGGGGCAACTTTTACTGGCTTGCACCAGAGTCTTTGCAGTTCAATCTTTAAATCCTCGTATCGTGTCAGCTTTTCCAGTTGCTTTGCATCAGTCCTGCTGTCCCCTGAGATTGCAACATCAGTAATCCATACTTGTTTTTTCTTTTCCACCATCGTGAGGTTTTGTGTTCTGAAACTCTGTCAGTCTGAATTTGGAAGCCCTAGAGTAGTTTGACATGTTAATTTTCTGTAACCTTTTCAGGCTTGTGATCCCATCAGTTCTTTGATGCAGGCAGATGGTATTTGTGGCACAAGTTCCAATGAATCATCTGAGCAACGGTGTTATGCCTCTGCTTGTAGTCTGTTTGCATGATCTTCTTGCAGCAGCTGAGGACGTGATTTATCGTTTTGTCTGCTTCCTTGCCGAGTCTACACTTGGGATCTGTCGTCGACTTTTCAATTCTGGCTTTGATGGCATTGAGTTGTTGTAGGTTTTTCCGGGCTATATGGCCATGTTCTGGAGGCAATTTTTTCTCCTGACGTTTCACCTGCATCTATGGCAAGCATCCTCAGATGTAGTGAGGTCTGTTGGAAGTAGGAAAAATGGGTTTATATATCTGTGGAATGACCAGGGTGAGACAAAGGAATTTTGTTTGTTGGGGCTAGATGTGAATGTTTCAGCTGATCACCTTGATTAGCATTCAATGGCTTAGAAGTGCCCGGGGGGAATCCCTTGTTGAGAGTGATTTTATGTGCCTGATTGTTTCCCCTCTGTTGTTTTGCTGTTGTGATTTTTGAGTCCTTTAATACTGGTAGCCAGATTTTGTTCATTTTCATGGATTCTTCCTTTCTGTTGAAATTGTCCACACGCTTGTGGATTTCAATGGCTTCTCTGTGTAGTCTGACATGGTGGTTGTGAGAGTGGTCCAGCACTTCTGTGTCCAGGTTGGTTCATCAGGTGCTCTGCTATGGCTGATTTCTCTGGTTGGAGTAGTTTGCAGTGCCTTTCATGTTCCTTGATGTGTGTCTGGGCGCTGCGTTTGGTGGTCCCTATGTAGACTTGTCCACAGCTGCATGGTACACGGTAGACTCCTGCAGAGGTGAGAGGATCCCTCTTGTCCTTTGCTGAACGTAGCATTTGTTGGATTTTCTTGGTGGGTCTGTAAGTGGTTTGTATGTTGTAAGTGGTTTGTATGTTTGATGGCATTTCTTCTAATTGCCTGTTCTTGGGCTGTCAGAATCAGGCCCTCTGTCTCCTTTTTCAGAGTTCCATTTGTGAGCCACATCCATGCTTTTTTGTTTGTCTATTTTGTTTTCAGGTTTTCCCAGGAACTGTCAATTGAGAGCTTTCTTTTGCCAGTTTTCTCTTCTGTTCTGCATTGTATTTTTATGGTATTCACTCTTTGTCTTTTGCACTTTAAGCAGTTTACTACTATTGACTTCCCATAATGTTGGTTCTTGACTGTCTTTCACATAATTTGCCAATGCATGTTTTTTGATGATGATGATGATGATGATGATGATGATGGTGATGGTGAAGAAGAAGAAGAAGAAGAAGAAGAAGAAGAAGAAGAAGAAACAGTTCTAGCAAAGACAGGGAACATACCAGACAATGGTATCATGGAAGATGTGGCATGTTGTCCTGGGGCAGCCCAAAATGTTGGATTGGGACCTTAGAAGGACTAAGTTTGCCTTCAGGGCATGAGTTTCCCCACCCTTTTCTTAGATCCTACATAGAGATGTTACATGTTTAGGATGTTGCAATGACCTTGGATACAGTTTTCATAGGCAGATAGCGAAGCTTGCCAGGGTTATAAAGTTAGGAGCAATCTTCCTAGTTCATGTTATTAGCCAAGTGACCTGCTAACAATTAGGATTGTTAGCAGGTCACCATCAGGTGATTCAACAAGAATAATTTTTAGGGAGCAGTCATTTCTGCAAAGAAGAAACGTTTAAGTGAGACTAAAATTTGATGAGCTTATAATATGTATGAAATAAGTAAGACTTTTAACTCTTTTGCAGTTCTTCTGGGGGAAAGGTTAATTTTCAGCTTCACCTTGTTATTCTTCAACCCCCCTGTACCTACTGCTTGTTAAAATGAGGGGAGGAAAATGACAAGCGCATCTTATAAATGCCTCCCAGCTGGCCAGCCTTAGCCCGTACGCAATATTCTCTGTAGGAGATTATATTAATGCAATCGCTCTATTTCTACAGATAGCCGAATGGGAAGGGATGATACGCGCTTTTTAATGTGCTTAAAATCCTCTCCCCACTGAGCGAACACCCACAGGCTGTTATTTCCTCCAAATTCCATCTCTGGCAGGACAGAATTCTTTCCACCCCACTCCCCGTGAAACAAATATTTCATGCCTTAACATCCATCTTTTTTGCACTCCTCCTTTCCCTTTTCAAAAGGGAGAGCTTCCTCTCTTGTAAGCATTTCAATAGCAAACTGCTTGCAGTTTCTTCTCTCCTGGCCTCATGACACTTTGAAGACAAACAGGTTTTATTTGACGTAAGCATTCAGGGATTCCAATCCATTTCATCAGATTGTATTGATATAGTGCGGTGCAACTTGAAAGTGTGCAAACAAACAACAGGAACACATCTGACATTAATGCATTAACATTTTAGAGTTCACTGTCAGTTCCCTGCTATAAATCCATTGATTGCCACAAGGAAGAAAAACCTGCACGAGGTCCTGATAGGATCGTATTATTTCACAAGAATCCCAGAGGTGTTTTTTTTTTTAAAAAAACTAACTAGTAGAAATGGTTTTCCATGTTGACCTGGTTTATAAATTAGGAAGGTGGGTGTTAAGACTCGTGCGCCAGCTGCGACCGTACCTCATGAAGGCGGATCTGGCCAGGGTGGTCCATGCCTTAGTCACCTCCAGATTGGATTACTGTAATGCGCTCTACGTGGGGCTGCCCTTGAAAACGGCTCAGAAATTTCAGTTGGTCCAACGGGTGGCAGCCAGGTTGTTAACTACTGGTGCTCCTTTCAGGGAGCGGTCAACCCTCCTGTTTAAGGAGCTCCACTGGCTGCCGTTCATTTTCTGGTCCCAATTCAAGGTGCAGGTTCTTACCTACAAAGCCCTGAATGGTTTGGGACGCGCCTACCTGCATGACCGCATTTCTGTGTACGAACCCACACGATCTGGAGAGGCCCAGCTTGTGCTCCCACCTCCATTGCAGACGCGATTGGTGGGGACGAAGGAGAGGGCCTTCTCAATGGTGGCCCCTCGATTCTGGAATTCACTTCCCAAGGACATCAGGCATACCCCAACTCTGGCAGTTTTTAGGAGGAGCCTGAAAACATGGTTGTTCCAGTGCGCCTTCCCAGAATAATGAACTCTCAGCATTGTGCCCTCTAAATGCACTTTACACTGCTTTAGGATTGTTTGTACGCTCTCACCAACGCCCCATCTCTCCTATCTTGTTCATGCCTAGCATTATTTTTTAACTCTAATTACATTTGGCCCAGCCATAGATTTTAAATGTGTGTTGTATTACTGTCATTTTTATTGCCTTTCTGTTTATGAGTTTTAGTTTAATTGTTTTATTGTTGTTGTTATTGCTTGTATTGATGTATTGTGGGCTTGGCCTCATGTAAGCCGCACCGAGTCCCTTGGGGAGATGGTAGCGGGGTACGAATATTTATTATTATTATTATTATTATTATTATTATTATTATTTTGTGTGTAGGAAAGACCTAGTTTGAAAGAAAAAAAGTGAATAAGATAGCAGTTTCAAACACTGAAGCCTTAACTCTAGCTTTGGTAATGTTATTATGAGCGCTTTTATGGCAACACTGGGTTCATTGAAATTGCTGCTTTTTGTGTTGCTTCTTGTAACTGCCTGGGGCATATCTACATGACATAATTAATAGAAGCCACCGGTGGTGCGATGGGTTAAACACTTGTGCTGGCAGGGGAGGTTTGAATCCAGGGAGAGCGCGGATGAGCTCTCCATGTAAGCTCCAGCTCCCCATGTAGGGACATGAGAGAAGCCTCCCACGGGGATGGTAAAGTATCAAAACATCCAGGTGTCCCCTGGGTAACATCCTTGCAGATGGACAATTCTCTCACACCAGAAGCGACTTGCAGTTTCTGAAGTTGTTCCTGACACTAGATACCTATATACTGAATGTTGTAGCAATTAAGCAAAGACATAATATACATTATTGCAATTATATAATTGTTTTACTTTTGGCCTTAGGGACCTTTTGCCTTTGACAATTCTCTCACACTAGAAGCGACTTGCAGTTTCTCAAGTTGTTCCTGACACTAGATGCCTATATACTGAATGTTGTAGCAATTAAGCAAAGACATAATATACATTATTGCAATTATATAATTGTTTTACTTTTGGTCTTAGGGAGCTTTTGCCTTTGACAATTCTCTCACACCAGAAGCGACTTGCAGTTTCTGAAGTTGTTCCTGACACTAGATGCCTATATACTGAATGTTGTAGCAATTAAGCAAAGACAATATACATTATTGCAATTATATAATTGTTTTACTTTTGGTCTTAGGGACCTTTTGCCTTTGACAATTCTCTCACACCAGAAGCGACTTGAAGTTTCTCAAGTTGTTCCTGACACTAGATACATATATACTGAATGTTGTAGCAATTAAGCAAAGACATAATATACATTATTGCAGTTATATAATTGTTTTACTTTTGGTCTTAGGGACCTTTTGCCTTTGACAATTCTCTCACACCAGAAGCGACTTGCAGTTTCTCAAGTTGTTCCTGACACTAAAAAATAAGAATAATGCAGATTGAAACCACTTTAACTGCCACAGCTAAGTGCTATGGACTGCTGGGATTTGCAATTTGGTGAGGTAGGCTGTTAGGAATTGTGGGAGTTGAAGTCCAAAACACCTGGAGGGCCCAAATTTGCTGGTGCCTGTTCTACAGTTTACAATGTACTCTGTCCTTTTCTGATAGCAAACGTGAGAAATCCTGGTTGCATAATCTCTATATGAGTTGCAAATGAAAATGGTTCATTCCAGTGACACGAGCGCACCCCTCTTTCGTGGCGCGCATTGGTATCACCCAGAAGCCTTGCAGAAAGGAAGCGGCTGCAGAGGTGAGCGGCTGCTCCATTTCTGCGCTGGGAGGGGGGGCTTCCTTTGGAAACATAGAAAATATAGAAACATAGATAAGGGGAAGAGGGCTGGAGACAAGGCAAGGACTTTAGCAAGGGGAGGGAAAGGCTTTTGCGGTGATCAAAGCCAGGTCTGGGGCCCGACAGGCTTTTGTGGCTGATCTCTACTCGCCTTGGGGTGTATTTACTATCTACACTGTAGAATTAAAGCAGTTTGACAACACTTGGACTGATGCTAAGGAATCATAGAGGTTGTAGCTTTACAAGGACTTCAGCCTTCTCTGCTAAAAAGTGCTGGTACTTCCCTAAACTGCAAATCTGAGGATTTCATATTATTGAGCCATGACAGTCAAAGTAGTGCCAGGCTGCATTCATTCTATGGTGTGAATGCACCTTATGTAGAATTAATGCATCTACACCAGGCATGGGCAAACTTGGGGACCTCCAGGTGTTTTGGACTTCAACTCCCACAATTCCTAACCGGCTGTTAGGAATTGTGGGAGTTGAAGTCCAAAACACCTGGAGGGCCCCAAGTTTGCCCATACCTGATCTGCACTGTAAGAGGGTTGAATGAAAAGTAACGTCTCCACCTCCATTACTTGGATTTGGATGGGAATATTTTAATATAACAAATCATAGAATCATACAGTTGGAAGAGACCTCATGGACCATCCAGTCCAACCCCATGCCAAGAAAAAAAAACCCCTTTTTTGTTGTGTCAAGAACGACTTGAGAAACTGCTTTTCTCTGAGAAACTGAGAATTGGCCGTCTGCAAGGACGTTGCCTAGGGCACGCCCGGATGTTTTGTTGATTTATCATCCTTGTGGGAGGCTTCCCTCATGTCCCCGCATGAAGAGCTGGAGCTGATAGAGGGAGCTCATCCGTGCTCTTCCCGGATTCCAACCTTTGACCTGTCGGTCTTCAGTCCTGCCGGCACAAGGGTTTAACCCAGTGCGCCACTGGGGGCTCCAATGCAGATATAATCCATAGAATGTGCTCTTTAACTACCACTATTCGCTTTTCCACATAATCACCAGATAACTGCTTCTAAAACTGGGGATCCAAAAAGTAAACGTTTTCTGAATGGCATCTAGTGGCTATTTAACACTGTTTACAAATCTGCAGTGCAATGTTGACAGTGAATTCTGAAGATACTATACTTCATAAAAAGGAAAAATGCCCTGCTTTGCAAGACTTGTAAATGCTGATTTGTTATTAGTAAATATTAAATTTTTATTCCTATTTTATACACCTGGGGCCCACATAAACATTTATTTGGACAAAAGGGGCCCTGAATGGAAACATTTAAGATTGCCAAAATTGAGAAATTATTTTCCTTTTGTTAACATTAATGCTGCAGAAAGTATTTCCAATCCTTTGTTCCTATTCATTCCTAAGTAGCGTTGCTTAACGTTTCTGGTCACAGAAGTATTGAAAGCATTTAATCAGTCAGTAGGAAGACATGTGGGACACTAGGAGTCAGAAGTACAGGCTGGACAATAAGTCACCCAGTTGCATTGATCAGTTGCGTTACACCCTTTGTGGCAAAATAACACAATCTGCTGCTGTTGACCTACTAACACACTTAGTGCTACTCCTCAACACACGCTTCGCATCTGTATAAACAGAAAGTAGGACATTTTTCACAATTCATCCCCTTTTCTAAGTACAGTCAGCTCTCCACATTTGCTGCGGACAGGAGCACAGGACTCTTGTGAAAGTGGGAAAACCAGGAATGTAAACAACTCTATTTTTCCCCTGAAAGGACCTTTCTCTGTGGGTGCATCTTCACTGTAGAATTAATATAGTTTGACACCACTTTAATTGCTGTGGCTCAATGCTATGAAACCCTGGGAGTTGTAGATTTCCAAGGTCTCAACAAATTACAAGTTTCATGATTCTGTAACTTTGGGCCATGGAAGTTAAAGAGATGTCAAACTGCAGTAATTATGCATTGTAGATAAATCCAGCTTCTACCAGAAGACCATAGAATTTAACCAGAGGACCTAGAGATTTCTGTCAAATCTGCAAAGGTCAAATCTGTAAATAGGGAGGGACAACTCGAAAAGGGTTTGAATAACAATTGTCACAGAGGGAGGGGTGATTCCATTCCAAAACATCAAGGTTGATCAGGAGTGTTTCTGGGCGTTTCTACTAAATATGAAATATTGCCTCTCTTAAAGCAATGTGGGTTACTTGAAGGCATGGCTTTTCGAACAAGCTTTTGAGAATGCTTGGTCCATAGTTGTTCTGCGCAATAGTCGTACATCCTTGCACTTTATCCCATGGCCTCTCTCCATTGTTGCAGCTTGCACTTATTCCATTGCTATTCTTTACAGCTTGACCATGTTTACAGCAACTTACCACCACTGGTTGATGTCCTCAGATTATTGAGTCTGAGTTGATATTTTTATATGTGTTTTATTTTATTGTATTTTATATTGTGCTTCATTTTTATGGTTGTTTTTAGGCACTTTCTGCTGTTTGTAAACCACTGTGAGTTCCTTCGGGGAGGTGGTGGCGGGATATAATAATGTTCAATGTATTGTCGAAGGCTTTCATGGCTGGAATCACTAGGTTCTTGTGGGTTTTTTCGGGCTATAGAGCCATGTTGAGAAGGCATTCTCAACCTCCGAGGATGCTTGCCATAGATGCAGGCGAAACGTCAGGAGAAATGCCTCTAGAACAGGGGTCCCCAAACTATTTGAACAGAGGGCCGGGTCACAGTCCCGCAAACTGTTGGAGGGCCGGATTATAATTTGAAAAAAAAAAATGAATGAATTCCTATGCACTCTGCACATATATTATTTGCAGTGCACCCCCCCCCCCCAATCAAAAAACAACAACCCACACTTCTGTATAAATAAAAATGTAATGTTCGTTTGTGGGATTAACAGAACTCAAAAAACACTGGACAAATTGACACCAATTTTGGACACAAGACACCTAACAACCCAATGTATGTCCTTCACTCAAAAAATTGATTTTGTCATTTGGGAGTTGTAGTTGCTGGGATTTAAAGTTCATCTACAATCAAAGAACATTCTGAACCCCACCAATGATGGAATTGAACCAAACTTGGCACACAGTTCTCCCACGACCAATGAAAATACTGGAAGGGTTTGGTGGGCAGTGTCCTTTCGTTTTGGAGTTGTAGTTCACCTACATTCAGAGATCATTGTGGACTCAAACAATGATGGATCAGGATCAAACTTGGCACAAATACTCAATATGCCCAAATTTGAACACTGGTGGAGTTTGGGGAAAATAGAATCTTGACATTTGGGAGTTGTAGTTGCTGGGATTTGTAGTTCACCTACAATCAAAGAGCATTCTGAACCCCATCAACAATGGAATTGAACCAAATTTGGCACACAGTTCTCCCATGACCAACAGAAAATACTAGAAGGGTTTGGTGGGCAGTGTCCTTTGGTTTTGGAGTTGTAGTTCACTTGCCTCCATAAATCACTGTGAACTCAGTGATAGATCTGGACCAAACTTGGCACTGATACTCAATATGTCCAAATGTGAACACTGGTGGCGTTTGGGGGTTGTATTTGCTGGGATTTATAGTTCACCTGCAATCAGTGCAAAACAGCAGCGCTCCGGGGGCTTGTTCTCCCGGCACGGCTGGAAGTTGAGCGGGAGGCGCCTCGTGGCCGCGGAGAGCAGAGCGGCCGGAGCAGAAGTTGTCCGCGATTTGCGGAATGGCGCCGGGTGAGCGTGGCCAGGGAACGCCGGCTTCCCTGGCCACGCCCACCCGGCACCGCTCCGCCAATGGCAGAAATCCTCTGCTCCGGGCGCTCTGCCTGTGTGGAAGGGAGCAGCCTCCCAGATGGGTGCTTAGCAGAGCAGCCGGAGCCGAGGTTGTCCGCCATGGGCGGAGCGGCACCGGATGGGCATGGCCAGGGAACGCCAGCATTCCCTGGCCACGCCCACCCGGCGCCGCTCCGCCATGGCGGACAACCTCTGCTGCGGCCGCTCTGCTCTGCAAAGCACCTATCTGGGAGGCTGCTCCCTCCCACACAGGCAGAGCATCCAGAGCAGAGGATTTCCGCCATTGGCGGAGCGGCGCTGGGTGGGCGTGGCCAGGCCAGGCCAGGCGGGCCGGAGAAATGGCCTCGGCGGGCCACATATGGCCCACGGGCCGCAGTTTGGGGACCCCTGCTCTAGAACATGGCTCTATAGCCCGAAAAAACCCACAAGAACCTTATAATAATGTTGTTGTTTTTATTATTATTATTATTATTATTAAACTTTATTTATACCCCACCACCATCTCCCCTCAGGGACTCAGGGCGGCTAACATGAGGCCAAGCCCGACGAAAGTTAACTTAAAATAATACAACACAATAAAAACAATAACATAAAAACAATAAAGGAAAGATCAACACAGTGGGATATAACATCAGGTATGAAACGAAATAACAGTTACAGACAAGGGATAAATCGAGATGGGCACAGAATAAAAAACAGGGAGCATAGGGTGGGATAGGAAACTGGAGAGAATTATCTGGAGGGAGGTACAGGAGGGACAGGTAACGGGCATAATTACCCACTAGGGATAAAGAGAAGTGCATCAAGAGGACAAGTTGTTGTTGTAGTAATTATTACTACTTTTAGACACATTTTAATTCTAAAATTATCTGCCTCAGTCATAGAATTAGGCTATTTCTATTAAGTTTGATAGAGAGTCTGGACATAGGGAGATGTTGACAAGCTGGAATGTGTCCAGAGGAGGGCAACTAAAATGATCAAGGGTCTGGAGAACAAGCCCAATGAGAAGCGGTTTAAAGAGGTGGGCATGTTTAGCGTGCAGAAAAGAAGGCTGAGAGGAGACATTATGAGGGCCATGTATAAATATGTAAGGGGAAGTCATAGGGAGAAGGGAGCAAGCTTGTTTTCTGCTGCCCTGGAGACTAGGACACAGAACAATGGCTTCAAACTACAAGAAAGGAAGTTCCACCTGAACATGAGGAAGAACTTCCTAAATGTGAGAGCTGTTCAGCAGTGGAACTCTCTGCCCCAGATTTTGGTGGAGGCTCCTTCTTTGTAGGCTTTTAAACAGAGGCTGGATGGCCACCTGGGGTGCTTTGAATGCAATTTTCCTGCTTGTTGGTAGGGGGTTGGATTGGATGGCCCACAAGGTCTCTTCCAACTCTATGATTCTATGATATTGCAGTAAAGTCGGGAAGTCGGGAAGTCGGACTTGGCCACGGTAGTCCACGCTCTGGTCACATCCCGCATAGATTACTGCAACGCGCTCTACGTGGGGCTGCCCTTGAAGACTGCCCGGAAGCTCCAGATGGTCCAGCGCTCGGCAGCCAGGTTGCTAACAGGAGCAGCTCTCAGGGAGCATACCACTCCTCTGTTGAGCCAGCTCCACTGGCTGCCAATTCCCTACCGGGCACAATTCAAGGTGCTGGCTTTAGCCTACAAAGCCCTAAACGGTTCCGGCCCCACCTACCTCTCCGAACGCATCTCCTCCTATGAACCGACACGGACATTAAGATCGTCCGGGGAGGCCCTGCTCTCGGTTCCGCCTGCGTCACAGGCACGGTTGGCGGGAACGAGAGACAGGGCCTTCTCGGTGGTGGCCCCTCGGTTATGGAATGCCCTACCAAGCGACATCAGACAGGCCCCTTCGTTGCTGGCATTTAGGAAGAAGCTCAAAACCTGGCTTTTTGAGCAAGCGTTTGGCTAATCAGCGCAATTGTACACAGAATGACGGTAAACTGAACATAGGAACGGTATAAGGATATGAGACTGGATCTTGGTTGCGATCGAGGCACTGTATGAATGGTTGTGTGTTTGTTATTGGGTATGCTGTGTTTTAATTGTTATTGTTGTGGTAATTAATATTGTGTAAACCGCATTGAGTCACCTATTATAGGTTGAGAAACGCGGTATAGAAATAAAGCAAATAAATAAATAATAAATAAATAAGCTCACAGAACACAGTGGCCCATATAGGGGTCACATTGAGGCCCAAGTTACCCAATCCAGTGAGAAATTAAAAGCTCTGTTGTGAAAAACATATGAATAATTTTACTGTGTGCTTTAATGGATAGCTAGAAACAGAGTGATTAGAACAGCCTTCTAGGTGTGCTTAGACTGCAAATCCCAAGAACCATAACCAACACATTCAGTGATGAGAAATGTTGGAAGGCGGCGGGAATCTTATCCCTGATGTAGAAGTACCCAGGCTGCTTTTTAAAATTATTTATTGTCTTTTCATTCTTAGAAACTGCTAGCTGAGAAAGGCGGTATACAAACACAGTAAATAAATAATAAACAAACATCCAGTGTTTCTTAACCTGGGGGTCGGGACCCCTGGGTGGGTCGTGAGGGGGTGGCAGAGGGGTTGCCAAAGACCACCAGAAAACACAGTATTTTCTGTTGGCCATGGGGGTTCTGTGTGGGAAGTTTGGCCCAAGTCTATCGTTGGTAGGGTTCAGAATGCTCTTTGATTGTAGGTGAACTATAAAACCCAGCAACGACAACTCCCAAATGTCAAGGTCTATTTCCCCCCAAACTCCACCAGGGTTCACATTCGGGCATATTGAGTATTCGTGCCAAGTTTGGTCCAGATTCATCATTTGAATGTACAGGAGGTAGATTCTGGAGGTAGGTGAACTACAACTTAAAAACTCAAGGTCTATGCCCACCAAACCCTTCCAGTTATTTTCTGTTGGTCGTGGGAGTTCTGTGTGCCAAGTTTGCTTCAATGCCATCGTTGGTGGAGTTCAGAAAGCTCTTTGATTGTTGGTGAACTATAAATCCCAACAACTACAACTCTCAAATGACAAAATCAACCCCCCACAACGCCAGTATTCACATTTGGGTGCATCGGGTATTTCTGCCATATTTGGTTCAGTGAATGAAAATACATCCTTCATATCAGATATTTACATTATGATTCATAACAGGAGCAAAATTACAGTTGTTGCATACAGTCGCAACAAAAATAATGTGGTTGGGGGTCATCACAACACGAGGAACTGCATTAAGGGGTCACAGCATTAGGAAGGTTGAGAATCACTGCATTAAACTCTCGTTTGCTTTTGTTCTTACAGGCCTTTTCCACCGAGTGAAATGGCAAACGCGGCTCCCAATTTATTCATGACTTTCTTGGCCAGATCTCAGCTCGGCTTACTCATGCCAGGCCTTTCCGCCTTACACAATCAAATAACGAATGGGAAGTTTTCCCAGCATTTCAGATACGCAGCCGATTTCATATCAGGACAGGAGAACAAAGCCACTGTAGAAAGTCTGTCTGAATTATCTGTGGATGTCAAGAAAATCCGTAGGCTGAAGCCATGGGTGCTCTCAAAAGAGGTGACGTATGTCAAAGAAATGGCTAGTATTCTACAAAAAATGGGAGCTGATGGGAGTTCTGTAGCATATATTTTTGAATGCTGTCCGGAGGCCATTCTTCGCAGCCCTGCAGACATCAGTTGTCAAAGAGACCTGTGGTTATCCGTTTGCCGAAATGAAAACCAGTTAGTTGAATTAATAAAACGGTTCCCGGATTCCTTTTTTACAGTTGAACACTATGAAAGCCAGAAAGCCAATGTCAAATTCTTTAAAGACCTGGGGCTAAAGAATACCATTATCAGTAGGCTTTTAACAAGTGCCTCGAATATTTTTCATAATCCTGTGGAAAAGAACAAACATATGATAGAAACCTTGCAGAGTCACTACTTAAGACTAGGAGGTTCACAGGAGAATATGAAGACCTGGCTGCTAAAACTACTGAGTCAAAATCCATTCATTTTGTTAAATACCTCTTCCACTGTCCAAGAAAACTTGGAGTTCCTTCACAAGAACAAGTTTACTGATTCAGAGGTCTTATGCCTTGTATCCAAGCTCAAGGGGTTTATTGTTCAGCTCAACCCTGCCACGATGCAGAACAGCCTGCTGTACTCAAAGAATATTTTCAAATGCACGGATCAAAAACTGAAAGAATTAATACTGAAATGCCCCGCCCTTCTCTACTATTCGGTTCCAGTTTTGGAAGAAAGACTGCAGGAGCTCTTGAAAGCCGGGGTTTCTGTCGACCAAGTGAAAGAGGCGCCTGGAGTACTGGAACTTTCAACAGAGATCGTGCAGCACCGGATAAAAAAATTAAATGCCATAGGCTTCAGTTTAAAGACTGGCAATCTAGAATATCTCAACGGAACAAAAAAGGATTTTGAAACCGCTTACGGAAAGATACAAGCAAAAAGGGAGAGGCCTGTATTTAATCCAGTTGCTCCTTTAAATATTGAAGATTAAATTCCAGAACATGCTTAAGCAATGCTGTATGGAAGAGAGAAAAAACAAACAAACAAAAGATGCACTTTTTACACCTTAAGTAAATTGGACCTAATTGACACTCAAAGTGGATTTTTTTTATCCAGATGTACTTCCTTCATCTTAAGAGGAAATACAATATATGATGGAATTGCAAGCTTTCTTACCTAATTGGAGACTAGTTTATCTGGTGCCTTGAGCAGTATTGTTCATACTGAGTGTATACTAAATAAAATAACAAAGTGACTATAACATTCTGTCTTATTCCATTCAACTGGAACATAAACGTGTTTTAAACATCAACTTCTGGCAATACTTGGGTTCCATAGCTATGTTCTTATTAAGATTGTCATGTTCCATGTAAACTAGGGGTTTTTTTGTTTTGTTTTTCATATGCTAAGGTAAAGGTAAAGGTTTTCCCCTGACATGAAATCCATTTGTGTCCAATTCTGGGGGTTGGTGCTCATCTTCATTTCTAAGCCAAAGAGCCAGCGTTGTCCGTAGACAACTCCAAAGTCATGACTGCATGGAATGCTGTTACCTTCCCGCTGGAGAGGTACCTATTGATCTTATATTTGCATGTTTTCAAACTAATAATTTGGCAGAAGCTGGGGCTAACAGCAGGAGCTCAGCCTGCTCCCCAAATTCGAACCTGCGACCTTTTGGTCAGCAAGTTCAGCAGCTCAGTGGTTTAACCTACTGCACCACTGGGGGCTCCCTTTTATATGCTAGACATCTCAATTATTGCTTAGTTTTCCTGGGTTTTTCATCTTTTATAGCTGCAGTATGTATGTGTGTGTGTGTGTGTGTGTGTGTGTGTGTGTGTGTGTATATATATATATATATATATATATATATATATATCTGCAGAGAGAGCGAGCACTATTTTATTCCTTGACTGCTATGATTTTAGGTACTAAGGCTACATCTACACTATAGAATTAATACTTAATTGGGGATGGATTTTACTGTATAGGATGTATGAACTTGAGTCAGTAGTTTGGCTGAATCCTAATGCAGTTTCTAAGTTTTTTTAAAAAAAGCTTTGTTTCAACATTTATAATCTAGGTTTGGGATAACAGAAGAACCATGTCAGATAAATAAATAAAAGCATGTTATTTATTTTGTGTCATAAATAAGTATAAAATTGATCATATAGAGGGTGCACAAGCAGCTAAATAATTTCAGACCAAAATGGGCAACAGCGATCGCATTGTCTGTAGCTTTCAACAATTCTTCCTCTGTACCTGAGGCAGGGCATTGTGGGCAAGCATACAGATGCAGAGTTGTTTGTTCTGCTCCACAGTCGCACAAGGTGGAAGATTCTTCTAGGTAGTACCATTCTGCCAAGTTATCTTTTGATCTGCCCACTCTAATTCTGAGTCCATTCTTGGTTTGTCCCTGGATGAAGACCCTCGTAGGGAGGCCATCCATTTGGGATTTCCTCGTTTAGCTGCCCAGAGGTATATGCTTGCAGTTGCTGGGGGAACATTAAGAGGAGTGGTGGTTCTCATAAAGCGTTTCCTTGATTTAAGCCTATTGGGAGGAGGCTGATAACCATGCAGTGGATGGCTTTCAGTGTTCAACCTTATTTCTGTCACAGTTAGCATCAACTTCCTGTGGCACATGGGGTGGGGGTGGGGGCAATGCCAGCTAGGTTACAGAGTCTATCAACAGATGTAGGTTTGAGACATCCTGTGATTGTTTTGCATGTTTTGTTCAGTGCTATATTCACCTGCTTCACCTGGACAGATTTGTGCCAAACAGGGCAGGCATAGAATCACAGAGTTGAAAGAGACCTCATGGGCCATCCAGTCCAACCCCCTGCCAAGAAGCAAGAATATCGCATTTAAAGCACCCCTGACAGATGGCCATCCAGCCTCTGTTTAAAAGCTTCCAAAGAAGGAGCCTGTACCACACTCCGGGGCAGAGAGTTCCACTGCTGAATGGCTCTCACAGTCAGGAAGTTCTTCCTAATGTCCAGATGGAATCTCCATACTCAGCAGTTGAGTAAGACAAGGTCAAAAGCATGTTAAGAGTGTATATATCTGTCTTGTGCTGGTCAATCAGGCCAGTATTATTGATTGGCAAGAGCTTTTCAAAGTACTGAACATAGTTCTTAGGCTTGATACCTAATCCCTTTAACTAGTGATGGTAAGGATTAAACCTTGGACATATGGAACGTATAACATGTTCTTAGCACTGAATTGTGGATCTTTTCTTTATCTTAGCAACTGACATACAAGTAGCAACACTGCAATCTGTTATATCAGATGGTTTAATTTATAAAATTATCATAAGTAATTCTAGACAAATTACAGCTTTTCCTCATCAGTTTTACAAAGTGACTCTGCCCACTGACCTACTGTTTAGAATCATAATCTGACCAAACGCACATTTTCCTTTTATTTTAACACACACATTTTAAGAAATACTGCATACAGAATATTCATGTGAACTTCAGCCATCTTTTACAGACTACAAAACCGCTACAGAGTCAACAAGAACATGCTGAAGAGTTTCTGAATGACTCAGAAGGGATACATCCAATTGTTCCACAGTCCACCCTCTGATTACAGTAGGACTACTTTGGAATTAATGGATTGGGAATTTGAGGCAAGAGAGTACGTATATTATACTCTATATCTTGCTAAAAAAAACCTTGGAAATGTATGTGTTACACTGATTTTATGCAAGTTGCCTAGTTATGTTAAATTTTCTTCATTTTCAGTTGGGCTGTATTTTTTTCCAAATCTGTCACGTCTATGGAAAGTTCATTACGCCCTCATACTGAAAATGACAAACAATTCCTTAACTGCTTCTTCACAGTCTCTAAATATTCTGCACCAACAATGAAACAGGTGATGTGCAAGAACAGCAGTTGCTGGGCTTAGTGCCCTATGTTCAAGCACCACATCTCAGTTAATTTCTTTTAGAGAGGAATAAACCACTAAGAAGTGTTTTTATTCCAGAGCTAAAAGTTAACCGATATAGCACAGACTGTAAACTTGGGACTTATCTTTCACTTTAAACAACCGAACAGTACAAAGGACTTCCGTTTTGCAGGTGAGAAGTAGATACCAGTTAGCTACACCTGAGATTTAGCAGTCTTTCCTCAGTCAGTATCAATAATCTTTTTTTTAAAAGTGTAAAGCTTCTTCATAGACTGCATTGAAATGAGGGACGTTACAAAATCCTTATAGATTCACGAAGTAAAAATAGATTGTTTTTCACTATAAGGCATGAATGATTTGAGTTTATATAGGACTATATATGCACATTCACTCACACACCACACATCCCTTATGACAGCAGTCACCATTCAAAGAATTAAGAGTGTATAAAAATATTTTCAAAAAGCAAAGCTATATGAAGACCCTTTTAGACAGTTCAATGATTCCTTGTTCAAGATGATACAGAAGCCAAAGACTTGTACTTAGAACATCAATATATTTATAGTACTGCAGAGGCTACCTACTAAAGGTACAATCTAGCCAAAAAGTAAGCACTCTAATGTTCAACAGAGTTCAAAGGAAGAGTTAAGCATCTATTTCAAATGCTTCCCATTGGAACCACTAGGACTTCAAAGTGCTTACCCTTTTGCTTGGTCGCTTTTTCCATTTATATTTCACATTTTTAGTTTCTAGACTGCAAAAAGATCTACAGTGAACTATTATTCAAACATGAGTCATCCTTTCAGATCTGTGCACTTGATTACATGTGTTTCAAGTGTAACATTTCACCAGATGAGTGCTTGAAAAAAAATAAAAAGTTTTAGACACTTCGACACAAAGCTGCTTCTGTCCCTTTGATGTGAACGTTATCCATACAGCTCTCAAGATGTGTGTCAAGACCTGAGGCTTTGTAGCAGTCCAAAGGTTTGCAGATTTCAAAGCCATGCAGGACATGTCCTTGACAAACAGGTCTCTTTCAGTCTCTTTGTTAGTCAGACTTGTCCTTTTTCTTCCCTGTTAAAGGCACTTTGCTTGAGATTGCAGATCCTACAGCTGAAACGCCTCCTGTGACAGCAGAAACACTTCCTTTAACCAATCCGACTCCCATCGAAGGCACAGCTGTAACTGCCGTTTTGGTCACTTCAAAGCTTTTTCCTCCTATCCATGCTACGCCACCAATTGTGGCACCCACAGCTCCCTTTGTTATGCTGAAGAGGCCACCCGTCACCCGAGAAAGCATGCCAGCCTGTTGCTGAGGATGATCTTTTAACGCATCTATGGAGGAGAAAGAACAAACTATTTACAATTCATTTGGATTGTGAATTATGAAACAGTAAAAGCAATACAATATCTGAATGTTCAGCGATATACATTGTCCTGAAAGAAGTGCTCCTCAACTTTTAACTAGATTTACAATAATTCTGACAGACAGCATGGGGTAGTTGTTTGTGGGACAAGGACATTTGAGACCAGGGTTCAAATCTCTGCTTGACCAGGGAAACCCACCGGGTGGCCTTGGGTAAGTCACACGAATAGGAAGGAAAGGACAAACTCCCTCTGAACAAATTTTGTGAAGAAAACTCCCTTCATAGATTTGTCTTTGGGTAGCTATATAACATGGGCCCCCTGGAGACACAGCGAGTCAAACCGCTGAGCTGCTGAACTTGCTCACTGAAAGGTTGGTAGTTCGAATCCAGGGAGCAGGGTGAGCTCCCACTATAAGCCCCAGCTTCTGCCAACCTAGCAGTTCAAAAACATGCAAATATGAGTAGATCAATAGGTACCACTTCTGCAGGAACGTAATGGCATTTCTTTCAGTCATGCTGGCCACATGGCCTTGGAGGTGTTTATGGACAACACCGGTTTTTTGGCTTAAAAATGGAGATAAGCATCACCCTCCCAGAAGCAGACATGTCTAGACTTAATGTCAGGGGAAACCTTTACCGCTATGTAACAACTGCATTTATTTGTAGCTCAAGAATATATGTTTAAAAAAATCTAAGAGTTATATCAATGTTAAAATGAGAAAAACCGATTCAAAAAATATAGAACAGAAAATTAGCAACATCTGCCAAATGATGAAAACCTAGATTGTTTTGGGTTGTCACTGGTCAAACATGTATTTAAAAAGACTGAATCTATTTTTAAGCATTTTCTTCCCTGGAGTCACCGTGTCTCCAAAGTAGGTCACTTTCTTTGGCACTAGATCACTTTCTGGTGTTCACCTTCCCTTATTCCCTCTCTTAATATACACAGGTTTATTGTGGCTTCTATGCCAGGGGCAGCAAATATCAGGTTTATGGGATCTACTTTGTTGAACAGAAATATTTTCAGGACCCATATTGTATCATTTGGTTCCTTAAAACTACTACAACTCAAATTCAGAAATCCATTTAGATAAAGAAATTTGAACAAATGCTCACACACTGCACTGAACACATTTAAGTTGATAAACTATTAATACATCTATTTAAATTTACCATCTGGTGGCTGATCATTAAGATATGGAGGGATTTCTTGTTCATTGTTGTCTGTTTGGTTCATGATTGCCTAAACGAGAAAGAAAAGAAAAAAACACTGGTAAGTCTTGCAAGAAGCAAAAAAACCAAACCAAACCAAACCAAAACAAAAACAAAACAAAAAACTTTGAACCTTGTAGAGACCAAAGTGTTTACTAAAATGCATCCAAGGATGGTTTTTAATTTGACCAACCTCCACTTTCCTTATGATTAACATTTTAGTGGCCAGACTTACAGACCTATAATTTTAATGCGTTGAGAATAACTGGTAAGGTGGCCTTATCTGCTCTCCCCTTTTTACTGTTTTCTGTTCTCATATGCCCAATAAAGGATTTTGGAGGTAGCTGTTGTTTGTCTTGCCTGCTGCAGGCCAACACAAAGCTGCAGTAGAGGTTTCCCAGCTAGACGATTTTTTCCACATTGTTTATGACAGACATTCTGCTATCAAAAGTGTTTCACTAGCCCACTTTCACCATCTTCCCAGTGTTGCTGTTGCTAAAAGAATGTCGAACTAGACAGAGGACACAGAGAAAAGAGGTTGGCTAGGCATAAAAGGATTTTGGAAAAGGTAGCTTATTTTTCAGAGGCTTTGTTAACTGGAGGAGCCACCGGTGGTGGAGTTGGTTAAACCGCTGAGCTGCTGAACTTGCTGACTGAAAAGTCGCTGGTTCAAATCCAGGGAGCGGGGTGAACTCTTGCTGTTGGCCTCAGCTTCTGCCAAACTAGCAGTTCAAAAGCATGTAAATGTGAGTAGATCAATAGGTACCGCTCCAGTGGGAAGGTAACAGTGCTCTATGCAGTCATGCCAGGCACATGACCTTGGAGATGTCTACGGACAACGCTGGCTCTTCGGCTTAGAAATGGAGATGAGCACCAACCCCCAGAGTCAGACACAAATGGACTTAAAGTCAGGGAAAAACCTTTACCTTTACCTTGTTAACTGGAGCATGACTGTATATAAAAATAACTTTTTATGAAGTTGATATTTTATACATTTCAGAAAAAGAAGTGTTACAGCTTACTCCTAACACTAGTCCATGAATTTTGGGAGTACAAGGTACTGTTACAGTCCAGAGTCATAAAACGATTTTAGACACAAATTAATTTATGTCAGTCAGTAATACCATATGCTACATTTAATCTTTTCTGGAAACTAGACACAAGTAATACGACTTAATTTTTAAAAGATCGAACAAAATATTATTGGACAGTATGGAAATCTTATGCCTGGTTTATAAGGACAGCAAATGAGGAGAAAGCAACATTATCCGAGATTACATGAGCATTATGATAAGAAAGCATTGCAGCTTAGAATGATGCATCAGCAGCCATGCTAAACAGTTGACAAAAATGCAAGTCCGATAAAAGCCAGAGCTTCTTGGAGAGGCTTGGTGGGTCTATAATGATCAGTGTGAACCAACTTCTGAGAAAGAGGTTATGATATTATGATTTTTAATTTTACTAAGCTATAAATCAAATTCCAGAATCAGTATTTTGTTCAAGATTTCTTATTCAGAAAGATGATGTGATGTAGTAGTCTGCGCGTTGGATTACGACTCTGGAGACAAGGGTTCAAATCCCTGTTTAACCATAGAAACCCATTGGGTGACCTTGGGCAAAATATACTTTTAGCCTAGGAAGGCAAATCCCCTCTAAACAAATCTTGCCAAGAAGATTCCATGATAGGTTGTCCTTACGATTGCCATAAGTTGGAAACATCCGGAAGGCACACAAGATGACTGTTCAGTTGACAGATTAATATTTCCCTAGAATTAAACAATATGATGCAAATGTTGCACTGAGAATACTGCTACACATGAAAAATGATGAATAATAAGTGGGACTTTACAAATTATTTAATACAGAAGTTAAATTTACATTGCAAGCTTATTATTAAGGGCAAAGACACATTAATTTTGAATAGTGACATTTAGCTTATCTAGCGTTTTAAGGACTGCTTATTGTTTTAACTGCTTATTGTTTCTTTTTTCCCTATTGCTTCCTTTTTTTGGCCCCAGATGATGCCTGTGGTGAACTGTCTGTTAATGTCTCCTTCTGAATTTGCTCCTTGTGACAATAGTATCTCAGTTTGGTCCTTCCTAGATGCTCTTCACAGAAACATTATTTACAATGGTACTAATGAAGCGAACAGAAAAGCACAGTGTGAATTCAGCATATCAAACAAGATGAATCTCATCAAAGTTAGTCAAAATGTAGAGGCCCCTTAACATCACTCTATATTTTGGCCTGGTGCCCTTGGAAGCTGTGTATCTGAAGAACACATAGCCTTGGAGCAATTGCAGTATCTAGTTCCAACAAGATCTATTTTATTATTGAAATAGAAAATTATCCCTTTATATAATTAATGATAGATCTTCCTGCAAATATGATGAAAATGTTGCAGCTGTTTTTTATCAGATGGGAAGTAATGATAGCATTATCAGGGTCCAGAAATGTTGATATATCCTGTGGTCCCAGAAAAGGAGATCTGTCATCTATCCCAAACAAATGTTTCATCTCAAATGAACATGTGTTTTCTGGCCTTGGGTATTATGTGATATCTTTGATTCTAAATCCACAAACATAGGATAGGGGTCATGTTTTAATAGCCTAAAATACATTGGAATTCTCAGTGGGGCCAAAAGTCACTCAAGGTATTTATTTCCATGTGGATAAGGCTTCAAATATGAAAATATGCAGATGACACAAAGTCTAAATATAATTAAATGCCATACTGTTGGCCCTCGATTTCCACAAGTTTAACCAACCATGGCACAACGTTTTTAATTCAGGAAAGCAAAGTTTAATTTTGCCATTTTATATAAGAGGTACCATTTTACTATACTGTTGCATGCTATACTTGAGCATCCAAGGAATTTAATATCCACAAAGGTTCTGGAACCAAACCTCAGTAGATAGTAAGGGTCCATTGTGTCGATTTTCTAAATATTCTGCAACCTGATCGAATGCCTGCAAACATGAGGCAGGGCTTGTAGAGCAAGCCTCTATTAAAAATAGTGTAGTAGCAGCAGCAGCAAGCCCAAGCCACCAGATATACCACATGTGATGGAAGCTCCTTCTTTGGAGGCTTTTAAATAGGGGCTGGATGGCCATCTGTCAGGGGTACTTGGTGCTTTTCCTGCATGGCAGGAGGTTGGACTAGATGGCCCATCTAGTCTCTTCCAATTCCGTTATTCTATGATTCTTCAGGCTCACTCACCTCTTGGGAGCTCGCCATCACCTACACTGCTGCCCTATACCATTTTAATAGGACTTGAGCTTGCGTATTTATAGGCATCCACAGGGGGCCTGGAGTCAGTCTCCCATGGAAACCAAGGGCGCACTGTAATTAAATGAGAGCATCTATTAATATAGAGAGGTGGAGATGATAGAACTTGACAATAACAATATCTCAATTTAACAAATAAATAAGTAGCACATGCCTAGTTGGGTTCATTATCTCTGAGAAATGCTACTGAGTCCATTCAAGATATATATCGTAGACTATGTGGAGTCTTGACAATGTGTTTCATAATGAGGTAATGGTTGATCTGCTGATGATAAGTGGATGACTCCTCTCATCTCTGTGCACCATTCAACGCGTTTATTAAAAAAAGTTAGCAAGCCATTTTTGCTGCATAATACAAACAACATGTATGCATACATATATTGTTATGCAGCTCCAACAACACTTGTTATTGTAAATATCAAATTGCAAACAGAAAATAAGGAAAGAAGCTTAAAATAATGAATACATAAAAATAGAACACATTAAATCAGTTGTTACCAAACAAATTATACAATAAAACAGCTAAGGTTATTGC
Organism: Anolis sagrei; assembly: GCF_037176765.1. NCBI lineage: Eukaryota > Metazoa > Chordata > Lepidosauria > Squamata > Anolidae > Anolis > Anolis sagrei. Next base: position 169,459,880 of record NC_090025.1, read on the forward strand.
AGAAATTTTGCAATCATTCAAGTATCTATAATTGTGTATATGCACAAAGTGGAAGGCTGCAGCAAAAGCTTAAATATTGAGCATACCTAAGTTGCCTGACTAGTTTCCTACATGTAATATCCCTACACATAAACCTGCATGAAGCCAGCACATTTTCATATAAGTCTAGACAAACTGTTATTTTACTAGAGTAGTGTGCCGTATATTTGAAATTCTCATCATATCCCTATGTATATGTATGTATCATCCATGACAGTGCAAAAGCAGATAGAATGGAATTTCTTTGACAATGATAACTTAAGTCACTCATTTCATTTAAAAGGTGTTTCCATTTTATCAATACACTGTCTCTTCACAAACCATAATTGGGTCAAATCTGCTATTAACTCATTAAGAACCAAGAGGAAACTCAATATCTCTGTCTAAAATCTTCCCTCATCTTTAATATCCACAATATACGGAGATTACAAAAATCCTACAAAGTAGGTTTGAAAGGATTAGAAAACAAATGTGAGATTTTCAGAGCATTAAGAAAGTACCATGTAAATCTCAAATATTATTACTATATTATGAATAAGCAATGACGGTTGAATCCGGGGAGTGGGGTGAGTTCCCGCTGTTAGCCCCAGTTTCTGTCAACCTAGCAGTTCAAAAACATGCAAATGTGAGTAGATCAGTAGGTACCGCTTCAGGGGGAAGATAATGGTGCTCCATGCAGTCATGCCTGCCACATGACCTTGGAGGTGTCTACAGACAACACCAGCTCTTTGGCTTAGAAATGGAGATGACTACCACACCTCAGAGTCAGACACAACTAGAGTAATTTCAAGGGAAAACCTTTACTTTTTAATGACTATTTTAAATAACCTGGCAGTTTTTAATGTCCTACATTAGCAGCAGAGTAGTTTTAATCATATGGATAGGTAAATTTAATAGAATGCCATGCAATAATACAAACATTATACCTAAGAGTTCTCAAAATTTGTTAACCGTTCCACTGCAAAACACTACAGCATAGATGACAACATAGCTAGACCATATGCAACATGCAAATAAACATAAAGGCTCATTTCACAATTAGAAGTAAAATTCTACCAAAATCCTTCAAATGAGATTTCAAAACTATGTGACATTGTGTTTATAATCTAGTAGTGCTAAATAGGGGAATGAGGCCAGGATATAGAATGAAGCACTATGCCCTTGAAATGATCTGTTTTGGTAGGAATGTGCTCTGGTTGAAGACTGATGCACAAATTTCCAGTCCTCCTATCAGGCAAATTTTTGCCATAGAAGAATAAGAGTTGTTACTCTTCTTCAAAGCAGATAGACTTTCCCATTGGAAATGTCTCTCTCTGGCTTCATCTTCCCTGTCCCAATTTACTCTTTTTCATATGCTGTAGAATTTACTAATATATACATATTTGAGATGGAGAAATACTTACCAACTGTTACTTCATCCACAACTCCTACTGTAAATTTCTATATCAAACATAAGAAAGAAATGTTCTTGTTAGCATTATATACAAGTTTCTCAGAGTGACAGTGTAAAATATAACTCAGCTGCAGAACACAGTCATCTGAAAAAAAGTTATTTATGTGTTTTGCAAAGAATTTTAATTAATTAAATAGTTTAATTAATTAATGTAAAGCTGTTGAACTATAAATTAAAATATTTTACAATAATAGCTTTCACAAATAGGTTCTTACACTCCACCTCTATAAACCAAGCCAGACTTAACTAAGGAGAGGTACTTGTAGTTCAGTCAATAGCACGTACCTACATCATGGGCTGAGAAAATCAAGAGAAAGTGGAAACTACTGCACAAGAACTGTAAAGCCAAATGGCATGGGATGGTGGTGGCCCTCATTAGTGTTCAATAATGGAAATCTAGATAAGTCTACCTCCCACTGTGCTGACAGCAAGGAGGGGCAAGGCTGCCTTGCCAACATTTGAATCATCTTTTGAAAACAAGGCTTTGAATTATTTGTTGTCATTGTGTGCCTTCAAGTCATTTCCAATTTATGGTGATACTAAGGTAAGTGCATCATGGAGATTTCCCGGCATGACCTGTTCAAAGGAGTTTTGTCCGTCTCCCTCTGAGGCTGAGAGAGTGACTAGTCCAAGATCAAACAGTGAGCACTAGTTTAACATCCCAAACAAACTGGCTTTCATCTGAAAAATAACTCTATATATTTGGTATTACTGTATAGAATAGCTAAGGGTTATCCTGTCCTTTAAGGCTGCATCTACACTGTAGAATTACTGCAGTCTGACATCACTTTAATTGCCATAGTTCAAAACTATGGAATTCTAGGAGTAGTAGTTGGGTAAAGCACCAGCACTCTGGCAGAGGTGGCTAAAGACTTGTAACACTACAACTCCCATGATTCCATAGTACTCAGCTATAGCAATTAAAGTGGTGCCAAACTGATTTAATTCTACAATGCAGAGGCACACTAAGTAAAGACATCTACCACAAACCTTATCCTCCGCATGCAGACAGACTTTTCAATAAGACATGTAATACTATCAAAGTATGGAGCAGATACTTTAGGAACAACAGTATACATCTATTTACTTTTATTCTGCATACAAACTCAGATGCAATGTTAACTTTTAGAATACAGCATTGTTAATCCAGATAACCACTCTTTGAATACGGAGAATGGTGTAGGCCTCCACAAATGTCTATAAGCAGCACTTGGGGCATAACTGCTCCTCTTATATGAAGCTGTAAATAGGAATCCTGCAGATACAAAGAGAGAGTTGATCGGAGGAGTGACGTGGCAGCAGAGGCCGGGATGTAACCTGGAGCCATACTGCTGTTGACGTCCTGCCCTGCTTTCTTTTCCCCACCCCCTCAAGGGAGCTTCCACGTTGGACATAATGCTCCCTTTTTAAAGAGAACGTACTTCACATCTCCTACTAGAAACACACTGGCTACGCCTACCTTCAATCTTCTGCCTCCATTTGTGGGCTCTCATGCCATTTGTACACTCCAGAGTCATAGCTATCTAGCTGTTTTTATTCCAATGAGTGGTTTAAATGGGATACAAAGGCTTAGGGATTTTATTTACCTCTGTCATGCCTGCTTTGCACCATCGGAGCTGTGACAGTCCTGCAGAAATAGCCTGCCAAGGGAAGGGTGGCATATATTTCTCTGCTGGGGTGTCTAGATATAACAACAGAATTCTGGGAACTTCTGGTATATTGCATATAATCCTTTATACACTTGTACATAACTCCTCATCCACTTGTATACAATCCCTCATCCACTGGCATATAATTCCTCACTCACATGGTGACAGATTTTGAGTCAATTTCAAGTTTACAAATGCCATCCTAAGCAATCCTGCAGAGTGAGATTTATGCCTGAGAATTATATGAATAGAGTTGCTCCATAAATAACATTATAGGGAAGATGAACAACAGCTCCTCCTGAGCAACCCCTCACCCTTGCATATAACCCCTCATCACTGCATTTAAATATTTAGGGATGTTCCATAGATAATGTTATAGGGAAGGAGAGCAACAACTCCATAAATAGGAAAAAAAAGAACAGCTTCTCCTAGGCAACCCTACTCTCACTTATTCCAATATAAACACTTTATTTATTCTCCACTTGTATACAACCTCTCATTCAAAATCAAAACCCCTCATCCACATGCTGACAGGTAGATTTTGAGTCAATTCCAAGTTTACGAATGTCATCCTAAGCAACCACTCATGCCGACTGGGATTTATGCCTGGGAATCACACTCATAGGATTGCTCTATAAATAATGTTATAGGAAAGATGAACAACAGCTCCTCATCCTTGCATATAACCCTCATCCATTTGCTTATAACGCCTTATCCACATGCTGACAGGTACATTTTGGATCACTTTCAAGTTTAAGAATGTCATCCTCATCCTGCTGAGTGGGATTTACTCTTGGGAATTACATGCACAGGATTGCTACTCCATAAATAAGGGAAAAGAAGAGCTCCTCCTAGGCAACCCTACACTCACTTATTCCCATAGAATCCACCATCCACTTGTATATAACCCCTCATCCTTGCATTTAATCCCTTGTTAACTTGGATGCAACCCTTCAGCCACTTGCATTCAATTATTGAGGACTGATCCACAAATAACATTATGGGGAAGAAGAACAACAGCTCCTCCTAGGCAACTCTACACTCACTTACTCATCCACATAACCCCTCATCCATTTATATATAACCCCTCATCTTTGCATATAACCATTTGCCTTCAATTATTTAGGGTTGATCCATAAATACTGTTATAGGGAAGAAGAACAGTTCCTGCTAAACAACCCTACATTTGCCTATTCCCATATCCTTGCATATAACCCTTCATCCATTTGCCCTTAATAATTTTGGGTTGATCCATAAATAACATTACAGGAAAGAAGAACACTTCCTCCTAAGCAACCCTACACTCACTTATTCCCATATAACCCCTCATCCATTTCTATAATCCTTCATCCATTTGCTCTTAATAATTTAGGGATGCTCCATAAATAATGTCACAGGGAAGAATAACACTCCTCCTAAGAACCCTACATTCACCTTTCCCCATATAACCTTTCATCCTTGCATATAACCCTTCATCCATCTGCTCTTAATAATTTAGGGTCAATCCATATATAACATTACAGGAAAGAAGAAGACCTCCTCCTAAGCAACCCTACACTCACCTATTCACATATCCCTGAATCTATTTCCCCTTAATAATTTAAGATTGCTCCATAAACAATGTTATAGGGAAGAACACATCCTCCTAAGCAACCCTACACTCATCTCTTCCCCTATAACCCCGCATCCTTGAATATAATCCATTACACTCATCTTTTCCCATATAACCCTTCATCCATTAGCCCTTAATAATTTAGGGTTAATCCATAAATAACATTATAGTAAACACCTCCTCCTAAGGAACCCTCCACTCACCTATTCCCATATAACCCCCATCCTCATCCTTGCATATAACCATTTAAGGTTGCTCCATAAATAACATTACAGAGAAAAAGACCTCCTCCTAAGCAACCCTACACTCATCTCATCCTTACATACAATCCTTCACCCATTTGCCCTTAATCATTTAGGGTTCCTCCATAAATAATATTATAGGGAACACCTCCTCCTATGAAACCCAACACTCACCTCATCCTTGTATATAACCCTTCATCCATTTGCCCTTAATCATTTAGGTTTAACCCATAAATAACATTATAGGGTACACCTCCTCCTAAGCAACCCTACACTCACCTCATCCTTGTATATAACCCTTCATCCATTTGCCCTATATATTTTAGGGTTGATCCATATATAACATTACAGGGAAGAAGAAGAAGACCTCCTCCTAAGGAACCTTACACTCGCCTCTTCCCATATAACCATAATCCTTGCATATAACCCTTCTTCATCCATTTGCCCTTAATAATTTAGAGTTGCTCCATAAACAACGTTATAGGGAAAAAGAAGACCTCCTTCTAAGGAACCCTACACTCACCTCTTCCCATATAACCCCTCATCCTTGCATTTAACCTTTCTTCATCAATTTGCCCTTAATAATTTAGGGTTAATCCATATATAATATGGATTAATCCTATGGATGGAGAAGAAGACCTCCTCCTAAAGAACCCTACACTCACCTCTCCCCATATAACTTCTCCTCCTTGCATATAACCCTTCTTCATCCATTTGCCCTTAATAATTTAGGGTTGCTCCATAAACAACGTTATAGAGAAAAAGAAGACCTCCTCCTAAGGAACCCTACACTCACCTCTTCCCATATAACCATAATCCTTGCATATAACCCTTCTTCATCCATTTTCCCTTAATAATTTAGGGTTAATCCATGTATAACATTACAGGGAAGAAGAAGACCTCCTCCTAAGGAACCCTACACTCACCGTTTCCCATATAACTCTTCATCTATTTGACTTTAAGGGCTGCTCCATAAACAATAGGAAAGAGGAAGAAGGAGGCCTCCTAGGCAACCCTATACACTCCCCTCTTCCCAGATAACCCTTCCTGCTTGCATCCATTTATTTGCCTTTAAGGGCTGCTCCATCAACGACGTTCCAGGGAGGAAGAAGAGCAGCATAAATAACAACCGAGAGACATTCAAGACCTCATTCAAGGGAATTAGGGGGAAGGGGGGGGGGGGGAGAGACTTCCCTCCCTCCATCTCTGCCTTGTCCCTCTTTGGGCGACCTTGCGGGGCTCCCAATGGAGAGGGGGAGACTAGGCCGCGCTTCGCCCTCACCTCTCTCTCCCACTCTCACTCTCTTCCTGCGTTGCGTTCCGCTCGGCGGCTCCAGTCCGTGCCTCTCTCTCTCTCTCTCTCGGTCTCGGTCCACGAAGCGGCCTCCTCCTCCCGCGGCTTGCTTGCCGACGTGGCGCCCGACGCACCTCGCCCTGCCCCCGCCCGCAAAGCCCGCCCACTTGCCTGCCTCAGGCCGCCCCCTCCCAACGCTGATGCTGATGCTGCTACTACTACGAGGGGCGCTCCTCCGCTGCAGGCCCCAACTGCCTCTGAATCCCTGCCAAGGAGCAGGAAAGGGGCCCAGCGCGGGGGATCAGGGTGTTGGTTAAGGGTGCCTCTACACAGGAGAACTGAGGCAGTTTGACACCGCTTTAACCACCATGGCTCAATGCTCTGGAGTCCTAGGAGCTGCAGTTTGGTGAAGCATAGAATCATAGAATCTGTACAAGGACCAAGTAGCAACAGTCAGAACTGACCACGGAACAACAGACTGGTTCAAGATTGGGAAAGGCGTACGGCAAGGCTGCATCCTCTCACCCAACCTTTTTAACTTGTATGCAGAACACATCATGCAATGTGCGGGGCTGGATGAATGCAAAGCTGGGGTGAAAATTGCTGGAAGAAACATTAACAACCTCAGGTATGCAGATGACACCACTCTGATGGCCGAAAGCGAGGAGGAGCTGAGGAGCCTTCTAATCAAGGTGAAAGAAGAAAGCACCAAAGCTGGGTTGCAAAAAACCAAGATTATGGCAACAAGAATGATTGACAACTGGGAAATAGAGGGAGAAAACGTGGAGGCCGTGACAGACTTTGTATTTCTAGGCACAAAGATTACTGCAGACGCAGACTGTGGCCAGGAAATCAGAAGACGCTTACTTCTTGGGAGGAGAGCAATGCCCAGTCTCGATAAAATAGTAAAGAGTAGAGACATCAGACTGGCAACAAAGATCCATTGCCTAGTCAAAGCCATGGTATTCCCTGTAGTCACCTGCAGATGTGAGAGCTGGACCTTAGGGAAGGCTGAGCGAAGGAAGATAGATGCTTTTGAGCTGTGGGGCTGGAGGAAAGTTCTGAGAGTGCCTTGGACTGCGAGAAGATCCAACCAGTCCATCCTCCAGGAAATAAAGCCCGACTACTCATTGGAGAGAAGGATATTAGAGGCAAAGTTGAAGTACTTTGGCCACATCATGAGGAGACAGCAAAGCCTAGAGAAGACAATTATGCTGGGGAAAGTGGAAGGGAAAAGGAAGAGGGGCTGACCAAGGGCAAGATGGATGGATGGCATCCTTGAAGTGACTGGACTGACCTTGAAGGAGCTGGGGGTGGTGACGGCCGACAAGGATCTCTGGCGTGGGCTGGTCCATGAGGTCACAAAGAGTCGGAGACGACTGAACGAATGAACAACAACAAAGAATCATAGAATCAAAGAGTTGGAAGAGACCTCATGGGCCATCCAGTCCAACCCCCTGCCAAGAAGCAGGAATATTGGATTCAAATCACCCCTGACACATGGCCATCCAGCCTCTGTTTAAAAGCTGCCAAAGAAGGAGCCTCCACCACACTCCGGGGCAGAGAGTTCCACTGCTGAACGGCTCTCACAGTCAGGAAGTTCTTCCTCATGTTCAGATGGAATCTCCTGTCTTGTAGTTTGAAGCCATTGTTCCGTGTCCTAGTCTCCAGGGAAGCAGAAAACAAGCTTGCTCCCTCCTCCCTGTGGCTTCCTCCCACATATTTATACATGGCTATCATATCTCCTCTCAGCCTTCTCTTCTTCAAGCTAAACATGCCCAGATCCTTAAGCCGCTCCTCATAGGACTTGTTCTCCAGACCCTTGATATTTTAGTACATTTCAGTCTTGTGCCCTCCATTCATGCCTCTTCAAATTCTGCAGCACTGCTGGTCACAGCACCAGGACTCCTTAGCAGAGTAGGCTGAAGATGCTACAAGAGGCCTGAGCCAACTTGGGCCCTCCCTCCAGGTATTTTGGACTCCAACTCCCAGCATTCCTAACAGCCTAAGGCCCCTTCCATTTCCCCCTCAGCAAATTAAGGGGCCAGAGGCTGTTAGGAATGGTGGGAGTTGAAGTCCAAAACACCTGGAGGCAAGGCCCAAGCTGGCCAAGGCCTGTGATACACAATACTGCTGTGTTGATGGACTTAAGTGGCTGAGGGGGGAAAGGAAAGGGCCCAAGGCGGTTAGGAATGGTGGGAGTTGAAGTCCAAAACACCTGGAGGGAGGGCCCAAGCTGGCCCAGGCCTGGGATACACAATACTGCTGTGTTGATGGGCTTAAGTGGCTGAGGGGGGAAAGGAAAGGGCCCGAAGCGGTTAGGAATGGTGGGAGTTGAAGTCCAAAACACCTGGAGGGAAGGCCCAAGCTGGCCAAGGCCTGGGATACACAATACTGCTGTGTTGATGGGCTTAAGTGGCTGAGGGGGGAAAGGAAAGGGCCCGAAGCGGTTAGGAATGGTGGGAGTTGAAGTCCAAAACACCTGGAGGGAAGGCCCAAGCTAGCCCAGGCCTGGGATACACAATACTGCTGTGTTGATGGGCTTAAGTGGCTGAGGGGGGAAAGGAAAGGGCCCGAAGCGGTTAGGAATGGTGGAAGTTGAAGTCCAAAACACCTGGAGGCAAGGCCCAAGCTGGCCAAGGCCTGTGATACACAATACTGCTGTGTTGATGGACTTAAGTGGCTGAGGGGGGAAAGGAAAGGGCCCAAGGCGGTTAGGAATGGTGGGAGTTGAAGTCCAAAACACCTGGAGGGAGGGCCCAAGCTGGCCCAGGCCTGGGATACACAATACTGCTGTGTTGATGGGCTTAAGTGGCTGAGGGGGGAAAGGAAAGGGCCCGAAGCGGTTAGGAATGGTGGGAGTTGAAGTCCAAAACACCTGGAGGCAAGGCCCAAGCTAGCCCAGGCCTGGGATACACAATACTGCTGTATTGATGGGCTTAAGTGGCTGAGGGGGGAAAGGAAAGGGCCCGAAGCGGTTAGGAATGGTGGGAGTTGAAGTCCAAAACACCTGGAGGGAAGGCCCAAGCTGGCCAAGGCCTGAGGTCCACAATACTGATGTGTTGGTGGGCTTAAGTGGCTGAGGGGGGAAAGGAAAGGGCCCAAGGCGGTTAGGAATGGTGGGAGTTGAAGTCCAAAACACCTGGAGGGAGGGCCCAAGCTGGCCCAGGCCTGGGATACACAATACTGCTATATTGATGGGCTTAAGTGGCTGAGGGGGGAAAGGAAAGGGCCCAAGGCAGTTAGGAATAGTGGGAGTTGAAGTCCAAAACACCTGGAGGGAAGGCCCAGGTTGGCCCAGGCCTGGGATACACAATACTGCTGTATTAATGGGCTTAAGCGGCTGAGGGGGAAAGGAAAGGGCCTGAGGCAGTTAGGAATGGTGGGAGTTGAAGTCCAAAACACCCAGAGGAAAGGCCCAAGCTAGCCCAGGCCTGTGATACACAATACTGCTGTGTTGATAGGCTTAAGTGGCTGAGGGGGGACAAGAAAGGGCCCGAGGCCGTTAGGAATGGTGGGAGTTGAAGTCCAAAACACCTGGAGGGAAGGCCCAAGCTGGCCCAGGCCTGAGGTCCACAATACTGATGTGCTGATGGGCTTAAGAGGCTGAGGGAGAAAAGGAAAGGGCCTGAGGCTGTTAGGAATTATGGGAGTTGAAGTCCAAAACACCTGGAGGGAAGGCATAAGTTGGCCCAGGGCTAGTTTAAGCCAACCCTTTATTAGAGATTAATGTGTCCCAACACACTTTGGAACGCTCTGATCCATAGCTATGCATAGATCGATATCTATAAAGAAAGTATCAATTTTGCCATTTTATATAAGGGGCACTATAATTATAGAGGAGCCCCCAGTAGCACAGGTGGTTAAACTGCTGATGATGCTGGCTAATTGCAACATTCACACCGGCCTACAACAGACAAGAGTTCTTCTCCCACCCTGGACATTCCTCAGATATATAAACCCCACTTGCCTTGTTTCCAACAGACCTCACAACCTCGGAGAATGCCTGCCATAGATGTGGGCAAAACGTCAGGAGAGAATGCTTCTAGAACATGGGCATACAGCCTGGAAAACTCACAGCAACCCAGTGATTCTGGCCCATGAAAGCCTTCAACAACACAATAATAAATCTTTATTTTGATGCTGCTTTTCTCTCACAGTGGGGACCCAAAGCGGCTTCCAACATTGTATTGTCGAACCTCATAACCTCTGAGGATGCCTGCCATAGATGCAGGCGAAACATCAGGAGAGAATGCTTCTAGAACTTGGCCATATAGCCCGAAAAACCTACAACAACCCGGCTTCCAACATGTTAAGAATAAAATACAAAATCAAACAATGGTCAAACGTATAAATATAAAACATGGTAAGCAATCAAGAACTGGGGAAATTACTACAAGAACATAATACTATATCATATTCAATCATTTGATGGGGTGCATATCTCTGCCGTTTTGTGCAAAGCTAGGCACTGCATGACCTTAATACAGAGTTGTGCAAAAAATAAGCAGGACTAGTTCCACTGCATTTTGGTTTGACTAGCCAGAGGGTGAGCTGCTTGGACAGTAAACAACTTGAACAGCTATAGAAGTATTTACAGAAAGGTAGAACAAGAACTTATCTGTATTTACTCAAGTTGAATACGCCATCAAATCTAAGTGCATTTCGATTTTCAAAACTCTGAAACCAAAAAAAAAAAGTATTTGCTGTTGACTGTACTGCGAATGTAATTGAAAAAGTGCGCTCTTTGTAATTTGGACCAAAAAAAGGTGCACATTACTGTTCCGTCGTTATCAACAACTAGCCTTCCCCTGCCACACGTTGCTCTGGACAGTCTGTGTATATGTGTTTTGTGTACATATGTATGCATGTATATATTTGTGTATATGTGTATATATGTGCGTTAGTGTGTGTGTGTGCGTGCGCATGTGTGTATGTGTGTGTGTGTGTGTGTGTGTGTGTGTGTGTATATATATATATATATATATATATATATATGGTTTTGTGCTTGCGTTGTAATGTATTTTTTGTTTTTTGGCTTTTTAAGTCTCTTTCACTGTGTTTTTCAGTGTTTTTATGAGTGATGGTCACACATTGGCCCGATAGGTGTATTGTGTCCAAATTTGGTGTCAATTGGTCCAGCGGTTTTTGAGTTATGTTAATCCCACAAACGAACATTACATTTTTATTTATATAGATTGAGCATTAATGCAGTTTGACACCACTTTGACTGTAATGGCTCCGTGCTATGGAATCCTGGGTGTTATAGTTTACACAGGTTTTAGTCTTCTTGGTAAAAGAGTTGCTGGTGCCTCACAAAACAACAAATCCCTGGATTCCATAGTATTCCATAGTCCTTGGGATAGGAATGTGAGAGTGCACGTGATGAGAAAAGTGGCCATGTCCCTTCTCTAAAAATAATGTTCTCCAAAATAGCACATTAGTTATTCTTCAATAGAAATGCAAAGGAAAACTACATTCAATGTATAATTCAAGTCCATTTTGTTACTGAGCATGGCATCCCTCTTGCCTACAAGAGTCACACCAACCTGAACCAAATCTGAAAATGGGTTCTGGTGAGTAATCTAAAGGCAACCCACATGGCCGGTCTTGTGTTCTAGTGCACACAAGGTTCAGGGCTCTAATAGCCGTTTGGTGCTGAAATGAAGTATGAATCAAACCTTTGTCCTAAGCAGTCTAGCGTATTTTCAAATTACAGTGCTCAGGACAAAGGTCTGATGCTCTGTCATTGCAGCATACAAGCCGGTTACTCTTGTTTAAACAAGTTGGTTCAGATCTAATGAGAGTACAGTGGCCCTTGGTATCTACTGGGGTTTGGTTCCAAGACCCTCACCCTCTGTGGTTTCCTAAGTGCCCTCATATAAAATGGCATAGTAAAATGATGTATCTTATATAAAATAGCAAAACTAAAGAAAATATGTTCAAGCTGTGGATAGTGGAATTTGTGGATACAGGATTTGTGGATGAGGAGGCAGGACGATATATTTACAATGGGCTACGATGAAGAAAATAAATGGCAGTCAGGCCCGACATGAATGGTTTGTCTACCAGAAAAATTAAAATGAGCTTCTCTGTGGTCATTTGTTTAGGTTGTGGGCATATAGGATCTGAAATTTCTTTCCCTGAAAGTATATGATTCAATTAAATATCTATATTTAAATCCCTAGTAATTAAATCCTTTTTAACTCAAAGCCAGTATGCAAATGTTTTGCCCTTCTTATGTCCATTTCAGCTGTTACTTAATAAATAAACTTCTGTTGGAGGTACTTTGAATGCGATTTTCCTGCTTCTTGGCAGGGGGTTGGACTGGATGGTCCACGAGGTCTCTTCCAACTCAAGGATTCTATAATTCTATGATTGTAATATTTCTTTAGCCAGGTAGTTGCTCTGTTTTGGATGGCTTATGGAATGTTACATTGCAGCTTTCAGAGCAGCAACTTTAGATATGGCTGAGGCTGACACATCGACTTTGCTTAAATTAAAGGTTACAGAATCCTATTTTTGCTCTTTAAATAATAGGTTAGAAATGCAATCTCCTCTGAGCTTTGCACAGAGACCAGGCTGAAATCATCCCAATCGGAAATAAAATGTGTTCTTCAGGTTACGTTTAGTACTTTTACGACTATATTTTACTAATTTCATTCTTGGTTATATGTGCCTAAAGAGTTATCTAAACCAGCACAAGGGTGCTAGTTTATCTAAACAGTCCCTTGTGCTAGGAAGACTGAAGACCAACAGGTCGGAGGTTTGAATCCAGGGAGAGTGTGGATGAGCTCCCTCTGTCAGCTCCAGCTTCTCATGTGGGAACATGAGAGAAGCCTCCCACAAGGATGGTAAAACATCAAAAACATCTAGGTGCCCCCTGGGCAATGTTCTTCCAGAGGGCCAATTTTCTCACATCAGAAGCCACTTGCAGTTTCTCAAGTTGCTCCTGACACAATAAAATAAAATCTAAACCAGCAAAAAAAAATAATTCTGTGTCCATCACTCTTTCCTAGGAACACACAATGTTCCGTTGTTTTAATAGTAAAAGCACTTCTTTTAAGCTTTTATACATTTTTTTAAAGAAAATCACCTTGATCTGCAGTTTCCAGGAAAACATGTCCTTTTGAGACCTCTGTCCATTTGAATTGCGAAGGCATGGGATTTGTGTGTGGTATGATAGACTGGTTGGTAGCAAGCATTATTATTTATTTATTTTGTTCAAATTTTCAGTGTCACTTCTGAGGTGCTTTAATTGCTCAGTTAACCAGAACTCAAGCAAGTGGAACTCTCAAACAACAATAAAAAAGGAATAATACTTTAAATAAAAATAAAATACATGCATAATACAATAAAACTGTATTACATTACGTCAAGTTTGTCTTGAATAGTCTTAATTTGTGTTTAATTACTGTATTTCAACATTAATTTCAAGCCAATACAGGTTTCATGGTGTGGCGTATAGCATTAGGTATAGAAGTTGTATCTATTGATCTACTTACATTTGCACGTTTTTGAACTGCTAGATTGGCAGGAGCTGGGGCTAACAGAGGAGCTCACTCGCTCTCTGGATTCGAACGTAAAACTTTTATAAAATAAAACTTTTGTGATTTTTAAGATTTGACTCTGCTTCTTTGCCTGCCTAAGCTCTTAATTCTTTACAGCCACATCATGGCACTTCACGCTTTGCTAGCTGTGAGCTAATGCTCAACTTTTGTATCCTGTTTGATTTTTGGATGCTCTGCTATAATTTAGGGTAGTTTTCCCTAACAGATGATTTCCTCAAAATAAGGATCAGTGACCAATTAAAAGTAACATCTCAAACTCTAATCACACCGTTTGTTGCCTTGCATTCCTGGAACGGAAAGTGTAGCTACTGCTTATACACCTTTCCTGCAGCACCTCACTTGTTGCTGAGCAGAAAAGAAAATAAGAAATTGGATGTTTTGCTTTCTGGTTTCTCTGCTCCCTCCTCCCAAAGTGAGGAAAGCCTTCTATAGAGTTATTAATACAGCAGAAAAGCCCAGTTTGACCAAAGGAAACAGTAATACTAGAAGATGCTAGTGTAACCACAACAAACAACATTGGCTTCATCACACTGCCTTTCACTTTCTGAGAGGAGCCACTGTCTGTCTCTGACCTAAATTAGAAAAAATCTGGCAATATCCCATTTTGAGAACATAACTCTGAAATGCAATGCTTCTAAGATGAGAACAGATGGCAGTCTTGCTGCTATTCCTGAACAGAGCAATGCCATTGATCCATTGGCTTAACTTATTTGGCTGTTTATTAAAATAAGTACAAACAAACTTATTTTAGGAGAAGCATTAAACTTTCTGGAAGAAGTACAAACACAAAAAATATTTTTGTTTTACGTGGGGCTTAGAACAACCAACTCAGAAAATATGTAAACAGATATTTAAAACATGTAAAATGATTTTTTCCATCCTTTGTCTCGGATTATAGGCCCATTATTTCAATCCACCTTCTAATTTTCCATCCTAGGCTCACTGGGCTTCTTGTTGTGCACCTTAAGATAAATTGCCTGTAAAATTTAAAATGGAAATCTCCCAGAATTAATGTAACTTTGACTCCAAATTGGAAATTTCTCTGTTTGTAGGTACTACATCTTTCTTTAGTAGATGCTATGGTATTTCTCTTGTCCTCTGAAGTATTGAAAACAGAATGTTTGACTCATATTTATGAATTTAATTGATTCCTTGGAGGAGTTGCCTTGGGTCCCATTTTGGGAGGATGATTGTGATTTAATAATAGAATGATAGATGGAGGTAGATAAGATAGGTTGATAGATAGACACACAGAGAGAGTTTTTGTTCTAATGTGCAAATGAAAGAACATTGCTGATGCTTAGAAAAGATGCTGCCCTTCACTACATCAGACATTCCTTGTAGTCAGACCAACTAGCTGCAATTTTCCTAGGTTTCAGTTTTACATCTTTCTCAGTCCTACTTGGAGATGATCAGAATTGAATCTGAACCTTTTTGCTTTACAACTGAGCTACAGCCCTTCCCCCTGATATTTTGTCAGGCTTAGGTGAAGAAGCATAAGAACAAACATATCTGTAATGTCTTGTATGTAAACATTCTTAGTGTGCTATATTGAGGCTGAATAGTTGTGCGTAAGTACATTTGTTCGCCTAGTCTGTCTCTAAAGGGTTTGGCTCCATGGCAGAGCACATGCTTTGCATGTGAAAAGACCAGGTTTGTTCTCTGGCGCCAGTAGTCAAGGGTAAGTGATGGGGAAAGTGACCTCTTCCTAGGGCCGGGAAAACTGCAACTTCTCTCAATCTGATGCCCTCCCAGGCTGGGGATGATGTGAATTATAGTCCAACGAATTTGGAGTACAGCCTACTATGGGCAGCTGGTAAAGATAATACTGGGTGAGATGGACACATAATCTGATTTTATAATTTTGTCTCTTTGAAATAAGTGTATTTGCATACTTTGTTGGTTTTTAGAAAGTGCTAAGGCTATCTAATGCTGTCTTTAAGATTACAAGCAGTCCCTGCGTTATAAACATACAATTTACAAATGATTCCCAGTTAAGAATAAGGGTGAGACATCAGCAAGTGAGATATCTATCCACAGAAAGGGAAATTCACTCCTGTTAGAGTTACCATGGGGAAAACGTGTCTCCACTGAATCTTTATCGCCAATCCTTATTTCCACAAAAGTCTTTTTTTTTTTCAAAATCCAATTATGACAGGGAAAGAGAGTGAGGTGAAATCTTCTGAACAGGGACACAGACAGAAAAACAAACGCCACCAGGATGTTAACTATTTCCTATGTGATCCAAAATATGTATATATGGAGTTACACTTTTAAAAATGTACCTGGTCTAACTTATATACGAGTCGCCAGAAGGCTGAGAGGGGCGGTATACAAATACAGTACATAAATTTTTTAAAAAAATAAAATTCAACTTTAGAACAAACCTACAGAATCTATCTTGTTGGTACCCTGATGGCTGCCTGTATACTGTTGGAAGAGGTGTTCTGCTTTAGGCTTTTGCTGTTGTTGCTGTTTGGCTTTGTAGAGCATTCTTTTGCTGCAGCTTTATACTTTTAAACAGTCTTAGTTATTACAGTTGTATATCTTCTGGGACACTTTGGAGAAGCCCGATGAAAAAGAGTTCACGCTAGTAGGCTTCTTCATCTCAAAAAAGAAAACACAGGAAAGCTTCATCACTAGATGGCAGTAACAGCACATGCAAACAGTAGACTTTGTAGTTTGATGATTTGCCACCCCCAGTAGATAAAAATTTTAAATGGCTGTTGATTGTGAATCTACTATACGAAGTTATTTTGGCATAGCTGGCTATGTGATATAAACACATAGTTCAGAGTCAGATGATTAGAGTTACAATTCTCTAGCTCAGGGGTTCCTAAAGCTGTCCTTTTTGAAGGAAAGGTTTCTTGTGGGGTCCCAAGAAATTTTTACACACAGGGACCACACTGCGCACAGGGACCACACTGCATTTTAAAAATTTAACATATGGGCCGGTCCAGTGACAGATAGATGGAGAATCTTTGTTTTAACTAATTAAAAAAGCATGATCAAATTCCTCTGCACACTGCACATACCTTGTTTGTAGTGCAAGAAATAAAGAAAGAGAGAGAGAACAATTCAATATTTAAAATGAACAATTTTCACCAACATAAACTTAACAGTATTTCGGTGGATGACCCCAGAGTCCACCCAGTCCAACCTCGTTCTATCTTGCAGGAAAAGCACAGTCAAAGCATCCCCAACAGATGGCCATCCAGCCTTTGCAATAATAATAAGCATAGTCAGGAGCGCCCGAAAGCTGTGGAGCTCCTGACTATGCTTTGTGGAGCCCTAAGGGCTCCGTGGACCACAGTTTGAGAACTCCTGCTCTAGCTAGAATTCAAAGGCATAGCTGTGTTAGTCTGGATCTTGCATTTCATGAAGCAGAATCAGGACCCTTCTACACTGCCATATAATCCTGGATTATCAAAGCAGACAATCCATATTATCTGCTTTGAACTGGATTATATGAGTCTACGCTGCCATATAACCCAGTTCAAAGGAGATAATCTGGATTTTATATGGCAGTGTAGAAGGAGCCAAAGGGTCCTTCCACACAGCCCTATAACCCAGAATATCAAGGCAAAAATCCCACATTATCTGAGTGTGGACTCAGATAAACCAGTTCAAAGCGGATATTGTAGGATTTTCTGCCTTGATATTCTGGGATATAGGGTTGTGTGCAAGGGCCCTTAGTCTACAAAAGCCTTTGCTACAACCTTCTTTCTCTCCTTTCAAAGATGCTACAATATCCCTTGGCATCAATTCCCTAGTTGGTATCTCTAGCTAAGGGTGGCAGATAGTAGAACTGGAGATCACATGTGACTGAGACCTAGGAAAGTAATGGCAGAAAGAGTAAACAATAGTTAGCTAGATGAGATTGCAATCTGACTCAAAAGAATGTGGAGTGATACATTCCCTACTATGCATACCAATCCATACCCAAAACGGATGTCACAGTTCAAGTGTGATTTTGCTATGATGGCAGTTTTCATTGTCATTTCTATCCTGCCTTTTCACAAAAATTGGGGCTCAATTTATGACACATACAATAATAGTAGTATTCAGGTTGCATTGATTTCTATTGTGGAACTTGTTTTTCTTGTTTTATTTTTCCTACTCTTTCAACATCCTGTCTTCCTGGAAAGCATTGAAATTATTTTACATATGTGAGTTTTCTGTAACAGAAAGGAAGGGTAATGAAAAATCTTCATACTGGGACACAATTCAACAAACTTTACTCATGAAACTAATGGAATGGGATCAGTCTAAACTACATCCTCCTGGATTGTGGTCATTCAATCCCTTCCTATCCCATCCCATCCCTTCCCCTGATCTCTCTTCCTCTGTTATTTTAAAAGATTTGGAAAAACGAAGCCTTAACTGGAAGTCGAAAGCCTGTATACCAAACCAGGCTGTGAATTTAAGATCTGCTGTAATTAGATTACTGTAAATCCGAAAAGACGCTCACCCTTGGAAGTCTGTGGGTGGTGTAAGGCAATAGAGCATTGTATTGCAGAACAAGGGAAAATGTTGATTGACAGCAGGGGTCACAAACTAAAAATCTTTTAGGTGTTTAGCAGTAGAAATCTGGGGATTTCTTTGCCATCAAGTAATACTTCAAACTGTTCAGACATACAAGTAATTACACACACATCATACACACTGTATATATACTATATGTGTTTGTGTTTGTGTGTGTGTGTGTGTGTGTGTGTGTGTGTGTGTGTGTGTGTATGCCATCCCCGCCCCGTCTGGTGATCTGGAAAATTGAGTAATGAGAAAGTGTTGGTTTCTAATATAGGTAATTTCTTTATGCTTGTGGGTAAACAGTATTTCTTGTTTCTTTGTCAGTGTTGATGTTGCGATTGTCTGGTTTGTCTACTCTGGAACATGCAACATGTAGTTGTCCTTCTTTAGGGGTCCCTTTCAAATCTATGATACTATATCTGTCATATACATATATGTGTATGTGTGTGAATCATATCTATCTATCTATATCTATGGCTGGATGGCTCTTTGTCAGGAGGTCTTTGATGAAGTTTTCTTGCCCTGGTGAAGGGAGTTGGACTGGATGGCCTTTCTCAACCTGGAGGTTGGGACCCTTGGGGAGTCACAAGGGAGTGTTAGAAGGGTCACCAAATACCACCAGAAAACACAGTGGTTTCTGTTGGTCATGTGGGTTCTGTGTGGGAAGTTTGGCCCAATTCCATCGTTGGTGGAGTTCAGAATGCTCTTTGATTGTAGGCTAACTATAAATCCCAGCAGCTACAACACCCAAATGACAAAATCAAGTTTTTCGAGTGATGGTCACTCTTTGAGTCAGTAGGTGTCTTGTGGTCAAATTTGGCAGTAATTCGTCCAGTGGATTTTGAGTTATGATGTCACCCAAAATGAACAGAGCATCTATCTATCTATCTATCTATCTATCTATCTATCTATCTATCTATCTATCTCATGTCAGGAGCAACTTGAGAAACCGCAAGTTGCTTCTGGTGTGAGACAATTGGCTGTCTGCAAGGATGTTATCCAGGGGAGACCCAGATGTTTTGATGTTTTACCATCCTTGTGGGAAGCTTCTCTCATGTCCCCGCATGGGGAGCTGGATATGACAGAGGGAGCTCGTCCGCGCTGTCCCCAGATTCGAACCTGCAACCTGTCGGTCTTCTGTCTTGCTGGCACAAGGGTTTAACCCTCTATATTGTATATATTAATTTATTGCCAGAGAAAAAGAAAGAATGTGATATTAAAATATGGACCAGTATTTTAACAGCTGAACAGAGAAAAGGAATTAAAATGCTTCAATAAAAAAAATTGCGAGTGGATGGGTAAAGCATGTAGGCAACATATGTGTAACTAAAACTTGATGGTAATTATTTAAACAGAAAGATGAGATAAAGCAACAACACCCTTTTTCAGATTACCGCTGATTTCTCTCCACCCTTTCAAATGAGCAATTCTAATATATGCACTTTCCAAAGTGCTGGGGACTGTTGCTATGTGTCTGGTCTCAAGACGTTTAAACTTTGCCTGGCCCATGCTAAACTAATTTGAGTCAATTTGTCTACATCACCTCAACAATCGTCCTGTGCGTTTTGAATCGTGCAAACAACAGTACACGATAAAGGCCCACCGAGCGGATTCCGACTGCTCATTCTGCCGTGGTTGTGCTGTTGCTAGTTCTTCACCATGGTTTCTCCATATCCTAGAGACAATGTTAGTTTTTCAAGGGCTGGGTTAAGTCTCTGCCTGGCTAGTTAAGACTTTCTTTACAGAGAACAGCTCCTATACAACTGCCAGCTCTCTCAGCCTGACCTTTCAAAATGAAAATGGGGGAGTGTCAGCCTGGGTTGCTGCTAAAAACCCATCTCCCTAGGGGTTTGAAACACAAGGAAAGCACCAAGGAGATCCTTGCAAAGGAGGTGGATGCATGAAAAAGAACAAGGCACTGATACCAGATATACATCTTCATGTGTGTGACTGGCTTAACCATTAGAGAAATAGATAAGACAGTTAGACACCTGTAATTATAACTGCTGTCAACTAATTGATCCTTTATTCAGAACTCAGAGCGGTTTTGCTATTGGGAAGATGTCATGGTGTGCTGGATTCACATCCAAGGATAAAGGAAGGTCCTTTCATACTTTAGGATTATAGCCCTTTCATTCCATATTAACTATTAGGAACGAGTGCTATGGGATTCTCAAAGTTGTCATTTAGGGAGGGGCTTTTATATTTCTCAGCGAGAGAGCACCAATACCCCACCAAACTATATATCTTAGTATTTTTCTGCATGCTGTTATAATAAAGTAAAATAATTATGTAGTTTAAAAGGGTTCCAGAGAGAATATTTGTTGTTGTTGTTGTTGTTGTTGTTGCTGCTGCTGTTATTGTTATATTTGCATCTCACTTTTATCTCTTTGATTGAGATGCAAAGCATCTCACGGCATTGAATAAATAGAATTTAAAAATCAACAGCATATAAATATTAAAATATAATTAAACATACAAATCACTTCTAATACTTAACAGTTGAAATGATTAAAATACTATAGAGCACCCCCCTGGCTGAGTGCGTGTGGTTCTTACTTTTCTCCCATTTATTTTCTTAAACACATTTTCTGCAACTCCCAAATGTCAAGATCTATTTCCCCCAAACTCCACCAGTGTTCAAATTTGGGCATATTGAGTATTTGTGCCACGTTTGGTCCAGATCCAGATCCAATGCTCTCCAGATGTAGGTGAACTACATCTCCTCTAAATCACTGTCAATTCCTCCCAAACCCCTTCAGTATTTTTTGTTTGACATGGGAATTCTGTGTGGAGGTCTCAGTAGTCTGTGGAAGTCAGAGCTGAATTGGTTGAAGGTACTGCAAATCCCATCATCTGTTTTCCATACTCCCCCAAACATATTTTTTTCTGATTAATCACAATGCTTTAATTATGTTGAATTTGTAACAATGAAAACACATCCTGCATATCACATATTTACATTATGATTCGTAACAGTAGCAAAATTACAGTTATAAAGGAGCAATGAAAATAATTTTATGGTTGGGGGTCACCACAACATGAGGAAGCATATTTAAGGGTCACAGTGTTAGAAAGGTTGAGAACTACTGGGTTAAACCTTTGTGCCAACTGAACTGCTGACCTGAAGGCTGGCAGTTCAAATTCATGAGATGAGGTGAGCTCCTGTCTGTCAGCTCCAGCTTCCCATGCGGGGACATGACAGAAGCCTCCCACAGGATGGTAAAACATCCAGGTGTTCCCTGGGCAACGTCCCTGCAGACAGCCAATTCTCACACACCAGAAACGACTTGCAGTTTCTCAAGTTGCTTCAGACATGATTAAAAAAAACCCCAAAACCACAGTTCATTGCTTTATGACATTCCTTTAAAAGGTTGTGAGAATTCATTGACTTGTGAACATATGACCTTAGCAAATGCTGGTGGGTTCACATAATTGGTCCACCATACTAAATTTCCCCCTTTAAAAAAACCAAGCAGTGATGATGCCACCATGTTAATAATGGTAGTATGACTCAGCCCTCGCATTCACATCAACAAAAGGGCTGCTGGAAACAAATCAATCATCTGTCAAAGCAGCACTGTGTGATGCCTGACTTTTCTATGGCCAGCTCACAGCATTATTTGATTTGCTGTTTTACATGGGAATAACTTAACAGCAGCACCTCCTACATGAGACCTATTGAAATGAATGGGATATTTGCAACAGTAAAAATGTGTGAAGGGACTTGGGTAGGAGGTGCTTGATAGTTTGTTCCCAGAATTAGACAATTTTGCAGAAATAATAATACCACTTTATTTATAATCTTTTCTAACTCCCTGTGGGGACTCAGAGCGGATTACAACATACACCAATAGGCAAACATTCAGTGCCTTTAATACAGTGGAATAACAATTACATAGAAATACACAGAACAAAGGGAAAGACTACTTCCATCTCTGACTTTCTGGAAGCGGTGCTCAACTCTGGCCATGGGGAGGTGCTCTTGTTCCATTTCCAAGCTGAGGAGCCTGTTGTTCACAGACATCTCTTGGTAGTGTTGCCGGCATGGCTGTATGGGCACCTTTATTACTTTCCCACTGAAGCAGTACCTATTGATCTACTCACATTTGTATGTTTTTGAACTGCTAGGTTGATAGGAACTAGGGTTAACACCGAGAGCTCACCCCAACCCGTGACTTTGAACTGCCAGCCTTTTGGTCAGCAGATTCAATAGTTCAATGATTTAACCTGTTGTGCCACAGTGACCCCCTAGTAACATAACATAAGCAGCATTAAGTCAGCACGAGCAGTTCATCAGTTCTAATGTACCACACTTCCACAGTTAATTCGCTTTAGAAGTTTTGCTAAAAAGTCCAGTTGACACAAACCATACAGTGCCGCACAGAATTACTGTAGTGTTTTGTATTTCTTGAGCGGTAAAGTAAAATCATAGCCATTAATAAATATACTGGAACTAGGGCAGAGTCTTTTGGGATACAATTGGTCATCTGCGTAACATTCCACAATTAATTAGTACTTTCTGCCTAAAATTCTGCGTCTTACATTCTCAACCTCTGATTCGTCTGCTTCTAAACCAAGATGGATTATTCCTCATTTTCCAGAACTTTTAAAACAAACACTACTTTCTCTGAACAAACCTAGTCAAATGAAGAAATATGTTTGCATAGCAATCTTTTGTTCCAGAAGTCCAAGTGCTCAGAAAAATTGTGCCATTTTCTCCTAGATTATTACAAAGTATGGTAATTGTTTTATTATTTGCTGCCAATGTGTCACAAAGATACAACTTTAAAAAACAACAGTATAGCCAAGATGGACTAAAGACATTTCGGTGAGCTCCAAACTTGCTCCTCACATAAACTCACCAAGGAATAATAATAATAATAATAATAATTTTTCAATGCTTATTGTTTCCAAATGCCGGCTGAGATCTTTTGGCATGATCTGTCAACTGTTGCCCTTCTCACCCTGAAGGGGACTCAGAGCAGCTTACAAGGTATATGTACACACAATACAATATATTATCATATCATATCATATTATATTATAGATCTCATTTGCTGTGTCATACTGTGTTTTTGTGTCAGTAAAATAATAATAATAATAATCATCATCATCATAATCATAATAATACTGTTTTGTATTCCACCCTATTTCCTCGAGGGGACTCAAGGCATATTCCAGTATACACAAACATTCAATGTCTAGAAAGAGATAGGCTTCCCCTTCTGGTTCTGAGGGGTGGTGCTCATCTCCATTTCTAAGCTGAAGAGCCTGTGTTGTCCATAGACATCGCCTGGGTCATGTGGCTAGCATGACTGGAGCGCTGTTTACCTTCCCACCAAGGCAGTAACCTATTGATCTACTATTTGCATGTTTGCATCTACTATTTGCATAGTATTTGCATCTACTATTTGTATGTTTTCAAATGGCTAGGTTGGCAGAAGCTGGAGTTAACAGTGGGAGCTCATCCCATCCCACAGATTCTAACCGCCAACCTTCCAGTCAGCAAGTTCAGCAGCTCAGCAGTTTAACCCATTGCGCCATTGCAGCCCCATGAAAAGGAGCCCCCGGTGGCGCAGTGGGTTAAACCCCTGTGCCGGCAGGACTGAAGACCGACAGGTCACAGGTTCGAATCCGGGGAGAGGTGGATGAGCTCCCTCTATCAACTCCAGCTCCTCATGCGGGGACATGAGATTTGCCTCCCAGAAGGATGATAAAAACATCAAATCATCCGGGCGTCCCCTGGGCAACGTCCTTGCAGACAGCCAATTCTCTCACACCAGAAGTGACTTGCAGTTTCTCAAGTCACTCCTGACACGACAAAAAAAAAAAAAAAAGCCCCATGAAGCTTAGTGATAAGCTTCAGGTGCTCCACTGATATCATTATAGAAGAACTACCATACTTGGAACATGGCAGAACAATTGGTATGTATCTTACATATTCTCTAACTGTCTCAATTTGGCAGGGACAGTCCCGATTAATCCTCTATCTCATTTTTAAGCTGCTTTTTAAACAATTCCATAGTTTCACTCCTCCTTCCAGTTTCCCCTTTCATTCTCAATGTCCTTTAATTGATGCAAACTCATTCCAAAATTTAGAAATATGGCAGTTTGCCTGGTTTCTCAGTAGGCTCAGGCAAAATCAAATTGCTGCAACTTCTTCTCACTCGTGTTGTCCTTCCTCATTAATAATTTCTTCCATCTTGACCACACTGATGTTGTTTGGCTGCCCATGTTCCTGTTTTCATCTGTGAAAATGGAGGGTGTGATCTTGTGGGTACAGTGTTGCATAAAACCAATCTTCCGCTTGGGTTGGAAATGTCCATGCTTTTTGACTTAACAGCATTGTAAGACTGGTCCGCACTCATTAGTAACATGCTCTAAAGCTTGCCGAAGCAGTTTGCGAAGCTGGTTGTCAATTAACATTTACACAGAATGTGTTAGGGGAAAATGTCTGCCACTTTCTTGTTGGTATATTCTTATTCAAAGCCCTTTTATAGCAGCCGAGCTGTTCTTTCTCCTCTAATTGGATGAGACTGGATGTCATTTTAATTGTTGGATGTTTTGAAAATGTCCAGGGTCATAGGGGAGGGAGAAGAGAGAAAATATCCACCGTGTAGACATTGTAAAGAGCTTCTCTTCTTTTCAAAACATGGCATAAATTTTAAATATGTGGCATAAACATTCATTTCATCAGATTTATGTGGTTTCCCTCTGTTGGCAACCATTTATAAATATGCTGGAGTGGATAGATAGGCAATGATAAAGACAACTCTGACTTGATGCACTGATGAGCAAAGATAGTGGCTTTATCATCACTCAGATAACCATTGGTTAGATAATTTTCAAAGTATATAGTTGCCCACTTTTGTTTCTTCTAGTTCAATCGATTGTAATCTCCCTACCACCAGAATTCATGCACTGACCTACTCTCTCTCTCTGTATTGTCGAAGGCTTTCCCATGGCTGGAATCACTGGATTGTTGTAGGTTTTTCGGGCTATATGGCCATGTTCTAGAAACATTCTCTCCTGACGTTTCACCTGCATCTATGGCAAGCATCCTCAGAGGTTGTGAGGATGATAGATAGACCTGACAACCTCTGAGGATGCTTGCCATAGATGCAGGCGAAACATCAGGAAAGAATGCTTCTAGAACATGGCCATATAGCCCGAAAAACATACAACAACCCAACTCTCTCTCTCTCTCTCTCTTAATCTGTCTCTAACTCATTCGGATAGGACAAGACTTTTCAGGACAACGTGGTTAGCATTGACATTATGCAAGCAGAGCATAATGCCAGCACAGTCCCATATCTCTCTCACTCTTGCAAAGCAGTTTCTTATAGGTTGTGATAATGGACTGGATGAGGGCCAATTCAATGAAACTGAATAAGAAGCTATGTGGATTTATGGCTCTCAGGTACAGGAATCAGGTAAGCTACCTGCCTTTGATGGGTCTACACCAGACCCCTTAATATAGTTCCTCATGTCGTGGTGACCTCCAAACTATAAAATTATTTTTGTTGCTACTTCGTAACTGTAATTTTGCTATTGTTGTGAATTTTAATGTAAATATCTGAGATGCAGGATGTATTTTCACTCACTGGACCAAATTTGGCACAAATTTGCCTTTTTCTCTCTTGTAGTTAGCGTACAATAAAAAAGGATTCCAAACTCCATAAATGATGGAATTGAACCACACTTGGCACACAGAACTCCTGTGATAAACAGAAAATACTGGAAGTGTTCTGGAACAGCTGTTCCAGGAGCTCCAGATTTATTTGCTGTGTTTAAATGTTTGTGTGCAATCCCATGCTTGGGATTTTGCAGCAGGGGGTTTCCTGTTATAATTTGCATTTATAGGGTAGGCCACCTGCCAATTATAGTTAGGATTCCTGGTCCCGCCCCTTTTTTGCTTTTTGGAGGGAAGGGAGCCTTTTCCAGTCAGTCACAGAAAGGTTAGCCAATGTATAGGATGTGTTTACTTCCCTGTACAAAGGCTTCAACCTTTAAGAGCTCCAGGGAAAGAACACCAGGGAAGCATTCCCACAGCTTTAAGGGTCTCCGAAGAACTCCAGGGATTCCTTTTTACAGCCTTGGGAGTTTCCAGGAAGACAGCCAACTCTAAAGAACATCCATTGCCTGTCTGGTAGGTCCTCTCAGTGTTTCGAGAAGCAGTTCGGCCTGGCAGAGGAGCCCACACCAGCGGGGGTTGGATTTTAGTTAGCCTTGGGAGAAGTTAAAAAGGGGAATTTTCCTTTGAAGAAAGTTATGCGGACAAGTTTGAGAGAGCTGATACCTTACCAAGAAAGCTTTACAATTTCAGTTTGATTCATTAATAAAAGACTTTGTTGTACCTTTTAAGCCACTTGAAGATTCCTTCTGTAAAGGAAGCCTCTGAGAACTTTTCCTAGGGTCCCTGGCTTCCCGCTGGGTAAAGGTTACACATCCTATATCTAAAGTCAACTAGCTATAGGCCCAGCGGCGACAGAACAGGAAGGGTTTGGTGGGCATTGACCTCGGTTTTGGAGTTGCAGTTCACCTACAACCAGAGAGCACTGTGGACTCAAACAATGATGGATCTGGACCAAACTTGGTATGAATATTCAATATGCCCAAATGTGAACACTGGTGGAGTTTGTGGAACACAGACCTTGACATTTGGGAGTTTTAGTTGCTGGGATTTATAGTTCACCTACAATCAAAGAGCATTCTGAACCCTACCAACGATAGAATTGGGCCAAACACAGAACCGCCATGCCTGAGATCTTCAGCTTTCTCTGCCAAGGGGGTTTCTAAGACCATCAGAAATATATGTTTTCTGATGGTCTATCGCGACCCCTATGAAACCCCCTCATGACCCCCACCCCACCCCCCAGGGGTCCTGATCTTCAGGTTGAGAAACACTGGTCTATGCTATCCCTAAGGCAGCGGGTCCATAGCTGTTGTGAAACTAATGTTATTGTATGCTGCCTTGAGATCCTCAAATAAAGGGTGACATATAAACACCATAAATAAGTATATAAAGGCAGGCAGATGTTATTGAAAACAGATTGGCTCCCAGTCTTGCCTAGACCATAAAAGATCATTTGCTTGTAAAGTTATGAGCATGGAGCCAAGAGGTTCAGTACTCTGACGTGCGTATTCATTCGTGTTTGAAAAGACAGTTTTTTAATAATGTAAACACTTGGGAGATTTTCTTCTTGAGCTCTTGGTTTAGGCAAAGGATAAGATGTGCTATTTCATCTGGCTGCTGCATCCTAGAAAAAATATTCCCAGATCTCATTTCCTCACAGCAGACAGATCCTGGAATATTTAGTATTCAACAAAATGGTCTCAAATGGGGTTTATCTGTTGGGAGCATTATGTTGCCTGTTCTTCCTATTCCTAGTTCTACATCAGATTAAGAGAGAAACATGTGAAACAGACCTATATAAGGCCCACCTTTTTTTTCGTGTCAGGAGCGACTTGAGAAACTGCAAGTTGTTTCTGGTGTGAGAGAATTGGCCGTCTGCAAGGACGTTGCCCAGGGGACGCCCGGATGATTTCATGTTTTTATCATCCTTGTGGGAGGCTTCTCTCATGTCCCCGCTTGGGGAGCTGGAGCTGACAGAGGGAGCTCATCCACCTCTCCCCGGATTTGACCCTGTGATCTATCGGTCTTCAGTCCTGCCAGCACAGGTGTTTAACCCACTGAGCCACCTAAGGCCCACCTAAAATTTCACAAGAGTCCTCTCATGGGATTTCTGGGATCTTATAAGATATCAGACCTTGTGGCAGCCCACAACTCTAAAACTGCTTCTACACTGTCATATAATCCAGATTATCAAAGCAGATAATCCACATTCTCTGATTTGAACTGGATTACGTGAGTCTACACTGCCATATAATCCAGTTCAAAGTGGATGAGCTGGATTTTATATGGCAGTGCAGAAGAGGCTAAGATGTTCATTGCCACAAGAAATTTGAAGCGGATTTTACATGTGCCTCACATGTACTGGCAGGTCTTGAATTGGCCAGGTTTGTCCTGCACTGGGATTAGAAAAACCTGGCAACTCTCCTTCAAACAGAGAGAGCTCTTCAAATACAAGATTCACCATTGTCTTTTGTAGACACATTGTGTAATGAAATAGCTAATTATAATGTATGTTTTATGTATGTTTATTGATGTTGGGATATGATAAGTGCAGGCCCGCTTTTGTGTCGCCCGTGCTATGGCAACCGGCTGTTAGAGTGTATCCAAGTTAGAGAAGCCAAAGGGGCGGAGCTAACTGCCACTTGGCAGGAGCAGGCATTTTTCAAAAGTCAGTTTCTCTTGGTCAGTCTTTGGTGAGGAAGCCAAAGAGGAAAGTTGGGTTCTGGTGTGTTGAGAAACCGAACCAAGGGATTTAAGTCTTCCGCCTGTGTGTTTAGAGAGTCAATTGGACCTGTTCAAATGAGCAAGTGGCTCGTTAGCTAAGGGGAAAAAGAAACCTCAGTAGTAATTCATAACTTCAGTGGGGATAGCTGAAAGGAGAAAAAGGCAAGCCAGGGCCTTGAATTATCATTTAAGAAAAGTAAGATACTTTGCAGTGAAATAAGTTTAAAACCAGTCTGGTGGAAGTAAAAGCCATACTGAGAATTATATTGGAAATTGTTTAACTAAAGTAAACTGTGACAACATTTAAAGGAATACAGAATAACCATTAAACGTTCTACACCTGTGAATCCTTAAATAAATATTTCCTTGATCGGTTCTTTATAATTAAGACTCATGCCCATTTATTGAAAAGAAGATTTACCTCAGAAGAACGCAGCTGAAGATATTGGAAGAAAGGATTCTGGTTGGGGTAATGAGTTACTCCTTTTAAAAAGAAGTGCCTCGAGTAAAAACATTTTAAAAGTCAAGCCTTGGCTACACGCACCACCACTACTTTAGTCTCCTCATTGCCCTGGATAGATAGATAGATAGATAGATAGATAGATAGATAGATAGATAATTTGTTCGTCGTGTTTTACACATGGCTACCCTACCATGACTACATGGTGCTCTCCATTGACCATGGTGATGAAGGAATATTTGAATTGTAGTACACTAAATTGTGAGAAATCGTGGCAGAGACATCTATAACATTGAAGATGTTATAGATTAGTCACCAGAGGCTGATGGTTTAACTGATGATTTAGAGAGGATTATGAGCTTTCCTGTCTATGATTCAGAGAGGTTTGTGAGCTTTCCTGTGGCACAAAGTAATGGGCCCTCAAGTCTGAGAAATGATGGTTCTCTCTGTGAGAAAACCGTCTTGGAAAGTGCAGAGCTTCAGGGGCATTCAGGTGAGTCAGAAGTAGCAACAGCAGACAAGGAATCGAGTGAAGAGCTGAGTGATAAGGAGGGTTCCCATGAGAATCCACCTGCAGCTATGGAGATCAACAAAGGTCTTTGTTTATAAGAGCTGAAAATAGATTGCATCATTCAGAGAGATTACGTGAGAAAGTTGTGAAAGAAATTCACAAGAAATTGAATGATTCCATGGGTGTCTATTAAACAACAAGTTGTTTACCTTAAGTTCAGTTCAGGCAACACTGCATTAGAGTAAGAAGCTAAGACTGAATTCTCTTGTTCCTGGTTCTAGTCAAGCTTTGATTTTGGTTTTAATGTATCCTGGAAGTTTCTGCTCACGTACTCTTGTTCAAGTCTTACAGATTGTGGACTTATGCTTTATCTGTGATTCCTGGTTGTTCCTTGACTTTGCCACCTCTGGGATTTTATGAGACATTTGGGTTATTGTTTGGTTCTCACCTTTTGCTAAACCTTTTTGGATGATATATCTTCCTTTATTATTCTTGATTTTATATGATTTAATGTGTTTATTTTTACAATAAACTGTTTATATTCCTGGACTCTTGTGTGGCGCGTTGGTCTTAGATATTTCCAGGTCCGGAGTGCAACAGAAGAGCACTATTCGCAGATCTTCATCAACAGAAATAATTCCTAGAAATTGTTTTCAAAATTACAGCTGCTGAAGGTATCATCCCATGGTCTGAAATCCTAATATTACACCCAACTAGAGGAGGCCCACTGAATCAATACAATTTATCTATGTTGTCTCACTTATTGTACAGTTGATTTAGTGGGTCTGAAAAGGTTGGGATTAACCTTCTAACTAAGTAAATCCTCCCACTTACCAGTTCCATCATGCACTAATCAAAATCACAGGTGTTCAAAATTGTTGTTGTTATTTTTATTATTATTCACCTCTGTACCAAAATTAATACAAGCCATCTATATTTCTTTTCCCCCAGGATTCAAAAAGTAGCAATTGCTTCCCTCTGTAAACTATATTCTCTCCAGTTTCTATATTATCTCCTTAATTCAAATGTGATTTGGAATTGCAATATATTTTCCAGGATAGGCCTTTGTTTTCTTTTGGAGTTGCTCCTCTCCGTTCAGTGTTCGGTTTGGCTCATTTCTCTTGTAAGCTGTCTGGAAGGGGAGAAAGGCTTTCGTTTCAAGCAATTCTCTTTTTCAGCCTTCCTTTTATTGAATTCCACCCTCTACTTTCCTTTTCCTTTTTTTTTTTTAAATGAGGACATCATTTATCTTGGACTTTAAGTTGTGGAGGCCTTCAAGGGGCTTCTTTTTTCTTTTCCCAGCTGCATTTGTTGACACACACACACACACACACACACACACACACAGTCAATGTGGGCTTCCCCTTCCATTATGCCTCCTCCCCAAGAGAAAGCCATAAAGAATCTACAGCTGTGCCCTTTATTAGCATAGACTTTCTAAACCCAAGGAGGAAAAACAAGCTAAATATATTGCAAGCCATTACCTCTGTTGAAAGTGACCATTTGAAAACATTTTAGCTTTCACTGGAAAAGTAGGAACACAAAAGCCAGTGCTATAATTTTATTAGAAATGCTTTTTAAATGTGAGGCATTTGGGCACCTTAGAGAAAAACCATGGGAAGAGCTTACACGTTCAGAGCAATGTCTGTTGTTAGTTCGTTAAAAAAAAATTAAGGACGCAACAAGCCGTCTTGGTCACATCCTAATTGCTAAATACAAAAAACGAACCGAGACTAAGACAAAAGAAATTAATAAATTGTGGGGTTTTTTGGCCTATTTGTGTGGATTCCATCTTACATTTTATAGGCTGACTGATTAAAGTTCAGGATTACATTAGTTGTTTTGTGGAAACAGAATCCAATGGAATTCTCATTTAGAATTCTGTATAGAGTTTAGTCTTTTGAATTAGATGCAAGAAATTAATTAACATGATGTTTGCTCTCCTGAGGAGGAAAAAGTGCATTACACCTTTAAAACATTGAAGATATCGCCCATGTTAGCTATGTAGCTCATAACAAGTTATTCCCTATGGGTATCTGTAGGGATATTAAGGTGCTTGTTTATAAAGCTATTGCATGCCCACCCAACACTGCTATACACCTGCAAAACGTGGTCTGCAGATGTCACACTCAACTCCTAGAATGATTCTATCAGAGTTGCCTCCAAAAATCCTGCAAATCTCTTGGGAAGACAGGTGGACAAATGTCAACATGCTGGAAGAAGCAAAGACCATCAGCATTGAAGTGATGCTTCTACGCCATCAACGCCTCTGGACTGGCCATGTTGTCCGAATGCCCGATCACCATCTCCCTAGTCAGCTACTATACTCCCAACTCAAGAACAGGAAACAAAATGTTGGTGGACAGGAAAAGAGACTTAAAGATGAGCTTGAAACCAACTTTAAAAACTGTGGCATAGACACCAAGAACTGGGAAGCCCTGGCCCTTGAGTGCTCTAACTGGAGGTCAGCTGTGACCAGCAGTGCTGCAGAATTTGAAGAGGCAAGAAAGAAGGGCGAAAGGGAGAAACATGCCAAGAGGAAGGTGCATCAAGTCAACCCTGTCTGGGACTGCCTTCCACTTGGAAACCGATGTCCTCACTGTAGAAGAATATGCGGGTCAAGAATAGGGCTCTACCTATTCATCCACCACCAGGATACTGCACTTGGAGGACCATCATCCTCAGGCTATGAGGGATCACCTAAGTAACAAGTAACAGTTATTATTACAACCTTTGACTTATGCAAAGATGATAGAAACATACATATTAACAAAAATGATTTATGTATTTCTATTTTATTCATTTTGAGAAAATATGCAATACTTAAAATATAAAGATGCAGTAAAACTCTATAGCTTAATGATAAATGTTCAGTTGATTTAATGGAAGCTGTGATTTAGTGTCACACTTAATGGAAGGTTCCTAACAAGGCTAATTTCTGTTTGCACATAAAGCAGTCCTCGAACAATAGTCTCTAGGAACATGTTGGCCTTTGGCCAGAAGTCTTGGACTATACCAAAGCAGTAACTGTACAATCATAGACCACGATTAAAAAACCACAATTCTGCAAATCTTGAGAATTTCAAAAGGCCCTATCAACTGCTATTGGCATTGTAGGCTCATCTGAATGGTTGGAACTCCTGGTGGTGCAATAGGTTAAATCCTTGTGCCGACAGGACAGCTGACCGAAAGGTCGGCAACTTGAATCCGGGGAGCAGGGTGAGCTCCCGTCTTGTCAGCTCCAGCCTCTCATGCATGGACATGAAACCTCCCACAGGATGGTAAAAAAAACATCTGGGCATCCCCTGGGCAATGTCCTTGCAGACGGCCAATTTTCTCACACCAGAAGCAACTTGCAGTTTCTCAAGATGCGCCAGACACGAGAAAAAAATAAACAAAATTGAATGGTTCTAATCAATTCTGACATAAGGGATCAATGTGATCTACCATGCATTTGTATGACTGCAACAGCCTTCTTCAAGCTAATCTGATCTTGGCAGATGTGTGCATTATCCCTACAGTGCGAGACTGAATCCACAACCGCCCCAACAAAGGCATATATAGCATAACGTTTAGGTTGTATAATAAACGGTGGGTTTGCTTGAAAACATGACACAGGATGTCTCTCCCCTTGGACCAGCTTTTACAAGACCAGTGTCATATAGTTGGAAGAGACCACCAGGGCCATCAAGTCCAACCCCCTGCCATACAGTAATACACAATCAAACCACTTCTGATAGATGGCCATCTAGCCAATTCTAGTACTATTATATTTGGGGAGGGGGATGCTATGTGCAGCAAGACCATACAGCAGAAAACTGACTCCTGTGCTTTGTTCAAACTTGTGAAAACACCACTGAGTTGGTACAAACTGCAGCCATAACCCTTCCAGTGCTTGACTCTTAGCTGCAATGATCCTTACCTGCATAACCCTTCCAGTGCTCGACTCTCTGCTCTGGAGTGTGGTGGAGGCTCTTTGGAAGCTTTTAAACAGAGACTGGATGGCCATCTGTTGGGGTGCTTTGAATGCAATTTTCCTGCTTCTTGGCAGGGGGGTTGGACTGGATGGCCCACGAGGTCTCTTCCAACTCTATGATTGTATGATTCTGGAAGGCTGAGTGTAGTTTTTTCTTCCAAAAATTCAAAGTGCTACATGTTTAACTGTATACAAAGTTTTATTGATACAACGCAACACATTCTCCACTTCTTAACAATTATTATACAGACAGATTTTACCCAGTTTCTTCACACATTAGGGCCTGCTTTCATACATATCATTTAAAGAGGCAGCTAGGCAACAGCATGAGGCCGCTACCAAACCCTTCTCACTAAGTCTCTACCTTTTAAAGTTACTCATGCACACTTTCAGGGCAGTCACTGATGGGACTCTCCAAAATCAGGGGGGGGGGGGGGGAGTGTGTTGTGGAATTGATCTCTAGACCAGGTCATGGAGACAGCTATCTTGCAGGCATAGGGAGGAAGCCTGTTTTCTGTCCTGGATCTGAGGACAAATGGAAATATCCTGACAAAATAGGCATTCAAGTTGACCTGGATCTTAAGTAGTATAGAAACACTGAAAATCTACTTAATATTTAGCAGTAAAGGCTGTTGGTATGAACAAGATCCAGCAGTCCCTGAGAGACAATATACGGTAAGTATGAGGAATGGAAAGTAACTGATGCTGATTAAATAAATGCATGCATTGGGCAGCTTCTCCTTCAGCCCAAGTGAGTTTTCCTGTGCAATTTTAAATGTGAAGATATTTCATAGTTTTTAAACCGAATTAGACCTCCCAGTTCCTTCCCTTGAATAAGGTGATGAAATGGAAGATTTTTTTAAAAAAACAAGGGAAGTGTTATGGGTGAATATTTACGTTTTAATATTTTTAGAAATTTAACATTAAATTTTCATCCCATTAAATATCACTAGTGGAAGCTTATATAGCCTTGAGTTGCCATATAAACGGAATTCTGACCAATGCAAACTCCACCATGGATTTTTAAAACATAATTACACATTTGTATTGATAAAACTGTTGTAACACTTGGTTAATGTGAAATGTCTAATATGTATATCACAAAAGATGCTGTGGCTGGAAGTAAAGGTGAGTCAAGTGAATGAAATGGGTGATACACTAGTCCGAGTCAGAACTCTCTGGCTCATTCCTTTGATACTGGCAGGCAACCTCTTCTAAAGGAGTCATTGTACCGTCTGGCCGCACTCCCATAGGTGTTATCACTTTGTCTCTGTGAAGTAAAAGAAACAATAGCTACATTTAGGAAACAGCATTAAAAGGAGGATAAAAACTTCCACCGGCAACAAAATTTATGTATTTTCTTTCCTATATTTTACCGCACCCTATCTCACCCCAAAAGGGAACTCAGAGCGGCTTCCAAACTGGCAACAATTCAATGCCATACAGACGAACATATAAATAAGCATATACCTTTAAAACCGCAGAAATAAAAAATATAGTATCAATTCATTAAAATCAAGTATTAAAACCACACAGATCCAAAGTCACTGTCCAGGAGCCATTTCAATCATGTTGCACTTACTTCATATCTGCTTATTGCACTGATTACTCTCCAAAGGCTTGGTCCCACAGCCAAGTTTTGTTTTTTGAAATATTTTTTTAATTAAAAGTTTTCAAATTACATTTAAAAAAGTGGGAAAGGGGATAAAAACATAGGGGAGAGAGGAAAAAAGGGAGGGGGGGTATCAAAAGGGGTGGAAAATATGGGGAGGTACAGAGAGGGTTAGGTATAGGGGTATTTGTGCTTTCATTCTTCCCTATATTGGTTTTAATTTTTCTTATAGTCCTCTGTGCTGCTTTTTGTGGTATCCCCAGTGATGGCATCTTCTGTCAGCTGTCTTCTTTTTAGATCAATAATTTTACTTTATTTTCCTTCACCCATTCTGTGAAAGGAGTCCAGTCTGTTTTTATATATCTACCTTGTGACTTGGAGACTAATGCTGTTAATTTATCCATGCTCTTAATTTCTCAATCCATTCTTCTCTTGATGGTAGGTCTTTTTGTCTCCATACTCGGGCATAGAGTAACCTCGCCACCGTAGTTGCATATGTGAAGAGTTTATCTTTATTTGTAACCCAGTTCATGTTTGTCATCCTAAATAAAAATACTCGGGATGCATTGGGAATTTTTCTTTCAATATTTTTTTGGTATAATTTATGAATTTCTTTCTAAAATCCTCTTGCTTTATCACATGACCACCACATATGGTATAAAAGATCCTTCTTGTTTCTCACACTTTCAACAATTGTGATTTTAATCTTTAGTAAATTTTGCTATCTTCCCCCACAGCCAAGTTTTTAATTTCTTTCTAAAGGTCAGGAAGAAGGGAGCTGATCTAATTTCACTGGGGAGGGAGTTCCACAGCTGATAGGTCACCACTGAGAAGGCCCTGTCTCTCATCCCCACCAGCTGAACATGCAGAGGAGGTGGGACTGAGAGCAGGACCTCCCCAGAAGACCTTAACCTCTGAGGTGGTTCATAGAGGGAGATGCATTTGGACAGACAAGCTGGGCTAGAACCATTTAGGGGGAAAAATGAGATAGCGATGTGACATTGATAATGAAGGTGATGATACTCTTCATAGCAACAACATATTTAGTAAAAGTAGACAGAAAAAAAATCCCTCCTATAGTCAGCTTCTTGTGGCGTGTAAATACTGGATTCATTTACATTCAAGTCAGCTTTAATTTCTGCTAGCCATGGTGACACATACCTCACTTACATCCTATTTGAATTACAGTAACTTTTGGTTCAGAAACTTGGTCCAGGTTATTTGACTGATCGCATCTCCCTTCCTGGGCCCTGAGATTCTCGGGAGAGGCCCTTCTCTCGGTCCCACCTCTATCACGAGCTTGGTTGGTGGGAACGAGAGCAGGCTTTCTCTCTTGGCGGCTGCCCCTCAACTCAGGGAACTTCCATAGATTTATTCCAGGGAGGTTTGCCATTATATTCCTCTGAAGCTGAGAAAGTATACTTGCGCAAGGTCCCCCAATGAGTTTCTACAGCAGAAAGGGATTCAAACACTGGTCTCTCTGTGGTTCTAGTCCACAATGCAAACTACTGCACCATGCTGTCTCAGAGTTTAATGTAATAACTTGTTTTAATTTTATAACAAAATGTCACCCTATTGAAAAAAACATTCACCATATTTTAACTTGTTGGATTCTATTTTAATAACTATGAACACTTGTATGACTTTTTAAACTGCGATCTGAGTTGCCTTGAATCCCAGTTCTGAGGAAAAGGTAGGATCAAAACTAATAAACCTTTGTCATCATGGAAGCCACACAAAGCCAACACTAATGGGATGGAGGAAAAAACAAAATGGTTGTCATTTTTGAGAGAGCGGAGATTCTGAACATGAAAGGGTGAATGGCGTTATGCATAAAATATGTTGGCAGACAGTGGGAAGAAGGTACAATACTAATAAAGACTTCTTTGAGGCAAGACCATATTTACTAATCCAATTAAAACCAAACTGAAAAAAAGGCCCAGATAGAAGTCAACTACTAATGGGCCAAAAACAAAGAGCAGGTCCACTGCTTAAATCAAAATGAGTAAACAAAGGCACTTCGCCTGCTATTTCTTAAATGCTAGTAACACGGCTGTTGAAGTTCCACCTGTCATTTTGAGGAAGAGGCACCCTTTTCGATTGAAAACCACAATGGCATACATATTCATTTCACTGAGCAAAAGAAGTCAGTCAGGAAAAGAGATCCGTACTATGCAGTCAGCCTCTAGTGGTGCTTAAGTACTTGTAGGTTCATTTACATTCAGCCAGCTTTTTTCTTCTCGCCCACCCCTTCTTCTTCTTTTTTAAACTGTTGCTTTTGTTTGCTGCTGTTTAATTACAGGATTGACAGCCAGTTTAATCTCTTCAAAGCTCCAAAGGCCCCTCACCGTTAATCCAATTATATCTACTCCACAAGATACAGCCCCATATAAAGATGATTAATTATTGATTAAGCCAATCAAACAGTATTAGCAAAGATTTATTTAAGCCTTTCATTGCCTCACATCTGATTATCACTTCACTTATTATATGTGGATTATGGAAAAAGCTGTAAAGGATGGTAGCATTTTGATCCCCTCTCCAAAAAGCCTTCACCATATTTTCCGTAGACAATTTGGGAAAAGGGGAGGGGGGCAGAAAAGCTGTGCCAGGTACTCATGTCCTCCTCACCATAATACAACTCTTTAGAAGTGTGACTATTTTTCTTTTTTAAAATGAAGGATCCATTCTAGTGTCTACACAGACAGTGAGATCCTTTAGTATACGTTCTGTTAAGTTGTCAAAAACATGATGGGGATTTTATACAGAACTGCAATCTGATATATATTTTATTAACTTATTCCACTAATGCAATAGTTTCCATGGACAGAATGGAGCTGAGTTCCCCACATCTTTATAATAGACTTTGTAAGCACATAAGTAGAAAGACAGTTCTACCATATAAGGAAGAGTTTTACCCTATACGAAATAAACTGCTTATACTATGCTCAATTCAATCCTTTCCCAATATAAGCCCTGTTGATCTCAACAGAGCTCACTCAGTAGATATATAAAGGAGCAAAAAGCAAGGAAATATTGTCACAGAAGAAGAAACAACTGCAGCTTTCCTGCTGCAACATACTGACATGGTCCCAATAATTGTAGAATGTGATTTCTTCTGACCAATGTTGACAAGTTCAGGAAACAGTTCAGGAAAATTAGTATGGTAAACTCTGGCTCATTTCCAAATGCTTGTGTAATATAGAACTGATAAAGGTTTTCCCTCGCAATTAAGTCTAGTCGAGTCCGGTGCTTATCTTCATTTCTAATCTGAAGAGCTGGCATTGCCCATAGACGTCTCCAAGGTCATGCGGCCGGAATGATTGCATGGAGCGCTATTACCTTCTCGCTGGAACAGTACCTATTCTTTTACTCACATTTGCATGTTTTTGAACTACTAGGTTGGCAGTAACTGGGGCTAACAGCCTGCTTCCCGGATCTGAACCGTCAATCTTTCAGTCAGCAAGTTCAATAGCTCAGTGGTTTAACCCATTGCACCACCAGGGGCTCATGGAACTGATAAAACCTCCGGGGAAAAAAATGCTTCTCATAATCCTGTTTCTAAGACAGTGCTACCCAAAGTGGAGGTCCCTGGGCTGTTGTTACTCCAGAGGTTATTTGCTGCCACTCCATGGAGATATTCCAGGAAAGAACAAAAATATGGTAACTAATGGGCATAAATATGGTACTGATCCCTGAAACACAAGAAAAAGATTGCTGAGCACCCATTAGACAGCCCCAGAAGCACTGTTTTATGAAACCTATTTCACATATCTGTAGGGAGACCAAGGTGCTTGTTTATAAAGCTACTGTCCCCCCAACCCTGATATGCCTGCGAAACATGGACTGCCTACAGACATCACACTCAACTCCTGGAACAATTTTTTTTCAAGAATAGGGCTCCACAGCCACCTACAAACCCATTGTCAAGACACTAGACTTGCAGGACCATCATCCTTGAACTACGAAGGATCACCTAAGTAAGTCACACATACAGAAATGAAGTCCAACAACAATTTAAACAACTAGAAGTAATAATTTTAGTCCCGCCTTGTAATGAAGAGCTCTGTGGCATTTTCCTGACTGTCATAGTAGAAACACATTATTTCTACATCCTCAGGCTTCCCATGACAGATCCTCATATGACTGGGCAGTTTCCAATAAGGGAATCTTTTTTCATATTTAAAAAAAAGCACTATACACAAGACTACTGATTGGAAAACATACCATAATGAAACCTTTCATAAAAATGCCTTCTTCTTGTCCTCAAGTGAATCTCCCATTAATCCTTTCAAATTAATCTGTGCATTTTTTGCTTCTGCTTCTTGCTTGCCATTTAGCTTGATAACGACTCCCAAATAACTCCCTTGTTTTCAAGGGTTTTTCTTTTTTGTCAGCTCTGTGCCCAACAGGTCAGTGCTAACACATGGAACTAATGATTGGTTGTCTGTAATGAAACAACCATACTGCAAACACCGGCTTGGTCCTTTGATAAAACAGTGTATTGGGGACCTATTCACCCCCTTATAATTGAGTGCTGCATAATAGTGCCGATCCTTTTATGTACACCATTTTGTTCCATGATTAGAAAAGGAGGAGAAAACCTATGGCGGCCCTCCTTTCTTCAGTCACCACTGTGATTAATTCTGTATTTTAATGAGTGAGGCTATTACTTAGGGCAGGTTCTGTTACATACTTGTTTTGTTGACTTCTTGTGAATGTACAACAAAACTCAGACTATGATAATTGGGGACTGTTTCATCAGGAAAAAGGGATTCCTGGTATTAATACAGTGTTGGCTTGGAAAAAGCACCAAGGCATTTTAAATTAGTCAATTAATTCATAATTGCACTGCCAGTTTATAACTGCAAGAAAAATATTTATAAAGCATTTTAATCAACACTGAAAACTTTCAGTCATGCAAGATGTAGAAACACAAAGATTGGCGAATTAGTGTGGTTTTAAAACTATGTTTTATATCTTACAAAGACAAAATGTAGTCACTACTATATGGCAGACTGGGAAAGGGCAGTGTTTGAAATATTTAAAGTAGTAAATATGCAGTGCTCTTCTGGAACACTACTTAATGTGTCCTACTCCCGTCTTAGAAGACTTATGCAATAACAATAATAATAATAATTCAAAGGGCGTAACAATGGCAAACATTCAATGCCTTCATAAAACACACAATACTAACATAAAATCCAAGAAAATCCCCACATATAAAAGTAACATTAAAGCCTAACATCAAATTAAGACCTAACATCAGTAAATTAAACCTGGCATCAATAAGTTAAACTTCATGTAATCAGACCAAATTCTATAATAACATAAATCTAAACAAAACATCCACATTAGTGTACAAAAGCCAGCAAGGGTTCACAAAACGAAATGAGGTGGTTATGTAGTCAAATGAGGTCACTGGGCTGGAGTGGACCAGGAAAGCCCAAATACGCATAATTATCAACCAGACACCTGGCATTGATCTCTAGATCAACTAATCCCCCTCCTCTCTATATGCTAGTAAGCAAAAGTAGGTCTTCAGTTGTTTTTTAAAGGAGGGGGAGGGAGGGGGCAGCTTTATTTCTTTGGGGAGGGAGTTCCAGAGGTGGGGGGCGACCACTGAGAAGGCCCTCTCTCTCGTTCCTATCAGCCGTGCTTGGAAGGAAGGTGGGACTGAGAGCAGGGCCTTCTCCAAAGACCACAGTGCCCAGGCTAGTTTGTAAGAGGAGATGTGATTGGTCAAATAGCCTCAACCTGAGCCATTTGCGATCGGTCAAACAGCCTGTACCCAAGCAAGTACAGCCAGTCCCTGAGTTACAAACATCTGACTTACAAATGACTCATAGTTGAGAACAGGGCTCAGACAACAGATGGTGAGAGAAATCGACGACCAGGAAGGGAAATTTGCTCCTGAAAGAGTTATCATGGGAAAAAGTGTCTCCACTGAAGGCTTATCTATGTACTGGAAAAGCTAATTATAATGGATTTTTGTCTATGTTTATTAGTGTTGATATTATGGCAAGGACAGTCAGGAGCTGGTTACATTTGATTGGCTGTCATGTTATCATGGATACATAGCTTTGCAGTAGAAATGTATCCATTTTAGAGTGGCTAGCAAGAAAAGGGGTGGAGCTAGAATAAAAAAGGGAAACAGGAGCTAGAGGGAATAGGATCGGTATTTAAGTTTGTAGCTTCCATCGTTATATTGAAGTAAAGAAAAAACTAACATAAGTCTAAATTCTCAGTTAGGTAAAACTGAGAGACATATTCCTTTGGGACTAAGTTTTCAGTCAAACTATTGACAGAAGAAAGTGGTTTAACAGAGTAGAAATATGTTAAACTGTTTTGAAAGTTATGTAATAACAATTTTTATGTATTCAACAGAATGAAAGACAGTTACAATAATATCCAAGTGGAACTGAAGTAAAGTACTTTGTAACAGATAAGCTCATGTGCAAAAGAATGCATAAGTAAACATTTCTTTGTTTCATGTCAATTTACAGGACTAAAGTTGCATGGCTGAAAATCAATTGGAGATTACATTGATGTAACCCGTAAGGAGAAGTTGGAAGCTACATATTGACTCCAGGTTTGGGTTACACATTGAAGAAATACACACAGACATCTAAGAATTGCATTCTGTAACAAAAACAGATAAAGAAAGACGACACAGAGACAGAGATAGTGTGTTTCAGGCATGAACTACAAGTCACTGAGTTTGTGAGGTTTGATTCATCACTCGCCTCGTATAGTTTCATCACCTCACATGCACATAAATATATGTTACTCCAGAAGAGAAATGCCAACTGTTAGAATCACCAATCTTCGTTTCCACAACAAGCCATTTTTTTCAAAATCCAATTCTCACAGGGACAGAAAGTGAGGTGAAATTTTCTGAACAGGGACACAGACAGCAAAGGAAACACCACAGGGGTGTTAACCCATCCCTATACTATCCAAACCTTATCTATCTATCTATCTATCTATCTATCTATCTATCTATCTATCTATCTATCTATCTATCTATCTATCTCTGGAGATTTATTTATTTAATATATTTATATCCCGCCCTCCTCAACCCTGAAAAGGACTCAGAGCAGCTTTGCAATTGGTAGCAATTTGATGCAATCAACAGACAATACAAATTAGACATGTATATTAAAACAAAAATTGAAAGCAATATAAACATTAAAAACACATTTTAAAATCATGTAATCCAAGGGCATAGTCAAAGGCCATTCCGGTCATTATTGCACATGATTCTACTTCACGTATTGCACAGCACTATTGGTCAAAGGATTAATCCCAGAGCTAAGTTTGCTTCCTGAAGGTCAGGAGGGGGCTGACCTGATTTCACTGGAAAGCGAGTTCCACAGTCAAGTGGCCATCACTGAGAAGGCCCTGTCCCTCGTCCCCACCAACCACACCTGTGAAGGTGGCAGGATGGAGAGCAGGGCCTCCCCGGATGATCTTAATCTCCGACATGGTTCATACAGGGAGATACATTCAGACAGGCAAGTTGGACCAGAACCATTTAGGGCTTTATAGGCTAAAACCAGCTCCTTGAATAGTGCCCGGTAGCAGACGGGCAGCCAGTGGAACTGATGTAACAGAGATACACTTTAAAAATGTGCCTGTTCTCACTTACAAACAAATTCAACTTCAGAACAAACCTATAGAACCCCATCTTGTCCATAATTTGGGGACTGCCTGCAATACATATGGTGTGTGAAAAGAACAATGCCAAAAAGGCTCAAATGAGCATATAAATGATAGTATTGACACCCCAAAACCAGCAAATATTTGTGCAGTTCTTCTGTTATTACATTTTCTATACTTCATTTTCTATACTGCATTCTGAACAACTGTTTCACTTGCTTCAAAAAGCAAGAGAAATGCTACTTGTCTATAAATCATGCATTTGGGATGACTAGCCTGTATAACAAATATAAAGGAAAATAAGAAGAAAATAAGTGTAAGACTAGAAGTTGTAGAAGTTACCTTAATTACTGCTGTTGTTTAAAGCAGAATTAAGGAACTTGTAGTTTTTGACAGCAACTCCCAACGTAGTGAAAAGCAAGTTAGAGGAATAAGTCCTACAACATCTGCAGGGTGACAAACTTTCCATTCCTGATTTTTAGTCTGTTTTCAGATTAAAATTATTCACTAAAATAATATGCAAGAATGGCAGATGCAAAATATATAAGCTTTGTTGTGGGATAAAAAACTTGGATCACAAAACAAAGAAAAATTGTCCCCCAACCTCCCCAGAGGCTGTGGGGGATATTTCTGGCAAGACATAGACACTTAAGTATTTTCACAGAGTGCAGATTAGTCCTCAAAAATCCCACAATGTTGTGATATGATGCAATTTTCAGGTGATTTACCCTATGCCCAAACAAACCAGAAATGTATTTTTTGTTAAATTAA
Organism: Anolis sagrei; assembly: GCF_037176765.1. Taxonomy (NCBI): domain Eukaryota; kingdom Metazoa; phylum Chordata; class Lepidosauria; order Squamata; family Anolidae; genus Anolis; species Anolis sagrei. Next base: position 169,503,625 of record NC_090025.1, read on the forward strand.
ACAAACTGGAGGCAATTTTAACTTTCCAAAGAACAAGGCAATATAGTTTGGTTGTAGTGCCTAAACAAAGTGCTAAGTATTACTATTTTATCATCTTGCCCTACTTTCATTCTAAAATGATTTGTAAAAAGGAATAATTTTGGAGTTTTTGGAAGGAAGATCGTGCAATTTCTAATGAAGATCTTCCTTCCAAAAACTCCAAAATTATTCCTTTTTACAAATCAGTAATAAGGACACTGTCTCTCACTGTGATGTTGTTGCTGGTAGTGCGTTATTGCTTCTGTGTCTATTGCAGAGGAAGCAACATGACTGGTACTTTTTGAAAAGATGGAACTGAGTTTGCCAATGTTTCAGTTTCTTGGGAAAATGACCCTTGGTGTGCACAGTACTGAAATGAGCATGAGCTCAAACAGGTCAAAGACAATGGGACTCTTAAGGAAAGAAAGACTATACAGCTAAAGAAGACTCCATTAGAAATGAAGGCAAATGCAGCTACATTACCTAGAAAGCTTATCAAACATATTGACAAGTTTCATTGCTTCGTATTCTTTTTGCTCTTCAGTCATTTCATCCATTGGGTTGGGCATTGGCTCTTCTAAGTGACCTGTAATAAGGTTAATGCTGGGAAGGGTGAATGGGGAAAAAAATAAAATAAGAAAAATATTAAATAAATCCTTCAAGTAGCCTTCTTAGCCTACAGACTGGTTTGCTGACTTGTTTTTTTCTCAATTCATAATGGAATTGACAACTAATACACAGAGGGAATGAATAAAGCTGAAAGGACTATAGTTATAGCTCATCAAGGAAAATCAAACTGTTCATATAAGAAATATCTGGTCCACTTCTCTTTAGAAATGAAACCTCAAAATGTTTCTAAAATGTCACATTTTATTGAATATAAAGGAGATATATGCTTTTCTTTTTACATTATTATAAATATCCCAAGCTGAATAATCTACATAAAGCTATAGATGTCTTATACTTCTTGAACCAAATATGCTTAATCATATTCTTTTTCCTTCCCCAGGAAACTAATATAATTAGAAATAGGGTTGTTAAATGGAGAGTAATGATCATTATACCAGCTTGAAATGGATTTTGATCAAAATAAAGTTGCCTAGTCTGTGAAAAACACTATTCCAAAAATAAAATGCGTATCTTTGACTAAAGAGAAATAAATAGTCTAATTTTAATTGCTCGACCAAGAGATAAGGATACACGTAAACAAAATGTTATCATACTTTGGTTTTGCAGATTTGTATTCTTCTGTATCTGTGTCTTCATCATCTGAATACCAGGTTTCTCCTCTTCCTCCGGCTAACAGTCCTCTTGCTGCTAGCAGTCCTGCTGCATTGCCATAGCCAGTGTATTTCAGTAAGCTGTCAACTGTAAGCAAATAGGGAAATAATTTATTTGGTAAGTCAAATCAGTTTCTTTAGAACAGAACAAGATTACCAGGAATAGACTCACACCTGTAAATGTGATTCAAATGTCACAGAAAAGAACTGGTAACACCACTTCTGGGTATTTCTTGCCTATGAAAATTCATGAGTCCATAGGCAACTTTGAAGGGATATATACACATAGGGCCACATTAAAAGTCTGGAAGACCTTGGAGGGGCATATCCGTACTCTATATGCTCTTCCAAAAAAAAAAAAAAAAAAAAAAGAAAGAAAGAAAGAAAGAAAGCACCTATCTCCCGCTCCAAAGCCCTATAGAGGACATAGGAACAGGTTTTGGGAGATGAAGCCATGGACCCAACCGAATAATCTACATAAAGCTGTAGATGTCTTTTAATATACTTTTTGAACAAAATATGCAAGAACAGAGCTGGGTTGTTGAAAATAAAGAGACTTGGAGATCTCTTATTCTTAGGGCTGCCATAAATCAAATCAACATGATGGCAATTAATAACAACAAGGAGTATGTTATACAGTGTACAGTAAAGGCATTGTTCTTTAAAGTAGATTTTCAATAAAATGTTTCAGATAGGTAGTTTGTGGATTATTAACTCAAAATAATCTTAATAGTCCTGGTTTGTAAAAAGTTTGTTGTTTTGTGCCTTCGAGATGTTTCTGACTTATAGTGACCATAAGGCAACCATATCATGCAGTTTTCTTGGCAAGATTTATTTGGGGCTGCCCTTGCTTCCTCTTAGGCTGAGAGAGCATGACTTGACCCAGTGAGTTTTCCATGGCTGATCAGGGATTCAAACTCTTGTTTCCCAAATCCTACTCCAATACACAAACTAGTGTACCAGAGGCTGTCTCTTATAAAACTTTCCCTAGATGCAATTTTAGCTTTGCAGTAAGTAAGCTATTTACAAGCATACAATAACTACATTCATGACATTTGCAATAATAAAAAGCTGGTACCTCTCTCTTTACAAAGAACAAAAAGGAATTCTGCAGCAATTTGCTTCACTCCTAAGTCAACATGAGTCATAAGACGCACCAATTTGTTTCGTAATGTTGTGCCGACTTCAGGACGATTGGACACATCTCTCAAGGGAGGCAACACCTACAACAACAAGAAGCAATTAATCCCAAAGGAAACCAGTAACCCCTGATATATCTTTTAAAAAGTTCTGCTATAAATGTCTTTCTGTTTCAAGAGTTTGGAAGTAAACAGCATCAAGTCACCAGTGGATTTTAATTAGCTTCCAAACATCAAAGGTATAATCACATTGCTTTATGACTATAATTGAAAAGAAGGAACAACAACTTTTGCAATGCATCTCTGTGTGTTTTGGTTAGTTTTATAGTTATGTAGGTATGGCCTCACTAAGTAAATTTCACCTGGTTCAAGTGCAGCTCATGATGCACTTTATTTTTTATTATTAAGTTACAGTATAACAAACAAAAAATGAAAAATAATAAGAACAAGAACAATCTGTGCAAACAACACATTTTATGTATATTCCAAATATCTGGTTAGCTGAACAGCTGCTTAAAAGTATGACCTAAGTGCCACTGTTAGTAAAAATTATGAAAACATCTAAGGAATATTATAGAGACACTTGATTATTTATTTATTTATTTATTTAGTACACTTGTATACCGCTAATATCTCAGCCTGTGCGGCGACTCATTGCGGTTTACAACATATTTAAAAATACAATTCACTTTAAAAATATAAAATAAAATATAAAAATACATACATATACATACATAGTATTGGGCCACCAATACAGACCGGAACATCTCATAGTTAAAGTCGTAATCCAATTCGTTATCCTTGATTGCTAGTCCATGATCAAAACATCATCACATCGGAATTAGTTGAAAACTTGCTCGAACATCCAAGTTTTCAGTTTTTTCCGAAATGCCATTAGCGAGGTAGCTGATCTTATTTCAGTAGGGAGGGCATTCCAAAGCCGGGGGGCCACCACAGAAAAGGCCCTATCTCTCGTTCCCACAAGCCGCACTTGTGAAGCAGGCGGGATGGAGAGAAGGGCTTCTCCTGAAGATCTTAGGGTCCTGGTGGGCTGATAGGCCGAGATACGTTCGGATAGGTATGTAGGGCCAGAACCGTTTAGGGCTTTAAAGGTCAAAGCCAGCACTTTGAATTGGGCTCGGTAGCTAATCGGTAGCCAGTGGAGCTGGTACAGCAGAGGAGTTGTATGCTCCCTGCGCCCTGCTCCTGTTAATACCATGGCTGCCGCCCGTTGGACTAATTGGAGCTTCCGGGCCGTCTTCAAAGGCAACCCCACGTAGAGAGCGTTGCAGTAGTCAAGGCGGGATGTAACCAGAGCGTGGACTACCGTGGCCAAGTCAGACTTCCCAAGGTACGGTCGCAGTTGGCGCACGAGTCTTAACTGTGCGAATGCTCCCCTGGTCACCGCCGAAACCTGGGGATCCAGGCTCAGCGATGAGTCCAGGATCACACCCAAACTGCGAACCTGTGTCTTCAGGGGGAGTGCGACCCCGTCTAACACAGGCTGTAACCCTATACCCTGTTCGGCCCTGCGACTGACCAGGAGTACCTCTGTCTTGTCTGGATTCAATTTCAATTTGTTCGCCCCCATCCAGACCGTCACAGCGGCCAAGCACCGGTTCAGGACCTCGACAGCCTCCTTAGTAGTGGGTGGGAAGGAGTGACAGAGCTGGACATCATCTCCGTACAGATGACACCGCACCCCGAAACTCCGGATGATCTCGCCCAGCGGCTTCATGTAGATGTTAAACAACATGGGGGACAGTATTGAACCCTGAGGAACCCCACAAAACAAAGGTTGTGGGGTAGAACAGGAGTCCCCCAGTGACACCTTCTGAGACCGACCCTCGAGGAATGACTGGAGCCACTGCAGAGCAGTACCTCCGAGACCCATTCCCGCGAGGCGTCCCAGAAGGATACCGTGGTCGACGGTATCGAAGGCCGCTGAGAGGTCGAGTAGCACCAACAGGGACACACTCCCCCTGTCGAGCTCCCGACGGAGATCATCCACTAAGGCGACCAAGGCTGTCTCGGTACCATGTCCCGGCCTAAAGCCAGACTGTGCCGGGTCTAGATAATCCGTGTCTACCAAGAATGCCTGGAGTTGTGAGGCCACCACACGTTCCATGACTTTGCCCAAAAAGGGAAGATTGGAAACAGGCCGATAGTTTACCAATTGAGTGGGGTCCAGTGATGGTTTCTTCAACAGCGGTTTTATCACAGCTTGCTTTAAGCTGGCTGGAAAAATGCCTTCCCGAAGGGAGGCATTAACCACCACCTTAACCCACTCGGCCAATCCCCCTCTGGCCTCCTTTAGAAGCCAGGATGGGCAGGGGTCTAGGATGCATGTGGTAGCTCTCATTCCTCCAAGCACCTTGTCCACATCCTCGGTTTGAACCAATTGAAATGAATCCATCAAAATCGGACAAGCAGATGCTCGTGTTACATCCTCAGAGACTGCCGTTAATATGGTGTCCAGTCCAGAGCGGATCAAAGCGACTTTGTCTGTAAAGAACCGAGCAAAAGCTTCACAGCGAGCTGCTGCGTCATCAGGGCACCCATCCTGAATGGTGGTTGATTAGGAAAACATTGTTATCTAATGGCTCTGTCTAATCCAGTACAAATATCTTGCCCAACATAGCGCCTTCTATGCTGGCAAGAGTAATGACAAACGCCAGAAATCAGTTTACTCAGTGTATGGAGAATGGAGAATGGGGGACATCACCTAATTTGATCTTCAAAACTACATAAAACAAAAATTTAGGTATGCGTCTAGAATATATATATATATATATATATATATATATAATATTTCTGATTCATACAATGGGTTTTATTAGGTTTTGAAAAAAGGAACTTATGCTGCCTCACCCTGTATAATCAGATACCTTGAAGATATCATTCACTATTAAATGAAATAAGACAAGTTACTATTATGGGGAATAATAGTAACTATTATGGGGAATAATTTCTTTGAACTACTACTGTAACAGATTTGCTATTTGTCTTTCACATGACATTAAATAAATATCAAACTTTTATGCTATTGTTCCTTACGTATGTTTAGGTATCTACACACACACACACACACACACTCACACCAAATTCATGTTAAGGAGTTTGTTTTCTTATATTCAGATTGCTTTTTAACCAATAGGCATCATTCAAGAAAATAGGATTTACTTCCAAGGAAACGAATATAAGATAACAGTGCACAGCATCAGCAGTCTTGTTCTCATTCCCTTTCTTGGCGTATTTATTTATTTACCTTATTAATATCTCGCCCTTCTCACCCCATAGGGGACTCAGTGCGGCTCACATATATAGGCAGTGATTTGATGCCATACGAACATACATCAGTTAAATAAACATATACATTAAAATAATAAAAAACATATAAAACATTAAAAAACACAGCAGAGCTTTATTTTGATCAGATATAATTTAACATATTGCAAATAATGTGTTGCTGGCAATTAATTCATATTAGGTGAAGAAAGCCCCCTGAAATTTTAAAATAGGCAGTGCATCAAACATCTCTTGTCTTTTGTTATCTTCATCTCTCACCTGAGCTTTAATAAATTTCCTTACGTTCCGATGGGACCGGCAGCATCTTGTTAGTAGGCTGAGAACTGGAGTGAGCCCTTCCCGATAACTACTCCCCTAGGAAAAAAACATAGATAATTACATTTTTCCAGGTGCTGGCATTTTCTACTACACCTGTATTCACCTTCCAGGGCAAATGTGGGTGTCATGCAGGATTGTAATGCAATTTCTGCAATACAGTGACCCCTTCCATTGAGATATTGTTGTATTGCTTTCCAAAGAGAAAAAGGATGAAAATGAATACCTTCAAAAACATCTATTTACTTCAGAAAGCTATACCTCAGGTCTTGTTCTATTTCACAAACTGTACTAAAGCACTGGGCGGATGGGATTTGCTCCCCAACCACTTCTAATTCCACACTCAAGGCTATTATGGCCTGTGTTGGGTCCCAGAGACTGAGGTGTGCTCTCCAAAGCTTATTCAGTTCTTCTTAAGGATTTCTCAAAATAAGATGCTGGACCACCACATTTCCACGGTGGCTAGTGAATCTAGTTTTCTAAAATATAAAGGTGTTTCTGACAATCATAGCAGATGCCAAGTCTTTTTCATATGTTTTCAAAATATAAATATGCCCTTAAAATATTCCCGATTCAGTTATTTTGATTGTTTAGATCTGGAGGCATATTAGGCAAATATGGTAGCCTAGAATATAAAGACACAAATTACAACACTCTCAACATCAATTGACAATTTACATGAATATTTCTATCCATATACTATGACATGCAGTTTCTAAAAACAGAAAATGATTATGCATTCCTACCTAACAGCTTCTAACCATGAACATCTGAAATAATTGGAAGTAGATTGAATATTAGCCAGACCCATGTTGTTCAGCTGCATCTTACATCAAGTTTTAGAGTCACGGGACTCTAAACTGCCGTATAGATTTGAGTATAAGCTGAATTTTTCAGCTCTGTTTTTAGGCTGATCCCTCTCCCCAACTTATATTTGAGTCAAACTTACTTATAATTTTATTCTGTTGTCATTATTATTACATTTATTATTATACTCTATTTATTGTTATTACATTTACATTATTTTACTCTATTATGTTATTGCATTTATTCTTTCACTCTATTTATTATTGTTATTATTACATTTATTATCTTACTCTATTATTATTGTTACGATTACATTTCCATTATTTTAGTCTTTTATTATTATTTTTATTAAATTTATTATTTTACTCTATTATTATTGGAAGGATATGCAAACACATTTACATTGAAGAAGGTTAGAATAATGCTTTAATCAGAGCTGGACAGTCTTATCTTAAATTACAGTTTTATGTAAATATTCAAAAACATTTAACCTACTGATGCCTCAATTAATGTAATTTTCTCAGTTCTTGTGGGTTTTTTCGGGCTATATGGCCATGTTCTAGAGGCATTTCTCCTGACGTTTCGCCTGCATCTATGGCAAGCATCTTCAGAGGTCTGCTGGAGCTGGGAAAAAGGGGTTTATATATCTGTGGAATGACCAGGGTGAGACAAAAGGCTTTTGTAAGTTGGGCTAGGTGTGAATCTTTTCAACTGACCACCTTGATTAGCATACAATGGGCTGACAGTGCCTGGAGCAAACTCTTCTTGAAAGGTGATTAGATGTCCCTGCCTGTTTTTCTCTCTGCTGTTTTAATTTTAGAGTTTTTTAATACTGGTAGCCAGATTTTGTTCATTTTCATGGTTTCTTCCTTTCTGTTGAAATTGTCCACATGTTTGTGGATTTCAATGGCTTCTCTGTGTAGTCTGACATGGTGGTTGTGAGAGTGGTCCAGCATTTTTGTGTTCTCAAATAAAATGCTGTGTCCAGGTTGGTTCATCAGGTGCTCTGCTATGGCTGACTTCTCTGGATGAAGTAGTCTGCAGTGCCTTTCATGTTCCTGGATTCTTGTTTGGGCGCTGCGTTTGGTGGTCCCTATGTAGACTTGTCCAAAATAATGTAATTTTATTGGTATCCATTTTATTTTGAAATTTACCTGTAGTTGCTTTGACAATGACAATGCTTTGAAAAGAGCAGTGAGAAGAGAGAATGCTTAATCCATCAAAGTCTTTCTCCAGAGAAAGAATGAAAAAGAGAACTTGTATCACAAGACACATTTACTATGTGAAATGTACTTTCGTCCTCACGTGCAAATCATTACCTTGTCAATTCTCTTCTCCATGAACTTCAATAGCACTCTAAAAGCATCCATATTCATTCCATCATATTTTATGTCTGCTTCTTCTGTGTTCTCTTGAGTTGATGGACTGATAAGCACATCCAGACATGACACTGGAACATTGCTCAAAAGGTTGATCGCATTGCTGAAAAGACATTTTTATGAACAGAATCTCAGAACATTTTGTTAAAAGCACATCTAACAATAATACTACAATGTGAATTCCAAGCATTTGTGATGAAGAACACGGAATATAACATAAGAATATTGTTTTTGTTGTTAACTGCTGTCTGATCAGTTTCAACTTCCATTGATGGTATGGACAGAGACCTCCAACCTGTCATCAACAGCCCAACACATATCTTGCTTATTTGACTGTATCCATTGGTAATGTGGCCTTCTTCTTTTCCTACTACCTTCTACCATACTAAGTATATGGGCCGTATATTTCAACACACGGCCATATGAGCTATGCTTATCTTGAACAACTACCCAGATATGTTTTAAGTAACAGAGCCCCCGGTAGTAAAATTTTAGTTTCATTGTTTGTGTGGTCACAGCTGAGAGGAAAGAGATGAATTCATCAGATACTTGAGAGAGCTCCAAGATAAATAGAAAGTGTAGGGAGTGCTGGAAGCACCAAAGATAGAAGAAGGGAGGGAAATGTTTTCCAAACACTGAAGGCATGGGCAGAAAGAAGCACATCTAGACTGTAATGCATTTTGGTCTTTCCAAAAGTTCCTAGAACATGCAGATAATAATACTCCATTGACAGATACTATTATGAAATAGTGAAATACTCTGAAGAAAAGCTTTACATTGTCTCATATCCTCCAACCTTCCAGGTTCCAGAATTTATTATTTCTAAAGGTGATAACCTTATAGGAAGTCAAGACTAGACAGCTAAAAAAAACCTTGAAGGAGAAAATGCTGGGAGGACAAGGGAAACATTTCTCAATTTAACTTGTGTTTGGTACTTTATACACATAATCGGTTCCTCAACTTAGGAAGCGAAAACAACAGTGAGGGCATGGGTTGTGCAGCTCTAGTGAGCTGTACCAAAGGCCATTTTCTACAGTCCTTAATAAAGAGCATAAATGTAAATTTCACTAAGATATATTTTTCAAAAGCAGAGGGGAGACCAAAGTATGTAGCCATATGGCTGGTTAAAAAGACCCATATTATTAATGAAGGGATGGTTCCTTTTGGCCATGTATGATTTGTGCTGAAGTTTAAATGCTTTTGTTGGGGTTTTTTGAGTATATGTTATATATTGTGTTCACCTTTTCTAAACATACAGTGATATCTCAATTAACAAAGCCTCTGACAAAGAAGATACTATTTACAAAGTATTGTATGGGAGCTTACTATCCACCTTGCTTTGTCTTCTGTATAGCTGTTTTTTCCCCCACACTGGGAATCTGGTGAAGGGGAACTGGAAAAAGACAGGCTCTCAGTGTTGGATTATAGCAGTATATCTATAGTATACAATGCAATAAACATAACCTAGGAAAGAATGGGATTCTACTCTAGTAAGGTAAAGATTTCCCCTGGCATTAAGTCTAGTCGTGTCTGACTCCGGGGGTGGTGGTGGTGGTCATCTCCATTTCTAATCCAAAGAGCCGGCGTTGTCTGTAGACATCTCCTACAATAAGTTTATAATAACTTTATTTTTTATATCCCGTGACCATCTCTCCAAAGGGACTCAAGGCAGCTTACAAGCAGGACCAAGCCCAACATAATGAAGTTTATCATTAAAAAAAATTTAAAACATAATAAACATATAAAAATCGAATTAACAATTTTAAAACAACAGAGTATTAAAACAACCATGTAGTCAATCAAGACAAATCTCATTAACCAGAACGAGGAATAAGATGGGCAAGATCAGAAATTAGGGAGGGGTGGGGGTGGGCATGGGCTTGTGCAAATAGCATATTATAGGGTGCATGGAGCGCCATGGATTATTCCTCATTTTCCAGATCTATTAAAAAAAAAAGTACTTTATCTGAACAAACCTAGTAAAATGAAGAAATGTCTCTGCCCTGCACTTTTTTGTTCCAGATGTCTAAGTGCTCAGAGAAATTGTGCCATTTTCTTCTATATTACAAAGTACAGTAATTGTTTTATTATTTGCTGCCAATGTGTCGCAAACATATGACTTTAAAAAACAGGAGAGTCAAGATGGACTAGAGACATGTTGATGAGCTCCAAACTTGCTCCTCACATAAAATCACCAAGGAATAATAATAATAATAATAATAATAATACTTATTTGTATTCCACCCTATCTCCCCAAGGGGACTCAGGGTGGATTCCAGTATACACCAACACAAAGGCAAACATTTAATGTCTAGAAAGAGAAAGGCTTCCCTTTTTGAGGGGTGGTGCTCGTCTCCATTTCTAAGCTGAAGAGCCTGCATTGTCTGTAGACACCTCCTAGGACCTGTCATGTGGCCAGCATGACTGCATGGAGCACTGTTTACCTTCCCACTGAGGTAGTACCTATTGATCTGCTCACAATTGCATGTTTTCAAACTGCTGGGCTGGCAGAAGCTGGGGCTAACAGAGAGAGCTCACCCCGCTCCCAGGATTTGAACCACCAACCTTTCAGTCAGCAAGTTCAGCAGCTCAGTGGTTTAACACGCTGTGCCACCAGAGGGATTCTACTCTAGCAGAGTTAAAATACTTTAAACTGAGTTAGAAGTATATTGTACATGTATTATTTACAATAAGGAAGCTCATTCCAAAACCACTTTAGAGCATATATGAAGAGCAAAACAGAAAGAAAAAGGGAAAGTAGATTTAGCTTGCTTTAGAGCTACCCTGGCACATTAAAAAGTATCACTACTAAAATGGAAATCATAGGAAAAGGCATGCATTTTGGAAGAAGCTTTCAAGAGGTATCTAGAAGATTAAATTGTTTTGGTTCACTCGTGCAAGGTTTACTTGATGTGGACGATTCAATTTTTCATGTGTATATTGTTTGTTCAAAATAAAAAGTTTGCTAAAACATGTTGAACTGATACTCTTTTCTGTGGTGTTGGCAGGCACATCTCTCTATTCTACCAATGGTGCCAAAGTTTATGTTAAAGAAACAAAGTTCAGGAAAGCATGAATTTCATTAACTGAAGTATTTTTTGTAATTGGACCTCCAATACCTGAGAATCTCAGATTTTCAGCTGGAGAAGAGGAGGTTTAGGTTGAATTTACAATAATTATGCTAACACAAACAACTGGATGCCAAACCCTTGGAATCAGAATTCAGAGGGCTAATTGGAATCACTGTCTAGTGCATTTGCATTTCTCTTTGTCCAGTTTATTGTTCCTGTTACTGAAGGTTATTAGTCTGCAAGCATTATGAGAGACTTTCTGAAGCCATTATGAGCAGCTTCAAAACAAAAGTACAATTTTCTCCATCCATATCTTGTAGGTCATCTTAAAATGAGGCTTGTAAAAAAACCAAACCCAAATCTTTTCAAACTTTATTGTTTGAGGACTTAAAGTAGATATTTCTTCCTGGGTTTGAATGTTTAATTTTGGGATCATTACATACATTAGGGAGTTAAAATGTTTTAATCTGAGTTAGAAGTATATGAATATAAAAACAAAATTTAAAAACAAACTTGGATGCTGCTAGTTTATGATAAAGGAAAACAAAAAGCTGAGGGACAGCAATTTGTGTTACTTTACATATCCTCCAACCATTTAAGGTTACATTCTGAACACAACTGAGCAACTAATCTTGGGGAATTTACTGGATGGCTTTGGCCAAGAAATGTTGTTGTTCTATCTCATTTGATGCACATATTTTATTGCAAAGTACTCAAGAAGAGAAATTTCCAAGTAAATCCTCTACTCACAGTATAGCTTATATTCGCCTGCCTCTCGGTTGAAGCTGCAGAACTAGAAGCTAAACTCATGCTATAAATTAGGCTTTCCTGAAGCAACTATTCACAAAAAAACCTGCCTTCAAGAAAAAAAAAGAATGGACAAGGAACAGCAAATTCAACACAGCAAAAGAAAAAAAAAACCCTAAAACGGGCAGCTTGGAGCCTTTCTACAAAAAGCTCCCTTTTTTACTGGTTTCTTATTAAGCAATGGTGTTCCCAAACACCTACAAAATTAATTTTCTGGATCACTGTGCTTCAGCTATTCTTTTCAATAACCAAAGCCTGGCTTTCTGATCTTTGTCACTCTGCCTGACAGTTTTATTTGTGGTAGAGGAGTGTATGAAATTCTCCAGCTACCAGGAAGTCAGCAACGGTGCACAGATCTGCACAATAGTGTTTGCATTCCTGCTCCAGGGGGTAAAATGCTGCCTATATTATTCATTCTCTCCCTCGCTCTCAGCTTCCTAGAGATCATTAATCACCGAGACATGACATCCACCCACTACTGCTCTCAGCCCCCTCCTGATATGCAAATGTGGATGCAAACAACCACTTAACACCATTGAAAGCCTTGATTAAAAACTTATTAGCAGCCAAACATGGCATTTATTTCAAAATACAATAATTTAAATTGTGGATATTCTAAAGTGACAAGAGCCACCATAACTTAGGTGTTATGCACTTTTTGGTCGGCCCAAACATGGCATTGTTTTGTGGATTTCAGTTTACAATAAATACCCTGCATTCAAACAAGGAGAACAAAAAAGTTATGATTTAAATGTTAACAGAATTGTTTTAATTTGTATACTTTTTGGGAAATGGGGACATCTAGTACAGGACACCTTATTATAAATAAACCTTTCAAAAATGTCCAAAATAATATTTGAAATGTAAGACAAACATATATTAAAACATCTATTTATCATTTCTTTAAATCAAATCCATGCCGATACACACACACACACACACACACACACACACACGGTATTTGGATGGTCAGGAATAAACTGAAAAAAAAATGTTTGACTATTTCTATAGCACATAAAGTTGTCTAAATGTTAGAAATGTAAAAATGTATTTATTTTTCTCCAATGCTTGAGGACAGATTTCGTCAAACAGCATGGGGCATTTTCTAATGTCATGGGAGAACTCTGCTCTACCCAACCAACAACGCTTGCTTTTAGAAAATTTAGGCGGGTTCTAGGTGATTTTTCTTACAAGGATATAAATCCCAATTATATATAAAGACAAGAGCTGCATATTCAAAGATATGGATTATGCTGTGTATATGTATGTGTGTCTTTTCAAGTTGACTTATGATGACCCCATGAATTCTATACTTTTTTCCAACGAGGAATCCTGAGTGGTGGCTTGGCCAGTTTCTTCCTACAGTGCCTGGTATTTATTGGTGATCGTGCATCACCAATGAATCCTGCTTAACTTCCAAGATCAAATGGGATCTGGTACCTCATGCTTCTTGACAGCATCAAATCTGTTTGCAAACACGGGCTTTCACTGATTTAGCAACCAGCCAGGAAACTTTGTTTAAACAAGGGTTGAGCAACTCTGGCAAGTCTGGGGATTAATTTTTCTGCTGATGGGATCGATAAGAGAACGTCCAAGAATGCTAACAAATAAGGAGGGCAGAACAGAAGTGTCCAGAAATCAAGTTCTGGTTTTGAAATAGGAGACTTTTAAATTAAGTATTGGTCAATCTATCTGAAAGGTGAACCATAGCTTCTGAAGGCTTACAAGACAGGCAGTTCATCCTTCTCCCTTTTCTCTAAATAGGACAGAGCACAGAGGCACAAACAGGCATGAGGAGCATCCTTTATCCACTCCTAGTTGAAATCAATTGTTCTGCTTAAGATAAATACAGTTTATCGAAGACTTACATATCTCATATATGTGAAAATGAAACTCTAGAATGAGTTGTTACCATACCCAATTAGGATTTTTTTCACACAAGATAATCACTTCTGGTCAAAATAAGTTCCCATTTAGGCTATAAAATACATTAGTGTGACACAGTGAATAATTTGCATATTGACTTGTCTTTCCAGCAATTTTTACCCCAACTTTGCATATTGACTATATGTTGTTATTTAAATATTGTAGTGGCAATTGAACTCCTTGTTGTACGCAACGATCAAAAACTGGCTCCATTAAAAAAAAGGAGGGAAGAAGAAGGGAGAGAGGGAAAAAGGAATGTGACAAAACCTTTAAGAATGATTATTTTTATTTCCCCATGACCCTTTGTGGCTATAAATGCACTACTTTCAGTTTTCAACTCCTCAGTCTCAGGTTTTTGGTTTTTTGTTTTTTTTTGGGGGGGGGGGGCAGAGATAGGAATAAAAGATTCTGTCATTCTGTCATGGGAAATTCACTGCCAGCTTCTTTTAACATATCATTGAACTATCCTTTTCTACATATTAGAAGCTAATGATGCAAGAGTACAAAGTAAACAAAGATACATGCAATAAATATACCAATAAATAACACTGGGATCCTTATGACATACCCATTTCCCCTTCTTGTCTCAATAACTTTTCTCACATTTTGTTGTAACAGACATTTTCAATCATCACTTGTCAAGTTACCAAAAATGTAATGGCTATCCATAAAACACATGAATGATAAAACTTGATTTTGAGTCCGACATGTTGGAATTCTAAAGCACAGAATTTCAGACTTTAATCTCACACATAATCCACACACAGCCATACAGCCTGGAAACCACACAACTCTCCAATATTATTTCAATTTCAATCCCTCCCCAGCCCTACCTTCTGGTTTATGTACTCTTCCCTTCCTTCCCGCCAAAAATATGTTTAAATTACTATAAAAACCCCTTTCTTCTAGTTCACCTCTTTGACTCTCTGCTATTTCCTCCTCAGCCCTACCTTCTGACTTATGTGTACTCCTGCACCAGTCCAGTAGCCTTCTTCCTTTATTTATAGAAACTTTAAAGATTTCCTTAAAAATCAGTGGATGACCCAAACATTCTGAAACTTAAGGGGTTTGCAGTCATAAATGTGTCCTCCAAGTGTGTCCGTTTTCATCCCAATATCCATAAAAAACATGTTTGTCATGTTGTAACAGACATTTTCAATCATCACTTGTCAAGTTACAAAAAATGTAATGGCTATCCGTAAAACACATGAATGATAAACCTTGATTTTGAGTTCGACATGTTGGAATTCTAAAGCACAGAATTTCAGACTTTAATCTCACACATAATCCACGCTAATATGCTATGATCTACACTCTGAATAGAGGGCAGTATGTGTTCACACCTAGGAACTGAATTTCTGTAGAGCGCAATAAGTGCATCAGTTGAACAAGAAAGCCAGGTATCAACAAACAGGGGAAGGCAGGAGAAGAGCCATAAAACTCAAGATTAATCATGAGGAGAAGAAGGAACACAAGAGTTTGATTATGGCACACAGAGGATAATGTAAAAGGGAAACAGAAGGAAAGGTGCAGTGAGCCAGGGAATATGCCTAAGAAGAACAGATAATGCAGCAAGATAGACTAACTGTGGTCACAAAACTCTGCTCATATACCAGTGGGTCTACGGCTGTCATATGACTAAGATCTAACTGTCATCAAGTAAATAAACTCACCCTCTATCAGGCTTTGTTTCAGCAGGTTATGCCTTTAATTTCAAGACCTACCCACACATGTTTGAGAGTTGGCAGGAAAGAAGAGAAACAAGTGAGCAATTATTTACATCCCAGGCAAGATCTATAGCACCTAGTGTGAAAGATCATTATTTTTTATAGCTACTTCAAATTTTACTTAAGAGCACCACACATATACAAACTCAGGGCGTGTTGAACAGAGAACTGAGGAGAGGGTGGGGTGAAATGAGCTAACTACACAGGCTACAAACTATAGTTTCTGATGGTTGCTCTTACTAAAAAGTGCTCTAAGCACAGCATTTCCACCTTGCCTGCACACCCATCTCTTAATAAGGTTAGTATGCCATGCTCTCCCAGCATACAAAAGAAAAACTTCACTGTGAGACACAGGTCATGACAGACCCATTTACAGTCTTTAAAGTTCTTGAAATAAAAATGAAATCGTTTAATATGAAATATAGAGAGAACTCTTGTTCTTCTATCTCTTGAAAACCCAAAAAAGTTGTTTCGTCATGTCAAGAGTTTTAGTTAGAACTGGCATAACATGGTCTTCCCTAATATGACATCCTCCAGATGAGCTGGACTACAACTTCCATCAACCCCAGCCAAACTTGCTTTGGATCTACCTCCACAGAATCATTGTCTCAAAGACAATTTATTCAGTTTTAAAAATCACATTCCAATAATTCTATGCCAATCCTGCTGTTCACTTAAATCAAAAATTAGTATTTTAATGTGTCCAGTGACTGAAAAATCAAGTCTAGAACTGGAAGGTTCTATTATCTAAATGCTCAGTGATGACTGCTTCTAAAAACAGTGCAACTAGAGAAATGTAACCTTTGGGTAATTGTCTGCATACAGCTAAGTATCAATAACTTTAAAATGAAAATATTTACCCATTCGAATTAGAAATATTATGAAAGCAAGGACTGACATCTTCAGTTTATAGTGAAAGCAAAATGAAAATAAAGGCATTACTTTCCATTTAAAGAAAGAAAACAGGCAATGGAGAGTAACAGAATGGAGCAATAAAATTTTATTACATCTAGTAGACAAGCGCCAGATGAAATTGGACCATCCTTTGAATAAACAGATTCACCAACCTGTGCAACTCTTCTGTTTTATCTTCAGTAGGACCCTGAGTTAACAAGCAATGACGCAGAATAGCAGCCATATAACGAAATTCATGAGAGTCATTCTGTATAAATATAAATTGTGAAGAAAAACATATTTCACTGTCTTCAAATGATGAGATGAAGTTAAATAAAAGGACTGTCATGTTGTGAAAATCCTTATCAACATGAAATTTGTTTTGCACACTCATCTCAAGCTATCTCTTAATTAAAATGTTGTTACTTCTATTACAACTCTGCATGGTCACTAATCTTCTCACTCTATACCCTTCTTTTTGAGCACTCAGAACAATTAACAAATGGAATATTCAAATCTGGTTACATAAGTGTGGATAAAGATGACATCAATATACAAATTCAGTACTACTTGTTATTCCAGAGCATTATTTGTACAAATACGATGAAGTCCATGTAAGCTGCGCCCATGATGAAAACCCTTTTTTTCAGTGAAATAGGGAGAAGATGCTCCATTCTACTTCCCTCACACCCTCAACATTTGTTTTAAGGCAGTGGTTCCCAACCTGTGGTCCATGGACACCAGTGGCCTGCAAGAAATAAAATATGGTCTGCAGCCTCACCGTTTCTACACCACTGCAATGAGAGAGACTGGTCTCGCGAAACCTTCTTATAGTGCTGAAGCTTATTAAATATGGTTTTCTGTGGGAAAGCAGATGGGAACTACTGGATGGCATATGTTCTGTATCAGAACTAGAGCTGATATGGTCTATCCAATGAAATTTTCTGAATCAGCACCCCAAACCGAATCAAAAGTTGACCAAAAACGGATTCGTAACCCTTTTCGTAACCCGGACCAGTTTTATTGTGTCTTAGTGTATTGTTTATTGCTTGTTGTTTATATTGCTTTAATTGTTTTTAATTTGCTTTAGGTTTTGTATTGTTATGTTGTGTGTTGAGGCCTGGGCCTTTGTAAGCCGCATCGAGTCCTTCGGGAGATGCTAGCGGGGTACAAATAAAGTTTAATAATAATAATAATAATTTTGGTACTAATGTTAGAGAGTGGTCCCAAGTCAAATTGGTCCCTGGTGAAAAAAAAAAGGTTGGAAACCACTGTTCTATGGGGTTGACTACTAATATCCAGTTCTCCTTATGGAATATTAAGTAATATGATCAGGAAGGTTCCCTAAACGGTTCCGGCCCAAGCTACCTATCTGACCGCATCTCTGCCTATGAACCCACCAGGACTTTGAGATCTTCCGGGGAGACCCTGCTCTCGATCCCGCCTGCTTCTCAAGCTCGGCTGGCGGGGACGAGAGATAGGGCCTTCTCGGTGGTGGCTCCTCGGCTGTGGAACGCCCTTCCTGCGGACATTAGACTGGCACCATCTCTAATGGTATTCCGCAAAAAGGTGAAGACCTGGATGTTTGTGCAGGCGTTTGAGTAATTTAGTGCAATCTGGTAATGGAACATAGGAATGGAACAATGGACGACGAACCTGGACTACGCTTGGATGATGAGAAGATTGGGTACGGTTGTTTTTTGTAATAATTGTGCATTGTAATTGCTTATCGGTAATTTATGGATAATGTGTTAAGTCAATTGTTATATGTTGTATGGAACCACTGCTGTTTCTACTGTTTTTACTGTTTGTGAACCGCTGTGAGTCGCCTTCGGGCTTGAGATACAGCGGTATATAAGCAAAGTAAATAAATAATAAATAAGGTCTACTGTGCTGCACAACAGAGCTGGCCCTTGATAATCCTTGACTACTCCAGTCAACACAATCCCAGCCTCCTACCAAACTCAGGAAAGCCAGTCTCACTCCTCCCTGCATTCTCTCAAGAGCCTAAATAAGGAGGCAGGCTGAACATGGAAACAAAACTAAAACCAACCAAAGTCAACAAGATGCAATATTGTCTAACTTTTTTCCCAATAAAGACTTTCTTTTCTAGCCACAAGCACACTCCTTAAGGCACAAAATTGTCAGGACACATCGATTGCCCTTTAGCACCCAAAAACTTCATCGAGAGTACATTAAATGCTGGACATTGGGAAAATACCTAGAATGATGAGTTTCTATATCCCTTTCCACCTCAATGCAGTTCTAAAATACACTCTGTACATTCTTATCTATAATAATTCCTTATAGTTACTATTAATCAATGGACAAAGTTTGCACACCACTTTTAATTTACAAGAGCTCCACTTTTATTGAACTTCTTTAAAAGGCAAAACAATGTTTCTCTAATAAGAAGCTGTGGGGAATACCTATTGGAAATGTGCAAGCACACAACTTTGATAGAAAAAGATGACTTTCACCTACTTTTTAAAAAAGTATCAGTTTTCCCTAGCGTTAAATGTACTTCTCCACTATAATAAATAAATAATGCACTATTTATACCCTGCCACCAACTTCCTAATGGGGACTTGAAGAGGCTTACATGGGACACTATGTACAATCCAGTGAATTACTCTTTTTTGGGGTGCATCCCTAGGCTACCAAGATGAAGTACATACTGTGGTAGTGAATTAAGTTACTGCTTCTAAAGAAGGCAAGTGTGACTGCAACCTAAGGTATGTTTGCACTACCCAGCTTTCTCCAGGTAAACTAATGACAATCCCTTTTTCTCTCTCTTCAGGAATGCTTTCTCTTGCGGTGGTACAATTAACTGCATTCAGAAAAAGAAACATAAAAATACTATGTAAGCTGGGATTTTATGCATCTCAGAATTTGCTGCTGACGGCTGTAAAATACAGAGCACTGCTTCAAACACAGTCCTTCCCAGATAGCAGACTTCTATCCAAATTAACTGATGTGGACCTAAAACAGATTCTTCCAAAACAGAAGAATCATTTTACATCCTGGAATTTGTGTAGTTCCTCCTGCCTTATTATTAAGAATGACTCTGTAAGTGATTAGTTAATTGAATAAGCATCAACCACCTGAATATTGAGCTTAGAGATATCACAAGCATGTCAATATAGACAATCTTACCTGCACTACTAGAGAAATAAGGTCTGGTCAGGACATTTCTTACCTCACTGTGTACATTCCAACTGTCAAGAGTAACATTAAAGAGAGCTTTCAGCGCTTCAATGGCACAATCTGTCTCTTGTACTGACAAAGGTGACATTTCCTGTTCTTCAGCTGTGATGTATTTATCTGTCCATTTTATGCTAAATGCACTTTCCAGGGCCTGAGTCAACAGTGGCAACCCCTGGAGATCATATCTCAACTGTGATCTGATATCTGGGTGCAAAAGGGAAAGGAGGAAGAGGAGTCGCAAATCAAAGCACTTTATGTCTTCGACAAACTGTTGATCCTTGCATTTTTTCAGGAGATTGCAAAGCATAGCTGCCAGATTCAGTTCCAGACTAAGTTTCTGGGCAGCTGGGCTATTAAAAACAATGTTACAAAGGCATTTTAAAGCTTCCACTATGACAGGGAAATCAGTCACATCTTCCAAAGGATCCTCCAGAGAATCCAGCTTTGACAGCTTCATCAAGATCTGCATGTTCTTCTTCGTTGTTACGGGAACTAAGACTTTCTTGTCTCTTGAGAGAATACGCAAAGCCTCCAGACAAGTAACTCTACATGATGTTTTTATTTCTTTGTCCAGTAGATGTAATATTTCTTCACAGAGTTGCTGAGAGTTTTAAGGAGCAGGAAGGGAGAAAAGGAAATGTCACTTTGGCATTGAAGAACGGAACCCAATGATAACGATAGGATGCTCTTCAAAATAATAGCTTAGTATACTCTTACCTGGCTTATTATTAAGAAACAATAAGCAAAGAAATAGCTTATTACTTATTGACTGAATCAGCATATTGGTTCAAGTAACAAAAATCTTCTCACCTTTACTATCAACATACAGTATTAGTTCAGTTTTGTCACACAAAGGTTTGAAATGTCCTAAGCATGAGCCTATGCATATACGTAATTATAATATCTTCCTAGGAATCCAGTAACAATTCAGGCATCCTTTAACTCAAAACTTTAAGGTTTTTATGTGGATATCTATATCTGCATCAAATATAAATATTCTTTGTCCACTAAGCATGCTCAGCTTTTATTAGACTATCCCACCATCCTAATGTGTTTCAGCCACTTAAATAGATTCTTGTCTTTTTTCATTGGTAGCTATTATTTTTGACTCTTTAAATATAACGTCTTATTCTCTATCAGAAAAATATGCATACAGACAACCTGGTCTTCTCTAATGTTTACATCCATGTACTCTACTCTTGAGTAGGAGAACTGTAACTCCTGGAACCCTGATCTCTCCATACTCCCCAGGCGTCTCTTTTTCTGACCCCCCCCCCCCCCCAAGGGTGAACTGCTTCTCCTGAAATTATTCAGGAGAGGCAATTCACCTTTACACTGTTAAGTAACCCACCCCATTCTGAACTTGTACAGGCTCCAAGGTTGCTTTTCACCCAGTTATGTGACAATGGCACAATCTGTATGAGTGTTTAAAAGCCTGTAGAGGCAGTAGGAGGAATAATGATCCTGTTAGAGAAATGACCCAAAAGCAGGTTTACTTGCATATATTGTCAAATATTTCATGTAGACATTCTATAATTGCAAAGGCTTGATTAGTGCAGCTATCCTGTTTGTAAACAAAACCACAAGTTGCCCAGCTAGAAGAGAGTGCCATATACCACACTGTATAGAACTCACTGGCACTTTGGTCTCATTGGAGATTATCTGCCAAAGGACATGATGTTCCTTGTCTCCCAAACACATGATAATTGGCATTATGTCACACTGCCTTCTCTGGGTCTGGCTTTAAGATTTTATAGTTCATTATGCTTTTCTGACCTAGGGCCTTCTTTATTTTCAGTCCTCTGTAGATTTTAATTAAGTCCTCCATAGGGGGCTCATGAGATAGACATGCTTTTAATTTATTGAATTCAATCTAGTCTTGGAGCCTTTCAGTGGGCCAAACGATTTTCATCAAGTCAATGAGAACTCCAGGAATAAAGCAGACCATAAATAAGCTGCTTTCTCCCTCTTCAGTTTCTCTATAGTTCACACAAACCCCTATAAGGGCCAACAACATCCCTATTGTTGCCTGTGTGTGGTACAAAAACTTGAGACTATAATGAGAAAGCAGTTAAAATCTTAGCTACAAGCAATCCCTGAGATCACCAAACAATATTTAAGTTGAGCATAACCTGGGGGCAGCAAAACAATTTCCTATCCCCCTGAACATGCAGATTAGCAAGTTTTAAGCGAGACTATTGTGACCCGAGAGCTGCAGCCTGTCCATCATCCACATGGAAAAATGGGCTCTCTACTCTCTGAAAGCTTGTACCACAATACATGCGTTATTCTTTAAAGTGCAATACAATTATTTATTAATTTTGCCCTAATGTAAATAAAGATACATACATTGAGCTAGATATACTGAGAAGTTTGTATAGATACCAAGGCAAACATGTCAAATATAATTTTGTTGCTTTTAATTGTTCCACTTTCATTTAAGCTACCTGCTGATTTGAATACCAGCACAGGTAAAATGCAGCCATTGAAATGTTGAGCGGCAACTCCTAGTATCACACAACATTAGCTATAGTGGCTGGGGTTGATGGGAACTACCACATAATAATACCTAGGGGGACCACACTTTGCCAATGTCTACAAAAATAGAATCTACTTTTAAACTTTTTTTGCGGTTTGTACTCACATGCTGGCAGGAGCATACAAGGCATACATGGAGAGAATAAAACATGACAAGAGTCACATGAGATTGGTGGGCAGATCTAGTAAGGAGCAGGGTTCCATAAGGTAAAGCTCTCCACAACTAGCAAACTCTACTACCTTTGGGAGTAGTGCTAAGCTAATCACACTTTAAAAAAAAAATCTAAACTTGTTCTTTTTCATTAGCATGCCACAATGTTTTGTATTGGCACACTAGGAAAATAGCAAGGAAGAAAGCGTACGATTATTGGTGAGCAGTTGGGAATCAGTTTTAATAATAACAACATAAATGAATGGTATGAAATAATTTACTGACTAGGAACAGCCAGTAATAAAGGATTTTACAGGAACAGAAACTCAGCTTCCTTTATTAAGCTGCAGATGAATTTGTTTAGCAAGTGAGCTGTACTTTGCAGCTATATAATTACAGGTTACCTACGTTTTCAAGAAGCCAGAGTATCATCTGTCTATATACAGTTCATATTTCCAAGGTTTATTCTCCAGTTTATGTTTATTTTTCCATAAGAGTTATACAAAAGTAGCTTGTTCATATAAAAAGGCCATCCTAAAGACTTATCAATAGTCTGAGCTTCATCGGATGCATTGTTAGCTATGCAATATGACCTAACATTTCAGGCATATAAATACTAAATACTAAACAGTTAGAGGTGGGAATATAGACGATGATGTGTTCAAATTGCACAGTGTGTGACCACATTTCCTATGAGAACGTGATACTGCATGACAGCTGATGACACAGTTTACTTACGGAAAGAAGACTATTTATTAAAAACACCAAAATTATATAATCAATTAAACATTAATTATGTGCTAACCAAGCTGTAATAATTTTTCCTCACCCAACATTTTTGTGCAACAGTCTTGTGGATGAACACTATTCAAAGACCTGCCTGCAACTTCTATCCACTTGGGTTTGCTATGACATTCCTACACAAAAGAACTTCATTTTTATTTTCAGTGCCTTGCTTTTATCAGTCCATCCTTGGACGTAATATCTTGAAGCCATTAGGCAACCCATGTTGCAGTACAAATTATTGGCAGTCACGGGATGGACACAAACTATTACAAAAGTGGAATTGTTCCATGATGTCTCACATTAATCCTCTAGTAAACTGTTTTTCTATCTGATGAAAGGCAAAAGATGAAATTTTGCAAGCAGTAATGTGAATCTACTAGATAACAGAGAGAAATTTGTATTATCACTAATTCAATGAAGTAAAAAATAGAAGCTAACAGGACCACTATCAATAATCTAATACAGTGTTTCCCAACCTTTGATCCTCCAGGTGTTTTGGATTTCAACTTCAAGAAATCCCAGCTAGCTTACCAGTTGTTAGGAATTGTGGGAGCTGAAGTCCAAAACACCTGGAGGACTAAAGGTTGGGAACCACAGATCTAATACCTGCTTGCAGAGGAGGTGCTTTGAAATAAGGAAAGTACAAGAGAACAATCACTATTAATAACTCAGATTTGACTAGATGTTTCAATACATATTTCCATACAATTAATTCAAATTATCTGCATAAGTATGAATTGAAACATTCTAGCACACATTTTAATTCATATCCCCGTACAACAGTGGTTCTCAACCTATGCATCCCCAGGTGTTTTGGCCTACAACTCCCAGAAATCCCAGCCAGTTTACCAGCTGTTAGGATTTCTAGGAGTTGAAGGCCAAAACATCTTGGGACCCACAGCTTGAGAACCACTGCTGTATGAGGAAGCCCCAATCCTCTGAGATACTCAGGGGAGGTCCTTCTTCCAGCCACACCATAAATATGGTTTGTGGGGACATTAGAGTAGGCCTTCTTGGTGGATGCCTCTGGGCTCTGAAACTCTCTTCCCAGCTAGATTACAATGACTTCCTCCATATTATGCTTCCAGCATCAGGCTAAAACATTTTTATTCAGGAAGGTTTTTAAAACAGGTTTTAAAGAAAAGGACAAGGGGTGTTGCATGGGGTTAGGGATAGTTTTTAACACTATTTTAACTAGTTTTAATTATTGTAATACTTAATTATGTTTTAATATTTATATTTGTAGGCTTCAAATTGTATAGTTTTCAGGGTTGTGAGCCAGTTTGTGTCTTAGTCCTAGGAGAAAAGAAGCATTGAAATAATAATAGTAACAATAACAACAATAATAATAAATCTAATTTGCTGTGACATACTGTGTTTTTATGTCAGTAAATATAATCTTGTTGTGTTCCAAATAACAATAATAATTTCATATGTGATCAGAATAGCACACAATATCCCAAATGTGGTCATGCCACTTATTTCTACTCTTTGGTTCTTGGTCTTTAATCAGCTGACTCTGCTTAAGGCAAGTCACAAGCCAATAAAGTGGAGCCTGGCATTGCTACTACAGCATCAAAACTGAATAAACAGAGACCCTATGCAAAGAAAAAAAAACATGTGATGCAGCATACTACACAGTCAGTATAAATGATTGAACATGCTTACCTTCCTTTTCTCTTCATCAGAGGGTTCAAATTTGAAAATGGCTTTATTCTGAAAAACAGTTTAAAAATGTGTCAATATTTTTCACATTCAAGGATACACGTTTCATTTTCTCAAACTAGTTTTAATCTTACAGCACTGATGAACTCAAGTCACTTACAATAAAATCCTCTTGAATTTTTGTTTTAGACAGTTTCGTGTGTGATTGAAAGAGAAACCAAAACAAACTTCTTTTGCATTTCTCTCACATAATTCTGCTTATAATAGGGTACAAAACCTTCAAACTCAATGAATGATCATGCTGATGGCAGGCAAGGGAAATGGGATTCCTTAGATGGCTAGCAGAGATAGAAGATTAAGCTGTGTGTGTCACTATTGATGGAAAGTAACACTAACAAATGGGAAGTACTTCTGCCCTGGATGTTCCAATACACCTACAGAAAACTAGCGTTCAAATGTCACCTGTGGTAGGTCTCAAGATAGAGCATTTGAGGACTGCGTTTGATGTGTTGTATCTAAAGCATCCTCACTCTCCCCCCCCCCCCCCCCATGAAACTGAAGATCGTGTAATTAATTTCCTTCCTACTGAAATCAGTGGGATTACGGTTTTAAAGGATAATCACTGCTGTG
This sequence comes from Anolis sagrei, assembly GCF_037176765.1. NCBI lineage: Eukaryota > Metazoa > Chordata > Lepidosauria > Squamata > Anolidae > Anolis > Anolis sagrei. The sequence continues at coordinate 169,529,274 of NC_090025.1, forward strand.
GTACTAAAAGAGTCCTGTACCTAGAGGATTTGAGCAATGATGGACAACCCATCACCTGACTTCTCACACCATTGTTAGTTATCCTTCACCAATGCCAATTCTTTAATATCCTAGCAATGACTCACTCAGATGTTAATACAATATAATATTAAACATTTTTATTCAGAAAAAAAATCTTGAGCATATTCAGAATTAATTCCTCACAGGAGAGCTCAGGATTATACTAACAAGAGAACTAACCTATTTCCTGTTTATCGCATACTAGTTAAGTTTAGGAGTTTAAGGACTTACTACAACAGCTGTTGAAAAGAATTACAGCAGTTCACTTAGAATAGGTCAATAGTTGGCTGCTGGCCATAGTAACTAAGTGGAAAACTTGAGGTAAGTGAATATGTCTACTAAAATATTCAGCAGTGAAAGTGTAACTGCGTCAGTAGTCTTGAAACATAATGCACAAGGAGTCTGACAATTTAATCTGGGTGCAAATGGATGAGACTCACATGCCCTGTGCAAGCAATAGCCTGAATTCTGACCCCAACTACACAATGCTTTCAAGACACCCACCAAGAAATAAATATTTCAACTAGTCCAAATTGTTTGCCTCAATCAGATATTTTAATTATCTTCACAATATACTAGACAGCAATGTAGATCAGTGGAGCACAGTTGCTATCGCTCGCACTCCAGTAACTAAGCAACCACTCTGTGAGCCAGATGAAGCTTCAAACCTAACCTTGCTTAGAGCATTTGATCTCAAGGAGCACAGATACTTAATGGCACAATCCTCAGCTCAGAGAAACAAATAGTTGTCTACTCCAGCTAAATGGGTCATTTTGCTTTCAGTTCTTCACAGTGCACCTAGAGGGGTGTTAGCTCTGACATGTTGGGGAGGATGGAGATGTCAGATATTCATTAATAGTATAAACTATGGGCGCATTTACACTGTAGAATTATTGCATTTTGACACCACTTTAACTGCTATGGCTCAATGCTATGGAGTAATGGGAGTTGCAGTTCACCAAGGTCTTTAGCCTTCCCTGCAAAAGAGCGTTGGTGCCTCACTGAACTACAAATCTTATTATTCCAGCACTGAGTCATGGCATTTAATGTAGTGCAAATGCACCCAAAAGATGACAATACAGCAGCTTCAGAACTTTTATTAGGCCAAACCATAATGCCAATTCAGCATGAACATGCTTTCAAATTTTGCAGAATAATGCCTTGTCAGGATGATGGGTGATTTTTTGCTTTTCATTCCCCCCCCCCCCCCCCCATGAAGAGTTCTTGAAAATACAAATGAAGACACAGCTTTGTAGAATTTTGACTGGTGTTGACCAACTGAAGATTCTGTAATTAGTTTATTTTTTCTAAAAATGCTTCTATGTGCATTTTCTACAATATAATACAGGCCCTTTAGTTTAAGTGTGTTTCTGCACTGCAGAATTAATGCAATTTGACTTCACTTTACCTTCTATGATTCAATGCTAGCTAATCCTGGGTGCTATATTTTGATAAGGAACCAGCACTCTTTGGCGGAGAAGGTCAAAGGCCCTGCAAAACTACAAGTCCCAGGATTCCACAGGACTGAGCTAAAGTAGTGGTTCCTTTGGTTCCCCAGGTGTTTTGGACTTCAGCTCCAACAATTCCTAACAGCTGGTGAACTGGCTGGGATTTCTGGGAATTCAAGTCCAAAACAAATGGCAAACCAAAGGTTGAGAAGCACTGAACTAAAGTGATGTCAAATTGTATTAATTCTACAGTGTAGCTGCACCCCTAGTCAACAGACTCCAAATCACAGAATAGCAGATTACAGTTCCACAGAGCTAGGTGTGTTTTTCTAATTCTTCTCATTACTGACAGCTAGATTTTATATGCTATATATGAGAGAGAGAGGACTATAGTATTACACTGGAAAAGGAAAATGACTTATTAATATAGGTGCACCTTATTACAAGATCAAAATGCATTCTGGATGAAAACCAAGAAGAATGTAAAAGCTACCTCTTTAAATATAAATGAGAAAACTGCAGGCAGTTAGTGATAATGACAGAGGCATGACAAGACAGATTGACTAGAAAGGAAGGAGAAATGCAGTAAACATTGCAAAAATCACCTATTTCTTTATATAATGTGGGGGGGGGGGGGCAATCCAAGAACGAAAATATACTTGGTGAGTACAGCAGGGGGCAGGCTGATTATTTACAAATATTTGGTAAAGGAAAACATTTGATTCTAGGCACAAAGGAAGGGACACTGAAGGTGTTATCCCATGCAAGCTTGGAAGAAAGTGCTACTATGTAAAGGTAAATTCTGTCTGCATCTTCTATATGGTCAAACAGGAGATGCTGCCGGGAGAAATGTATTATATCATCATCATCTATATGCACATTTTCTCATGATTTCCTTCCAAATATGACAGATTGAAGAGGTTTTGCAATAGGAATAGTACTAGAGTAGAATACTTAAATCAAGTGAATGTATAGGAATTCTGGGTTACCATTCAGCAACTGGTTTAATTAATCTACCACTAACTTGACTCCTAATATATGTTAATCGGATATATGCCCAGTTTTATTTGCAAGGAATGGCACTCAAGGAAGTTAACAACAAAGAAATAGTATTCAAATAGATAGAAATATTATTTTGTTGTTACATAAATTGCTGTAAAAAGAATCCAGGATCACCTATTAAACTGGGGCAGAGATCTATGGCCCCTCCAATTGGATTAAGTGAACTGATGTCTATGAATGCTTATGCAAAATAAACCAGTTAGTCTCAAAAGTATTACAGGATTCTTTTTTGTCAGTAATCATGCTAATATCCATGAAACTGTTTTAAACATGATTAGGCTTCAGAAATGGCCTGTCAACTGCAGAAATGTTGCAATTTGAAGCAGTTCCCTCTTTATTTCGAAAACAGAAGGAGCCCATTGGAGTCCCAATCCTAATATATTTCTCCCGCTCTTTTTTATTTTTAAAAAATGTTTTTCTGGATACAGAAAAAACTGCAACAGGATTTTGATAATTATCCAAAAACAAAGTGAAGTTTAATGAGCCATGTTAATTGTAAATATTTACTCCTAACATTACAGTCACTACACTGCAATGGTTTGACTGCTAGACAAGGGAAGCATCTACATTGTAGGACTAATGCCGTCTGGCACCATTTCAGCTGCCTGGGCTCAAAGCTATGGAATTCTAAGATTTGTAGCTCAACAGCAATCTTTGGCAGAGAAAGCTACAGACCTTGTAAGACTACAACTCCCAGGATTCCAGAGGATTGAGCCACAGCAGTTAAAGTGGGGTCAAACCGCATTAATTCCTGGGTATAGAATGCACCCTAACACAACCACTCAGTCACAGAAGCCCATTGAGTGGCCTTGACTGAGCAAGTCTCAGAAGAAGGCAAAAACCTCATCTGAACCAACTGGCCAAGGAAATCCTGGGACATGTTCTAAGGTTGCCATAGATCGGAAACAACTGGAAGGCACAAACAATAAAATAAAAAATAATATGTTTCATGTCCCTATTTTTTTCAAATGGGTTTCACTGATAAGACACTGTCACAAAATACAAAGTGTTTCACCTTTATTATCAGCATACTATATTAGTGCTATGACTTGAAAGAACACAACAAAATGTAATTCTGTAAAATATATCATATGCCCCATTTATATTACATTACACTATTTATTGTATTTGTTTGTTTGTTGTAACCCATCCCGAATCCCTTTGGAAAGAGGAGGTAGGATACCAATAAAGCTTATTATTATCATAATCATTATTGACACAAAAACACAGTATGACACAGCAAATGAAATATATATGCTGGATTTCATATCACAAAATCACAAGTCGAACACTTCCCAAGCGGTTAGGACTGTGTGATGCATTTTCAAATGATGTGCACAGATCCAAGTAAGGTGGCCTTTTGCAGTTGACAGATTGTGATTTTGTCAATATTTATTGTTTTCAAATGCTGGCTGAGATCTTTTATCACAGCACCCAGTGTGCTGACTACACTGGGACCACCTGTAGTGGATTAGGCCAGAGCCTTTGCAGTTCAATTTTGAGGTTCTGGTAATGGCTAAGTTTTCCTGTTGCTTTTCATCAATGCGACTGTCACCTGGTATGGCAACATCAATAAGCCAAACTTTTTTTCTTTTCCACAATAGTGATGCCTGGTGTATTGTGATCCAAATGTCAGTCTGGATTCGAAAGTCCCACAGTATTTTTTGCGTGTACATATTCCACTACCTTTGCAGTTTTATGATCCCACCAGTTCTTTACTACAGGCAGGTGGTCCTTATAATATAAGTTCCAATGAATGATTTGGGCCACAGAGTTGTGCCTCTGTTTGAAGTCCGTCTGTGCAATTTTCTTGTAGCAGCTGAGGATATGATCAATGGTTTCATCAGCTTCCTTGCATATTCTGCATTTTGGGTCATCAGCTGATTATTATTATACTGAAATAGGCTCTATTATTACTTTATTAACACAATAACACATTATGTCACAGCAAACGAGATCTATATGCTGGATTTCATATCACAAAATTACAAGTTGAACACTTCCCAAGCCTCTAGGACTGTATGATGTATTTTTGAATAGTGGCCTTTTGCAGTTGACAGATCATGCCAAAAGATCTCAGCCGGCATTTGGAAACAATAAACATTGACAAAATTAAAATTATTATTAGTAGTAGTAGTAGTATTCCTGTCAATGTTTATTGTTTCCAAATGCCAGCAGAGATCTTTTGGCACGGCACCCAGTGTGCCCATGATCACTGGGACCACCTGTACTGATTTATGCCAGAGCCTTTGCAGTTCGATTTTGAGGTCCTGATAACAGCTGAGATTTTCCTGTTGTTTTTCCTCAATGCGATTGTCACCTGGTATGGCAACATCAATAATCTGAACTTTTTTTTTCTTTTCCACAATCGTGATGTCTGGTGTATTGTGTTCCAAACCTTTGTCAGTCTGGATTCAAAATGCTTTATTATTATTATTTGAAACACAAGAAGATGAGTCCACAGTTGGGTCACACGCCGGACACTTCCTAAGTGTCTAGGACTGTGTGATATATCAGCGAATAATGTGTGCAGATCCCAGTAAGGTGGCCTTCTGCAGCTGGCAGGTGGTAATTTTGTCAGCACCAATTGTGTTTTAAGTGTAGGCCAAGGTCTTTAGGCACTGCAGCCAGTGCGCCGATCACCACTGGGACCACCTTTATTGGCTTGTGCCAGAGTCTTTGCAGTTCGATCTTTAAATCCTCATATCATGTCAGCTTTTCCAGTTGTTTCTCTGCGATCCTGCATTATTTATTATTATTAATTATTATTATTATCAAATAGGCTCCATTGACAAACAAGCAGATGACAGTTAATGACACCATGAGAAAAGTAGCCACAATTCAAGTGATCCCAAGAGAAAAATACTTGTTCAGTAGACTCTCAGTTATGGGGATTGGTAGAGAATGGATAAATATTGAGAGTTACTATCAAAAATAATTACTCAAAAGCTATGACTAAAAATAGGCCTGCTAATACTATTCCAAACTGTGTTGTGACACGTTAATCTCTCATAAGGGGTTGGTTTAACCCAGGCATGGGCCTACTTGGGCCCTCCAGGTGTTTTGGACTTCAACTCCCACACTTCCTAACAGCCTCAGGCCCCTTCCTTTGGCCCCTCAGCCGCTTAGGCGTTGCCTGCGTAGGAAGGAAGGGAGGGAAAGGCCTACCTGCTCGTTGAAGCTGCTGAGGACCCCCTCGGCCTCGCCAGGCCCTTTGACGGCCGCCAGCGCCGCTTCCAAGGCCATGGCGCGGCTTCGCCTCCCAACGACCGACTGCCTTGACGGACTGACCCTTCTACCTTTCACCTCCAGTGACGTCACGGCGGGAGGAAAAAACCTCCGCTGCGATTGGCTGGCGGGAAGCCGAGTGGGCGGAGCCACTCCCGCCGCTCTTCTCCGAGACGGTCGGATTCTGTGAGGCGTGGCGGCGAAGACTACATTTCCCAGCAAGCCTTGCGCCCTTCCTGACGCCGCGGTGCATTGTGGCCCCCCTATCGCCTGTTTTCTAAACAAAGGGATGGAGAGGTGTGGTTGTTGTTGTTGGCCCACTTGTTTCTGTCCATTCAGGGCAGGAATGGCCAACTGTAATGATTATCTAGGGCCTAAACACTTTACAGTCAAGCCAAGCAAGGTGAGCTTTGTTCAGTCATTGAGTGGGAGACCAGTCAGCAATACCAGTTGCTATATAGGAGGCATGAGCAAGCTCCAATATGCTGATGACAACGTCGTCTATGCGCATTCAGAAGAAGACGTACAAGGCACTCTAAACACCTTCATAGAATCATAGAGTTGGAAGAGACCTCATGGGCCATCCAGTCCAACTCCCCTGCCAAGAAGCAGGAATATTGCATTCAAAGCACCCCAGACAGATGGAGAGGCGGATGAGCTCCCTCTATCAGCTCCAGCTCCTCATGCGGGGACATGAGAGAAGCCTCCCACAAGGATGATAAAAAGATCAAATCATCCGGGCATCCCCTGGGCAACGTCCTTGCAGACGGCCAATTCGCTCACAACAGGAGAGACTTGCAGTTTCTCAGGTCACTCCTGACACGACAAAAACAAAAACAAACAAAAAAACCCCAGACAGATGGCCATCCAGCCTCTGTTTAAAAGCTTCCAAAGAAGGAGCCTCCACCACACTCCGGGGCAGAGAGTTCCACTGCTGAACGGCTCTCACAGTCAGGAAGTTCTTCCTCATGTTCAGATTATTTTTATTATTTATTTCCGTCACTTTTACCCCGCCCTTCTCACCCCCGGGGGGGGGGACTCAGGGCGGCTTACAGAGGAAGGCACAATTCGATGCCTTTATCACATATACATACATATATAAACAAATTAAACAATTACAAATTAAAAATTTAAAATCATCAATACACATTAATACAATAACACAGCAGTAGGTTAATCCTGAGTTCAGCGTTCGAAGTTTCATAAGTCCATTCCATCTCGACAAGTTCCAGCTCGTCATTAGGTTTTTCTTTAGCTGCCCGGGTGTCCAAATGCCTGGTCCCATATCCAGGTTTTCAGTTTTTTCCTAAATGAAAGAAGGGACGTTGCCGATCTAATTTCCCCGGGGAGGGAGTTCCACAGGTGGGGGGCCACCACCGAGAAGGCCCTGCTCCTCGTCCCGGCCAACCTCACTTGTGATAAAGGCGGGGTCGAGAGCAGGGCCTCCCCAGAAGATCTTAGGTTCCGAGGTGGGACGTAGAGGGAGATCCGTTCGGACAGATACACTGGGCCGGAACCGTATAGGGTTTTATAAGTCAAAACCAGTACTTTGAATTGTGCTCGGAATTGGATCGGCAGCCAGTGGGGCTGACACAACAGGGGGGTGGTGTGCTCCCTGTATGTCGCTCCAGTGAGCAATCTGGCTGCCTCCTGCTGGACCAGTTGGAGTTTCCGTGCAGTCTTCAAAGGCAGCCCCACGTAGAGTGCGTTGCAGTAATCCAGTCGGGATGTAACAAAAGCGTGGACCACCGTGGCCAAGTCTGACTTCCCAAGGTACGGGCGCAGCTGGCGCACAAGTTTTAGTTGTGCAAAAGCTCTCCCGGCCACCGCCGAGACCTGGGGTTCCAGGCTCAGCGATGAGTCCAGGATCACTCCCAAGCTGCGAACCTGCGTCTTCAGGGGGAGTGTAACCCCGTCTAACACAGGCTGTAACCCTATACCCTGTTCGGCCTTACGACTGACCAGTAGGACCTCTGTCTTGTCTGGATTCAATTTCAATTTGTTAGCTCTCATCCAGTCTGATACAGCGGCCAAACACCGGTTCAAGGTCTGGATGGAATCTCCTTTCTTGTAGTTGGAAGCCATTGTTCCGTGTCCTAGTCTCCAGGGAAGCAGAGAACAAGCTTGCTCCCTCCTCCCTATGACTTCCTCTCACATATTTATACATGGCTATCATATCTCCTCTCAGCCTTCTCTTCTTCAGGCTAAATATGCCCAGCTTCTTCAGCTGCTCCTTTGCAGAAGAATACGAGAAGCTCGGCCTGTCATTGAACACTGAAAAAACCAAAGTCCTCTTCCAGCAGTCGCCAGCCAATCCCTCTCCAATGCCAGAAATACAGCTTAATGGTGTAACATTAGAAAATGTTGATCATTTCTGCTACCTTGGCAGCCACCTCTCCACAAAAGATAACGTTGACACTGAAATATAACACGGCCTGAGCTCTGCGAGTGCAACTTTTTTCCGAATGAACCAGAGAGTGTTTGAGGACTAGGCTGTTAGGAAGGGACTTGATCATTCTTGTGGATTCCCATCAGGGTGTGACATCTAGGGCCCTTTCATACAGCCCTATATCCCAGAATATCAAGATGGAAAATCCCACATTATCTGAGTGTGGACTCAGATAACCCATTTCAAAGCAGATATTGTGGGATTTTCTGCCTTGATATTCTGGAATATAGGGTTGTGTGGAAGAGCCCCTAAAGTATGTCTCCCAAAATCTTGTGGCAATCTGGAAAGCAAACTTTAAGAGTTCAGTGGTGACACACAGCAAGCTGAAGGCAACTTCTCCACATATCTCTTTCTCCAGCTGCAAGCATGGGCATCATGTGGCCCTCTAGATCTTGTTAAGGCAGTAGTACTAACATTTCTCATATTGTCTGTGCTGGTCTGGTCTGATGGGAACTATAATGTAACAACATCACATAGCCACTTGGAATCACTTCTCACCTTACAAGTCTCCCTCTAGTCAAAACAATGTATAGTAGGATTTGCAATGAGGTATAGAAGAAGGTAAAGATTTTCTTTTCTTGAATTAACCTTTCTAAAGATCCGGACTTGATTTAGGGAGATTCTACCTGTCAGAGCAATGTCCATTTTACACTGTTTTGAAGTCTCCCTGACATCTAGACACAGGACTACAGAGGAGAGAGGAAAAATACTTTCTTGCCGTGAATTCTTGTAAACTTATTGTGGGCATACCTTTATTACTAAAGCAGCACCTAGGTCTCTGTGCAAACTTATCAAACTACATTTTGTGTCAGGTGAATATATATTTAGAAATTATGCAGGGAAACTTGTTAGCCTGGCCTAGACTCCTCTAAGCCTATGGTTTTTCCCCACAACACCCTAGATATTCTACTCTGCACACAGTTTGTAACTGCAGTATATATATTTAAAAGCACAACACATTGATTGTGCACAACTCAACATTTTAAAATGAATTAAACTACAGTTGCTTTCATGGTTTTTTATTTACTTGTGAAAATCCATATATCTTGGGTAACTGTACAAATCATACATTTCCATTTTAACCATAAACACGGTTTTCACCACTGTTGAGTGCTATCAAATATTTTTTTATTATTTACAAAACCATTATTAAAACTCCTGATGTCATATTTCCTTGTAATTATATCTTACCCATAGGGTAATATGTCCACCATAATTGCTTGGTGTTTTTCCCCCTTTATCATACAGAGGCAAAAACAAAACCCTTCTATGTTAATAGTTTTCTACAAAAAATCATGAAGTACTATGAATATGACCAAAAATACCAATGAAAAAAGGTCCTCCCCAAAATACATTTAATTTCCTCCCATACATACATAACACAGAATAGGTTCAAAGGCACAACTCTTTAAATCTTGTACAATTGTATGGAATTATCCTGGGAAAACAACCAGGGAAGAAGTTGCTCAAACCATGTTACAGGTAACAACAATATTTTGTTTTTTAGACTTTCCATCACAAATACTGGCTTAGTTTAACAAGATTAGCATGTGGTTTCCAGAGTGATTATTGAGTTGGGTGCATTCCCACTTGCCATGTCCACATTCAAAAAGCCTAATAAGAGTTTGCAAAGCCCTCATCTCCACACTGGGCTACTTTTGTACCAAATGTCACTTCCTTCTGTGATCACAGTATTGCGCCTGGGATCAGAGTTAATATTAGATTCAATGCCAGCCAAGTTAGCTTCTGGAATGGGTGGGGTTGCAATCTGTCTTTCACCTCAGGTAACAGAATGCCACCTTGGAAGGATGCTCACTCCAAAGGGCTCTTCTATTCTTCCCTGTGAGTCATGTCCAGAAAACTTTGCAGGATACTCCATGGTAGAGAGGTGCACCAAAAAGGGGGACTGGACCACTCTACCTTTAACAATAATTATATACTTTTGTATAGCTTGGCCTTATGTGCAAGTTAAGGGCAGGTTGGGGCCCAAAATTATGAATTTTGATATGATCCTTAGCTAAGTCAAGAGTAATTCCACAGAGAAAGGAAAGCACCATTGCCTGTCATTTCCCCACCCAGACATTCAAAAAGTCCAGAAGTTGTGCCACAGCAGGAAAAACTGAGGAGATCAGTGCATCTCTTGTGTTTTTCTGGGATGGACTAAGCTCATGCCCTTTGCTATTCTACTCAGAGAAGAGGATGATTCCTTTTCAGATAGGTTAGGGTACAGTACTCACAGTGACCTATGGAAAAGTTGACCTAGGACTTTGGGGCTGATTTTTTTTACTAAAAATTCTACACTTATACATGAGTATATAGGGTATGAGGAAGAGGGAATTCCGGCAGGGTTGAGCTTGTCATACCATTTCATCAGCTGAAAAGTCCTGTCTTTACAAGATATAAAAGCTACAGTCCTCTTTTTCATGTAATTACTCCACTCCAGGAGAAAGCAGGTATGGATAATTTCATGGGGAAAACAATGAGACAAAGTTCATGGCCATGTGGGTATGTGTGTCTAAAAGGACTTTAATTCACTTTGGTATAAGCACCCTGACTAGTATGGTAGACCTACCAAAGACAATGCAGCTGTCCACTGGGATAGGGTATTCTATGGGATTTATACACATAAATATATATATCATGTGATGCCTTACATGACTGTGGCAAGTGGGATTGCATTTGTTGTCAGTTGTTAGAACCCATTACATTTAGCAACTATAGAGTTGTACAAATACTGCACTGGTAACATAGCACAATACACAGCCAACATAAGGCAGTGTACCATTCAATGCTACATGTTGCCTTATTGTCAAAGGAACACAAATCAGTCAATACAAAGGTGCATTGCGAATACAAGATTACATGTAAACTGGACTTCTATCCACACTATTACATGCCATTTTAAGAAGCCTCACATAGGAAAATGAAGGCAACAGGTAAACAAATAAAATGTTTTTGAGGAGTTATAGAGATGGTCAGAAAAGGGAAGCATGGAGGGATTAAAATTCAGTGCCAAGACAGCAAAATCCTCCAATTTGAGGCCCTTTCCAAATTTAATATATTTGCATATATTGTAATGTACAGAATCTGTCCTGATAACTAGAACATTTTGCAATGAGATTTTTGGGTTTTTGTGTGTTCAGAGTTATTTTTTGTTGAATTATGGATAGTGAGCTGGGCTTGGAGACACTTGCTTGCCTATCCCAAAGAGAGCAGGTTGGGAGACCATACTGGGCCTACTATTGTGACTGCCAAAATTTGGTGACCACTGTATCATACAAGAGGATGCTGATGTACCCTCAGATATCGCAGAACTCTGGTAGGTAGCCCATGGGCAAAATTTCATATTTTTCATTTTATTGTTGTGCATCTTCCCATCATTTCCAACTTATGGCAACCTTATGTTGACCCTATCATAGGGTTTACTTGGCATTATTTGTCCAGAGGAAGCATATTTTGCCTTCTTCAGAGTCCAAGAGAATGTGACTTGCCCAGCGTCACCCAGTGAGTTTCCATGGCCAAGTGGGGATTCAAACTTCAAAGTTGTTGCCCAACACTAAAATCACTACATTATGCCTCCCTTCTGGAAGTGAGAAGAAGACCAAAATCATACTTTTTCTGATGATATCATTTCCATTGATTTTCAGGAATGCAGTTTTGCTGACTCTAACACCATGAAGTTGTTTGGGTAGCAAAAGAAACAAGATGCAGCAGATGCTGCAAAAATGGTCATGTTAGGTGTGTGTTGTTCAACTCTTCCTTAGAAGCATCACTTGTAGGTCAAAACATGGGCAGTGCCAAATAGCTGTAAAGTTTAAGGAGTGTTTTAAAGCACAGCATGGTGTAATGGTTTGAGCATTGGGTTAACGTTACTGGAGACCAGGGTTTGAATCTCTGTTCAGTCTTAGAAACCTACTGAGTGACTTTGGGCAACGCACACACTCTAAGCTTTAGATGAAGGCAATAACAAATCTCCCCTGAATAAATTCTTCAAAATAATATCTTAGGATAGAGTTATCTTAAATCAGAGGTGACTTGAAGGTACATTACAACAATAGGCAGAAGGAACCTACTACATTTTTTCTTCATCTGGTCTTTCCTCCACACCCACATATTTTTTGCCTGAGGGAAGTTACTTTAGCCTTAGTTCTCCATTGAAAGATATATAATTCCCACCCACTTATTCTACATCTTATATCCCCATCCATATATTTTTAGAGGAAATTCCTAGTAAGTCAAATGAAACATAGTCACATCTACTTGCAACCATAGTAAATATCTGAAATGAAAATATTATTGGGGGTTTCCCAGTATGCACTTCTTGCAACAATGCTTTGCATGCTTTCACAAAGGGACTATTCATGTTAACCATTAAAAGGCAGCTATTCCATCTTTTCCTCCTTGCCAGATTTTCCATATTGAAAAGAAAAGAGAAGAAATGGTGGAGAAAAAAGAGAGGGTAATTAATCAAGGATGTCACCTGAAGCCCAGTAAAAATCAGTGAATGAAGAAGGATGAGGACATGACAAAAGCCTCATTTGGAGGCTCCACCTGGTAGCTACAGGGAATGACAAATATGATATTCTGTGCATGAGAGAGAGTTTTGATCCCTGGCTGGTCACAGAACACCTGCTATCCTTAAAGATCTAAAAACCTATTTCAAATGAAAGGCTGGATTTTGGAGATACCAATCTCTCTCATCCTGTGCTGATCTCTCTCATTCATTGCAAGGACTCCAACTGTACAAATTTGGCACGAAGCATCCTGATTAATCTTCTCACATCCTACTTTTTCAGCAACTTTTAAAATACCTTATTTTCTCCCTTCTACCACTTTATCCCTTTGTTTTGTGTGTTTGCATTCATTGGTGCAAACTCAGTTCAAAGTGCAAAAGTAGTTTGCACTCAATTTAACTCAGTGAAGGGAGAGGAGGCAGCAGAATGTTAACCGCCCTGAGTCCCCACGGGGAGATAGGATGGGATAAAAATAAAGTATTATTATTATTATTATTATTATTATTATTATTATTATTATTATTATGTTGCCTTTCCATGTAGACTCAAGCAAAAGCAAATGTCTCAGTTCTCTCCATGTTTGTTCTTCATTAATACATTTCCCCATCGTGACCATACTCTGATGTTACTTAGCCAGTTATTTCCTTGTTTTCAACTGTAAAATGTTGGACAGTACATATGTGTATGGTGTTATTGGATTGCAACAATAAATTATGTCTCAGAATGAAGAAATAGGAACATGGGATGCACATGAGCAAATGTCCTTTTTAATAGAGAGCGGGTGAAGATAATTCTCTTGTCCCTTATATTTCTGTGCTTCTCTGTGGAATATAGGTCTCTATGGTGTATGCACATCATTACATTCTACATCAGAGCTCAGAAAAAAATCCACTGAAGTTCAAAAAGTAACTTTTCCAAGTTCTGCTCTACATTGCAACTGTCATGTTTACGGAGGGGCAAATTTGTTAAGTTATGGAAACATTCAGTTGTTAGATGGAAACCAATACAGGTCAGTTTCATGACATCTGGAGAAAGCACAACAATAAAAGGCACGCCTTGGCCTACATAATGCTTCATAGCAGCAGTAAACCTTGCTTGGCTGGAGGAATCATTGTGCTAGTCTGTACTGCAAGGTTCTCTCTTTCTTAACCTGTATCCAGGGTTCTTTCCATCTTCATAGCCATTGACAATTCCCAGGTAAGACTTCCAATTACTTTAGGCATAGAAGTATTTTTTCTTCTTCTATCTTTATTAAATATATGTGGTCGATACTATTACCAGTCATTCTCATTTTGCCCACCCAGTAGTGGCCTCCCCATTGATGTAGGCAAAGCCAGGAAAGTGTTGCATGTGCTCATATTCAGAGTTTCTACGTGTGGTCAATGGTGTGTACATGTCACTGGAGTTTCCAAATCTTGTAGAGTGCATGGTTGGGCTTGTGTAGCAAGCATTCGCCGAGGAAACCTCTGTCCAGCGAGGAGTTACTGGGGTTGGGTGCAGTCTAGGGGTGCTACTCATCAAGCAGGGCTCCATCCGCGAAGAAGGGCTGTTGAAGGGGTACTAAGGACAGGAAACAACATAGTAAAAACTGTTAAGTCACATACACATGTTAAGGAAGAATATGTTACCTGGCTTTCTGTCGCAAAATGTGACATAGGCTGTGCTAGTGTTAATGGACCTGTAACTGCCTAATAGCTCAGACTTAAAGGAGTAATGATAAATGACTCCTTGTCATCCTAAAGAAACATGGCAAGTGTCACAATTTTTTCTCCTAAATCTAATTTTCCTCTGCATGTTAATTAAAGAGTTGGATGATAGCATAGAGGACAATACATATCTGATTTAGAAGGGACTGCTCATACCTTAGAAGAGAAAGTGAAGATTCAAATAGCCTCAACAGATTGGAAAACAAAAGAATTTCAGCAGCTAAAAATAAGGTTCCCTATTTAGGCAAGAAAAATCAGATGCATAAATGTGGATAATACCTAGACTGAGAACAGTGTATCTGGAAAAGATCAAGAGGTTTTAGTATACCACAGACCATCCACAGGTTAACAGCACGATGCAGCAGTGAAAAAGCTAACATAATTCTAGGTTATATCAACGGGATTACAATATCCACATTAAAGGAAGTGTTTTGCTACTTTGATGTACTCTAGGCACTACAGTTTGAGGATATTGTCAAATGGAACATGTCCAGAAGGAACCAATTAAGGTGAAGTAACAAAAAGAATTGGGAAACCAAGTTCTGTGTGGAATGGTTCAAGGAGGTAGCGAGGTTTAACTTAGTGAAGAGAGAGTATGATAGCCATCTTCAAAAATTTGGAAGTATGAAAGATGGGTCAAACTTGTTTTCTGTTGTTCTGGGAAGCAGTATCCAAACCAACAGAGTCAAATTATAAGAAAGAAGATTTTGTCCAAACTTGGAGACCATCCTGGTGTTAAGAGCTGTTCAACAGTGGAATGGATGACCTCAGAAGGTGGTGGACCCCACATTGATAAAGTTTTTTAAACAAAAACTAAGTAATCCTTTCTCAGGGATGCAGTAGGTTGGAGTTGATCCAAACAATTAGATATTCAATATTACAAATATATAAATTCCTTTTAGCAATCATGACTAATTGTTATTGATAAGTTTTCCCCCAACATCTGCCCCCTGAAAGTGCTTTCTAACATTGCCTAAATGTGGGGCTGGTCCTGCTATATAGACTAGTCATGGATTAGTCCTTCTTTTCTTCTCATGGGTAGCACCAATTGGCACATTGGAGAACAGACTTCCTAAAGCATAGCAGCCAAGTGCCAACTTTCCATTTTTCATTAAGATTCGAATGCAAGCATGCCTGACCAGAAAGGAAGGGCTAATAAATGACTGGAAAAACAAGGGGGACAGGGATACAGTGTGTTGCTTCTCTGTGTGGCCAAATACCCCTAGATGCAGCTGTGTTTATGAATGTGTCATGAATATAAAAAAGAATAATTGCTCCAAAATAATACAGACCCCCAAATATCTAGTATTTTTACAATAAAATCTGTGATGGCTGAATCCTCAGCATGGAAAGATTTGTAATGGTAGGTCAGCTAATTGCAAATGAGTCAGTGACTTCTTTTTCCTTCCAGTGAAGAGACCATTGAGAGACAATATTTTTAAAGTCCGCCTTGGCCCCTGCCTGACTATTAACTCAACCAATGAAGCATCTATTCAGCCTTGTTGGAGTGTCCAAAGCTTTGCCATCTGCGCGGATGCCTGCCCAAGCTGCCTGAATCACCTTTCACACTTTGCATCCGGTTTAATGAAGAGTGCTTAAGCACGCTGATCTCAAAACAGTGGGGCCTAGTGATCTTTGCCAGATATAAAGGCGACATTTGTTGGAGAGCCCTTGACAGGAAATTACCATTTTCTGGGTCAACTCACTTGCCACTACCACCAGTCCGCTGAAACTTGACAAGAAACACTAACTCCTTTAAGTTGAGGTGACTTTAAGCTGATTATTGTTAAGGCCCATTCTGTCGTCCTCATACCCACCAAAATTAAAAATAGCTCTGTAACTTTCTGTTATTATTTTAGAAAATACTATTTTAAGTGTCTCTTCCATCCAATGAAGTTTGAGTTCCCTGAAAGTCCAGCAGAAGAATAATCTCTTTCTTCTTGTTCTTCAGCTTGTTGGCTGATTATGCAAAGAGGTGAAAGGTGTCTCTGTTCAAACAGCAAAATATTTTCCTTATGAATGCAGCTCTAACTTTATGCTAGTTTTATTTGCACTTAACTGCGTTATGGGCCTCTGCAACACACTTCAAAATATACTCATAAAATGCTGAGCTCCGATGTTTGTTCTGTTTTTAGGGAGGAGAGTGCTAATGAGCTACTGTAAAAAGGAGAACATGTTCAATACAGAGTTTAAAACTGCTACTAGACACATATAGTCTCCATTTCTAATGTTTCTTTATTTAATATAATTTGGGGCCACTGGAAGGTATTTTAAGTACCTCTCAAAACCTCAAGCAGGGCTACATGCCAGATTTATTAAGATCACAGGAAAGTGTGCTGGCATCTTCAGGATGATGTTGGAGTTTTTCCTATTGTTGTTGTTGTTGTTCATTCATTCAGTCCTCTCCGACTCTTCGTGACCTCATGGACCAGCCTACGCCAGAGCTCCCTGTCGGCCGTTACCACCCCCAGCTCCCTCAAGGTCAGTCCAGTCACTTCAAGGATGCCATCCATCCATCTTGCCTTTGGTCGGCCCCTCTTCCTTTTGCCTTCCACTTTCCCCAGCATAATTGTCTTCTCTAGGCTTTCCTGTCTCCTCATGATGTGGCCAAAATACTTCAACTTTGTCTCTAGTATCTTTCCCTCCAGTGAGCAGTCGGGTTTTATTTCCTGGAGGATGGACTGGTTGGATCTTCTCGCAGTCCAAGGCACTCTCAGCACTTTCCTCCAGCACCACACCTCAAAAGCATCGATCTTCCTTCGCTCAGCCTTCCCTAAGGTCCAGCTCTCACATCCGTAGGTTACTACAGGAAATACCATGGCTTTGACTAGGCAGATCTTTGTTGCCAGTCTGATGTCTCTACTCTTTACTATTTTATCGAGACTGGACATTGCTCTCCTCCCAAGAAGTAAGCGTCTTCTGATTTCCTGGCTACAGTCTGCATCTGCAGTAATCTTTGCACCTAGAAATACAAAGTCTGTCACGGCCTCCACAGTTTCTCCCTCTATTTTCCAGTTGTCAATCATTCTTGTTGCCATAATCTTGGTTTTTTTTACGTTGAGCTGCAACCCGGCTTTTGCGCTTTCTTCTTTCACCTTGATTAGAAGGCTCCTCAGCTCCTCCTCGCTTTCGGCCATCAGAGTGGTGTCATCTGCATATCTGAGGTTGTTAATGTTTCTTCCAGCAATTTTCACCCCAGCTTTGCATTCATCCAGCCCCGCACATCCTCGCATGATGTGTTCTGCATACACGTTAAAAAGGTTGGGTGAGAGTATGCAGCCTTGCTGTACGCCTTTCCCAATCTTGAACCCGTCTGTTGTTCCGTGGTCAATTCTGACTGTTGCTACTTGGTCCTTGTACAGATTCCTCAGGAGAGAGACAAGGTGGCTTGGTATGCCCATCCCACCAAGAACTTGCCACAATTTATTATGATCCACACAGTCAAAGGCTTTAGAATAGTCAATGAAGCAGAAGTAGGTGTTTTTCTGAAACTCCCTGCCTTTCTCCATTATCCAGCGGATATTGGCAATCTGGTCTCTCGTTCCTCTGCCTTTTCTAAACCCAGCTTGAACATCTGGCAACTCTCACTCCATGTATTGCTGGAGTCTTCCTTGCAGGATCTTTTCCTATTGATATGACCAATAAGTTTACCTGAATTTTGGCATGTTGCATTTACCCCCATTATCTCCATAGCCAGGGTAAATGCTTTCTAGCTTCAAGCCCACTTAGATCTATTCATCTAAGTGTTAACAGTGCTACCTGTTTCTGACAATAGTAAGCTGACACAACAAAAATATAATTGGTTAAGCTTTCTCCACTACTTATATTGAAACCAAGATCATTTTACCTCTTCAATTTATGTCTGTAGGATTGGTGCTAAGTCCAAGAATAAAAAAGTGACATTTCTAGTGTATGTGTGAGGTAGGGTTATTTATGCCTCCAGTGGCTGGCAATAAGTTTCTGGTCCCAGTTCAAAGTACAGGTTATGACCTACAATGCCCTAAATGGTTCGGGCTCTCCCTATCTTTGTGATCGCATCTCCTCCTATGAACTGGCGTGGGCTCTTAAGATCTGCCAGGGAGGCCCTCCTCTCACTTCCACCACTGTCACAAGTATGGTTGGTGGGGATGAGGAAGAGGCTCTTCTCGGTGGTGCCCCCCCCCCCCCCCGCCCCGTCTTTGGAACACCCTCCCCAAGGAGATTAGGCAAGCCCCCACACTTTTCTCCTTTCTAACAGATTTGAAAACCTGGATGTTCCAGCAAGTTTTCAAGAATGATTAGTCCCTAGCCCCAGTCCCTAGGTCTCCAGATAGTACCCTGTTCTGCACTTCATCCACTTTCCCGGCCCTATGAGACACTATCTGCACTATCCCTTGCCCAGCCCTTTTATAGTTGGTCATGTCCATTTTTCCAGCTATTGGGTTGCTGAACCTTGACTGATGGAGCTATAATGCAATTGGTTTTTAAATTTTTATTTTTAGTGTGTTTTAGCAGGATTTTTGTATTTTATGATGCTTTCATTTTTTTGTTATTTTGTTTATTAAGTTAAATTTGGTTGTTTTCATACCGCCTGTGTGCTTGTCTTGATATAATTTGTCTGTATGGTTTTCTTTCTAGCAATTTAATGTTTGCCTTATATGTTGGAAACTGCCCTGAGTTCCTTTGGGGAGATAGGGCGGTATACAAATAAATATTTATTATTTATTATTATTATTACCTGATCACGGAGATCAATAAGACTTCCAAGGGGGGAACTTTCTCCAACCTTGTATCCTTCACCCCCTATCATATGTTGACAGGGGATGGTGGAAGTTGCAGTGATAATACTGAGTTGTGGAAGATTGGCTCTGAGCCTTTCCAGAAGATGAGAAATAGAATCAAAAATCAGTGATAGCTGCATATTGCATTGGGGTGACATATCATACACTACTATGGTAGTAGTGTGGGTTCAGCATAGGGGGGATAGTTTTGCCACAGCCTGTTCATTTTATAAAAGGGACAAATGAACTCTCTTCAAAGGACTAATCAGGCTCCAAAGCATGCAACTGTGCACAATCTACTGGAAAGTGTCCTTTGTTCTCATCAGCAAGTGATCCAGAAAGCAAGTGGTTGGAGTGCACAGGTGAAATGAGAGGGTGGTTGTCAGCCAGTCCAGGAGTGTCAATTAGATCGGCAGAGCCAGCAAAGAGTGAGCCAGCAGTCTCTAACAGTAATCAGTCCAAGGTCAGGAAAAACAGAAATGCAGAAGATTACTGCCAGTCACCAAAAAAGATGTACGAGAGCAACAAAGTTGCCAGGAAGTGACTGGGAGATTTATGTACAGCTGCTTCAAGGTTCTAGGTGTCTAATCAGATCAGTGTTTCCTACTTAACAACTGCTGGGATCAGTATACTATTCTATCCTTGTCTCTTCATCACTTTATGGTAATGGGTTTTGAGGGCCTGTGATCTCCTGATTCCTTTCTGCCTGATCTTTAGATTCAGGTGGACCACTGTCATCAGGAAATACAGATTTCTCGCATTCTCCCTCCTTCCCTCTGTCTGAATCTTCCGACTCGAAAAGGTGAGTTACAATACAAGTGTCTTTTAAGCATTTGCTGCTACTAAGGTAAATGAAGAATATATTTTCTCCACAAGGATTTTTTCTGCTCTTTGAAAAGAGAGAAGACACTTTGGGACCTACCAGACAAAGAAACTGTCAGCATCCTAAGAAAATCCTTATCCACACCTAGGGGAGATGTCTTAAATTAAAATCCCAAGGTCTACAGTCCATCAATGCTTTGGGATCCATTTTTAAATTAATGAACTGGTGCTGTCTCCCTTTATTTCATAAATAGGCAAATTCTCCTGTCACTGCCCTTATAAAACTTCTCTCATCCAGTCTTAGATTAAAACTTGTCTAATTCAGTCTTAGAGTACTAATTTATGCACACCTAGGCATGGCTCAAGCATTTGTGTAATACTGGATGGGGAAGGTTTTATTTATTCTCCTGACTACAGGATCAACAAGGAGGAAAAGGAACTGACCTGTGAAGAGCTTCTGTGATAAGCTGAGTAATGAAGTGGCGCAGAAATAGTGCTGTCGTGTGGCAAAGATGGATACTGGCTCTGGAGTGGAACTGGGTGCTGGTTTCCATAGCTACTATAGTTATAGCTCCCTGTATACCTAAAAAGACAGAGAGGATACTTGGCATTCATAGAAGCCCAAACCAAAATCAAAACAATTATTCATCTATTGTTAAGATATATGCATTGCATTTCTATTTGGGATGTACAATACTGTTATTTTTGTTGTTATCTTTTTAAACCAGAAATGGGAAAAGTGTCAGATCACATAGTCCCACCAAAAGCTGTTTCTATGTCTCAGAAGACCACACTGCAATCCAGAAAAATGTCATTTAAAATGCAGTTTGCTCACTTTCAGTTGTTTGCTGCTGAAATTTACAGGTAAACAAAGAAACTACGTGTTTAGGATTATTTAAATTTGGCTCTATTTAAAGTAGCAGTAGTGAAAGTGCAACCTCCTAAGACATTTCAAAAGGCCCCTCCTCGATGTAAAATGAACACAATCTAGGGATGTTGGGGGCAAAAATTAGTATTTTTGAGGAACATGCATCACAGTACTGCCATCCAAGGTCCTACTGCTAATTGCTTACTGACAGTTATTTGGCAAAATGTCATGCATTTGGTATTTCTGGTATTTTGTTTTATTTTTAAGCCTTCATTTTAGACAATCCACATTTGTAACTACTATATAGCAGGAAACAAACCTTGGGTGTCATTCACCATTGTTTTTGTTAGTAAGCAATAACAGTGACGGTATTTACAATAACATCATTTAACAAAAATTGAAAAATTGTCTATTTCTGGTTTGAAAGTGTTATTCCTTTTTAATTACGTGGAACTTACTTTGAAAGTAGTTGTTATATTCCAGAAACTTTGTTTTTGTGGCTGCCACAAACTATGTTGAATTGGGTTGTTGTAGGCATTTTCTCCTGACGTTTCGCCTGCATCTATGGCAAGCACTACCTCTGAGGATGCTTGCCATAGATGCAGGCAAAACGTCAGGAGAAAATGCCTCTAGACCATGGCCATATAGCCCAAAAAAACCTACAACAACCCAATTCAACATAGTTTGTGGCAGCCACAAAAACAAAGTCTGAAAAAACCTACAACAACCCAGTGATTCCGGCCATGAAAGCCTTCGACAATATATGTTGAATTGGTTGAGGTCGATGAGATAATTATTGCAAAATGTGCTGTAGGATGTCCCGCAAAAACAAAGTTTTTTCAGCTTAATAAACTTTTCCCCATTTTTAAATGATAGAACCCATTAGTAAATGACATTTATAACATAGGAACAAAAATCGTGTTGCATAGTTTAATGAATGCAGTAAATAAGCAAGGAACCTACCCATGTTCTTCTCTGTGGGGATAAACCGGTATCCTGTGTGCAACAGACGAAGAAGGTACATGAGGATTTCGCATACAAGGAAGTTGTTGAGAGTTTTCCGCAGGTGACCCAGCAGCTGTGGTTACAGTGTATGTGAGAGACCATGTGTAAGACTGCATGGCCCCTGTGTACAATGGAAAAATCCCGTTAGCTTTCAAATGTTTTCTGAATCTCCACCTTCACTAAAATGCGGAGAGGCAGCTTGCCTGCAAAGCTTTTGGTGATGGAATAGGAATGTCACTGACTATCTAATAAGCCTGGCCCCAGAGCTTTTGCTGTCTGAGATGAAGTACAAGATTGCATCTGTTTCACTCCTCCTTCCAAGTACAAAATCCAACTGGCAGGCATGTAGCCGGGGGGGGGGGGGGGGCTCGGGGGGGCTTCAGCCCCCCCCCCCCGAAATTCTCATGGTGGTTCGCGAAAAGGCCTTACTGGTGCATTATTTAAACTGTTATGTTTATTAATATCATGATTTGATCACCATTCTCAATATATCCCATATATATGGGGGTATTGGGGTAATGATACAAAAGGTTTGCTAGGCTAGACCCTCTTTCACTCAAACTCAGCCCCCCCCCGAAACCCCCCCTGAAAAGTTTTTAGCCCCCCCCCCCCCCCCGAAACGAAATCCTGGCTACGGGCCTGCCAACTGGATTTGTAGAGAAAAATTACTTGTAACAGCGGTATGCTAGATGAACCAAGGGAATAATTTCCTCCATCATACCCAAATCAGCTAGTTTAGAGAGCAAGATGACATCCAAGTCTTCGCTTGGACAGGAACAGCCATGGATTTGACAGCCACTGCCCCCAGAATCTTTTGCTTGAAACAGCTACCTCATTTAGCCTAACGCGAGTCCCTCTTACTAATTCTCACAAGATACATAGATCCCATCTCATAAAATACAACAAAAGTGACTTACTAGAGTTCCTTAACTAAGCAGTCTAAATACCCTTCCCTAAACTGCAAATTCCAGGATGCCATAGAATGGAACCATGTGGTTAAAGTGGAATCATAATTCTATGATTGTGTAATGTGGGTAGGCTGCTGATAATAACAGCAGCTAGTGCAATTAAAAATAGATGTCAGCTTCAGGAGATCGTAATAAGTGTGGCAGGGTGGTAACATCTTTGCTTCCTGGCCTGGCCAAAGGCAATGGAGGAGCTAGATTGCCCTCTGCAGTGTTCCAGAGTTTGGGTGCAACCTCTGACACCACCAATAGATTCTGCTGTTGAACATTGTAAACTGAATCAGCCTATTGAAAGAAAATCCTAGTGAACTATCAATGCAATGCAGTTGTCAACAGTATTGGACTAGGAATGGAGAGAGCCACATCAATTCTTCACAGAGTAGTGATTAACCCACAGAGTTGTTGTGAGGGCAAGAGCCCACTATAGCACCCATGACCCCATTGATGGAAAATGTCAGATGTACATGTAACTAATAAATAAAATCCAAAGACATGGTTGTGTTAGTCTGAAATAGTGTGGAAGGGATCTTGTAACACTTTAATAAGCTTATGCCACCAACTTTGTTCTCTTAGCTTTCAAAGTGCTACAGAATTCCTTTGCAAACAAATACTGTAAAACCAATAGGCAAGACATATAATGGATTCATAGTAGAAGTTTGTTTATCAGCAATGATTATCTTTGTATTCATCAGCACACTAGGATTTGTAGATTGAAACAAATTTGTGTCTACATGCATTCGAACCATTTTTAGCTGGAAATGAGGTCAATTTGTAAATGCACTTTTCACATCTTGCTGTGTACTGTATTTTTATCCTGCTTCCTATCTCCTAATGACACAACCAAGCGTGGGCAATAAAAGTATTAGTTATCCATTAGCAAAGTTTTATGGCTCTTGTAGAAGAGCCCAGGTGCTTCAAAGCACAACCATGCTAGCAAATAAGTAATCAGGGCCTTTTAGAGAAAGACAACCATATAGCCATCACTATTGTTACAGTAATGATGTTGTTTGAGCAATCATTAATCAAACCTTTGTGATTTAAAAAAGAATTAAAGACTAATGATCACTTTTGAGAACCCTGTTTTAACAAAAGGGTTGAAAGAAAAACATGGTTGGGTCTTGCCAGATGTTTTACTACAGAGCAATTTGGTGGTAGTGCACTTTTACAAAGTGTGCTGTTATGTAAAACTCAATTATTTAACCACTTTTTTGTTTTTAACTCCATGGACGTTGCAATTTTGAAAGCCCAAGAGTTAATAGATATAATTGAATGATGCTGACAAGAAGCGGCGTTTGAAGAAAAACTAAATCAAGGGGATAGCAATCAGATGAATCTACTGAGTCTCAGGGTTAGACAGATGTATTCCAATGTAAAATATTTAAAATAATATTAATAATGATTATGGTATAATGTATTTTAGCAGTTGGAGGATATCCTGAAGTTTCCTCTCCTCTCCCGCAGTATTTAAATTATCAGGGAATGTAGGAATAAAATCCACAAATTGTCAAGTTGACTTCAATTTATATCAACCTTATGAATGATAGGCTTCCAAGAGCTGTTGTATTCAGGTGCTCTGCTCAGATGCTGAAACATCAAGGCCACAGCTTCTTTGCTTGGATGTATTGAATACAGATTCCCTCTTTTCCCACAGCCTTTTACTTGACCAAGCACATTTTACTTTTGTGTTAATTCATTATGTCTCTTGATATGTAACAGCCTTTTAAAAATTAGTTAAGAGGCCACAACTAAAGTCATAATCTGGGTTGCTGTAAGTTTTTCAGGCTGTATGGTTATGTTCCAGAAGCATTCTTGCCTGATGTTTCGCCTGCTCTATGGCAGGCATCCTCAGAGGTTGTGCGGTCTGGAGAGAATGCTTCTGGAACATGGCCATACAGTCCAAAATACTTACAGCAATCCAGTGATTCCAGCCATGAAAGCCTTTGACAATACAAAGTCACAATCCCTTTGCAACTAGAGGATTTCAGTTCCTTTTCTCTGTTTCTCAATTGGCATAAGACACACAGGTGATATGAGCCTTCCTAAGTTGGCTTGGAGACATAACCCTCACCACCCCTTAATGTAATATGGCTTTGCACTGGCCATTTGATGGATTTTTCTTCTCTCCACTGATGATGGGATGCTCTCAAAGGATCTGTGTAAATCAGGTACCCACAAATGTCAACCCAGCCCCCAGTTTTGGATGGATATTATTTTTAAAAAATGTAAACAACCAGACATTTGAAGCTTTACCAACCTGTTGTAGTTGTGATGCCAGCATATTCTGGGGACTGATTACTTCCAGGTGAGGTTGCAGATGGCACATCCCCAGAAGTGGTGGATTTAGCTGGAGAGAAAGGCACTGGGAAGGGACTTGGAGGAACAGGTTCTGCCAATGTTACATCATCACGTATTTCTACTGGAAAAAGGTGGGGAATGTTAAAAATAATATGCCAGAGTTTTTCTCCCCAATGTGTTACATGGCTTTCCCTTCTTTAACAAAATATGCAATTTCAGTAGCATAATTTAAATGAATAAACATATATCTTCAGATATATGAAGATACATTGAGTTGAATTTGTTTCAAGGCCTCTCAGCCTAGGAATCTGTGAATTAATTATAGATTTTCTGATCATGTCCTGAGTGTCTCATCATGCAGTATTGTCCTCATGAGTCCCCCCCGGGGTGAGAAGGGCGGGGTATAAGTGAATGAAATAAATAAATAAAATATAATGCGGGATTAAGAACACAGGCTGCATCTACACTGCATAATTGATTCAGGTTGAGACCACTTTAATTGCTATGGCCCAATGCTGTGGAATTGTGGGATTTATAGTTTGGTGAAGCATCAAAACTACACCTCCCATGATAGTATTGAGCTATGGCCATTAAAGTTGTGTCTAACTACATTCATTGTACAGTATAGATAAAGCCCAAAACAACATTAACTGGTGGGCATATATGTGTAGAAAACAGGAGTCCAATTTTGAAGTCCAATACATCAGAAGGATACAGATTCTGGCTTTTTCTGATGTAGAGTGAGATCAAAATATTTAAATAAATGAATAGACAAATGTCATGTCCCATTCACATATTTATATTAGCAGAAATACACTCAGCCTAGGCTAGTGTGTTTCTGGAAGGCTTATTATAAATATATATGCAAAGTACACTCAATGTTATTAGACAAGTGAGAAAAGTTGGACTGAAAGGTAAACTTTGGAATAGTTAAATTTGGGGACCGTGCCCAGTAACAATAAATGACTTTTGGTTCAGTCCAAGTTTCTGAGATCGGCCTTGCAGGTACCTAAATGTGTTTCTAATGCCACCCTGCGACTAGAGACGGGTTTTATGAGAGTGGAGGCCAGGGTGTGGGTGGCCATACTTAACCTCTGGCTCAGACTGTCCCGTGCACCCCTTGGCCTTGCCCCACTAACCATGGAGGATGACTTCCAATCCACATGGAAGCAGGCGGTAGCATCCAAAATCTCCTCGTTGGGATTTTCTCCAGGTCTATTATTAGCTATGGATTACAATCAAGCCAAAGCACTTATTAAACAACGTATCACAGACACAGAGCGCCAACTAGATCTGGCCTCGGCTCCAACCTTTCTTGTTAGTGAAGACAGCAGATACCTTGCCTCCCCTATAGCATATTTAACATACTTAGAGGTTCCTATTCATCGGAGGGCTTTCACCCTGGCCCGATGCCACGCTCTCCCATCAGCTGTACTCGAAGGCCGCTACCGGAAGATCCCTTTCCCAGACTCTGCCCCTGTGACTCGGGTCATGTGGAAACAATAGAACATGTGCTCCTTCAGTGTCCGTTCTACAGGGATACCCGTGCCAGGCTTATCTTACCCTTGATAGACAAGCACCCAGGCCATTCAGGACAATTTTATACCTCCCTGCTACTTGCGGATACTAATTCAGTTACAACCTACAATGTCGCAAAGTTTTGTGCAGCAGCATACACAATCCGCCAGGGAATGACTAGTTCCAAAAGTCAACTGTGTGTCCAGTAATCGTCTTCCCTGAATCTACAATTTGGTGATGGATCTGGGCATTGTATGTTTTTACCCTGTTTCCCCTTCTGCTCCCTCACCCATATTGTGTTTTTAGTAGTTGTATTTACATTTTAATGTACCAAACATGCCAGGTTTGTAAGGAAACGTGACACTATTTCCTGTGCTGGTCAATGACGGAAATAAATGTTTTGATTTGATTTGAATAAATGACTTTTCCAGGCTTTTGTTATAGTTCATCTTATTTTGATTTAGTCTCAGCAGACCCATCAAGCCAATGGCAAATTGATAAATCACCATTTACAATTGCAAGGAAGTGTGTTACCTGTTCCCCCTTCGCCTTTCATTGCCCGCATCAGCTCATTAGCTCTCTCCTGACAATGGAGGGATTCCAATAGATACAATACATAATCATCAAACATCAGGTGAATAAGGTGAAAAGATCCTATAAAAGCAAAAAAAAAGAGGAAAGAAACTGTTGTTTCTTCAGTTTCATAAGCACTCTGTGAAGTTTTGCTAATGGCCACTTCATCAAAAGTTGACTAGTGAAACATCTCTAATATGCCTAGTTTCTTAGATCCTAAGACATTGTGATCCAGTGACTGACTTAAGCGATTCAACCCAACTGCAACCAAGGAGATTTATATCCCAAGCAGACATTAATGGGTCAGTGCTAGAGGAAGTAGGATTTTGTTTTGCTTGTTGTTTGTATCAGGATTTATATAGCTAGAATTAAATTTTGGCTCATTATGTCTTATTCTCTGGGCTGCAGCCCATAAGAAAATTGTCCTAATGAGAATGACCTTTACAGCAATTACGCATTTCAGGCAAGAGTTAACAACCATGTTTTTCAGCTTGATTAGATTGGTTGGTTACTGAAACCTGCTGTCTTATATCACATAGCAAAGATTTGATGCACATGAAAACAGGTAATGTTATTTGATTCCCATCAGAAAGCAGATTTCAGCTTTAGGATTATGCTCTGATCTGCTTGGTTTTAAGTCAGATCAAGCCTAACAATGTTTTTAGTTTTACTTCTTTATATTTTTGCCTTAACCCATATCACAGGCCTTCCACTTTCACAGGGTTTAGGGGAGCAGTACCTCACAAATCCAAAAGAACACTTTTTTAGGAATCTCTTTTGCATGAGCCCTTTCACACTACACAATTATAGCACTACAATTCTGCTTTAACTGTTGTGGTTCAACCTTGTGGAATCCTGGATTTTGCAGTTCAGGAGGGGGGTATTTTAAATCCCAGCCAAAGAAGGTTATAGTGCCTCACCAGACCACAAAGTCTAGGACTCAACAAGATGTATCCATGGCAATTAAAGTGGAATCATGGTGTTATATCGATAATACAAAAGGGCTTTTAGAAGAGAACTGTTCAGTACAATGCATTGTGTTCTTATTGCTTTCACAATTTAATAATAATACAAGATTTTTGCAAGGATTGTGAGTTCTTCTATGCATTTACATCTAATATAGCAATACAATAATAATGCTATTTTATACTAAAGCAACTTCTCTTAAGATAAATGATTGTGCCCCTAATAAGATGATAACAAGCTATAAAGAGAAAGTACCAAAGCTGGGAGCACTGTGCAAAGTCATATCTCGGATAACTCTTGTGCCAAAACAGGACCACATCAAGAGGAACTGCTGAGCTACTTTCTTCAAAGAACCTTGTCTCTTAGCAGCTACCTGTCAAGAAAAAAAATGGATGTGATGTAGTTGTACCTTCATTGTAAACTGTAAGTGCCTCCTTCTGCTTTGTTAGGAAATTAAGTCCAACTGCAAGTATATATGAATTATATTTTTACAGTAAGGTGTACCACCAGTCTGCCTACTCCTTTAGAAGTATGTTACTTGTGTCAAGGTTGCTGGGGGGGTGGGGGAGAAGGTTAAATATGTGGCAGGGCACTGTGGTCCTTCAATTGGAGGAGAATTAGGATCATACATCAACAGATTCAGCCACCCACATACCACTGACGATGGATCTGGACCAAACTTGGCCCACATTCCCAACACGACCAACTTTGAATACTGGTGGGGTTTGGGAGGACTGACTCTACAAGATGGAAATTGTAGTTCACCCTTCATCCATACTTCCCACCGAAATAGATCTGGACCAAACTTGGCACACAGACCCCCCCCCCCCCCCCATGGTCAACAGAGTGTACTGGAGAGGTTTGAGAGGAATGACCTGATATGATGGAGAGCCTTGTGAACCCCACCAATGATGGATCTACAACAAACTTGGCACACAGAAGCACCATGGCCAACAGAACATACTGGAGGGTTTTTGGGGGATTGATACAGCATGGTAGGAGTTGTAGTTCACCTTGCATATAGGGAGCACTCTGAATCCCATCAATGATGGATCTGGACCAAACATGGCACAAAGACCCCGATAGCCAACAGAATATACTGAAGCGATTTGGTGGGGGGGGGGGGGGGATTGACTCAGCATTATGGAAGTTGGCATACACCTTGCTTCCAGGAAGCATTATGTACCCCACAATGACAGATCTGGAACAAACTTGGCACACAGAACTCCCATGACCAACAGAACATTTTGGAGGGATTGACCCTGCGTGACGGGAGTTGTAATTCACCATGCAGCCAGAGAGCACTCTGAACCACACCCATGATGGATATGGAGCAAACTTGGCACACATACACCCCTCCCCCACAAAAAACCCAACATAACATACTGGAGAGGTTTGGAGGGAATTGACCTTGACTTTCTGCTCTGTGGATACCAAGGCCCCACTGTGCATGTCTCCCCGTGGAAATGAGATACTTCCATACTTTTCAGATTTGGAAGTGAAGAGTTTCCAGTGGGCTAAAGTCAACATTCATCTTACTCAAAGTAGATCCACTGAAATCAGTAGGGATTAAATTAGTTGTGTCTACTAAGTCAAATTCATTTCAGCAAGTCTGCTCTTTGTAGGACAAGTGCTGGGTATCCAGAAGTATATGTATTGGTATATATTGAACCCATTTCGTGGCAATTATGCTAGCACAGTAGCTATAATTCAGCTCTTGGTGGCTAACAATTTATCATAACTATTCACACAGTAGCTTCAAATGTGTAGTTTTTACACTATTGAAGAGTCATGCTCTCACACACCATTTTTTGGCGTTCAGTATAAGGCACTTTACAACACAAAGAGGAGTGATGGAGGCAGTGGCCACTTCCCTGTGAAACCCTTGCCAACATCCCTGTTTATGGTTGACTAAACTGAAGGCAAAATTCCATTTGTTGTGCAAGACTGAAAGAAAGCTGAAGCCCCTTGGCCCACAGAAATCCTTTCAAGGGATGAACGCACCACGTCATAAACTGGAGAATTAGACGGAGGCAGATTATTAGCTTGTTAAACAGTCATGCCCAGACGAACAATGGAACAACTGGAGCCTGTTGCAGGAGCCACTGACTAAACAAGGAATCTCCAGCATGTCATTTCTATGCAGGCTGACCAATGCCTTTTTTCCTAAGTTATTTTAAACTTTTATTTTACAAATGATCATCCAATTGTTTTTAAGTTGCTCATAGGGGCAAACAACAGAAAACTAATTAAATTCCATTGGGACAGGAGAGCCACATTATCATCCACTGAACTTCAGCTGAAAGAAAGGATTGACTGTGATCAACTTGAAAATACTTACACCCAGTTGTAGACTGAATGATAGATCATAACACTTACATTTGTCCAAGTGGTTCCATGGGCCATTTGTGCCTAAAGCATCACTCCTAAAAATCTCCAATTGAACTAATTGAGGGATTCTGAAGGCTCTAATTAAAACAAAACATTTCCAGCCTTATA
Organism: Anolis sagrei; assembly: GCF_037176765.1. NCBI lineage: Eukaryota > Metazoa > Chordata > Lepidosauria > Squamata > Anolidae > Anolis > Anolis sagrei. The sequence goes on from NC_090025.1 coordinate 169,560,012, forward strand.
TTTGACTCAATGCTGGATTGAATCCTATGGAAGAACATTATTAGCTTATCTCACGAGAATCTCATTCTGGTTCAGCAGATCCTCATAATCCTCATAATCTCTTCCAAATCATATAGCCATTGGTTCAGCAGATCCTCATAATCTCTTCCAAATCATATAGCAGTAAACAGGGCAATCTGACTTTTGCACAGTAAAACCATTATGGGTACCATTTGTCTTTCTTGGACCGACTTTTCATATTTCTTCCTCTAAAATATAGCCTAGAGCACTCGGTATTTGTTGGTAGTCTCTCATCCAAACGATAACCAGAACTGACCCTGTTTCTAGGAGTTAATCAATGCTCTAGATCTGCTTTTACTGACCTTCACAACGCATCTGTCCACCATGGAATCCAGCCATTCTACATAAGACTCGATGGGTGATTGCTCCTCCAGAAGATGATCAAACTCCTGATATACTGGCAAAATAAAGCACCAATGATCTAAATAATTCTTGACCATCATCTCTTATAAAGTTTTTAAAAAATCACAAGCCAGCCTAATTTCCTAATCTTGTATAATAACTGTATATGTTGCTAAACTATATTAAAATATGCAGTTTTTGAAGAATGGAGAAACTGAAAGTATTTGCTGCACTTGGGTCCTACTCTCTTGTTGTTTAAAAAAATCAATAACAAAATTCAAACACCAACAAACTTTCGGTTGCATTTTTTCAGCAGTGCCTATCTGTAACTAATTCACAGCACCTACTACTACAATCACTATTCTAAGCCCTGATTCTATGTTCCGACCCTTTTAATAAAGGAGGTCATGCATGAAATTGTTTTAGAAACGAATAAAGATGCTATTTCATCCCAAAATGTGCCAAAGTTGTTGATGGACAACTTTGGCACATCAGGAAATACTCCACAGTTTGACAAACATATTTGCAGCTACCATTATTTGTAGTAACTAAAAAACAAACAATTTCCTATAAAAAACTTATTTCACCATCAAATTAGCTCAAGGCAGTTTTCACATATTATTTTTGTAATTGAAATCTCTCTCAGCTATACAACAAGCAAGTAAACATTAAACAGATTTGTGCATTTGTTGTGTTTAAAACATTTTAGGCTACTTTTTGCAAATGTTTAAAATGGCTCAAGTAAACAAGAATAATATCCCGTTTAAAACAAGTGCAATAATAATACGATAATACAGATAAAACAACAAATGCAAACCACTGCAAATTAAAATAATAACACAGCTTAAGCAGGATAAAACATTAAATATGACAACAAGTTAAAATGGCTTAAAAGCAACAGTAATACAGTTAGAATAAATTAAGTCTCAACAGCTTTGACTGGATGACAGGAGAAGGCATTCCATAACTGAAGTGCAAAGCTGAGAAGGACCTTTTTTGCTTCTCTTTTATTGCCACACCAGTAACAATAAATGATAACAAATGTATTTGAACTTATGTACACTTTACAGAGTTTTCAGAAAAAGCAGGGAAACTAAAATAATTTCAAGCTACAATCCTATACACACTTCCTTTCTCGGAGAGAAAGCCTTGCTAAAGACAGTAGAATTTGCACTGGAGTGATTGTGCACAATATTACACTTTACGCATTTTCTTGCGAATACTCCCAGTTCAATCTTTTCTCTCTTTGCAAATACGATGTAGCTAGGAAGAAATTATGAACAGGCAAACATCAAAAAGGAAAAAAAAGTTGAAAACAGATGGATTTTTTTTCTCCATATATTTTCCCCATAAGGGTCACTTTGCAATTTTAATCGTTGGATTAGAATGTGGGAGAGTCCCATTGAGGTCAAAGCAATTGGATTAGTTAGCTGTAGCACTTTGCAGTTGCAATAAATGGAGTTTGGAAAAGTTATTTTTCTGAACTACAATTCCAAGAATCGCCAGCCATCAATGACCATGCATCAGGGTGGAAATTCTGTAGTCCAAAAAGTAAGAGCGGCAAGAGCTGACATTCTCAAAGGTAAGTTTTATGTTCTTACATTGCATTATAAGTTTCCTGTGCTCCTCTCGTGAGTCTTCCATGGTGTAGAGCGTCTGTTTGGTGATGCTATTAAGGTCCACATTCCTCCAGTCTTCCAACATTTGGAATGTAATGTCCGCACTGTGGATCACAGTTCTTGATGCCTATAATCCAAATCCACATAATTCATTAGTTTATGGTTTATTACCTTAAAAATAGACTTTATCCCTTTATACGCTTTCTTATTGAGGCTTGCTAAGTTGATTTTCCCCTTGGCCAAGTTTGGAAAAGCCACAGGTCGCAAAAGGCATTTTGGAACTTAATTCAGTTCATTGGTTCCCAGAAATTACCGATCCTGATGGGAGAGATTAATCTACTAGTTCTCCCCCTATACTTTTTCCACTGCATTTTTCATTTAGAAAAAAAAGTGTTTTTTCTTTATCCACAGGTGAAACAAAAGGGCACATCTCAAGACACTTTGAAATTGGTAACTTTCTTTAAAATACTATGCAAAATTATAAACAAATAACATATGAATACATAGTTTTGCATTACATAAAATCATCATTACATTTGCAATTGTCCGGTGTCTTTACTGACTTCCAGTCTTAAACAGTATACAATTATAAGAATGATTTTATAATTGAAGCATTTGTATATATCTTATAAGGAGATGGAAAAAAAATATTAAAATCAGTAGATAACCTTCCGTTTATAAGATATGGCATATTATAAGCCTTCATTCACATTTTCATTGGTAAACAGTTTGAGAGTTCCTGATTCAGAATTCTCTGAAGTTTGATTCTAAGTAGATATACAGCAGAGTCTCGCTTATCGAACATAAACGGGCCGGCAGAACGATGGATACGCAAAAATGTTGAATAATAAGGAGGGATTAAGGAAACGCCTATTAAATGTTAAGTTACATTATGATTTTACAAATGTATTTATGTATCGTATCAGGAGTGAACCAAACAGTTGTATTTAAAAAAACCACAAATTTTGAAAACTTGGCATTCTATTAAATGTCCTTTGACCAGTAGCTGGCCACTTGGAGTGCCTTTGGTGTTGCTATAAGAAAGTCCTCCATTGTGCATGTGATGGGGCTCAGACTGCATTGTAATAGGTGGTCTGTGGTTTGCTCTTCTCCACACTCGCATGTTGTGGACTCCACTTTGTAGCCCCATTTCTCAAGGTTGGCTCTGCATCTTGCGGTGCCAGAGTGCAGTCTGTTCAGCCCCTTCCAAGGAGGACATGAGAGAAGCCACAGGATTGCAAGACATTCAGGCATCCCCTGGGCAATGTCTTCATAGATGGCTGATTCTCTTACTCCAAAAGTAACTTGCAGCATTTTACAAATAAAGCACCAAAACATCATGTTTTACAACAAATCGACAGAAAAAGCAGTTCAATACATGGTAACATTATGTAGTAATTACTGTATTTATAAATTTAGCACCAAAACATTGCAATGTATTGAAGCAACTGTGAATCTGGGTGGGAGGCAAACTGCATTGGATAATACAGAACATTGGATGAGCAAAGGTTGGATAAGCGATACTACTGGCTATAGGTAATGTGCTAACATATTACTTATTTTTACACAATATGATACTATGTATATATAAATTAGAATAATAGAATAATAGAATGGAAGAGAACTCGTAGGTCATCCAGTCCAAACCCCTGCCAAGAAGCAGGAAAATCGCATTCAAAGCAACCCTGACAGGTTGCCATCCAGCCTCTGCTTAAAAGCCTCCAAAGAAGGCACCTCCACCACACTCTGGGCCAGAGAGCTGTCCTTTTATCATTCTGCATAACCTGAATAAAGCCTTCAGCACACATGTGCTGAAACACTTTAGGCATTTATACCAATAAACAAACATTTTGAAGCATTTTGAGACATGTCTTTTTTGGTTATGTGGATTCCCTTGGATGCTCTCCAACTTTTGCTTCTTTTTTTCTTTATCTGCAGCACTTCAGAGTTTTACCTCTTGAATCAAGAAGAGTCAAGTAGATGATTGACACAGCAAATTTTGGGCACCAACATTATTAACGGGTGCCTTCCATGTCAACAGGATATTAGTCCGAACTTTAGAGGAGCTATTCTAAATGCTGAAGGTTATACCTCTATATAGGTTTATCACTATGGATAACTCCTTCAAACTTTAGGAAAAATCCCACAGTCAATTTGCCTTCCCAGTGACAGCCAGTGGCTTACTCACTTCCACAGGCTATCATAAAAAGGCTGCAAACAGTTAATTCATTTTATTACTTTTTTTTACTTACATAGAGAGGGAAAGAGTTGCTTGTGAAAACATCAGCATTAGATGTGAAACTAGACTTTTTGAGTTGGGTGCAAGACACTGTGACTATTATTTGGGATTAGGGAAGAGAAGAGAATGCTGTCTGCTGTTCCCTTTTAGACCGAAAAATATGAAAAAATGACTCTGCTCATTCCAATGGACATACTTCTTCCGATGCATCGAAGGCTAACCCATACTGATCCTCACACTTTGAATTTATGACTACATGCTAAGTTTCATCTGAATAATACTGTTCCTCCAACATGTGAAACACATGAATGCATTTTTAAACCAGCATGCAAGACACATCAAAGAATTTTGGTTTATCAAACTTCTGGACTGCATAAGATGGAAACAGATACAATGTCCATATTCATGTTAACTGCAAGGAGAGAAATCAATAAATCATAAGGAAATAATAATAAGGAAAAAACAAAGGCAAACAAAATACCTGACAAAGATGATTTAATGATGTCTGCCTCCGAAGAATTTGAGAAAACCTCCTGGATACTGCCAATGAAGGAAATATGTATATGGTTAAGTCACACTGATTATTTGCGTGCCAAAAATGTATCATGTTTTTATCACTTTGGTATTCAATATGTATACATATTGCCCATTTGTATCTGTACTTTTCAGATGTCCTGATAATTGTAATAATCATCTGTTAATATTGTAGTTATAATCTGTTAAGGAATAAGTATGCATTTGGTCACCCTTATAACATTGTAGTCAAAGCCACACCTATTTAGATGAAATGCAAGAGAGAGTATTTCATATAATATTATATATTAATCTAACAACAAGAAATAAAATAAGTTGCCCTGATATTATGCTGGATTTCTGCTATACCATCTTTGAACACAGGACACATTTAACCCCATGGATAACAAAGTTGTCCTATCAATGTTCTTTTATTTGCTGACAGTAGCAAAGTGCGTTCATTCTCAAAGAAGGATCTCACCTTATAATGCTTGACCCAATTATTAAATTCCAAAAAATATAATCTAGTGGTTTATGTTCTGAGTATCTGCACAAAAGATGCTTTTAATTTTTGGAGCTAATCAGTGCTTAATCTTTCCCCTAAGAGAGCTTTCCCCTCCTCTTTTCATCTCCCTCTCATTCTCTTGCTTTTTTGGGAAAACTTTGTGATGTGGAATTTAGCACTTATGAAAGGAGAAGGATTGAGAGCCATGAAGTAAAGCAGGCTTCATCAATAGACGATGTGCATTGCGGGCAGCTACAAAGCGTGTCTGAAGAAGTGTAGTGCCCTTTCCTGTGGAGAAAGGGTAATTTGATCGCCTTTTTTCTTTTCTTTCTTTGTTTTTTGTAACTCCAACACCTCTTCTGAGCAAAGGCCTCAAGCTGTATTCAAAAAGTCCAAAGTCTTGAGAGTTCTTGAATGGCTTGAATTTGCAAAAATTATGCTCAAGCAATTGGTGAAAAGAAGGTTCGTCTTGTTCTTCAAAGCCAGAAGAATGATCTATTAATGCTGATTCTCCCAAATTCAGTGCCATTTCAAGTGATGCACAGCCACTAATAGTCTGGGGAGGGCTGATTTATGTAGGTCAGGAGTGGGTTTGTAGGGGTTTCATTTTAATAGTCACAACACATCAAAATTCAGTGGAATTCCTTGTTTGCTGAGGACATGCCAGAATACTGACTCTTGAGTTCGATTTGCTCCCACCTGCAACAGGAGCACCTAAACAAAACATAGATCCTTCCATCATGGTGTGCTTCTCATGGTCTCCCATGGCAAACACTGACATCCATCATATATTGTGACAATCCTCATAACTGCAAGCATATCAACAAAGCAATCTGGAAGTTTTTAGAGTTGAACAGGAACATGTTTTTGGATTTAATTTCCCATTCAAAGACCAAGCAATCCCAAAATCATTTTGCTTAGTAAGGGATATGTATAGCTATGACTTCTGGTGATGTTATGAATGAGAGATGATCAAGAATTTTGATCACCAAGATGGAGCTTAGGACTTTCAGGCTCAGAGCCATGGCTTCCTTGATTGGATCTGTTCACCAGTGACTGGCTTTTCTCTGTTCGTATTCTTCCATTTTACCAAGAATTATCTTTTTTTTTCTTCAATGGTGAGACAGCAATCTATTATTTCTGGGTGAGGGGTATCATTTCTATCCCTTTACTGTGGGGATTGAAGCAAAGCTCAGAGGGTCAAGAGAGTCTGAAAGGATTGTCAGATGGCATAACTATCATTGGTAGTCAAACATTTTTCATGCTTTGATTCTTTGAGTCTGCCCTTAGTTACAGTATTGGTAATCTCCAAGGTTGGCAAAGAAAGGAAGGAAAGGCAAGACAGATTACTGGCTGCTGCTGTTCAGGCAACACAAGAAATCATGCACTGAAGTTTATGCTTCGTATCAGAAAAGCAGGTGGTCCCACACTGACTCATCCATGGAAAATAAGGATTCCAGTAGTGTGCGTGGTTTGTCCATATAAGTCCATAGATATAGGGTTCTTCTAGAATGGTCTAAAGAAGGGGAGTTCTTGCAATAAAGCTCCTTCATTTTTGCCAAGTACTGATGACTGTTGTACCCTCTCTATCTACTTGAACCTTGTCAGTAGGTTCTTTTCTGCCATGAATGTGTGTTGGACACAATGATTTCTTGGATCCCCATGGAAAGTATTTTTTAAACTGAGAGCCTGGTTTACTTTCTGAAAAAGGCAATGGCAAAGTACTTCTGAATTTTCTTTGTCTAAGATAACCCTGGGGCCATTATAAGTTGATAGGCTACTTGAAGGCACATATATACAGTTTACAGAGGTTAGAATATGAATTAATGAATTGATTTCACTGCCTGGATTGAACTGAATCAACAGTTCTTTTGAGCAAAAGTTGGATAACTTTTGGTTATTTTTCCCCAAGGTGAAGTTTTCACTTCAACAAAGTGATTTTTCTTGTACCCCAACAGTTTAATTTGGAGGAACGTGGATTTTGTTGTTCTTACTGTGAAATAGTGACAAAAACCTTTCTCAATCTGCTTCAGTTTGCTTAGACATCAAGTATTAGATCCAAATCTACCTTTATACATATCCTGGCTAAGAATAAGAAAGAAGTATTTTATTTGAATTACTAAGTTCTACGTTTGTCACCAGCATTGGTTGATATCGCAATCTATTCCTGCCCAGAGTAAGAGATTATATAGTACGTACACTCAAACTTGATATTGCGTAAGTTTTCTGGCAAGTCATGGAGAGCCACTTTTAGCCACTCATCCAGCTGTTTGGCAAACTTTCGGATCACCTGGGTCAAGCTGAAAAGGAAAAACACCACTTCAAAAATCTAAGTTGCAGCTCTGTTTTTGTTTTAATACCTTTCAGGCATGAAAACATGCTCCTTGTCAGTACTTAAATCCCGAGGTTGAAATCCTACTTGGCATTTGGTCCATTAGAAGTATAATTGTGTACATATTTATTTGGAAAAAAAGTCCCATTTACTTCTGAATATCTCTGTTCAGGACTTCACTGTGAATTGATTATAAAGTAAAAGTTTATAATACAGAATCCATAAAATACCTGCCAGTATCCTTAAAGGCTGAACAAAATATTTATGTGTATATCTTTAAAATAACATAGAGCTCAAAAGAAAGAGACGATCAAGTACAGTTTGCAAAACAGTTTCACAAAGCAGTGATTCATCAAGAAAACTGGATTTCACTCGTGACAATGTACATAAATATATTGTCATTCCTGCCAATAATACAGCCTGATAGGTACAGCAGATCTGCTTATGCTGCCATTTTCACAGATATACCTTTTAAATTGAGGTAACTTATCTTGTGTGAGGCTGCTAACTTTGACCCATTTGGATCAGACTGAATTTCATCTCTGCTGCCTCAATCAGCCCTATTTGGATTGGGACACAAACTCTTCATGCTAATACCATTCCTAGATGTCCATTTTCCTTTCACGGGAAAACCTCTTTCTTTAAGATTAGAGTCATGGAGAAATAAACACACATGAACACTCACAAACACCAGCCTAGTAAAATTATACTCACCTGTCAGGCAATGCCTGCAACACGGTTGGCATCAAGACACCAGAAATAGCTTTATATAATATGGAATCACAAACTCCAACTATATTTACTACTGTGGAAGATCCCAGTACAGGAAGCATGTGAGGTGGCATCCCTTGCCAAAAGTGCAGAAGAAAACTTTGAACCTAGAAGTACACAAACACACAAGAAATTCTTACTGACATTCTTGCTGGAGGCATTTGTTCTACAGAACCTCTTTCTCTGCCACCATCTCCGAAGCATTAGTTCCAACCAATCTGTTTCCCATCTATAACAAAAACTAAACTTTTCCAGATTGTTTTGTTCCTCGAGCAACTAAACATTTTGAACCATCACAGCAGCTCAGCCAATCAATATCAGTAACATCTACACTAACCACTAACCACTTAAGTAAGTTTCAAATCAGTAATGAAGAAAGTTGTTTTACTGTGCAGATGACTACATATGAAACTATAGAATAAGTTTGAAGCTTGGATGGTAATTACACAAATCACAGAGCAATAATATGCATTAAGGGCTTTCTTTCTTTCATGCACATATTTTTTGTATATTCATTGTCCATATTTACCTTTGTTTGAAGCTAGCTAACTGCATTAAATGGTGGAGAAAGGACTCAAATTATCATTCTAAATGCAGCACAACATGGAAACGGACAATTGTTCATGAACCTCTTTTTGTTTCTCTACTAACCTCGTCAAAGTTGGCTCTTATTACAGTGTCAAGTATCCTCTGACAGTGTGTTCTGTACATCATAATAAAAGTAGATACCTGGTGGAGGAAAAGAAAAATGATTTAAAAAAACCCTTTCTGCTTTAGTCTAATGTTGTTATGGTCCTAACTCCAAGCGGAGACCTAACTGTTGGCACAGAGAACATAAAGCTTGCTGAGTCAGAAGGGCACAGAGTGTAAAGGAACTAGGTGTTTTAATATGCATATTTTATAGAAATGTATTTAATATGTGTATTTATAGAATTTTTACAATGTTTATGTGTTTTAACTATGTTGTAACCCACCTTGAGTTACAAGGAGATGCAGGTAAATAAAATAATAATTATTATAGTTGTTATTATTATTTTTTGTTGTAGATCAGCAAGAGGCTGATGGTTTAACTGATGATTTAGAGAGGACTGTGAGCTTATCTGTGACACAAAGTAATGGGCCTTTAAGTCTGGGAAAGTCAAGCCTGTGAAATGATGATTCTCTCTGTGAGAAAACTGGCTCAGAAACTGCAGGGCCTCAAGGGCATTCAGGAGAGTCAGAGGTAGGAACAATAGATAAGGAATCAAGTGAAGAATTCAGTGATAAGGAGGGTTCCCAGGAGAAACCACCAGTAGTTATGGAAATCAACAAAAATCTTTGTTTACAGATCAGAGAAGAAAATAGATTGCGTCATTCAGAGAGATTAGGTGGGAACGTCATGGAGAAAATTTCTGGGAAATGGAAAGATTTCATAAGTGTCTATTAAACAGCAAGTGGTTTACCTTAAGGTCAGTTCAGGCAATGTAACATTAGAGTGAGAAGCTAAGCCTGAGTTCTCTGGTTCTTGGTTCAAGTCAAGCCTTGAACATAGGAAGTTTTCTATGTTTCTGTTCCAGTATTACTGTTCAAGTTTTTACTAGTTATACCTTCTTGCTTATACTTATGCTGTATGCTGTTCCTGGACTGTATGCTGTTCCTGCACCTTTGGAATTTTATGAGACTTTTGGATTACTGTTTGGTTATATCTGTTGCTAATCCTTTTTTGGAGTATATATATTCTTTTCTTATTCCTAATTTTATGTACTTTTTAAGTGTTTTTATAATAAACTGTTTGCCTATATTTCCGGATTCTTGTGTGGTGCAGTGGTCATAGAGGTTTCCAGGCCTGGAATGCAACATTATTATCACCAGTCCATCAGGAAACCTTCGAGCCAGAGAGATCTAAGCCAGAAACTGAGAACTTGGAAAAGTTATTTTTAAATAACGTCCATCCAAATCCTCCCATTGTAACTCAAAAAGTAACTTTTCTAAGCTCTAGCAAGTTATCTACACTTTCAATTTGATCTGCTGTTGTGCCTGACTTGTCACTAGCCGTTCAGCATTTGGAATGTCATCTTATCATAGACATTATTTAAAAGAGAAAACAGTATTACTAAGTAAATGGACTCTTCTTACTATCTGAACAGATAATATGTTACAACAATTTGGCTCTATGATTTAATCTCTGAGAGTTTCACAAAATCAACTACCTGTCAATCTGGGCAAGACACTGGAGATCTGTGACTGGCTCTCCCATAATCAAGTTAGATTGGAGGGGGGGGGGGTGATTGAAGGCTTGTGGAGGGAGATTGGAACCCCAGTAAAGAGGATTTAAGGTGTAATTCTTCTTGGTAAAATAAGCATCCATGATACATTTATCTCTCCCCAAAACTTATGTGGCTAATAATTTGGGGTGATAATTTAAGTTAGAAAAATGACCTGTGGGGAAGGAATCGACCCCCTTGGCTTTGTGACCCTGAATTACATATCCACAACTATTTATTCATATTTTAAATTATGTTTTGGCTATATGCAAACATGGAACATATCTAAGCAATTTTACAATACATAAGAAAGGAGATAAAATAACATAGGATCAGTGATTATAAAATAAAACCCCTGCTGCCCAAATATTAAGAAACCAGAAAATACAAATGGAGAAAAACAGAGAAAATAGATTGCTTGAAGGAGCCCAATGAATCCCACATCGAAGCTCATTCCAGATGTGTGTGAACACAACCAAAAAGACCTTTTTACTCATTAGCCTAATTATCATTTACCTAACTGGTGATGGGCATATCAGACATTTGCCTAACTGGTGATGGGCATATCATAAGGGCTAATGTGAATGATTTAATGCTGTTGGACGGTTAATGTAAGAAGTTGGAAGAGTCAGTGACAGATCTCCTGTATAATGTCAACTTTGCCCCCCTCCCCAAGGCAAAGAAAAACAATTTCACATGTGCATCACACAGAAAACCCACAACACTGAGCCAAGAAGGGAGATATTTGTTTCTGGTGTAGTGGTCAGTTAAGTTCCTCATAAATTAAGGCAGAACTTTTACAACTCAGTCTTCTCGAGGGGTGTTTTCTTTTTTAAGATGTTAAGTCAACCTTTTATCAAAAGAAGGAAAATCAAAAAGCACTGGAAGGAAATGGCTATTTCACTAGCGTCACCTTCTCCTCTGGCAAGCTGGCTGGCAGATTTAGATCCTTGACATTTGGAAACTCTGGCAGCAATGTCCCAAGTTTGGATCGTGGTGAATATGCCACTGTCTGTTTGGTTACTTCTTTTTTTCCTGTTTCATTGACCCAGGCTGCTCCTTTCTTAGAATACATCACGTCATAATACTGGGAACTCTCTTTTACTGCAATGCCATAGTAATGGTATCTGAAATGTTGAAATATACATTGAAAAACAAATGGAAAAACTGCCAAAATATTACCAGATTTTGCATCAGTTTACATGTGAACACATGAGTACAAATGAAATAATATGACATGACAGTCTTAAGCTAAGTTGCTATCAAATTTCAGTTTGGTGCAGTTTATAAATCAGATGCTCAGTATGAACTAGGGTGCTAAAAAAAAGTTGGAGTCCAGATCCTTATCCCACTGATATTCCTTAGGGTAGATGATAGGTACAGCTGTCCTGATCTCCTATGTTCACACCAGAGTTCACCTTCAAACTTCTAGCCTGTTTTGCAACTGAAACCTGGCCTTCCCCATGGCATGGCTTCTTCTACTGATGTTAGTAGTAACCATAACTATTAGGACTCCGAGGCTAAGATTCTGCATCACGTTAACTAAGTGAAGCCAGTCGCTAAATTACGGACAAGATAGGTTCTGTCGACTAGTTTTTAAGTTGAATTTGTATGTGAGTTGGAACAGTGTTACTCCATAGATAGATAGATAGATAGTGCTTTAGATAGCATAGGGAAGGGTTAACACCCCTGAGATGTTTGTTTTTCTGTCTGTGATTTCCCCTCACTTTCCCTCCCTGTCATAATTAGATTTTGAAAAATTTGGCTTCTCGTTGAAACAAGGATTGGTGATAAAGCTTGAGTGGAGACACCTTTTCCCCATGATAACTCTCCCAGGAGTGAATTTCCATTCCGAGGGGTAGATGTCTTCTCATTTCCTGTTGTTTCACCCCTGTTATTAACTATGAGTCAGTTGTAAGTCAGATGTTTGTAATTCAGGAACTGCCTGTATGTCTCTGCCAGTGGATGTATGGAAGGCAGTTGAGGTGGCACAAGATTTCCCATTTCTGGTGCATAATAATACCTGGTGGGGAGGAGATATTGCCTGCTGTGATTCAATCTTCTAAACCACTATTTATCGGATTTGGGAGATGAAGGTCTTTGCCTATCCAGGAAGGAAAGCATGGGAAAGGAGCAACTGAGCCTCCTTTAGGAGTGGGAAGTTCTAAAGTCTAGGAACAACCACATGTCTACCATGTTCAGAGGCACAGCGACTATCTCCAACCCCTAAGTCCTCAAGGCACCAGATCCCATCTATTCTTGGAAGCTAAGCATGGTCAGTTCTGGTTAATACTTGGATGGGAACTGCCAACATATTCCGGATGCTGTAGGTCATATTTAAGAGGAAGGAAGTGGCAAAACCTCAATTTCTTGCCTAAGTGTCTCTTCATGGGGTCACCAGAACTTAACAGACAACTCGAAGGCAAATACATACACAAGCCCTAGCATCTCTTCCCAGAAGATCAGCGGACAAGTAGCCCAATTCATACTGCTTTTCTATACCTTGATTTCTATCTTAGAATTAGGGCAGGAGCTGACAAAGTGTGTCCTTCCAAAAGTTATTAGACTGAAACTCCCAACATTCCTCACCACTGGCAATACAGGCAAAGGCTGCTGGAATTGAAGTCTAATATGTCCAAAGAGTTGCATATTGTTCATCTCTGCATTGGAAGTACAAGATCCCGTCTTTATTTGTAACTGGCCATACTGTACTGTCTTAGAAATTCTATTGATCCAAATGAATAAAAACAGGGGGACAAAATTCTGTTTGCTACACATAAAAACTGTCAAAACTGTTTAGTGTCCTTCCTCCCTCCTCTTCCCCACAGAAGCAATCTTCAACACTCATGTTACAGATGGACCTGCAGTGAATATTCTATACCATACTTCACCTTTTCATGATTATGAAACACACATTGTTGCTTACTTTGACTGGCCTCTGGTTCCAAGTCTTCTGGTTGTTAACTGTGGAAACTGTTGTCTTATTATCTGCAAATAATATCCATATGTTAATGAGGGCTTTTCTTAATGAAGTTGCAGCGCTTCAAAATGTATCTGTCTAAGTGGGAATTTTCTGGTCTTCCACATGTTGTTGAACCACAGCTCCTAGCATTCTTCATCATTGACTCTGTTGGCTAGGGCCTTGGGCCAGGAGAGAAGGGTGAAGAAGTTAATTCTCCCTGTCTTTGGTTATTTGCTCAGGGAAGAGAGATGAACATCCAGGAATAACAAGGAGAAAGTGCAAGGTCATATGGTCCATCGATTGGTGGAAAACCTAGCAAGGGAATGTGGGACTTTGCAGCTGCCCAACAATGTCAGCTTTAGACGACCATCCTGCCTCCTGGAGACCTTTCCAGATGAATTTAGCTGACCACTATAGGAAATATAATGGTGAACATTGGGTTTCATCCAGCTACACTTAATTGCTCATGCATCACAATGCACACATATAATTGTACATTATATTACATCATATAGGTACATACAATGTTGTCAGGAAAAAGACCTGCCAGACCTAGAAATTGGGGCCTCTTCAGAAGACAAACAAATATCTTGAAGTAGAATTAATACAATTTTACACCATGGCTCGATGGTATGGAATCATGGGAGCTGTAATTTCATGAGGTACTAGCACTCATTGGCAGGAAAGGCTAAAGAATGTATAAAACCACAAAAATCCCAGAATTCCGTAGCATTAAGCCATGGTAGTTAAAGTGGTGCCAGACTGCATTATTTCTAGCAGTGGTTCTCAACCTGTGGGTCCCCAGGTGTTTTGGCCTACAATTCCCAGAAATCCTAGCCAATTCACCAGCTGTTAGGATTTCTGGGAGTTGAAGGCCAAATCATCTGGGGATCCACAGGTTGAGAACCACTGGATATGCACTCGAACTCCTGCACTATTCAGGTCCTGGGTTGGCATCTCCAGCCCTGCAGGTTACTTTGGAAGTTGTGAAATAGCATCTCATCCAAATATCTTTAATTAATACAGTTAAAAAATAAAAACACTTTTGGGAACACAAAGTAACATCTGTCCTAAATAAACAGAAAGGTTTCTGTGAAATATGCCCAGGATTTTTCTAGCCTCTTCAGTGATATGATCAAACTAATGAAATTCTCTAATTAATAGGGACAAAGTAATTAATGTCAACATTGACATGGCTGCAGATTTAATTTATTAAGTTGTTACGGTGTAATTAAATAAGCCATTTCCCACTGTTTCTTTGAGGACCTCATCGCATAATAATAATAATAATAATAATAATAATAATAATAATAATAACCTTTATTTATACCCTGCCACCATCTCCCCGAAGGGGACTCAGGGCGGCTAACGTGAGGCCAAGCTCAAAGATACAATATAGCAAAATAAAGTGCAAAATACAGCAACAAAAATTACATTACAATAAAGTACATACGGTGGCAAAATAAAGTAAACAAAGCAAAATAGCATAATAGAAAATCAAACACAATGGGCAGGCCAAATGGACAAGATAAAATGAGAATGAATCCATTTTAAATCTGGTTGCTGCCTCCTGCAGAATTCTGGAGTTTGTAGTTTAGGGAGGAGCCTTTAAGAGTCTCACTAAACTACAAATCCCTGAATTCTGCAGGATTTAAAGTGGATTCATTCTCTAGTGTGATGAGGTCCTAAGAAATGCAATTGACTACAGGAATTTTGGTCCTGCCCCACCTGGGATATGAATAGGATATTTGGTTAATTTCATAGTTAAGAGATTTTAAAACAACAATAGTTGAAAGAGGGAGGAGTCTTCTTTGCATCCTTCCTGTGTTCTACAACCAGCACAATACAAGGCGCAATAAACACAGGGGCTCCTCATCTCTCCCACAAAACTCAATTTTTAAAGTCTTAACCCTCAAATCTTTGTAGGAAATCAACAAACTTTTTGAAAATTGTGATGATAAGGACATGTGAACACAAAGTACAGTGAGAAGAATCAAAACAAAAGAATGGTTTTGGGTGGGCTGGTGTTTCAAAAATGCATGCAGCTGTTGCCTTCTTCCCTTAGCTCAAAACAGATTTTAAAAAAACAGGTCAAGATTCCCAAAAGGCATACTCTGATATATCCTGCATACTAGTATTTACACAATATGAAAAACATGTGGATTGTGTGTAACTATTACTAAAAATGCTTGGGTTGCACAGAATTTTCACAAAGAAGATGCTTGCCGAGTACCTGTTCTAGATCCTGCATTTTTTTTCGTATTTTGACAAAATCTCAAAGGAGTAAAGCATTAAAATATCCAGTATTGTGTCCGTTTACTGAAAATATGAATTTGTCAGGATATTTCCTCATTTAATTCTACACAAATGGCAAAATTACATGCGAAAATCAGGATCATATAAACAGCACTGAGACAAAAAAAGAGGGCAAAAACCAAGTGGTGCAAAATGTTGTTTTAATATGCTGTGTCAAGTTTGTAAAAATTCCACCTTCCTCCCAAAAAATAAGTAAAACCATGTAAACAAAATAATACATACATTCTTTATAAATCATAATTTTTAATTTCCTCAGCAAAATCATTTAATTTGAGACACATGATGCAACAAATGCAATCCTTTGCATCCATTTGTTTTTATTGCTCTTTCTCTGTCATAAATAGCAAACTAATAATTAAGTTCTATGCATTGATTGATAGTTTTGTGGAGTATTTTTGGATTAGAGCTGCTATGCAAAACCAAACCAAACTTGATAATTTCACGCAATACTATTTACATCGTAATTTCTATTTATCCTCCCCTTTTACTACTCTTGTTTTTCTTTTTTTATTATAGGAAACCAATTTCCACTGACACACAAACCTTATCAAGAATGCCCTCTGTGTATGCATTGTGTTGTGTGCAGAATATTTCAGAAATGTGAACTCCGAAAGCCATTCTGGTTTAATTTCTGGCGCTAAGCAGGGTGGGTAGAATTAGCAAACAGAAAAACACTTTTGTGGAGCTGTGAAAGTTCAGGCTAGCTATTTGATAAATGAGCAGACAAGGCAAGCAGCCTCTCTCCCTCTCCCTCTCCCTCTTTCTCTCTTTCTTTGTATGGATTCAATGAAGCCTACCTAAAGAACACCACATGCTGTTCCAGCTACTGATCTAACATTCCGCAACATCTCAGCCTTCCAAATTCTCTTTAATTACACATTAATCCCACCCCTCTCTCTTTCAGTTTGTGCAGACAAGGGATGGGGGCTTCTAAGGAGTGTGGGGGGAAAGGGCATTTTCCAGGTTCAGTGAGGAGGGAGTTTAGAAAGTACAGCTCCAGTCTTCCAAATAGGATATTTGCTCAACAGACCTAGGGCAAAATGAAATATCCCAGCTCGCTCGCTGACTTTCAGAAGTCCAACAAACAAATAAGAAGGAAATTTCTTTGGACCCTTTCAAGCGTTAAACAAATCAAAACCATCAATTCAGCAATATCCCAGCTTTCTCCTAATTTGGGATTAAGGGATGCAATAGTATGGTAAAGAACTTCAACCCACCATAAAAGTGTTTAGCTTTAATTAATAGGATTGTTAGCAAAATTTGTCCATGCACTGGGACTCTACAGCTCTGGAGACTTCCCACGTGCTTATAAAGTTTGGACTCAGCACTATTCTTGTGCTATCCACAACCCAGTATGAGTAAGCTTCCCCTACAGTAGCACAACTTAGGCCCCATCTGTTTCATATGGGCAGTGTAGACTCATATAATGCATTTTTGAACTGCATTAGATGGGACCTTATAGACCAGGACAAGTAGAGGGAATGCTCCCACAGCACACATACAGCACTTCTCCTGAAAACATTAAAAAAACCCGAACAACAATTATGGTTGTTCTTCAATGCCAGCAACTCTTATCCACTCCTGTGAATCTACATGTGTAAGTAGAACTCTATCTCTATTTGCACCTTTACTGCCATGGAAGGAGAAGGAAAGGAAAATGCATAACATCAGATCCTCTAATGCAGTGGTTCTCAACCTATGGGTCCCCAAGTGTTTTGGCCTACAACTCCCAGAAATCCCAGCCAGTTTGCCAGCTATTGAAGGATGTTGGATGTTGAAGGCCAAATCATCTGGGGACCCACAGGTTGAGAACCACTGCTCTAATGACCCTTGAACACCTTTGAGAGGGAGGAGGCAATAGTGATGATGGATAACTCTCGTCTTCTTCTCTCTATGCACTTTGTGAGGGCTGTGAGAAAAACTGCCCCAAATGAGAAGACAACTGCCAGGGAGCCATTCTATGGAGTCCTGGAAACCAGCCATTTAGTGTCCATGTGTGTCTTAAAGTCACCTTATGGCGACCTCATGAATTTCATAGACAAGGATTACTCAGAGGAGGGTTTCCCAATTCTTTCCTCTGAAATATAGCCAATAGCACCTGGTAGTCATTGGCTATCTCCCATCCAAATACTAACTAACCCTACTTAGCTTCCAAGATCAAAAAGGATCTGGTGTGTTTAGAATATTTAGGCCTTTATATATAAGTACTTGAGAATTATGTCAAATGGGGATTGCCATCGCTGGAGGCTTCCAAATAAGGCAATTCACTTTGTGAATCTGGGAATCTGAAGGAGTCAAGAGCTGTGCACTACCTTCCTCTTCTGAAAGTAGCCAGCCTGGAAGCAAGGGATCATGAGAAGCAAAGGTAAGAGAGAAATCAAATTTGCCTCTTTCTAGCTAAACTGGCAATATTTTATTGTGTACCTTCAAAGCCCTAAGATGAACCTATTATTGGATTTTCTTGGTAAGACTTATTCAGAAGACGTTCCAACCTCCATCTCAGAAAGGAAGACCACCCAAAGAGGGAATTTCATCAAAGATCTTTGTGTGTGGGCAAGAACGAATAAAGGCAAGGGGTCCTTCCTAACTCCTGGTCCCAAACTGTGAAAGATATTAGGGTCAGAACATGTATTTTGAAATTAGTCTGGACTTATACAGGGCACCGAAGCAGGTAATAAAGAAAAAGCACAATGTTATCACAACTCCCAGTGTTTTGTTTTTGCAAATTTCATACTGCATGGGCCTGGTCCCCATGTAAGCCGTCCCGAGTCTTTTTGTGGAGATAGTGGCGGGGTATAAAAATAAAGTTGTTGTTGTTGTTGTTAAAGGACAGCCCTGATTTGCAACATCTGAAAGTTATCCAGTGACTCAGAATGTGTTGGATTTTGTTAACTGACAGACCAATATGTATCTTCAAGGGTTGGTAGATTGTGTTTACATTTCACAAAAAGAAAACAAATTTGAATATGAAAGCAAAGAAGAGGCTAGATGGACCCAGGTTATGCAATTGCTTCTTTAAGTCAGGTAGCCAACCCAGTTTCCAGATACTAAAATAATTTCCTTAAATCTTGGCCAGACTAATTTAAGTAATCTCTATAGTATTATACCAATGCCATAATTAATATAATCACCAGCTTGACAAATCCATTCAGGTAGTGTGTAACTTAAATCTCATGCTCTCAAAATACTTCCTGACACGGATGCCAATAATCACCCAATTAAGTCAAGATATTGCCTTCCAAATACAAACTTCAAAATAAGTCTTTCTGAGGAAAATGTGCTGGAGATTCTGTAAACTGAGGTGCAAAATTGTCTTTCCAACAGCTTGACTCTGATCCTTTCTACACTGTCATATAATCCAGATTATCAGAGCAGATAATCCACATTATCTGCTTTGAACTGGATTATCTGTATACACTGCTATATAATCCAGTTCAAAGCAGACAGTGCAGAAGGGGCTTCTGTCTACTATAGCCTTCCTACAACTAGGCACCCTTCAAATGAGTTGGATTCAATCACCTATATTTATTCAACCCCTTTAACAAACACATCTGGAGGTCACTGAATTGGATGGAAGATAATGATGGGATAGTATATTTTATAGCATTGCCATTCCAATCTTAAAAGCCTTGTGAATGAAATTTTGTAGGAAAACATAGTACTCACCTTTCCAAAACTAGCCGCATTGACAGGCTGAGTGTCATTTTTCTCACAGAAGTCCAAGTAGTGCATATAGAGGGCACTTCGAGGGATGCAAACTCCTTCTGCAATCTCGTAGTTCTCCTCCAGCCTTCAAAACAATGATCAGACAAAGGAAACTACAAATATGTTGGTGGCCCTGTGTTGCAACATCTGTATCTGCAAAGGGCCATTAGGTTAGACTCTTCTTTGTTTTATCCTTCAAAATAGGTTTTTAGGTCTGTTCTTGGTATCTTGGTTTTTAGGTCTGTTTCAGGGATGTTGATTCAGAAAATTGCATTGGATATCATGGTTTTCTATGGGCGAGCAGATGGTGACTGGTAGAAGGTATATGTTCTGCATCTCAGAAGTGATAGGGAAAAACTGGTGCCATTTTTGGAATCAGTGGGTCAGTGGGTCCCAAAACAAGCCTAACATTTGAGGCACCAAAATGTGTGTTGGCCAGTGTGCAATCACATTCAGTTAAATCCATCTGGTCACTTGAACTGTAGTAAACCAATTGAATCAATATATTAACAAAACACATTGATACGATGTGTTTACTCTAATTGGAGCTAACAGCAGTGTTTGACAGTCACAATATTACTTCTGTTTTAAAATACAGGATGATTAAATGTTGATGGAAAAAATAACCTCTACGACATTGGAAGCTATACAACCCTTTGCAGGAAGACTTCTGGTAAACTGTCTCATAGCCCTTTGAGATTGACGTGGTAATTGTAATATCATATTCCTGGTGTAGGAGCCCCCAGTGGCGCAATGGGTTAAACCTTTGTGCCAGCAAGAGTGAAGACTGACAGGTCAGAGGTTCTAATCTGGGGAGAGCATGGATGAGCTCCCTCTGTCAGCTCCAGCTCCCCATGTGGGGACACGAGAGAAGCCTCCCACAAGGATGGTAAAACATCAAAACATTTGGGTACCCCCAGGGCAACGTCCTTGTAGACAGCCAATTATCTCACACCAGCAGCAACTTGCAGTTGCTCCTGACATGAAAAAAACCTCCTGGGGTAATTGAAACTTTCAATTTGATTTTCTATTTATAGAGGGTTGGCTTTGATAAATGAGGAGGCCACAATCTCATATGATTCAATAGTCGCTATGTCCTACTGCCTCCTCCCTCCTGTTAAGCCAACATGAAGGAAAACGAGAGGACATAGTTAATTTGAGGTTTGGACTAACATAGCTTTCTACTAACATAGTTAATTTGAAGCTTGTAGCATTCAGAAGCTTATTGAAAATGTAACTCAAATTAATTATGTTAGTCATTTCAGATAATCTGGAACACACAACAGTTACTTTTTAAACTGGTAACTAAAATGATAACTAAAATGGCAACTTGCTTCCACTGGAACAAAAAATGACTAACCAGATTTACAGTAGTTCAGACTATAATTGCAACTAATTAGTTGATAAAACGTAACTTTCGAAGTTCTGATTTTCAATCCCAATAGTAGCAAGTAGTTTTGCCCAAATAGCTCTTTATAATATTATTGAATTGCAACTTGAAATGGGTACATAGATAAATCCATTCCTATAATTAATATTAATGTAGCAGATCTGGTTTTGAAAAATACATCTCTCTAAATATTACCACATATACAGCAAGCCATTTGAAAAATAAATTCAAATTTTGTGGTTACCTTGTTCTGGGATTCTTTCCCCTCCTTATCATTAAAATTATGATGGCAATTTGTTCCTGCAAACTATTTTAATAAGATATTTGGTGGGATGAATAGACTCTGTTTGTAAGGGCAAGATCTATTCTTCCTTTCTTTCTAGTAGAATATCATCACTGCATCTTTCCTTAAATTCATGGACCACAACAAAACCTCTTTTCAAAGCCCAGACTTCCCTCGTATGCTCTAGCTGCTAATTGGCATGTCAGTTTCTCTAACCAAGGCAGGATCGAAAGAAAGGCAGTTAATTATTTCTCTTCATCATATCTGATGAATTTTTCCCTTCTTTTCCCCTCTTTTTCACAGACAGTCATTAGTCTGACACTGAACAATGTTCCATTGTACCTGGACTTTTCATTAATGATCAGAAACCTAACATCTTTTTTTCTACTTTTTTAAAAAAAAGAGATAACTTAAGTCATATTTTGAACTCAGCTTCAGCCTTTTGCAGATAATGAACTCAGTCTACTGCCACAACTATGTATTTTAAAGCAATATCAACACCCATTTAAAGATACTTACAGAACATCAAATAATATTATAAAACTAAAACAATGTTTAAAAATAATTTAATTACAGTAGTCCCTTTTCTATTCATTGATATCCACTTGCTGAACCTGTGAATCCCACCAAGACTAACACAGTGCTCTAGACAGCTAGGCCAGCCCAAACAATTTTGCTGACTGAGGGAAAGGGAAAAAGGTATTTACTCTCCTATTTCACATATAGAAGAAGTTGGAAATAGCAACCTTCTTCAAGCCTCTCCTAGTAATTTGTTTTATATATGATTCTGTTTGCTTACTAGATTGTAGGTTTCCCTCTACTCTATATTTCTTGAGGTTGTGGGAAGGGCTACAAACCACATGATCAGATCTGGGACTGCTCAGATCTCAGACTCCATTTTAGAGAACACAGAGACACTATTAGACTTTGGACTGTTAAGAGCAAACTCATGTTGCTGTTGATTGTAAGAAAGATGCTTCTGCCATCTGCACACAGAGAAACTATCTCAAACATATCTGAAACTAGACTGATAAGCTATGCACCTGTTTTATGCTGAACACATTAAGGTTGTGAGTAATTCAAATATGTTATTTTACCAAAGCCTACTTTATTTTTGTCTCTTGAGAGCATGATATAGAAACAAGATGTTTTATGTGAGAGTAGATGTTTTGGGGCACTGAAAAGAGTACTTCTGAAACTCTGCTTGTTTTGTGCATTGGCACAACTTCTGTTCCTAACAGATCAGACACAACTAGGTTATTAGTCTAACAACTGAAAGCCAAATTGCCTTGCATAAGTACATGTGGTTATATACCACTGAAGAGAAGATTTTATTCAATGAGTTTTTTTGCTCTGGAAGATCATACTTTTACAAAAGGTTATGATTGGTCATGCCTTTCCAAAAAAAGATATGCAAGGGCTGAGGCTGCCAGCTAGGAGGACTGCCATTAATTTTCTGGTGGTAACCACACTGGGATGAGGCAAAAGAAAGAATTTGATACTTAATAGACTACTATACAGAGCCAGAGTAGTATAATAGTTTAAATGTTGGATTGGTACTCCAGGAGACCTTGATTCAAATCCTTGCTCAGCCATTAAAATCAAATGGATGATGCTAGTCAAGTAACTTTAACTCAGACTAAGAAGAAAGCAGTGAAAAAATGCCCTCTGAACAAATGTTGCAGAAGAATTCCCATTATACATTAGTTACAGCTAACTTGAAGGCACAACTACAACAATAATACATGACTAGAACACGTTTCTGTCTGATTTGAAGTGCAATCTATGCATCCTTGTCCCAGTCAATAAAAGGGATATATGTGTATATGTATATAAACATGTGCACACACTTAAGTGTTTGTGTAGTTTTTTATATATGCACTTTATTGCAGTTCACCTTTAACCAATTCTTTATGGAACAGCAATGATGCTCTGGTAAAATGTGATTGTATACATTAACAATGAGATTTCTGCACCCCACCAGATGTGTTAGACTTGTGAGTCACTTATTTTGTGCTACACTTTGTGGTTGTCTGAACCTATGCAGTGGCAGCTTCAGTGAATCCATTACAGATGTTAGCCCAATCTATAAAGGAGCTATCCAAGGTGCTGAACCTGTCTGAGAAACAGATTTCAGCACCTTGGATAGCCCATAAGAAACCACAGAGCAGATTTACCTTCCCACTGACATGGAAGCCACCAGCTTCCCCTGTTCCTATGTGTGATGCAGCTAAGCACACATCAGATATTCAAATCTGGGAGAAAACCTCCTCCTTCTGAAAAAAAGTAAATCCTTACATCTCCTTTGACTTCTACATCACTTTGCTTTGTACCGAGACAAGACTTATAAACACATACTAAAAACAATAGATCTTGCAGAGTGAGAAGCTCCATTCTCTTTCTCTTAATGGATAATTGTAAAAAAATTTAAAGAGCGATGCATTATAGTTTGAATGCTTCCAAATAAATACTGTAAACTTCTCAGCATACTTCATCTCTCAAATATTCAAGTGCAGATTGATCAGTTTGCCTAAGCAGAATATTGTAATTATTCTATAGACTGAGATAGATCCAGGAATCTTGGAATAAGGCAGAATATTAAGTTCTTTTCCAGAAAAGCCAATAACAGACTTGTGTGGGATAGATGTGTATGTTTGTAGGAAGGAAAACATGCCATGAAGCTCAAACAGTGGTTAGGAGAGCAGACTGATATAATATGGCTTTTTGCTCTCAGACATCTGGCATGCAATGGCAAATAATGGCTGCATTCCAGGAGTGCAGGGTATCCCAGGGGCTTAGGGATTTACTAACCTCTATGCTTGAGGATGCTGGAAATGTGTTTGAAAAGAGGCTGCTGCTGCCAGTATTTGCTTGTTTTCTTCTGGGAGCAGAGCTCTGTGATCCAATTAGTGATGACTTCTTGGCTAACGATCTATCTGCAGACTCCCTCAAACTGCAGAAAAGACTGAGCAGACCCATTTCTCCTGACGGAGTGTGAAATAATTTAAGGGGTACTTGGTGCATAGTTTGAGTGAGCAAAATAAATTATAATTAGCAAATACAAATAGTTTTGAACTCATGTGAAATGACAGCAATAAATTGTACAGATTGAGACCGGGGACCATGTAAAACTGATCAAAGATTAAAATCTTTACTACAGTCTGCACTCTGATAAAATTAGGTGAAATAATTTAGCACATGTTAATGAATGTGTATGTGAATAAGTACATAAAACAACTTTTCCCACATGATTTTTACTGGTTTTTCTCATCATAGGAAAACAGTAAGGAGCTACACTGACCCCAAAGAGAGCTTAGAAAGTTTTAGAAGGTTTTAGCACAGCGGGTTAAACCACCAGCTGTAGAAAATCTTGCTGTTTGAAAGGTTGGCACAGTTCAAGCTTGGGTTGGAGTGAGCTCCCGCTGTCAGCCCAGCTTTTGCTCACCTAGCAGATCAAAAACATGTGAGTAGATAAATAAGTACCGCTTTAAGTGAGAAGGTAATAAAAGGAACACATAAGGACAAACCGGCAGTTCAATCAGGAGGACATCTATGGACAACAAAGCTCCTCGGCATGGAAGATGGAGTGACAGCATCTCCCCGTGGCCGGAGTCGAGCACAGCCTCCAGATGCCAGAGATAGAAAAAGCCTATACCTCTGTTTATGTATTGTCTGTCCTTGTTAATTGTATAACAGCATTGAATATTTGCTGTACATGTGTTTTGTAATCCGCCCTGAATCCCCCCAGGGAGATAGAGTGGGAAATGAATGAATGAATAAATAAATACATTATTATTATTATTATTATTATTATTATTATTATTATTATTATTTACTTTTAAAAACAGCATGTTGAAATAATACGTAGGGTTTTTTTTTACATTGATGTTGTGACTCTCAACTGTTTTCTGTAAATTTTTGAGAGAGAGAGATAACTTTAGGATTTATAAAAGAATACATACAACTTGAAGATTTCCTGTCTAAATATTTAAAAGTCCTCTAAGTGTACTTAGTAACATTTATTCCATGAATTAAATAACTTCATCCTTACTTCTTACATTGCTTTTGTGAATGTAAAATTATTATGCTCTTCTTACCCATGTAGCAATTGAATACAGATAACTATGCTACTTATCATTACTTCTAAGCTTTGGTGCAAACAAACTGTCCAGTTTCTGAAATCTCAGCATAACCACGAGGACAAGAAAACACCTTTTGGAAAAAGCATCCACAGCCACAAAAATCAAATAGTATAATCTGAGGAAGACATTCAAGACATTTCTGTGTTCCATGATATAATTAACACACAGTCACAATCAGAACTTGGAAAAGTTACTTTTTGGGCAACAGCTCTGAGAATTCCCCAATCAGTGTGGATGACAGAATATTAAAACAGATTGGTTATCTAGAATACTGCATGTATTTCATGTTTTTGCTAGATGATTGTTACATTGTTTTCTTTCATCTTTCTCTCTGTTTCTTTCTATATATTTTTTTCTTTGAAAAAAAAAAGAGTCTTACCATTGTAGAGTAGCCGGAGTAGAATGTGGTTTGGATGCCCTGTTATTCTCTTTCTCCTCATCTGTTGAAAATAATAATGTAAAGAAAATATATTTTCAGCATAGTTGGTAAAATGGTTTAAAAGGGCATGAAGGAATCCCAGTGTTAGGGATAATCTCCAATTTCTGTTTGCAAAACATGTGTTCTGCGAGACTGCTACTAAGCTTTGACGCACTGGTATGTCCTCATCCCCATCTCCATGGCATCTCCACAACTGCTTCCTTCTACTCCAGCCTGACTTCCCTTTTATAGATCTGTAATTCCATTGTCTTGAGTCCTTTGGTGCCCCATAAACAACCCAGGTAGAAATATTTAACTATCTCACTCTTAGGTGAATTCTGTTCTTGACACAGAGAATCATAGGATCATAGAGTAGGAAGAGACCTCATGTGCCATCCAGTCCAACCTCCTGCCAAGATGCAGGGAAATCGCATTCAAAGCACCCCCAACAAATGGTCATCTAGCCTCTGTTTAAAAGCCTCCAAAGAAGGAGCCTCCACCACACTCCAGGGCAGAGAGTTCCACTGCTGAACTGCTCTCACAGTCAGGAAGTTCTTCCTAATGTTCAGATGGAATCTCCTTTCTTGTAGTTTGAAGCCACTGTTCCATGTCCTAGTTTCCAGGGCAGCAGAAATCAAGCCTGCTCCCTCCTCCCTATGACTTCCTCTCACATATTTATACATGGCTATCATGTCTCCTCTCAGCATCTCCAGTTAAAAAGACCCATTGTCAAGTGTTGAGAAAGCTGTTTGCCTCAAAGTCTGTAAATGTATTGCCAGTCAGTGAAGATGGTATTGAGCTAGGCTTAGGTTTCTAGGTTCCTACCAGCCCAACTCACCATGGCCAATGATAATGGATTGTGAGAGGCATGGTACAAATTGTCTGGAGGGCAAAATGTTATCCTTTTGTGGACTTCATATGTTACTGCTCCTCAGGTTCCAGAATTGGTCAAAAGGTTATGGATGAAGTGACTCTTCCCAAAAGGTATTAACCTAGCGATTAATGTCAATTTAACTATTCTTCTGAGGCCTACCAAAATGCAGACTGTAGTTGATGAAATAACTATCCACGCTAGGCTTTTGCATTTTGGCTGAACCACAATCCGTTTCTGCCAGCTGAGTTTTGGGAGACCTGTGGATCCATTTTTTGTGAGCCTCCCAAAAACCCAAATAGCAATTTCCAGTCCGCAGCCGAAAGATCCGAGAAGATCTCGCCCATTGGTGGGAATGGGGAATTTACGAGGCTCCCCTTTCCATTCCTGGGACCCTATCCTTTTTTCCTTTCAAGGGAATCTGGGTTTGAAGAACTGGGTTAAGGAAGCATCCTTCCTGAGACCCTTTTCTTAGACACAGCTTGCGTAAGACATGTCATGGCATTCTCCTATTCTTATTGGCCCAACAGGCAGGGCTCACATGGAAACCCCATGTGAGCAGCATGCAGCAGTCTCTCCACACCATGTGGTGCCGAATAGGGGAGGAGGAGCCATGATTGGCTGCCACATGGTTCCATAATGGATGAAAAAACATGATGGCTGAGCCCTTACCATTACAGCCATCCAGCCAAGCCAAACAAGGCAGATTGGCCGAAGGGAATTGATCACTCCAAATTGATGCACAAGCCTAATCCACATCCTTTCCTTGTCATATAGTGAGACACAAAGTCTACAGGTAAAATTGTGGTGTTACCTGGTTCTGATTTCGGCATCTGGTCCCCTTCCCTGGATGATTTCTCTTTTCCAATCCCAGCCATTGAGAAGAGAAGGGCAGTTTTAACTGTCTGGGGCTTTGTCATTAGTGCATATCAAAACTGTCACTATCTGGCTAAAAACCTGTATAGCAATCAGCACCTTCAACCTGGTTAGGCAAGCTAAAGCTATTGAGAGCTCATGATATCACAATGGAGATCAAGCTGACATCAGCTTAACAAACATAAGGTAAAATGTGTCACAGAAGTCTTGACATCACCCAGGCTAATCTGTATGTTGTATCGAATGCCATAGACAACCTGTGTGACTTGACAACAGGCAAACAAAGCGAAGGAATTGGTTGTAAGGGGAATTCTAAACTGATTTCAGATGAACTATCAAACTGAACAATCTAGATTTGTTCACATGATCATGCCAGAAGTACTCAAACATGGTTAGCAGAAAACAATATGAGTGAGAAAACTTATGCATTCCATGAAAAAACAGAGAGATGCAATAGTATGGGAGTTTGTGGGAATTGTAGTAGCTTTCCCAAGCGATCAAGAAACATAAGCTTATAATGGATTTTTCAGCCTGAAACTTCCCTTCTGCATTAAAATGGGAACTTTAAAAAAAACGAGCTAAAAGAAGTTGTTATCAATGCTGTTATTCATCTTTGCACATAATGCCCAATGACTTTTGCTCCTGTTAAAAATAACTTAATATGTATGCTGGACCACATGACACATCTGTCTACTTCAGGAGCCCTCGGTGGTGCAATAGATTAAAGTCTTGTGCTGGCAGAACTGCTGACCAAGAGGTCAGCAGTTCAAATCTGGGGAGAGTGGGTTGAGCTCCCTCTGTCAATTCCAGCTCCCCATGTGGAGACATGAGAGAAGCCTCCCACAAGGATGGTAAAACATCAAAAATATCTGGGCGTCCCCTGGCAATGTCCTTGCAGACGGCCAATCCTCACACACCAGAAATGATTTGCAGTTTCTCAAGTTGCTCCTGACACACACACACACACACACAAATATGAGCAGCATGTCGTCTATAGACGTCATGCAGCCCACCAGAGTCCTCAGTGCACCCCCAGGTTGCCCAGGTCCACTTCGGTTTCCCCAACTCCACCCACACACATCCACGATGCCTTACCAATCATTGTCTGTAAGGCTGACATAAAGCTGTTCTTTATGTCAGTTATTCCTGAAAAAGTTCATGAGATGTTGGTAGTTGGCTGGATAGTCAGCAATAACAGTTTAATTCTGTTGCTTGGAATGTGTTTATAAAATAGAAATCTATTCTCCTCTAAAAATTGTATCTACTTACTTTCATCATTAGATACATTCCCAAGAGATGTGTGACTGGAGTAGCGCTTGTTCTCACTTTCACTGAGGCATCTTTCAATCCAACTCTCTGAAAAACAAAACATATTTTTAAAATGTAAGCATATTATTTTCACTAATGAGAACTTTCATCACGTATCTGAAGCACATGAAAGCCAAGTTCAAGTCATACATCTGCCCCCTTTTTAAAGACAAATTGGTTTTTTTTAGCCTCAGTTACTCCCACAATTTGGGAGTAATTTTGCTCTGCATCACAAAACCATCTACAATGAAGATATGACTTAATAGTAGAAATAGAAGCATACAAAGTATGTTCCTAGTCTGTTCACGTGAATATTTCTAGCCAAGGCTGTTCTAAAATATTATCTCAGGATTATAAAATATAGTTACCCAACGCATACTGTTGTAGTCTTGTGGCAGACTCATATACAGACTACAGAGGTATTAGTAGGGCTGGCCAAAACATTTTTTGATTGAAGCCCTCAATTCCAAAGCCAGCCACATTATTCTGACATTTAAATTGTAGAAGTACCCCCTTGATAATGGCAAAAAAGAATAACTAACTAAACATTTACTTAATTTTCATGGCACACAAATCATCTCCCCAAGATTGCTGTTGAATTCTACCTAATGATAGGGCTGGTCCTATCATTAGGTACTGAATGACTGAAGTACCTGAAAACTGACATTGGTACACATATGGACCATAACCATGTCTAGATATTCCTCTAGCACACATATGTCAAACTGAAGGCCTGAAGGCCTAATCAGTGTCATTTTATCTGGCCTTCCAGGTGCTGAAGTACAACTCCAGGACTGGAATTGTGATACTGTAACATATAGATGGCTGTAGTTTGTTCTGTTTAGTCAGGATAGTGGGGGTTCGAATTTAGATACAAGGCTTGTGTGTATGGTGTGGTGTCTGACTTTAAAATGTCCACAACCTTTCACCAACTTCAGAGCCACAAGTGTTGATGGACTGTAATTCACGTTATTCCCAGTCCACATGGTAAATAATAAAAAGTGATGGAAGTTGTCACTCAAAGATACTTGGGGGCCCAAACTGGGTAAAAATTAAAGAGTGCCGACTATATAAAAAAATAAAACTGGCTCTCTGTATTCATGGATTCTCCATCTATGGATCTGACAGCCATATGGATTCTTGCATATATCTCTAACACAGCTACTTGTACATTTCTAGATGTGTGAGAGTACCACATGGAGGCAAAACTTTATAGATGTAAACATTCACGTATTCAGAGGATTTCCTCAGTTGGGTCAATTACTTAATATAATATTTCGTAATGGCACAGGTTGTGCTATTTTAGAACTAGTTAGAAAATTGAAATTTGGCAGCAGTCTAGCTTTTTTTAATGTCAGGAGCAACTTGAGAAACTGCAAGTAGCTTCTGGTGTGAGAGAATTGGCCATCTGCAGGGACATTGCCCAGGGGATGCCCGGATGTTTTACTATCCTGTGGAAGGCTTCTCTCATGTCCCTGCATGAAAAGCTGGAGCTGACAGGCGGGTGCTCACCCAGCTCCCCAGATTTGAACTACTGACCTTTCAGTCAGCAGTTCTGCCGGCACAAAGGTTTAACCTTTGTGTCACCAGGGGCTCCTAGCAATCTAGATGAAAGCACAGAATTGCTGGAAGACTCCTGGACCCATTGTTGTCACTGGGGACCAAAAGGGATTCTGTGGCTCACAGCATTTATACCAGATCCAGCTGATACATCAGATGTAACCTTTTCTAGAGACAGACAACCTAGCCAAAATAGTCATTCACAGGTAATTTCACCATTAGGCTAATGTAATACACTCTAGGGGTCTGGCCTTAAGCATGACTTAGAAGAGACATTGGCCCAGTGTGTCCAGAAATATGGTGGAAATGCCCTTCTACCCCCAGTAGACATTTTAGAAAATAAAGTTTGTAGGCTGAATACTTAAACAGGAATGTTTGTCTCACAACCGAAGCCATTTAAACAAAGAATATTACACATTTGGCACTTCCCTTTCAGAGATACACTTACACATATCTCAAATCACACATCCTGGCCTCCAAAATTGCCATAAAATAATGTACAATTAAAATAATCATTTACGTAGAATTATAAAATACATTAAAACAATTAAAAACATTTATGACAATATATTCACAATTAATTGCGTAATTCTCAAGCATAATCCAGGCCGTTCCAATAGTCATTGCACATCATTCCAGATCTATCTATTGAACAAGTTCTCCAAAGGCTTGGTCACAGAACCATGGTTTCACTCTCCTATGGAAGGTCAGAAGGGAAGGGGCTGATCTTATATCCCTGGGGAAGGAATTCCACAGCCAAAGAGCCACCAATGAGAAGGCTCTGTCTCTTGTCCCTGTCAATTGTGCCTGCGAAGGAGGCAGGACTGAGAGCAGGGCCTCCCCCAACAATCTTAAACTCCGAGCAGTAAGACAGATATCAGTAAGATACACACTATAGCCTTCCAGATATTGTCAGATTGTCCCAGAATCTGTTGCCATCATAGAGAATTACAATTAAACAACAAGAGGGCTATACTTGGTTCATTCCAGAATGAACAATGGAGTCAGTTTTACTGACAAAACTATTCATTTGACTTTGTTTTGATAGGTTTCTTTTACAAACTAATGCCAGTTGAGTGCTAATGATGTGATTTGCACACATTGTTTTCACTGTCTCTTTTGAAATGATGTCCATTTATATTTAAATGCTGAAAATAAGACTTTTTTCAGTGTCTCATTACAATGTGATTTTTAAATTTTGTATAATCAAAATGTAACCTCACATTGTTTTTTATCGGCCTGTTTAATATAGCCACATATCTTTAAAAAGAAGTGATATTCTCATGAGTCAGCAAAACCAAATCATATCTTTTGGACTGTATGTTTTGTTTTATATCACATAGGTTACTATATCAGTTCCTCTTTACATGCAGGCTGTGTGTTATGGGTGCCCATTTGCCTTTAATCACATCACTATAACCATGCAGCCAGATTAACCCCAATAGACAGGAATTACATATTCTGCCAACTTTGAGCATGAAGAGCAGGAAAACTCTCCGACAAAAGGCTTCCCCAGAGTTGTTTTCAAAAACTCTGCTGCTTGCCATCTCTAGAGCCATCTTAGATATTTACTGGTCAACACCACAAGCTCTCAATGGTCACTTTCTCTCACGTTCCCAGACCATAAGGTTATTCCTTATTAAAGAACCCTAGATTCCTGAGAGATTCAGATTTCCTTTATGCCTAAGATACAATTTGGTCTTTCATATCCATGGATCCTGCATGCATGGATTCAATTGACCATGGCTTGAATCAGGCATGTAGCCAGAGGGGGGGGGGGGCTTGGGGGGCTTTGCCCCCCCCCCCCCAAATTCTGATGGTGGTCCGCGAGAAGGCCTTACTGGTACATTATTTAAACTGTTATGTTTATTCATATCATGATCTGATCACCATGCTCAATATATCCCATATGCATGGGGGTATTGGGGTAACGATACAAAAGGTTTGCTAGGGTAGACCCTCTTTCACTCAGACTCAGCCCCCCCTGAACCAAACTCACCCCCCCCCCCCCCCCCCCCCGGAAACAAAATCCTGGCTACAGGCCTGGCTTGAATACATATATATTTAATTCCCATTAAGGGATAACATTTTAGTATGATACTATGTATAATTAGACTTGAACATCTCAGGTTTTGGTATTCATGGTGAGTCCTGGAACTAAACTGCATAGATATCAAGGGTCAACTGTATATGGACATTCCTTTTTCTTCCCCTTTGCCACAGATACTGGTTACTATTTTACATTACCATTTTAATAATCTCCTGGATAGCATGACCTTTGATGCCTTCTGGTAGTTTCAGTCTAAAGCAGTGGTTCTCAACCTGTGGTTCCCAAGTATTTTGACATACAACTCCCAGAAATCTCAGCCAGTTTACCAGCTGTTAGGATTTCTGTGAGTTGAAGGCCAAAACATCTGAGAACCACTTGTCTAAAGAGTTAACAGCTCTCCTTTGCCAACATGTGAGTGAAGACCAATGGAAGCTGTTTTTTGCCTCCTTGTCCCTTGGGGCACAGGCTAGGAAACTATACTTTGTTTCTCTGGACCCAAAATGCAAATATGTATGCATTTTAATGAACAGTCACAAACATACAGCATCTTCTTTCCATTTATATTTCAAAGACCAGTCTCTAAAATTCCAAATAATTACAAATTCAAATAATATATCTAATTATTCATATCTATGATTGTAGGAATTCCGAGCCTGATTGGGTAACCTGGTATAATGACATGAGACATTCCAACTCCTTAAGGAACACATCATCAAAAGCATTCAGTTCAGCTGGGAATTCTTTTAAAGCCAAGAGAATGAAAATTGTATAGTATCATAAAACACCTCAGTAGAATGCATGGAAATAATTGTCTTATGTAGCTTATCTTCCATCAAAATACCAGAGCATAAAAGTAATTGGTTACAAGCTATGTTGCTATTGTGTGCCTTCAAGTTATTGTGGTTGAACGGGGAATCAAACGTTGGTCTCCAGAATTGTAGTCCAATGCTGAAACCATGCTGGCTCTCACATTGTTAACTTCCTTTACCAATAATGAAGGATAATTACACAACAAGGGGGTAACTTCACTCTTTTTACACTGTAACTATATTTTAGTCAGTTTTGTCATTATAGCACTGTATGGTAGAGGAGAAACATCACACTTGCTTGCTTGCTTACTTACTTACTTGTATATTGCT
This sequence comes from Anolis sagrei, assembly GCF_037176765.1. Taxonomy (NCBI): domain Eukaryota; kingdom Metazoa; phylum Chordata; class Lepidosauria; order Squamata; family Anolidae; genus Anolis; species Anolis sagrei. The sequence goes on from NC_090025.1 coordinate 169,593,656, forward strand.
TTTCTCATCCCAGGAGAGGACTCAAAGCAGTTTCCAACATATTTATGGAAAAATTTAATACCTCACATACATATAAAGCCTAACATAGAGCAACCATAACATATAACTATCAATTAGATCATAAAAACGCAACAATATTTAGACAATAAAAACGTGGAGTTAAAAATGTATTAATATAAACATTAAAATCACATAATCTAGAAATCATGGTTCAAGGCCATTCCAAACATGAAATATCAATTGCATATAATCCTAGATTATTCCTTGTATTGATTACTGCCCAAAGGCTTGGTCCTATAGCCAATTTTTACTATTTTCTGAAGGCGAGGAGGGACATAGGGTCAAACATAGGTCCATGAAATGTCTCTTGCTGTTTTCTTGTGCTCTGTTGTAAGTATTGAAGTGACAACAAAGAGGACCAGGCAATGAAATAGATGTATCTTTTGTACTACAGGCAAAAGTTTTGTTAAAGTAACAATTTACTTGGGTCCAAAAATTAATTTAGTAACTTTTATCTAGTTACAGTAATTGCTTTGAGAAATAGGAAAACCACATTTTTAAAGTTTAGAAGAATAAATAGTTCATTGTATTGTTTAAGGCTGGGTTATTGTAGGTTTTTCGGGCTGTATGGACATGTTCTACATGCATTCTCTCCTGACCTCACAACTTCTGAGGATGCCTGCCATAGATGCAGGTGAAACATCAGGAAAGAATGCTTCTAGAACATGGCCATACAGCCCAAAAAACTTACAACAACCCAACAAATAGTTCTATTACCTCCAGAATCTGTAGTCTAGGATTCTGCGACAACTGTCCCTCTCTATCCTCTTTGGGAAACTACCATAACAAGTTTGGGATGGGGCACTGTCTTATTAAAAGGGAATGTAAGATCACAGAGCTATTTTCATCAGAGTACCTGTTGAAATGCCCTCCTTTAAGGGATTCCCAGCAAAGCTTAAATTTGATGGGAAGTCTCCATGGGTTGTCTTCTCTCCTCAAAAAAGGAGCTTAGAAATGTTACTTTTGTTGTTATTTATTTGTTCAGTCACTTCCGACTCTTCATGACCTCATGGACCAGCCCATGCCAGAACTCCCCGTTGGTCACTGCCACTCCCAGCTCCTTCAAGGTCAAGCAAGTCACTTCAAAGATAACATCCTTTCACCTTGCCTTTGGTCGGCCCCTCTTCCTTTTTCCTTCCATTTTCCCCAGCATCATTATCTTCTCCAGTCTTTCCTGTCTTCTCATTGTGTGGCCAAAGTACTTCATCTTTGCTTCTAATATCCTGCCCTCCAGTGAGCAGCCGAGCATTATTTCCTGGAGTATGGACTAGTTTGATCTTCTTGCGGTCCAAGGCACTCTCAGAATTTCCCTCCAACACCACAGTTCAAAAGCATCTATTTTCCTTCGCTCAGCCTTCCTTATGGTCCAGCTCTCACATCCATAGGTTACTACAAGGAATACCATTGCTTTAACTATACGAATCTTCATTGCTAGTGTGTCTCTACTCTTAACTATTTTGTCAGGATTGGCCATTGCTCTCCTTCCAAGAAGTAAATGTCTTCTGATTTCCTGGCTGCAGTCTGCAATTCACAATTGTAATCCAAAATTGAAATTCTGCTGTGATTTGAGGTGAAATTATTCTTCCTTTCCTCCCAGTATAGTCTTTTATCCACTTCTTTCTTGACCCGTATCCAACACATTTCTCCACTTTTCCACTAACCCTCCCCACTCATTATAATAACCATAGTTTCCCCAGGTTACTGAGGTTAATTGCCACCTGCTGCCTCCTTCTGTAACACTGCAGCATTGCATTGCAAAGCGCTCCCTCTAAAAAGCCCAGGAGTCCTCCACAACTGAAATATATCAACTTTGTTAAGGAGGCAGGAATTGTTCTAACACACAAGTATGAGTGGACTGGGTGCACTATCCGTTGCTGTCAGTAAACAAGGGGAGACAGGGGTTCACTAGAAGTTCATGCTATGCGTATCTTTTATGCTGAGTGTGCATTAAGCACAGGCAGATGACAAAGGCAACTGGCACATGAGAGTCAATGAACACAATTCACACAAAGACAAAAAGAATATGCTTAAGACAAACTTCTTAAAACTCTGCCTTACAAAAGGGGGAAAATCAATAAAAGTTCTGCAGTGATAATTTCAGTGAAGAAAGCTATGTGAACTCATAAAACATATTAAGGAAATTTCCTTATATTTGTTAGTTTTGTATAACACTACGTAACAAATTTTGATTTTTTTTCCTGTTCCTGATTTGAAAGTGTTATTTCCTGTTTAATTGTGCAGTATTTACTTTGAAAGTAACTATACTTTAGCCAGTTACTTATACTCCAGAAACTTTGTGTTTGCGGACAAGGGTAGTACTGTTACTTCCATCAGCCTAGGCACTTTGTTTGCAATTTTCCTTAATGAAAATATGTCACAAAGTTTTTGCAGTTTAATAAACTTTTCCATGTTGTTATGATAGAACCAATTAGGAAATGATATCTATAATCCAGGAACAAAAACTGTGTTACATAATGTAATTCATCCTGCTTCTGTTATTTGTGATAAGAGGCTACATAAGCATTTACTAGTGGTATAGATTATTCTGTTTACTTGATTTGTGCTGAGCTTCAATATGATTGTGTTAACTTGAGCTTTTGGAAATTGCAATCCATAACATCCAAAGCATTAAGTTTCTCTGGGCCCTTCCACACAGCCCTATATCCCAGAATATCAAGACAGAAAATCCCACGTTATCTGAGTGTGGACTCAGATAACCCAGTTCAAAGCAGATATTTGAACTGCTGTGATATTTTGGGATATAGGGCTGTGTGGAAGGGCCCTCAGTCTATATGTTACATCATTGCTTTCCCACACTGTGAAGATATCTGCCCTTGCACTTTGCTATTCTGCTGCTGAATACGCATGCCCAGTGGATGTGGCTCTTAATGAAACATGCCTCATTATCACAGGATGTCTATGCCCAACACTACTGGAGAAATTATACTGTTTAGTTGGTATTGCACCACCTGACATCCGTGAAGAAGTAGCAGCCAGCAGTGAAAAGACCAAGGCATTGACATCTCCAGCTCATCTTCTGTTCAGATATCAGCCAGCAAGCCAATGACTTAAATCAAGAAATAACTTCCTAAGATCTACAGAGATACTTGCAGGAACACCTAAGCAAGCAAGAGTTCAAAAGTGGCAGGCTAAAACCTGGAACCTCAATCAGTGGCTGATACTGGATGAGAAACTCCCTCCTGGACACACAGAAGACTGGACAACTTGGAAAGCATTGAACAGACTGCGATGTGGCATCATGAAATGCAGGGCCAACCTTAAAAAATGGGGTCACAAAGTGAAGTCCATGAAATGCAAGTGCAGAGAAGAGCAAACCACAGACCACCTACTACAATGCAGTCAGCCCTTCCACATGCACAGTGGAGGACCTTCTTATAAGCAACACCAGAGGCACTCCAAGTGGCTAGCTTCTGGTAAAAGGAAATTTAGTATAATTCAAAATGTTTAACTTCGTTTGTGGTTTTTCTATACATTCTAACTGTATTCTCAATTTGCTTCAGACATGATAAATAAATTGCTTTCTCCATTCATTCAAAACCCCTTTACATCATCTTTTGGTTTCTGTTTCCAGAGGCATGTGGTGTATTTGTTGCAGCAAAAAAACACACTCCATCTGTTCTAATTAATTTTCTGTTGTCCTAGTATTTAAACTGTTGTAAATATGTCCCACTTTCTCTTTCCTTCTACAATTTCCCCTTTTTGTCTCTTTTGTCCTTGGCTTACTTTGGTTGCTGCAAACTGAGTTCAAAGTGAAAAAGTACATTGCATTGCAATTGGCAGGTGAGGCAGGAGCAGTGGTGTCACTAGCATCTGTGTCAACCAGTTAGTAATTCATGTTGTCTACCCGTGGATCTTCTCCCATACCAAACCATACCACAATACTGTTTCTTAAATACCAGAATATTTGACAAAATCAGCAACTGCTTTAAAAAAATCACCACAGCAGGGATGAAAACAACAGTGTGTGCTTGTAGCATGTGCAGATAAAACCATGCAAATCAAAACCACATTGTAATTGGGTAATAATGACATCTCTGACCACATCACATGTGCATTAGTTGGTTCCCAAAGTAAACCAGCAAAAAGTTTTAGGTATGTCAAAACAGTACATATAAGCTGGACCTAAATATTAGTTTAGTTTTTAACTAACTACAAGGAATAGATCCCTGCTGAAACACTTCATTAAACATTTAGACAGTCAATTGGTCTTATCCTTTCTGATGGTGTCATCCAGTGCAGTTTGTACCCCTCTTAAGAAGGGGCAGAATCTTACCCTTTACTATAGACTCAGGCCAAAGTGAATGGCTATTGCTTTTCCTATCTTATATTTTCTTTTTCATTAATAACTCCTGCCTTCTAGCCACACTCTAATGTTGTGGGCAGTTTTCATTTGTGAAATGGAGGATATGTAAAAACAAGAGTGGTTATATGTAGTGGACTATAGTCTATAAGGCCTAATTTGATAATAAATGTGTGAATCTTTGAGGTGCACTGACTCATCTTTTGAAACCTGAGCCACATCATACATATCTAAAGCTGTCAGAACTCTGTATGTCAGAGAAGCAATAGAAATGCATATGTATGGTATATGAAAATAATTGCAACGCAGACAAGTCTCCTATAACCTATATTTCATCTCTTCATGGGATCCCTTTTAAAAGCCAACCTATGAACATTAAAAACTTCCATCTCAACTCAAAAAATAGGTAGGTATAGGAGCCCCCGGTGGCACAGTGGGTTAAAGCAATGAGCTACGGAACTTGTTGACCGAAAGGTCGCAGGTTCAAATCCGGGGAGCGGCATGAGCACCCGCTGTCAGCCCCAGCTTCTGCCAACATAGCAGTTCGAAAACATGCAAATGTGAGTAGATCAATAGGCAGGAAGGTAACGGCACTCCTTGCAGTCATGCCAGCCACATAACCTAGGAGGTGTCTATGGACAACGCCGGCTCTTCGGCTTAGAAATGGAGATGAGCACCACACCCCAGAGTCGGACACGACTGGACTTAATGTCAGGGGAAAAACCTTTACCTTTACCTTAAGAGACATAGAGAGATGATATATTTTAGTACTTAGTGGTAAAAAAAAACCAGGGAAGCTTTTGCAATCCTGGGTCTTGACATTATGTCCTCTCCATAAACTGAAATGATTTTGTGATGAATCATGGTGGCATTCATGTCCTTAGCATTTAGGTAGCATACTACAACATGAACTTCACACTTGGTGGGAAATGGAGTGAGGATGCTCATCTCTAATCTTCACCACAACACCAATCGATAAGCTACTGACAACTGGCACTGCTCATTTGCTTCTCTTGGCTTCCCACTACACGGCAGTGATACTAACTTTCCCTGCGAAAATTCCCCATGAGAGCTATATGCCTTGTAACCTTACTTTCCGGATAACAGTCATATTTTGTCATTATGTTCCTTCTGCGAGAGCCAGTCCTACTGTTAAAGTGAGATGATCATTTAAATTCAAGTGATTCATGGTGTCAAGAAAGGCAAATAGACAGTCAATTCATTACATGCCTTTTGTTGTTTTTAACCATGCAAATGAGTGAAGAGGACACTTGTGAGATTTTCTGCCTCAGGTGCCAATTTACCATTTCATAATATGCCATTTACTATTTCAGGCAGCAAAATGTCTTGGAACACTCTTACAAACATGTCTATGATGTGAAAAAGCATGAGAAAAACTAAACAATGCTGTCATGGTCAATCCACCCAGTGGACTATACCCAAAGTGATTTCCATATGAATTATGTTAGGGCATGTAAGAAATCAGTTAATGTGTGTGTGTCAACTATAAAATAAGATGCATGAAGCTGATTGGTTGGGCCATGCCCAGGGAACTGGTTGAGCCTGGGACTTTTGGGTACTGATACATATTTAAGCCTTTGCTATGCAGGTGCTTGGAGAGAAGCAAAGAGAAGAAGGGAGAAGAAGAGAGAGATAGAGTTTGGAGTGTGCTCGTTTCATGAGCTGCTCGAGGGAGATTCTCCACATGGACGAAGAAAGACCATTTTAAATCTCTTATAAAAGGACATTATGTGAGTCAATGCTACTGATCACATGATTGTAAATATATTGTTCTGAACTATGAAGAGTAACTACTTGTTTCTTTACTGTTCATCTGTGTGGCATGTTTTCTTTCTCTAGCAAGGCAGTGTGTGGGCTGATCAATCATGAACTACACATGATTTTCTTTTCGTCACAAAGTAGACCTATTATAGACAAAACTTAGAATATCTTTTTTATATCTTTCCTGATATCAAGGAATGAACATGTGGTCAAATCCCTCCATCCCACCCTACTGCACCTCCTTCATGTCACCCCCTTTGAAAAGGTCCTGTGGTAATGTTTCTTAAACTGTGGCACTGCGTTCTTGTCCGAGGGAAGTGCAAGACAGCCTAGAGAACATAAAAGGGAAAAAGGGAGTCTTCTTACTCTTTTCCTTTAGATTCAACAAAACAAGCATCTAGTCTTGAATAATACTTGCTGCTGAATACCAGTCGCTCAATAGACAGTCTGTGTACTGAGCTCAACGTGGAAATGGTCCAACAAAGAAAGAGTGGGGGGAGAAAGAGGGAGAGGTGAGAAGGCTCTGCCACTTGTGTGATTAAAATTCAGCTCCCCAGATCACCAATGAAAGCATTTCATTGCTTTTACCCACCACCATTTTGTATTTAAAGTTTAGAAGATGGGAGAGCTGCTTATTGTCTCGATCAATCTGGGGACAGCACTGGCGAGATGGAATTTGTGAAGGCTGAGCGAACAATTATCTGCCAAAACTTCACAATTGACGCAACTTCTAGTTTCCTTCTTGCCTTCATTGTTATTTTAAGCATTTACTTCAAGTGAGCATAAATGGGTTCTGGCAGCCCACCTCTAAGCAAACTAACATAGATAGGTGTCTTGATGAAAGAACCAATCAATATGAAAGATCGCGTATCTTTAGAGGAAGATAAATGTATTACATGTATAAAACAAAAACTTTTAAAACTATTGTTGTGTGTACATTGCTCAATTATTTCTTCTGCTCAAAGGAAGATCATCAATGTAAACACTGACAGACAGGAAGATTCGACAAACAGAAGGCAAATACGAATGAGCACAATATTAGAAAGTGTAAATAGTGGAAAGCAGTCCAGAAAGTCCGATTGCTGCAATTATCACCAATTACATGCCTCCCCCAGCTTTATCTATTGAATTACTCAGTCACAAAACATCCATTATACCAGTTTTCATCCCAGCTACTGTTTTAATAGTCAGTTTACTCAGCTGCTCTGGGCTTTAGGGTCAAATCTGATGTTGTATTCCATTTCAGTTACTATTTGGTACAGGCGAATGGAAGGACAAGTGGAAAGCAATCAACTCTTGAACAAGACCTTGCTGTTCACACAGATGGGGGAAGTTCCTTAAAAATTAATATAGTATCCCTCCAGTCCTTTTTGTGCAGTAATACTAAGCCATCAACACTTGTTTCAAGGAAGCACTAACCTCCAGCGTATAAGTACTAGAAACAGATCTAGAGCAGAATTTAGAAAAGTTATTTTTGGATTATAACTACTAGATTCCTTCACAGAGCCTGGCCACAGCCGTCATGGCCGGTGTAGCCCCAAAAGTAATATTTCCAAGTTCTATTCACAAGCAAGAATTATGTGCTTTACAGCTTTATCCTCATAATTAACATAGGTTGCAGTGTTATTTATATAGAGATCTTAGAAGGAGCCACGGTGGCACAATGGTTTAAAACGTTGTGCGACTGAACAGCTGACCTGAAAGTCAGCACTTCAAATCTGTAAGGCGGGTGAGCTCCCACCTGTCAGCTCCAGCTTCCCATGTGGGGACATAAGAGAAGCCTTCCACAGGATGGTAATACATCTGGGCATCCCAGGGCAATGACTCTGCAGACTGCCAATTCTCTCACACCACAAGCAACTTGAAGTTTTTCAAATTGCATCTGACACAATAAAAAATAGACCTTATAAAAATTCAAAGATTGGTCAGGCTAATTTTTGTCTTAATAATTTACTGCAGGTCAGTTTTAGTCAGAAAGCACAAATAAAGCCCCCCCCCCCCCCTTTTGGGGGGTTGTTTTGGTTCTAATGCAATTGCACTATGTAACATGATTTTTGTTCCTGGATTATAAAAGTCATTTCCTAATTGGTTCTGTTATAAACAAACATTGAAAAAGTTTACTAAACTGCAAAAACTTTGTAGCAGTCTGCACACTGAAAGGTTAAAAATTGCATATTTTAATTCAGGAAAATTACAAAGTGTCTCTAAATTGAAGAAAATAATAGTACTACCCTCATCCATAAAAATGAAGTTTCTCGAGTATAACAACTACTTTCAAAGGAATTACTGCATAATTAAACATGAAATAACATGTTCAAATCAGGAAAATAATTTATTTTTCAAATTTTATTACATAGTGTTATGTGAGAAAAAATGAATCCACTACTTGAGGTTACCAACTATGTTCTGACTTCAGGGGGTTGTTTGAAGGAATACTCTTTGCTCCTTAAAGAGACTTCTGCAAGCTTTGAGTCTTTTGGTAGATGTCTCTTGAATGCAGACCATGTTCTTTTGGCCAAGTAAGGGCCAGCTAAGAACTGAGTTCTGTACTAATCTAATGGTCTTTTAAAGTTGCTGCACACTTCTTTTCATACCTCAAAACTGTTTGTAGAGTAGTACCTTTGGGCATGTTGACACTTACTTTAAATATTAAGGAATAACAAATTCTTCAATTAATATAAAATGTGCATCAATTAGTGTGAATATATAATAAATTGCCCTTTGCTCAAATATGTTTTATAGTGTTAATTGTGATAAAAATAATAGAGAAGAATGCAATAGAAGGCTATTGACAGAATTACCTAGTATCTCATGTTTAAACAGAAACAAAAGACTCAACAGTTTATGATGCTTTTCAAAGAATTCTGCAGCATCTTAAAACTGACAAAAATTATGGAACAGATAATAAAATTTCTTCTAATCACGTAGACACTTTAATACAGATTAAATAACCTGCTGGTCTACACATGTTTTGAACTATAATTCTCATCAAGTCTAGCTAGCGTGAACAATTGTCAGGAAATATAGTAGATGTAGTCCAGAATGAAGAGTTATAAGAATAAGACATTTGGTTGACTTTGTATACTAAGCATAGCTGTGTGATATTATCTGTTGTGTAAATGTATATGTTTTAAAAGAACCAAGCATTTCTGAGCAATGAAAAATGCTCAGCAACTGTCTTCATATATTGGAGAAAATATGACTTTGTATGCACCTAAGACCCTGGTGCATAGCACAATAACATAATGGCTAGGAAGAGTATGATTAATTTTGTCTAAATTATGAAGTTTTTGCATTACATTAATTAGGCTGTTATCCGCTCAGCATTACCCTGATAGATAAAAACAATAATTGTGATCTATGTTGTGAGACTTGCTTATTAATTTGATTTTTTAGCCCGTCTTGTTCCCCAGAATAGGATTTAAAGTGCAACTGAAGGGCTTTTATAAAGACTAGATGTAAGACTTCTTTAGAAATATACTCTCAGGAAGAATATATGTTATATATCTTCAAATGATAATTGAATTTAAATGCCAGACGCCATTGCCTGGCAGAAGAGTTCGTGCTTTGCAAGCCTCAGATCTCTTGTTCAATCCCTGTCATCTGAAACCTCAAGCTACTGTCAGGTGGGAAGGGCCAGGGAAGGAAAGATTAGACACTCTCTAGTTATTGTTGGGCTACAACTGCTCACAGACCTAGCTAGAGTTGGGAAATTTTCCTTTTTTGAGTTTATAGCTTCCAGAAACCACTAGCCACCATACCCAGCTGTAGCCCCAAAAGTGTTTTTCTCAAGCTCTGGCCCTATTCCAGGTATGGGCAAGCCCAAGCCCGGGGGTCGGATGCGGCCCCTTGGGCTCTTTTCTCAGGCCCTCCTCTCTCCCACTATCTTATCCTTCCCTCCCTCTTTCTCTCTCCCTCATTGCTTCGCTTCCACCTTTTCATCCTTCCTCCCTCTCTCCTTCCTTCCTTCCTTCCTTCCTTCCTTCCCTCCCTCCCTCCCTCCCTTCCTTCCTTTTTTGCCTTTCCTTCCTTCCCTTTTTCCTCTCTCTCTCTCTCTCTCTCCTACCATTCCCTTCCATCCTTCTTTTCATACCTTCCTTTCTTCTCTTTTTCCTTCCTCCTTTCCTCCTGGGAGAAGAGAAGGTAGAGAGGAAACATGGGGACCATGTTTCAAAATTTAAAAGGGTGTCCTATTAAGAAGGAGGGAGAAAACAAATTTTCTGTTGCTCTAGAGACCAGGGCACAATGAAGCAATGGTTTCAAATGGAAGGGAAAGAGATTTGACTGAAAAGTTTAGGAAGAACTACCTGAGAGTAAGAACTGTTGGAGAGTGGCATAGGCTGCCTCGGAGTGTAGTGGAGTCTCCTTCTCTGGAGGCTTTTCCACAGAGGCTGTCTATTGGGAGTGCTTGGATTGTGCCTTCATGCATGGTAGGGGTTGGACTGGATGGCCCTTGGGGGTATCTTCCAGCTCTAGAATTACATATCAGGAGTAGGCAATACGAGGTCTAACGGATACTCTTTTTCTCTCTCGTCCACCATTTCATCCTGACCAAGGCTAACCCTTTTGGGATCCAAATGTTTCTGTCTTTTCTTCACTTTCTGTCTCCAAAAGACAAGAGGAAGGGGAGGAAAGGGTGGGGAGGGGACTTGGGGAGAACCCCCTCCCTTCCGACCTGTCCATCCTGTTCCAGCCCGCCATGTGGCCCCCAAGTTAAAAAGTTTGCCCATATATGCCTTTGTCAGAAAAGCCAGTGAAGATGGATGATAGGAATTAAACTCCGACAACATTGTGAAGGCCACACATTTCCCATCTATATAGATGCCGCATGTGGTCTCAAGGTCCTAATGCATGCAGATTTTGTATGTAAGCATCACAAATTATATACAGTACCAGTGCTATATAACACTGTAACATTTATTTAAGAAGCAATGTCCCTATCCCCAAAATGCATACAGCCTAAGTTACAATCTTGTATTGACTATGTTTTGAACGAAAATTGACTGCAGTTTTTAGATGCGCAAGACATTGTTTAATACTAAAACCTGGCAAATACCACATTTTATCAGATCCATTTAACTGATGGCAGTACAGAACAGAGGCAACACAGCCGATGGATTCCAATATCACAGACCTCAAAACGACAAATTCTACTCACCCTAACTATTTCAGGGCTGACACTGCAAATCCCCATAGCTGGATAAAGTGTTTTTTAGGATGGAGTACAATTCCACCCAGGAAAGAAATTCCTAGGCTTTCATGTGGCACAGCCAAATAAAGAAAACTGAACTGCCAAGATGTGATGGATCTCCCATTTGAATGGAAAAATGCAAGCAAATTGCAAACGGAAAAAATCCTGGTCAGTTACCAACCTTCACTATATCTATAAACTGCCAGGTTGAAGCAGGTAACACATCTAGTAAGAGATACTGAACACTAAATAATCCTTGTTTAGCTGCTGGACAATTGCCATTTGGTCATGATGCCAACAGAATTACCTGATTCTTTTGGCAGAAAAAAATCCCATAAGGATGCTTCCTGTAAGATCCCTGTAATCTAATCCTAACATAAACATCTTTCAAACTGATTTTCCTTTCATGTGATGATACATACAATATTTGGGGGAAGCACAGGGGCTATAGGATCTCTAAATAGCATTTTGAGCATCAGATAAAGATGAGCTGAAGTATGATCCTGTCCTACAAAGAGACCTAAGACAATTCCAGCAACATAAAATTACAATAATGAAAGAAAATAAAAAAACAATTTTAGTTGGACTTATCAGGGATGTATTATATCTGCCAGGACAAAACAGCCAACATTTGGCTTGCTGAAAAGATCTTGGAAGCTAAGTCTGGTCAGCTTGGGTTAGTACTTGGATGGTAGAGGGCCTATTGACTATATTTCAGAGGAAGGAACTAGCAAAATCATCTCAGAGTATTCCTTGCAGTAGAAAACCCTATTAAATTAATGAAGTCATAGTGGTCCCCTATCTTTGGTCCTCCACGTGTTTTGTACTTCAGCTCCCACGATTTCTATCAGTTGGTAAACTGACTGGGATTTCTGGGAGTTGAAGTCCAGAACACCTGTAGAACCAAAGGTTGGGAACCACTGCATGGATAGGTAATTTGAAGGCACAAACACTCACACAACAGGCAATCCCTTATGCTATATTATTCTGCTATATATACAGGACAGAGGTTATGTTTCGCATGTATACATATATGATTTGTTTCCCCAAAGTGGAATTTGACATTTTCCACTTGATGTAATGAAACTGTATAGGAACTAGCAAGTCAAAGATCTACCACATTCATGGTTTGATTTGGCGAATGAGTCTTCCCATACAGAAACATGGATTCAATTCATTCTCAACTTTTGCTGAGAGGATAATGGCCTAATTGATGTCATCCAAAAAGTTCATGACTTAGACGAAATTATTCATACCCTTCCTAGTCATTATATAATTGTGCTATACACCAAGTCTTGGGGTATACGAAGTCATGTTTTCTCCAATATATGAAGACACTCATAACAAGTGGTGGGTGCCTCAGCTGAAACAAAGCAATAACTTTACCATGCAAACAGTACTGAGCAGAAAAGTATGTCTCTGTACCACCTAACAACTAATATCCCATTTCAAAGGAAAAAAATAGTAAAATAGCTCACAAAAAATCAGTGAGCTATTTTACTATTTTTTTCCTTTGAAATGACTTGGCCAAGGTCATCCAGTGGGTTTTCATGGCAGAGCAAGATTTGAGTCCTGTTCATCAGAGTTATTGTCAAATAGGGCTGTCCAAACACGAAAAAATTTGTTTCTAAACTCGATTCGTTTTTAGGGTTTTTTTGCGTTTCGTTATTTAAAAGAATTCCGAAATTTTCCTTAAAAAAAGTTCGATATTTACGAAATTTCGGAAATCATAAAACAATTACGAAACAATTACGAATCGATTATGAATCGATTCATTAATGGCGGCCGCGATTGCGCAATATGCTAAAAAAACTTCTGAAGCTTCCCTCTCCCTCTGTTGTTGACTGTTGGTGTGATAATTATATTTTTTTTCACTGAGAAAACAAACAGCAACCCTAAAACTTGCACCAGACATGCGGAAATAATAACGAAACATTTACGAATCAATAACGAAACAATTACGAAACAAATTGGAAAAATTCGTTTAGTTTTTTAGTTGCTCCTGAATGGTTCAATATCGCTTCGTTATAAAAAAAATAACGAATTTTTAACGAATTACGAAATTACGAAACGAAACCACCCAGCCCTATTGTCAAATGCTCAAATCATTATACAGTGCTGCCTCCCTGCACTCCCCACCAAGCTCAAGGAGGAGAGTGGAGGGAGATGAAGCAGAGTAGGAAATTCCATAATGTTTCAATCCTATTGTTAACCCCAACTAGAGGAGACCTACTGAATAAGTGGCATTTATTGACATGTTGACTTTCCATTCAACAGTCTGTTCAATGGATCTCCATTTCAAAAAAAAAGTGAAGGATTAGACCAATAAAAGAAGAAAAATAACTGATGATGTATAGACAGATTTTTTTTAAAAAAAACTGTAATCAAAATATATATATATTTAAAAAAACAAAGAATTGAAAATTCCACCACTTCTTTTCTGCCCTCCATCAGAGAAATTGTGTGTATGAAGTTTCTCTTAGTCCACAGAATTTCACTGCTAGAACCATCGAGATAAACTCTGTCTCACGGCTTCAGTAAGCAAGGACTAGACACAACAGATGAATAGGTTGTCTGAATTTAGAACTTCATTAAGGATTAGCATCTTCCAGAAGACCTATCTAGGTGGTTTTTAAATTATTAATTTTAAACCACGTATTAATTGTTTTGAGATATATATGTGTGTGTGTGTATGTCTGTGTGTGTTCTTTTAAACCAGTGGTTCCCAACCTATGGTCCGTGGATCACCAGTGGTCCATAAGAATGAAAATTTGGTCCATGGCTTCACCATTACTACACCGTTGCCCTGAAACCATGGAGCAACGAGAGCAACTGGTCTCACAAAAACCTCTTATAGTGCCGAGACAACGGGGATGTTGAGAGGGGAGAGGCTGACTACCCACAAAAGATTAGTATTACCACATAACTCTAGATTATTAAATACGTTTTTTTGTGGGCGAGGAGGTGGCGACAACTGCATGGCATATATTCTGTATCAGAAGCTAGAGCTGGTGTGGTCTATCCAATGCAATTTTCTGAATTAGCATCCCAAATAACCAAACCGAATCTCAAGTTGACCAAAAACTGATTCGTAACCCTTTTGGTACTAATGTTGGAGAGTGGTCCCTGGTCAAAGTGTTCCCTGGTCAAAAAAAAGGTTGGGAACCACTGTTTTAAACTGATATTGTGTGTTTTAACTGGTTTATATGATTAATTGAAATTATTTGTATTGTAATCTGTTGTTGTTCCATAGGGAGAAGCAAACAAAAAAAGAGGAGGAAGAGAAGAGAAGAGAAGAGAAGAGAAGAGAAGAGAAGAGAAGAGAAGAGAAGAGGAGGAGAAGGAGGTAAGGAGGAGATATTTTGTAGTCTGAAGCAAAGGAAGTGAAAGTGATGATGGTGATGACTACGACAATGTTATCCTTTGCCTCAGACTGCAAAATGCCTTGTGTTCACATGCAGCTAGCAGCCCAATCCCACACATCTCTACTTAGATGTACATCCAGCAGAAGCGTGGTCAGGATTGCAACCAGACTTTTAATTTTGCCTTCCTTTCAATCAAATTTCCTTTTTCTGTTTTACCTCATGAATGATACATCCCCTGAAGCACTTCAGAGAAATCCCTATACTTCAGTGAAAGGAACTTTAGGACATTAAAGAAAACAGAACCCTGAGAATGAGTGAAAAGAAATGAGGCCCGCTAATAATAACTTGGCCTGGGGGAATATTGCTTTCTGAGGTGGCCAGAGGAGTGATGCTGGGACCCCTCCCAAGTTTGTTTGGACAGGATTGTTAATGAGTGATTAAGAATGATTTGTTGGGAGCTGTTCAGCGGGATTTCTTCTCCTTTCTCTCCTGGAAGGGTTTATTTCACAGAGGCGGCAGGGGCTTGGGTATTGTCCAATGGAGGCATGCTCCACTGGGTCTTTGCTGCTCCCCCTCTCGCCTTCCCCTTGCTGTTGTGGGTTTACAGCCGCTCTCCGGTTGCCCCCTGCTTCAAATTCACATTTAAAGCCCAATTGCAAACTCATAATATTTTGCTTTCTTCCCTCCCACAATTACAAGCAGCTGTTTCCCCTCCGCATCCCGCACCCCATCCCACATCCAACTCCCTGCAGTCTCCATGGAGATGTCACTAGCAGGAGCAAGGCTGTGGCTATGGAAACCTGCTAGTACTTACTTACTCTTCCTTGAAAAGTTTTCTCTGTCTGCAAGGGTAAATGCCAAGGCAGTAAGCAGTCTGGCAGCTACTGGATATGCAGCCGACTTGTAGGAGAAGGGTTACAGCCTCCATCACACTTCTTAGATCTGGGTGCAGATCTTGGATGGTTTACTTTATGGAATTACACTGCCTTGGAGGTTATGGGAATTTTCCAAAAAATGAATATTTCCCATTTCTGATCCAGAGGAAGGATTTATGGTATACTGAACTCACCCAATAGCATACCCCCTGTCCAAATATTTTGGGTGTGATAAAAGGGAAATGCTACTCTTACCAGGAAACATTCATAAATGTCATCTTCATATCAAGGAAACAGGAGGTGCATCTACATTGTAGAATTAATACAGTTTGACACAACTTTAACTGCCATGATTAAGTGTTATGGAATCCTGGAATGTGCCTTTATAAGGTCTTTATCCTGGAATCATGGCAGTTAAAGTGATGTCAAATTGCATTATTTCTACAGTGTAGATCAGGTATGGGCAAACTTGGGCCCTCCAGATGTTTTGGACTTCAATTCCCACAATTCCTAACAGCCTCAGGCCCTTTCCTTTTCACCCTCATCCGCTTAAGCGGCTGAGGGTGAAAAGGAAAGGGCCCGAGGCTGTTAGGAATTGTGGGAATTGAAGTCCAAAACACCTGGAGGGCCCAAGTTTGTCCATGCTTGGTGTAGATATAGCTTAAGCCTCAGGTATCATCTGCACCATTTTTGTAGCATTCTTACCACTTTTACATAGCCTATATCTTATGACTTTGTGGGACTGCCCTACCATTAGACAGAATGAGACACTTTCCCTAGGCAGCTGATTTAGGGTGCTACAAACAAGTGCTAATTTTTGGTTTCCAAGAAACAGAAGAGGATTTTTTCACTCAGATGTTAGTTTTAACTTTGATGGTTTTGGCTACATTTGACATTTCCTGGTCAATGAGAACTGGAACATCAGCCAACCCTGTGGATTAGGCAAATGATACGAACTGAGTATGTGACAGGGCTGGAATCAAACAGCCCCTTCTACAAAAAATACCAATACATACTGAACATGGCGCAAACAGAGTTGCATATACTGGATCATTATTTCAGTCTGATTCAAGCTGGTCAGCTGGTGCTTTAAGTCTGGTGGAGAGGCTATTTTGGGGTTTGACAGAACTACAGACTTTTGTTGTGTAGAGATGAGTGATCTTTGATTATGAATCTTTCAGGTTTATGAGATCATTAAGAACATAACATTAACCCAATGAATGCTGTCAACTCAATGTCCTAACATGACAAAATAATTGTAGGAATATGTATAAACCCCCCCCCCCCCCCCTTTCGTTGTGATGCAAAGAATATAGCTTGTGTGAACTGATTTCCTAACTGGACTTAATACAAACTCAGGCCTGTGGCATCTTTTAATGACAAGTTCACTGCCAAGAATAATTTCCCTATGGAGGGCCGTTTCGTATATGAACAACTAACAATGCTAGAGCACATGGAATTTGCTTCTTATGCAATGGGCAAAGATGCACATTATCAAGGTGTGCTTTACGCAAAAATTATCTGAAGGGGGGCGAAAAACTTGAAGACACTTTTACAAATGCTGCTTGTTGTTGAAGGGTTCAAAGTATCCCACACATCTTAATACGGGACATTCTCTGAAGCTCATTTATGTGAGACTCCCTGCCAGGGAAACTTCCTGTATCCCCTTTAGATGCCAGACTTGACCATGGTAGTCCACACCTTAGTCGCATCCCGTTTGGACTATTGCAACGTGGGGCTGCCTTTGAGGATAGTTCAGAAGCTGCAATTAGTACAGAGATCAGTGGCCAGATTGCTACCTGCAGCACCATATCGTGAGAGGACAATTCCCATGTGCAACAGTTTCACTGGTTGCCAGTTGGCTTCCAGGCTAAATACAAAGTGCTGGTCATTACCTATAAAGTCCTAAACAGTTCAGGTCCAGGCTATTTGTCTACTTGCATCTCCATATACAGACCACCCCATGCACTGTGGTCAACAGAGGAGGCCCTCCTCTCAGTTCCACCCATCACAAGCTTGATTGGTGGGAATGAGAGAGGGGACCTTCTCCGTGATTGCTCCCCATCTCTGGAACTCCCTCCCTAAAGAAATAAAAATGGCCCCTACCCTCCTCTCCTTTAAGAAGCTTCTGAAAATGCATCTGTGCACTTTAGCATATGGAGAGGAGGAGGACTAGGACACTTTAACCCATTAGAATGATGGATAATCCCACTTGTATTATATGGCTGCCACAATATATCTTAAATCAGAACCGGTGCTAGCCATTTTTAATGTAACTCTATCTTAATTACTTCTATGGTATATGTTGCAATGTTTACTCATGTTTTAGTCTACTATGTCTTATTGAATTGTTTTTTATATAGTTTTATTTTAATGTTTAATTTTTCATTGTAAGTCCACTGTTATTACTGTGTTTCACCATGTATTTTTATGTGTTAGTATGCATCTGAGACATTGAATGTTTTCCTGTGTGTGTGTGTGTGTGTAAACTGCCATGAGTTCCTTTGGGGGGAGAGGGCGGTCTAGAAATAAATTATTATTATTATTATTATTATTATTATTATTATTATTATTATGTCTCTACAAGTATTACTGTCCCTGAGTGCAAATTTTTTTTACGGAAAAGTGGGATATACGTTAATGCCTTCCAGGTCAAAGACCACATGAAGTCTGGTGCTGTTTTGTTGCAGAATAAATTGGTAAAATTCTGAGTGACATAATTTCAAATTCCTGGTGTATTTTTGTGGTGTTATATTTTTGAATTCTCTAGTGATTTGAAAGGATGCATTGAAAACCACGATGAGAGGCTTATACTAAAACCATTCCCCCCAGTGATTTAATTAATTAATTTTTTTAAAAAAATACATTTTTCATCTGGGGAGCATTCAAAATATACCCTCAGTGCACACACATGCATATGTACATGCACATACCACAATTGAATTGGTTAAGCACATAATTCTGTCGTTCTAAAGTATCACCTTACTCTCCATAATAGCTTTAAAAACATCTTGTTTTTGCCTTAAATTGTTGAAGTTTTAAAATCCTGTCATATTAGGTTGTACATCAGAATGATGCAATTCATTGCTGGTGGGTCGAAATGTAATGTATAAGGGATTTTAGATAAACAAACTTTTTTTTCATGCCAGGAGTGACTTGAGAAACTGCAAGTCACTTCTGGCATGAGAGAATTGGCCAACAGCAAGTACATTGCCCGGGGACACCCGGAATTTTTACCATCCTGTGGGATAACAAACAAATAAGAGCTCCAAACACCATCAGCTGGAACTGTACAAAAGGGAGCAGCATTCCATAGAAAGCAATAAGACCCAATTCTCCACTTAATCTCTTTTTTCCATTCTCATTGAGACAAACATTACTGACTCAAGACATTTGGCTGGATCAGACATAGCACTGCAGCTGCCCTCCCCTAGCCAGGTTATGGTACATAGTATTTAAAGTGGGCTGGATTATTTGGCACCAAAAGCCAAAATTCCTGTTAACACACATAACACTAAAAGCACTATCACAATAAATTAAAGAATCAGCAATTTGCTGTCCTTTCATGACACACAAAATCAGCTGATGGAGGCACCCACTTCACTCTGCCTAAGGTTTGGGTCAACCCTGGAAACAGAATCTCAATTGAATCTTATGAAAAAATTACAGGGTTCGCTCACAATGAGAACCAAGTATTTCTCTTAATTATAGCAGTTTTGCTACTAGTTCCCCTACTGCTTAGTACACATAGTTCAATCTGTTTAATATGCTAATCTTGACTGCTAAAAATAAAAATGAAGGTAGCAGCCAAGCGGCCGGAAGAAGGCAAAGAATGCCATAGTGCCTCAATTCCCCTCAACCTCATTTCCATAAACCGAAAATCAGAAGTGAGTCTTTCTATCCCACCAAGTTCCCCAATACACATGTTAGCAAAGCCATATTGGTGTCATTCTTGGAAGGCAAAATGAATGGGAAACACTAAAACCAGTTTAAGAGGGCCCAAACAACAGGTGCTCATCCAGATTAGTGAAAAAATGTACTGGCCTCAAGAACATACACACAAGTATTGCTTTCATAGTTTCACAGGTCTTGCAATTTATCCATTCTTCAAGCAGTTATGATGCTAAAATCGTAACCTCATGGAAGCACATCCTAAATCATCCAAGACTGATCTGGGGCTATGGATTATATGGCAACAGCTAATACCTGGAAAAGTTACTTTTCTGGACCATAAATGTCAGAATCCTCCAGTCAGCACTTTGGTCATATTGGAAAAATCCCCCAAAGTAACCTTTCCAAGCTTTGGAAATAAAGACTAATTCTAAACTATAGTTTCCTGAATGATAACTTGCCCCTCACCATGATACTTAAATGATCAAACCTTGCAACAAAAGAAACACACATCAAAATGCCCAGGACTTACTCTTCACTAATCTGAAAACAGAAAGCAAATTTTGTCACATTTCTAAATGAAGTTGTGCATAGACATGATTTCAGAACTACTTGATGTACTTGTCAGTTTCACTTAACAGTGTACTGGGTTGAAGATGATAGACAAAGTCCTTCTATTTTATTGTCTTCACACTCTTAAAATATCTCTATGTAGAAGTGCATAGATTTTTCTAACAATTCAAAGAAAAAGCATGACTTTTAAAAGTTGTTTATGTTTGGTTTGTGGTTTCTTCATAGGAATTTGCCTACAAAAGACCTGTTCTCTCTGTTAAGGAGAGAAACACTCTCCTACATAGTTAGCATTGAGATAAACACACAGAAAGGCGCTTTAGTTTTCTTATTTTCCGAGCTCTTCAAACTCACATGTTCCTGTCATGTTTCATATCCAGCTCTTTGGAAAGATACTTTGATGGAATTCCCATGTTCACAGACCCACCCAAAGGATTATGGGACATGCAGTCCAAAAGTCACTTTGCATTTCTGAAGCAGGGCTCTGCAGTTACAACTCAGGTAAAGCTTAGGGCCCTTCCACACAGCCATAAAACCCAGATATTAAGGCAGAAATCCCACAATATCTGCTTTGAACTGGGTTATCTGAGTCCACACTGCCATATATTCCAGTTCAAAGCAGATAATGTGGGATTGTATTCAGTTGTGCGAAAGGGGCCTTTGTCGGCAATGGGAACACATGGCTCTTCACTATGGTTTTGGGGAAGACTGCGAATACTAAGTAGAATTATGCCATGGATGAAGAAACATGCAAAATATTGCTTATCTGAAACTAATATCTAACAACTGGATCCAACTGCAAAATAAACCAAACTCTGAATTAAAGAATTCTGAATGCAGGGTTTAGCTTTGGAAGCGATGAACTTAATACTGCATACAGCCTTATCTAGTCACCTCCAAGTTATCTTCATTTTAGTAGGATAATTTAGGATGGGAAAAGAGTAATTGCACTATGGATATGATAATTAAGCTACTGGAAATCTACAAATCCTTGCTGATCTCCAACAAATCCTTCCCCATGGATCTATCAAGCTCATCCAGATGTAGCTTCTGCTCATCTTGAGACAACAGGACATGTTCTTGGGTTGTAAAACAATCCAGGGACTCTTAAAATCCCCATCACCCAGCCTTGTTAGGACTCTTGACCTCCTTTAATTGCAGACACTGTAAAACCATTTCTGTAGGGTGTGCAACAGATGTGTCCTCCCACTTGAAGGTTATCAGGGCAACACATTAGGACCCACACCCAAGGGGAAAGGCCATGATACATAGAAGTTTTGGAGTGTGATGCCATTCTGGGGGAAATGGTAATAACTCTGGATACATTTTGGTTTCAAAATGGAGATGGGTTCCACTGAACCATCCCAGGATAACTGGCTTCTCCATTTCAGCTCATGTCCTTTTGAAAGAGCAGGGCTCCCTCTCTAAGGAGGAGGTAGGGGGAAAACAGATTACTAAGTAGGGCTATAAACAACCCCTCCTTCCACACATACTCAAAGTCTTGCCCCCTCACCACTTACCCCCATGTGTTTCATTGTTTAGCTAAAACAAAGCAGATCAGGAGGATGCATTTCTGAATGGCATGCAGTGCCTTCCTTTTACCCCCAGTTAGAAAGTCAATAAATGAATAATCACCGCCAACAAACTGGCTGGTGTCCTGCAAGTCTTCCTTAAGAAGGAGTGAGGCTGGGGGTCTGCTTAGGCAAAGACAAGAGGGAAAAAGGGAGGGGGTTGTTCCACCAAGAACTAAATTGCTGACCACAGACCCATTCTAGTCATATCCAGTCTGTGTTACAAAGAGAGCAATACTGAATGCTTTCAAAAGGAAGGGTGTTGTTTCTCATGCTGACCAGGAGTGAGCTGCAAATGTACTCCAGATAAGAATTCTGCCCCTTCCGAATTAAAAGTTCATTATCCAATAGCACTGCAGACTCAAAACTTCATCTGAGAGTTTAGAAATACAATTTAGGGTGCATCTGTAGAATGAATGCTGGATTGCACCACTTGAACTGCCACAGCCCAATGCTATGGGATCCTGGGAGTTGTACCTTGGGGCCCTTCCACACAGCCCTCTATCCCAGAATACCAAGGCAGAAAATCCCACAATATCTGCTTTGAACTGGGTTATCTGAGTTCACACTCAGATAAAGTAGGATTTTCTGCCTTGATATTCTGGGATAGAGGACTTCCAAGTGGAAGGGCCCTTGGACTTTCTCCAGTATGGTGAAGTGGATTTTTTTCTCTATCACTACTTAATAACAGTAGTGAAAATATCCACTTAAAATCGGTTTTCCGCCTCCTCCAGAATTCTGGGGTTTGTAGTTTAGGCTGTTGAATGCTCCTCCCTAAACTACAAACCCCAGAATTCTGCAGGATTAAATTTTAAGTGGATTTTTCATTAGTGTGATGAGGCCGTTAGTAAGGTAAATAAAGCATTTAAAAAGTATATAAAGCATTTGTAAAACTATAACTCCCATGGTTCCAATAATAAAGTGTATGATGATGATTATTATTATGATTATTTGATACATAACACGATTAGTACACAGCAAACAAGATCACTATGCTGACCTTTGTATTTGATCATATGTCGGACACCTCCCAAGTGTCTAGGACTGTGTGATGTGCGTGCATATCCGAGTAGGGTGGCCTTTTGCAGCTGATAGATGGCAATTTTATTTATTATTTATTTATTTCATTTCTATCCTGCTCTTCTCACCCCTCAGGGGACTCAGAGCATACAACATACATCTAGAGAAAAATCCAATGTCTCATTATACAAAAACCTTATAAAACATAACATAAAATCACTAGAAACAATAAGCATATAAATACAATTTAAAACTGTTAAACATTTTATACCATAATAATCCCACACACAAATAACACATTGTACCAATCCTTTAAGGACCGTAAGGAGCCGGTCCCCAGGAGCTGAGGTCGAAGGCAGCCTGCAGCAGACAATTTTGTCAGCACTAGTTGTTTTTAAGTGCAGGCCAAGGTCTTTAAGCACTGCACCCAGTGTGCCGATCACCACTGGGACCTCCTTTACTGGCTTGTGCCATAATAATAATAATAATAATAATAATAATAATAATAATAATAATAATTCTGATACAAAAACACAGTATGACACAGAAAATGAGCTATATATACTGGATTTTGTATCACAAAATCACAAGTCAAACACTTCCCAAGCAATGATGATGATGATGAAGAAGAAGAAGAAGAAGAAGAAGAAGAAGAAGAAGATTATTGCAGCATGGTAGTTAAAGTTCTGTCAAACTGCATTCGTTCTAGAGTGTAGATGCACCCAAAGAAAAATGACAGGCACTTCAAACGCATAGATATAAGAGTTCTAGGTGAGCCATTGCCAATATATGGAATGCTCCAAAGTTGAGAATGAAAGGAAAACATTATGAGGATTGGGGGAAGAATTTGTATCTGGAACGAAGGGCAATGCCATCATCTTGCCTTCTCTATCTGAAGCTGACCTTCCTGGAGGAATTGAAGTCCTTATGTCGGGAGAAAGGTAGGATCAAAACAAACAAACAAGCCCATTGTGGCTTTAAGAGGTCCAGGGTCCTAGTCAACAGGAGGAGCCAAGGGGAGGCTGCTGGGGATGATGTCTGTGGGATTTTGGGGGACTGTATAGTATTGAGTGTAGCTTTATCTGTATTTTAAAAGTTTTGTGCCCCATGACATAAAGATTTTAATTGTTTTTAATGTTCATATCCCTATTTTAACGTGTTTCTCGGTTTTAACGGTATAGTGTTTTGTCCTAGAGCCCTTCCACACACAGCCCTATATCCCAGAATGTCAAGGCAAAAAATCCCACAATATCTGCCTTGAACTGGGTTATCTGAGTCCACACTCAGATAATGTAGGACTTTCTACCTTGATATTCTGTGTGGAAGGGCCCCTAGTTGCCTTGAGTCCCTATATATCATGAGAAAGGCTGAATAAAAATAAAGTAAGTTTTTTTAAAAAGTTCCTTTTTCCCCCCCTTTACATTCCAGAGTTAGAAAACAAACAGACTTCGAAAGAAGTGGTTGGAGGGAATTAGTTTTGATGAATTGAAAGAAAAGTTGACAGAACCGGCGTGGTGCATGGTTTTGAGGGTGGGACTAAGGCTCCTTCTACACTGTAGAATTAACGCGGTTTAGCGCTACTTTGCTGCCATGGCTCAATGCTATGGAATCCTGAGAGTTGCAGTTTGGTGATTTGTCAGAGAAGGCTTTAAAGTAAGCATAGGCAAACTTGGGCCCTCCAGGTGTTTTGGACTTCAACAATACATTAATGGCATTGAGTGTTTGCCACTTTTTTTGTGGAAACCGCCCTGAATCCCTTTGGGGAGATAGGACGGGTTATAAATAAAGTATATTATTATTATTATTAATGTTATAAGTTATATATTATAATTAAATATAATAATAACTGTTTAAAGAATTTGGGGGTTATAAATAAAGTATTATATTATTATTTTTATTAATATAACTATGATATAAGTTATATAAGTTACATATCATAATATTATATAATAATATTATATAATAATAACTTTATATAATTTTGGGGGTTATAAATAAAGTATTATATTATTATTTTAATTAATATTATTATAATATACGTTATATAAGTTACATATCATAATAAAATATAATAATATTATATAATAATAATTTTATAGAACGTTGGGAGTTATAAATAAAGTATTATATTATTATTAATATAGTTATGATATGTTATATAAGTTACATATTATAATTCAATATAATATTATATAATAATAACTGTTTATAGAATGTTGGGAGTTATAAAGTTATTATTTTATTAATATAATTATGATATACATTATATAAGTTACATATTATAATTAAATATAATAATATAATATAATACCGTTTATAGAATTTTGGGGGGTTAAGTATTAATAATAATATAATTATAATATGTTATATACATTATATATTATAATTAAATATAATAATATAATATAATTATTACTGTTTCTAGAATTTGAGGGTTATAAATAAAGTATTTATCATTAATATTATTATATAAGTTATATGAGTGATATATTATAATTAAATATAATAATAATAATTACGATTTATAGTATTTTTGCAATGTTTGTGTGCTTTGACTGTGATGTAACCCGGCTCTAATATAATATAATATAATATAATATAATATAATATAATATAATACACACACACACACAAACACTTAGAGGTTAGTTTTATATGTAGATAGGTAGGTAGGTAAATACTTTTAGATGCAGTCACTCGTTAATAAAACAGGTAGATAGATAGATAGACATATATATATACACACACATATATATCCATGTCTACCTACCTACATATAAAACTAATCTCTACTTGTTTCTGTGTGGATGTGTGTGTATGTATCTCTCTCTCTCTCTCTCTCTATCAACATACCAATCTATCAATCTATCAATCTATCAATCTATCAATCTACCTACCTATCTACCTATCTACCTATCTATCTATCTATCTATCTATCTATCTATCTATCTATCAATCAACATACCTATCTATCTATCTATCTATCTATCTATCAATCTATCAATCTATCAATCTACCTACCTGTTTGCGTGGCTGCATCTAAAAGTAACTTGAAGTCAGAATCGATTTGAAGTCAGGATCGATTTATATGAGAGGTAATTATATATCTCAGTTGCATCCATTTCCCTCAAGTTATTGATATTTTTGCTATTGAAGGATTTCGGGAGACACACGAATGGCAAAGGAAACTCAAAACTAGACGGCCAGCCATCTCTAGTACCTCTCTACCCGCCCGGTTTTCCTCCCAATGAAGCTATATTTCTCCCCCGAGTGTGTGTGAATGTATGTGTGTGTGTTTTTTTTTAAAGCGGGGTATTCTTTACATAACAAGTGAAACCCCCGAAGAAAGACTAATTGGATTAAGCCTCCTGAAAAGGAGGGAAAGGTCCCTGAAGGAGGGACGCCAAGGGCTTCCCTTTCCTTGCCCATCTGTCGAGGAGAAAGAGAAAGTGCTTTCCGAGTCGTATCGTCTTAATCAATCCCGCTGCCATCGAGCAGAGGAAAAGAACTGGCTTATTTTCTATTTTTCCCCCTCTGAAGCCCCTCCATGACTATTTCCCTCTCTTTCTTGCACTTCGTGGCATGGAGAGAACTAGTGTTGGCAAAAGTTTGTTTCTAACTTGGCTCAGGTAGAAGGAGGAAAGGGAAAGAGAGAGACAGGGAATGCGAAGAGACAAGCCTGGGTCTACACGGCCATATAATGCGTTGCTTTACATATAGTGCATTGCATTACAGTGTAGACCCATTATATAATGCATGTAATGGGTCTACACGGCCATATAACGCATTACACGAGCTACCAGGGTTGAATGAAAAGTAATGCCTCCACCTTCATTACTTGGGTATGGATGGAAATATTTTAATAAATCAAACGCAGAAATAATCCTTAGAATGTGCTCTTTAACTACCACTATCCACTTGCCCACATAATCACCAGACAATTGGATACATTTCTGCCAATGATGAACACGTTTTCTGAAGCCGACACTCTCACAACCATAGTCTCACAGTTCTCTCAATGTCTTCATCAGAAGTATAATGATGTCCCCCGCAGATTAACATCACATCAACACAATCACCATAAACAGCTTGCATTCTCTGATGAATCTCCCTTGGGGTGACACCTTCTGCTGTCAAGAATTCAATGACTGCACATTGCTTAAGTCGCATTGTTGAGGTTCCATACTTTGCACTTTAACAGCACAACCATTCAATGCCAAGGCTTCCCGCCAAAATGCAACTGTAGAGGAGAGTCTACTGAACAAGCCAGTACCTGCCGCCAGGGCCGTAGCCAGAAAAAAATTTCGGGGAGGGTTGACAGTTTGGGGGGGGGGTGAAAATTTCGGGGAGGGTTGAAAATTTTGGGGGTGGGTGGGGTTGAAACCTGCCTCCTAGCTCACGCTGAAGCAAAGAGCACAGCAGGGGGCAGAGCAACCTTCAATAGCCTGCAGCTCCACCCCTGTCAACCACCTCCACCAAGTCTAGCCCCCAACTTGGTTGCTTCACTACATTGGCTATTGCTGCAAGTAATGACAGTGTGAATAAATTGTCAATATTTGCTTGAGATAGTGCTTGCAGTTCTGGAGGGACTCTTAATTTTTTGCATCTCATAGACTTAGCATGGGGATTTGGTTAACCAGTTAAAATTCATGAGTAAACCAGTTTTTTTAAAAAAATCTGAAACATTTCGGGGAGGGTTTGAACCCCTAAAACCACCCCCTCGCTACAGGCCTGCCTGCCGCATACCAGTATTGCCATCTGTTGAGGAATTACGAAGGTGGAGGCATTACTTTTCACTCAACCCTCGTATATTACACAGTCAGTTTAAGCTGCATTGGGTCTACACCAGGCCTGGGTCAAATTGGGCCCTCTTTCTAGGTGTTTTGGACTTCAACTCCCACCTTTCCTAACAGCCTCAGGCCCCTTCCTTTTCCCCTCAGCCGCTTAAGACAAAACAAGACGCTCCAGACCCGAAGAGGAGAGTCCTGAATAGGTTACTTGCATAATCCGCGTGACACGGGTTTGTGAGAATACACTAACACGTGTTAACCCGCACAGAGATATAGACATAGTGTGAGAAAGAGAGAAAGAGTGTGCCTATGGGCGCAAAGGCACACTTCTCCTCTCTGGATGCATTTTGTATACCAGGCATGGGTAAACTTTGCTTAAGCGGCTGAGGGGGGAAAGGAAGGGGCCTAAAGCTGTTAGGAATGGTGGGAGTTGAAGTCCAAAACACCTGGAGGGCCCAAGTTGGCGATACAAGATGCATCCAGAGAGGAGAAATATGCCTTTGCGCCCATAGGCACACTCTTTCTCTCTTTCTCACACGATGTATATATCTCTGCGAGGGTTAACACGTGTTAGTTTATTCTCACAAACCCGTGTTACGCGATTGTGCAAGCAACCTATCCAGGAACCACTCTCAATGGGTCTGGGGCGTCTTGTTTCGTCTCGTCTGAGAGCCCTTCCACACAGCCCTATATCCCAGAATATCAAGGCAGGAAATCCCACATTATCTGAGTGTGGACTCAGATAACCCAGTTCAAAGCAGATATTGTGGGGTTTTCTGCCTTGATGTTCAGGATACAGGGCTGTGTGGAAGGGCCCGGTGCGTCTTATGAAATGACAGTGATGGTCGAGTTTTATCCCCTCGGGATACATCTTTTCTGTGTGTGTGGACAAGCATTCCCTCACCTCAGCAGTAAATACAGAGGTTTTTGCTTCAGAGGAAGGAACTGCCCAAACAATACCTGGATAATATCCCTTGTTTTAGGGCCCTTCCACACAGCCCTGTATCTCAAAATATCAAGGCAGGAAATCTCACAATATCTGCGTGGAACTGGGTTGTCTGAGGGCACTTCCACACAGCACTATATTCCAGGACATCAAGGCAGACTATTCCCACATTATTTGAGTGTAGACGCAGATAGCCCAGTTCAAAGCAGATATTGTGGGATTTTCTGTCTTGATGTTCTGGGATATAGGGCTGTGTGGAAAGGTCCTAAGAAAACTCCACGAAATGCTTAGCATCGCCATAATAAAGTACACAAGAAGAGCTGACCTTGGTCTCTTCCCCGCCTAAATGTCTCAGTCTAGACCTTCCGGAAAATGGGGGTCTCAGGAGATCCTGAGAGGGGCACTCCCAATAGGATTGTGGCTTCTTCGGTAGCCAAACAGTGACCAAAACTGAGCCCGAGCAAGCAGTAAACGCTGCTAGGGCCCTTCCACACAGCCTTATATCCTAGAATATCAAGGCAGGAAATCCCACAATATCTGAGTGTGGACTCAGGGCCCTTCCACAGAGCCCTATATCCCAGAACAACAAGGCAGAAAATCCCACAATATCTGCTTTAAACTGGGTTATCTGCGTCTACACTCAAATAATGTGGGATATTCTGCCTTGATGTCTTGGAATATGGTGCTGTGTGAAAGGGCTCGGAGAAAGGCCCCATTGGGAAGACTTTGCCTGGGTTTTCCTTTCAAACTCGTCCTGCCTTGAGAGAAATCTTGGGAAGAGGAGTCGAGGGAAGCCTGAGGAGACTCTTCCATTCTTCCAAAGGGCGAAAGAGGCCCAGGCGGGGACCCAAAGGCGACTTTTGGGGACCATTTGAGCCCCAGATGAGGGAGTCTTCCTCCTTCTCTCCACCCCAAGAAGGCTGAGCATTTCCCCCTTCAGTGTAGGGGCCAAGTTGGGCCTTCTCTCCAGGTGTTTGGACTCCAACTCCCACCATTCCTAACAGCCTCAGACCCTTTCCTTTCCCCCCTCAGTCGCTTAAGCAAGTTTACCCATGCCTGGTATACAAAATATATTCTCTCTTTCTCACACTATGTATATGTCTCTGCGAGGGTTAACACGTGTTAGTTTATTCTCACAAACCCGTGTCAAGCGATTATGCAAGCAACCTGTCCAGGAACCAATCTCCTTGGGTCTGGAGCGTCTTGTTTTGTCTCGTCTGAGAGCCCTTCCACACAGCCCTATATCCCAGAATATCAAGGCAGGAAATCCCACTCTTTCTCTCTTTCTCACATTATGTATATGTCTCTGTGCGGGCTAACACGTGTTAGTGTATTCTCACAAACCCGTGTCACGCCGATTGTGCAAGCAACCTGTTCAGGACTCTCCTCCTCAGGTCTGGGGCGTCTTGTTTTGTCTTAAGGGGAAGAGGAAAGGGCCTGAGGCTGTTAGGAAAGGTGGGAGTTGAAGTCCAAAACACTTGGAGGGCCCAAGTTTGCCTATGTCTGGTGTAGATGTGGCCTCTGTCTACACTACACTAGAATAAACCCACTGAATCAATGGGGTTCATCTATCCGTTGACTCGGCATTTAGCAGTTAGTTCAGCAAGAGTACCAGCACAAAGATGCCGGCCACTAAGAAGAGAAATCCATCAAATGCAAGGGAACTTGGGAAGTTTGGTCGAGAATGAGACCAGCAAAATGGACTAAAAGCTGAAGAATTAGGAAGGGAAATTGTGGGTCCCGCTAGCAAGGAAGTAGGGGTGTTCCTATTGCCTTTAAACAAGTGCTAGAGAGGCCTAGACCCACAAGAGAGACCCAGATTACAAAATACGCATTGCTTTCTCTAAAAAAAGGCGAAGGATTGTCAAGGGAAACGGTGAGTCTCGCTAGCAAAGAAGAGCGTTTCCTTCCTTCCTTCCAGGGATGTTCCTATTGCCTTTCGAGTAGTACTAGAGAGGCCTAGACTCATAAGGGAGACCCAGCTTACAAAATACGCATTGCTTTTTCCAAAAAGATATCTTTAAAGTGGCTCAAATCAGTGGAGGATCTCTTAATGAGCGAGGCGGTCCCTTGGGGTAGCTTGAAGCGGGATGAAAACGCCGAGAAGCCAAGGAAAGCCGGACAAAACCCCGTTCAGATCTTTTCCTTCATCATCTCCAAACGCCTGGCCTCACCAGGCCAAGAAGGAGTACTGGCTGCCAAGATGGGTTAAACCCTTGTTCCAGCAGGACTGATGACCGATAGGTCAGCGGTTGGAATCCAGAGAGCGCGGGTTGAGCTCCCTCTGTCAGCTTCAGCTCCCCATGCGGGGATATGAGAGAAGCTTCTCACAAGGATGGTAGAACATCAAACATCTGGGTGTCCCCTGGACAACGTCCTTGCAGAGGGCCAGTTCTCTTGCACCAGAAGCAACTTGCAGTTTCTCAAGTCACTCCTGACACAAAAAACATCAAACATCCGCGCGTTCTCTCACAACACAAGCAACTTGCAGTTTCAGCGGTTGGAATCTGGGGAGAGCGGGTTGAGCTCCCTCTGTCAGCTCCAACTCCCCATGCGGGGATATGAGAGAAGCCTCCCACAAGGATGGTAAACATCAAAACATTCCAGAGTCCCCTGGGCAACGTCCTTGCAGACGGCCAGTTCTCTCACAACACAAGCAACTTGCAGTTTCAGCGGCTGGAATCTGGGAAGAGCGGGTTGAGCTCCCTCTGTCAGCTCCAACTCCCCATGCGGGGACATGGGAGAAGCCTCCCACAAGGATGGTAAACTTTCCAGAGTCCCTTGGGTAACGTCCTTGCAGACGGCCAATTCTCTCACAACATAAGCAACTTGCAGTTTCAGCGGCTGGAATCAGCGGGTTGAGCTCCCTCTGTCAGCTCCAGCTTCCCATGTGTAAACACGAGAGAAGCCTCCACAAGGATGGTAAAACATCAAACACCTAGACGTCCCCTGGGCAACGTCCTTGCAGACGGCCAATTCTCTCATAACAGAAGCGGCTTGCAGTTTCTCAAGTCGCTCCTGGCACAAACACACACACAAATAGGCCTAGAACAAACGCCCCACAAGCACTCCCAATTCAACCCACACATTTCCCGCTTTCAAAGTGACCAAGATGGAGTTTAAACACCCCAAAAGTCAAGGGGTTGGAAGAGTAAGGAAGTCCAGTCCCTTTTCCCAACAAACTTGAAAGTTGTCGACGGCTTTCGTGGCCGGAATCACTGGGATGTTGTGTGTTTTCCGCGCTGTGTGGCCATGTTCGAGAAGCATTCTCTCCTGACATTTCGCCTGCATCTATGGTAGGCATCCTCAAGAGATTGTGAGGTCAACAACCCAACTTGAAAGTTTTTGCGAGGAAGTTAAGTTTGGGCGAGAGACGAGAGATGCGAGATGAGTAAGTGATCAAATGATAAGTAAGTCTGATTCAACATCAAGATGGAGACCACCAAGTTCCCATCTCAGCTAGCAGCAAAGGCGAGGGACCCCGAAACCAAACACGGCTCCCCTTTTCTCACCAACTTTCCCCACTTTCCACCCACTTTCTCCTTTTCCTCCTCCTCCTCCTCCTCCCCCCTCCTTCCCACTTCTATGATCAACTAACCTGTGGAATCCATGTCAGGTTCCTCCAGCAACCCACAATGCATGCTGTTCCCATGGACGGTGCAGGAGCCCCCCAAAAAGTCCCGAGGCTTGTTGTTTTGGGGGTTGGGGGGGCGAAGAAGAAGTGTTGGAGAGCCCCCCTTTTGAAGGCTCCGAGGTGTGCAGGGGAGGAGGCGAGGGGTGCAGTTTTGTGGGGGAAGGAAAGGTTAGAGGGGTGACAAGAAAGAAGGAAAAGAAGGGGGGAGGAAAGAGAGAAAGGGGAAAAGAGAGAAAGAGAGAGGGAGGTCCTCAGTAAATCCAGCAGGGCAACGCCAGAGCCGTCAAAATGTTTGCGGATGTTTCCTGGGAAAAAGCGTCATTTTATAGGAGCCCTGATGGGAGAAATGTCATTGATAGGCCGGCCAGCCTGATGAATGGCTGCTAGTCAGATGGGGATGTGGCGAGGCTCCATGTGAACCCCATTGTGCCCCTGCTTTGAATAAGAAAAGCGCTCCTCCAGCAAAGCCGGGCGGGGGGCCGAAGGGGGGGGGGGAGAGAAGAGAGGGAGAGAGAGACTTCAGATCTACGCAAGCCCAGCTCTCTCTCTCCCCCCCCCCCACCCTTCACCCCAGCCCACCCCACGCCATTCGGGGCACGTTTGTCTTGGGGAAAGTTCCTCCTCCAAGGCCCCCTTTCCCTCCCCAAAACCACTTTCTAGCTTTTGCCTCATTACAGCCGAACTAGTTGAGTTTCCCCTCTCTTGAGCAGAGTTGGCGGGCTGTCCACACCGTGTTCGACCACCTCCTCCTGAATCTCCTGAATCGCAGCTCCAATGTGGCCAGCTCCAATGTGGCCGAAGGGGTCTTTCACAAATCCCGCAACAACAAACCAGGGATGAGCTTGCAGCACTGCCGAGTTTGGAAGAAGTCAGCAATGCCATCAGCCAATAAAAAAATAACAAAGCCAGTGGGCTTGATGGGATCCCTCAGTTGGTCCCCCTCTTCTTTCTCTCTGACTTTCAAGTGACTTCACACATGACAGTTTTCTAATTTTGTGCAAATGTCAACTATGAATCCACAATTTACTCTTCACACAAACGCCAGCTTGCTCCGAGTCCAGAGTGCACACTCACTTCTCACCAAGAGCCAGGATGGACTGACTGGGACGCCTGGCCTTCTGTAGCAAACTCGGGTTTGTGTAACGTGTGAAGGAGCTCTGAACTGTAAGCAAATCACAAATGATTTCAGATGGAGTGAGGAACATACACAAACCTGTGTATGTATGAATGTGTGTATGTATACATATCCATATCCATATCCATATCTATATGCATATCCATATCCATAGCCATAGCCATACCCTTAGCTTTAGCCTTAGCCATAGACACATCCACATCCATACCCACACCCATACCTAAATCTATATCCATATCCATAGCCATAGCCATACCCTTAGCTTTAGCCTTAGCCATAGACACATACACATCCATACCCACACCCATACCTAAATCTATATCTATATCCATATCCATATCCATGGCCATAGCCATAGCCTTAGCCACAGCCTTAGCCTTAGCCATAGCCACATCCATATCCATATCCACATCCACATCCATATCCACATCCACACCCATACCCAAATCTATATCCATAACCATATCTATATCCATGGCCATATCCATATCCATAGCCTTAGCCATAACCACATCCACACCCATACCCAAATCTATATCCATATCCACACACACACACACACACACACACACATCTGAATCTGTAATCATTTGATCCCAGACAGCCCTGGGTGTAATTTTGGAAACCCGGGTAAGAGAATTCTCATAGTCCAGAGTGCACACTCACTTCCCACCAAGAGCCAGGATGGACTGACTGGGACGCCTGGCTTTCAGTAGTAAACTCGGGTTTGTGTAACGTGTGAAGGAGCTCCGAGCTGTAATGATCTCGGATGGAGAGAGGAACATACACAAACTTGTGTATGTATGTATGTATGTATGTGTGTGTTGGTATATATCTATACCCATAGCCTTAACCTTAGCCATAGCCACATCCACACCCCATAGCCATACTCATATCCATATCCACACACACACATCTGAATCTGTAATCATTTGATCCCAGGCAGTTAGCCTTGTGTGTATTTTTGGAAATCCACGTGAGAAAAATCTCAGAATCCAGAGGGAACATTCACTTCTCACCAAGAGCCAAGATGGACTGACTGGGACGCCTGACCTTCAGTAGTAAACTCGGGTTTGTGTAACGTGTGAAGGAGCTCTGATCTGTAAGCAAATCACACATAATCTCAGATGGAGAGAGGAAGATACACAACCCTGTGTATGTATGTATGTATGTATGTATGTATGTATGTATGTATGTATGTGTGTGTATACATACCCATACCCATACCCATAGCTATATCCATATCCATATCCATATCAATTCACACACACACACACATCTGAATCTGTAATCATTTGCTCCCAGGGAGTTAGCCCTGGATATTATTTTGGAAATCCACGTGAGAAGCAGAGAGAGAGGCGCGTGTAGAAGAGAGAAAAACGGGTGGAAAGTTGTGAGTTTCTTGTGTGTGTTTGCTCGGGAGAGGAAGGAGCTCTGGGCTCGGATAAAGTGCCTGGTTTAGAGAAGGAAAAGCTGTGATTAGAATATGAATAGAGCTCCGGGAGAGGAAGAGAAAGGGGGATTACGGCTGAATTACTTTGACCATGGACAGAGCCAATGTGCTTTTTTCCCTTTTTCAAAGTCCTCTGCTCTCCTTCCCGCCCCACATCCCCCAGCCCCCCTTCTCTCTCTCTCTCTCTCTCTCTCTCTCTCTCTCTCTCTCTCTCTCTCTCTCTCGCCTTCCCTTCTCCTGTATCTCCCCAAAGGCAGGCAAAACACAAGCTAATATCCATCCTTTTTACCTCCCTACAATTCCTAACCCAACACATTAAACTCCCCCAGCCCACCCCCAGATCCAGAAATGTTCCGAGCAACACAATTGTCTGAGTTTAGAACTTTATTTTGTGTGGCTATTGACTTAAAAACAAACCTGAAGGGGTTTCTACGTGTCTGGGAGGGGAAGAAGGGCTCAAGGAAAGTGTGCAGATCAAACACATTTCCAGGCAAAGATAAGTAGGAAAACTGAAGTTGGAAGAAAGGGCCAGAGGGGAGGTCTGGATAATACATTCCAATGAGGTGGTGAAAAAGAATTCAAGAAAGCCACCACCAGAGTCTCATAGCAGAGGGAGGAGAGAGAAAACACTTGAGAGCAAGGTGGAAATATATGTTTAATGTCCCAAGTGGCTCCTGATGGGGAAACATCCTCAAAGGAAGAGGACACTGGACACATGTAGCATCCTCAGCTTATTTGGCGTAATGCAGTGTTTCTCAACCTCCCTAATGCTGCAACCCCTTCATACAGTTCCTCATGTTATGGTGACCCCCAACCATAACATTATTTTCATTGCAACTTCATAACTGTCATTTTGCTACTGAATCGTAATGTAAATATCTGATATGCAGGATGTATTTTCATTCACTGGACCAATTTTGGCACAAATACCCAAATTTGAATACTGGTGGAGTTGGGGGGATTGATTTTGTCACCTGAGAGTTGTAGTTGCTGGGATTTATAGTTCACCTATAATCAAAGACCACCCTGAACTCCACCAACGATGGTATTGAACCAAACTTGCCACACAAACTCCCATGACTAACAGAAAATGCTGGAAGGGTTTGATGGGCATTGACCTTGAGTTTTGGAGTTGTAGTTCACCTATGTCCAGAGAGCACTGTAGACTCAAACAATGGTGGATCTGGACCAAACTTGGCACAAATACTCAATATACCCAAATGTGAACACTGGTGGAGTTTGGGGGAAATAGACCTTGACATCTGGGAGTTGTAGTTTCTGGGATTTATATTTGATCTACAATCAATGAGAATTTTGAACCCCGCCAACAATAGAATTGGGCCAAACTTATCACACAGAACCCCCATGCCTTGAAGGGACTCCCTTGTGCAAGCCTCCCTCCAGCCACACACGCTCTCCCTCACCTCGCACATATGCACCATGCCGCCATGTGCTGCACACACCTACTTTCCCCTCCCTTTTTGGAGTCTCAGAAACAGCCCTCCTCTTGCTTGAGAGGCAGGCTGAGAGGTGGGCCAATCACGGTGGGGGAGGGCTTTTGGTGGGATGATTTGCCATCTGTTTCCAAAAAGGAAGAGGAGAACAGGTGGATAGACCTTCAACCTTTTCTGCCAAAGGGATTCCTAAGGTTGTCAGAAATATATGTTTTCTGATGGTCTTTGGTGACTCCTCTGAAACCCCCTTGAAACCCGTCCAGGAGTCCCAACCCCCAGGTTGAGAAACACTGGTGTAATGCATCAAGGTTTTCTTCTATGGTCTGTGCTTGGTTCAAGGAGGTATAAGGAGACCCTGATCTGGGGAGCAGATACTGCCCCAGGTGCAAGTGGATGGGGAATGGAGAGCTCAATATGGAGGAGTTAATGAAGCATCATACCCTATTGTGTGCCTTTAAGTTAAAGGATGTCTTGGACAAAGCAAGCAAAGGAAGATAGATGCTTTTGAACTGTGGTGCTGGAGGAAAATTCTGGGACCGCAAGAAGATCCAACCAGTCCATACTTCAGGAAATAAAGCCCAACTGCTCATTGGAGGGAAGGATATTAGAGGCAAAGATGAAGTACTTTGGCCACATCATGAGAAGACAGGAAAGATTAGAGAAGACAATAATGCTGGGGAAAATGGAAGGAAAAAGGAAGAAGGGCCGACCAAAGGCAAGGTGGATGGATGGTATCCTTGAAGTTACTGGCTGGACTCTGAAGGAGCTGGGGGTGGTGACAACAGACAGGGAGCTCTGGTGTGGGCTGGTCCATGAGGCCACGTAAAGTCGAAAATGACTGAATGAATAAACAATAACAAGGGATGCTATAATAGGGGTTTCTTGGCAAGACTTGTACAGAAACTGTTGCCATTGCCTTCCATTAAAATTGAGCATGTGAGTCATGGCTGAATGAGAATTCAAATTTTGGTTTCCAGAAGTGTGGTCCAATTCTCAAATCATCACACCATGCTGGCTCCTAGCATAATGCAGGTAGCTTTATATAAACATTTCCTAGCTTCTTATATTAAATAGTGGACTCCTCTTTTTTTGAGGTTGTTGAACATAGGTTGGTTGGCCACTTCTCAGGTTGCTTCTCTCTGCACAGCAGAGGGTTAGATCACATGGGCCTTGCAGTCTGATCAAACTCCGTGACTGCATTCATACATTAATCATTCTCACAAAATGGGACAGGATAATTGAGTCCCCCACTGTCGCATTTTGTTGTGGAAGCTGTGCAGATTAACACAATGCAGGCTTTGTACAACACTGCCACCCAAGAAGTTGTAAACAACACCCTAAAGAAGTTGGTGAGCAAAGTATGGCTCTTCTGAGGTTTTTAGATTTAGCTAATTACGAACAATGCAGTCCAAAACATCTATTCTAAATATATACATGTATGTTTTTAAATTTGGGTAGGACAAATCCATGTCTATTGGAAATAGCAACCATCTACAAACCCCCTATATTTATACAATCCAGATTCCTTATTATATTGTATATGTGTATATCGGTATGCAGTTTTCCTTAACTCTATGTTGTTTGAGGTGGGAGGAGCTGCAGACCACATGATCAGATCCGAAACTCCATTTTAGAGGACATACTCCATTAGACTCTCAGAATGTAAAGATATTGTTGTTTGATTCTAAGAAAGATGCCTCGTGTTATCTGCACAGAGAAACTACTTCAAATCTCTCTGTAACTGGATGGACAAGTTATGTATCTGTATGCTGAATACATGAAGGTTGTGAGTAAATCAACTATGTTACTTTTAATGAAGATTACTTATTTTTGTCTCTTGAGAGTATGACTTAAAACCAAATATATTTTATGGGAGAGTAGATGATTTGGGGCAACTGAAATAACACTTCTGAAGATCTACTATATATTTTATGCATTGGCATAATCTTTGTTCCTAACAGTTCAAAGAGATAACCAGGCATATCAGTCTAACAACTGAGAAACTTAATTTGCTTTGCATGAATACTAGTGGATATTTACCACTAAAGAGAAGATCCACTCAAACGAGTTTTTAGCTCTTCTCAGAAAGATCATACTTTACAAAAAGGTTATGATTTTCCAAACGGTGTGAATGCCAAGTGATCTCCAAAAGGTCACGCTTCCAAAAGGCTTGGAGATTCCGGTTTTCCAAAAGGTTGTGATCATCCTTTCCCCAAAAGGTTATGAATCATTTCCAAAAATGTCAAGGAGACATAATCACACTCTGAGGCAGAATATTTCATTGCCAACTAGCTCTTACTGACAGAAGTTATTCCTAATATTTAAGTGGAGTCTCTTTTCCTGTAGTTTGAATCTGCCATACAATGCTGTTTCAGAATGCAGATTAACTGCATTGATCTGGATTATATGAGTCTACACTGTCATATAATACACTGCAATGCAGTTAAACTGCATTCGGAAACTGTGTTATATGCAGTGTAGATGGAGCCTTAGATTACTTGTACCCTCTTACTCTGTCTATGGTCCTTCAGAGCTGCAAAGAGCCAAAGGATGTCTGGATCTTTTAACTAGAGTTGCCAAAGATGGACTCTGAGATCCCCTGCATTCAAGTATGACTGAAGTTACGTTGCATTAGGATTGCAATGATGCATGAAAGGACTAAATACAGAAATCCATATTGCCTCTTCCCCATTTACTTTACTTCTGAATACAGCTTGAAAAATGTTATTTCTTGGACTACAACTCCCATCATTCACTGGATGCCCAATGGTTGTGCTGGCTGGGAATTATACAGGCCACATCTGAAAAGTAACCTTTCTGAGCTCTTCCTGTGACCTTCATACATTCAATGGGAAGGTCTGAAAGGGGATTCTAAACAAATTCAACTGAATGCACATAGCATCTCCCTCAAGACCTCCATGCTTAATGCGAAAAGGTCATTTTCCTTTGGAAATGGTATGGCCATGGAGATGACATTTACAGAATAAACATGGAATTGTATCCTGAAAACATATCTACTAAAATGCATTGTGTCATCTCATTGTTCAAAAGAGATATTTTGCTACATAATTACAAAAGTACCTCCTAATACCATGACAAACAGTTATATTAAACTCTAGACCTTATAGTACTTAATCAAAAGCCAATTCTTCCTCTCTGATGGCTACATGCTGGTTATCCCAGATATAAACTTGCCTATGTGATTTTTCATAGGAGTTGTAGTCTGATGAGGCATCAGCACTCTTTGGCAGAGAAAATTAAAAACCTTGTAAAACAAAAACTCCCAAAATTCTACAGCATTGAGCCATGGAAGTTAAAGTGCTGTCAAACTGCATTAATTCTGCAGTGCAGGTGCATCTTTCAGAGCAGCATTTCTCAACCTGAGGGTTGGGACTCCTGGCGGGGTTGCGAGGGGATGTCAGAGGGGTCACCAAAAACTATTAGAAAACAATATTTTCTGTTAGTCATGGGGGTTCTGTGTGGGAAGTTTGGCCCAATTCTATCATTGGTGGGGTTCATAATGCTCTTTGATTGTAGGTGAACTATAAATCCCAGCAACCACAACTCTCAAATGTCAAGGCTATTTCTCCCAAACTCCACCAGTGTTCACATTTGGGCATATTGAGTATTTGTGCCAAGTTTGGTCCTGATCTATCGTTGTTTGAGTCCACAGTGCTCTCTGGATGTAGGTGAACTACAACTCCAAAACTCAAGGTCAATGCCCACCAAACCCTTCCAGTGTTTTCTCTTGTTCATAGGAGTTCTATGTGCCAAGTCTGGTTCAATTCCATTATTGGTGGAGTTTGAAATGCTCTTTGATTGTAGGTGAACTACAAATCCCAGCAACTACAACTCTCAGGTGACAAAATCAATCCCCCCAACTCCACCAGTATTCAAATTTGGGCTTATTGGGTATTTGTGTCAAATTTGGTCCTGTGAATGAAAATACATCCTGCATATCAGATATTTACATTACGATTCAGTAGCAAAATTACAGTTATGAAGTAGCAACGAAAATAATTTTATGTTTGGGGGTCACCACAACATGAGGAACTGTATTAAGGGGTCAGGAAGGAAGGTTGAGAACCACTGCTCCAGAGTGATAGCCCAGCACTCAAACCACCACATAATGCTACCTCTTTCTTCAGTACTTAAGACTAAACAGTGTCTTCTACCACACCTTAATTTTAAGGTTGTCTTACGGTGATAGAGTCTAGGGTGCACTACTGTGTTCCCTGCCATGCATTTACCACAATTCCTTTCTTCCAACTTCAACCTCTATTCTCTAGTGTAGCAGCCTTGCTTTGCTTAATGGGCATGTTGGCTCTGTTGCCTTCCTCTCATTCTTTAGCATCCAAATGCATCTAAATAATAATTTATAGTATACATTTAATGGTGCATCTTAAGGAGTGCTCTGTTAAGTGCAATCAAAACTTCAGTTAGTCTCCAAAGTGATTGTAGATTCTTGTTTCCACTGCTTTTTATTTCTTGGTTTGCTCTTCAGTATATTCTTAAGAAAGGAATGATAGCATTATGCACTTTCCTCAAACACTTGTATGTCCCATAGAGACCTCTCTCTCTTTTAATACTTGCATGCTAAGGCAGAGTGGAGAGTTTTGTTCGCTGAATTTATGCCTGTTATTAAAGCAACATGACCAGGAATTCAGGGGGTGATCAACCTCCTCTTGTCCTGGCAAAGGAATCATTTTGGCCTCTCTCTGCCCCAAAATCAGCATGATGGGCAGCTGAGACCTGGGAATTCAGCTTTTGACCTGAATATTCCCAGGCACTCTTGTGAAGTAATGGCACCAAGTCAAGCTAAGCTTTTGGTGATGTAAGTTTGGGCAAACATTGCAGTACTATAAACTTATGCCAGAAGCTAAAACATTTTCGGTAATCTTCATATAATGGTCCTCTTATGTCATGCACCCTAGCTCAAGGGGGGGGGGGGGGATTCAGTATTTGCTTCAATCAGAAACAGGGAATTTTAATTTTTAAAAGGCCAGTGCACCAATTATTTCTTTAACACTTGTTGCCATGTTTTCATGTTTTTGGGTGCACCTGCACTGTCGAATTAAGGCTGTTTGATTCCACTTTAACTGCCTTGGCTTGATACTGTGGAATCATGGGAGTTATAGTTTACGTAGTCTTTAACCTTCTCTGCCAAACAGTGCTGGTACCTCACCAAACTATTTGTGGTCGTTTATGGAACACCTCAGCAAGTGAGAGTCCAAAAGTGGCAGGCTCAAACCCAGAACCTCAACCAATGGCTGATACCAAATAAGACTCCCCCCTGGGCACACAGAAGACTGGGTGACTTGGAAGGCGCTGAACAGACTGCGCTCTGGCACCACAAGATGCAGAGCCAACCTTAAGAAATAGAGCCACAAAGTGAAATCCACAAGCGAGTGTGGAGAAGAGCAAACCACTGACCACCTGCTGCAATGCACCCTGAGCCATGCCACATGCACAATGGACGACCTTCTTGCAGCAACACCAGAAGCACTCCAAGTGGCCAGATACTGGTCAAAGGACATTTAATCAACTACCAAACTTGCAAATTTTGTGTTTTGTCTGTCTGTTTGTTTTGTTCTGTTAGAAATGTAATACAATTGACTGGTTGCCCTGACATGACAAATAAAAATAAATAACCAAACTACTAACCCCAGTATTCCATAGCATTAGCCATGGGCATTAAAGTGGCGCTGAACTATATTAATTCTACAGTGTAGATATATTCTTTCTTAGTAGGAGTTGCATGATGCTAGTTTAGAGCAGAGTTTAGAAAGCTGAAGTTTTCGGACTATAGCTCACAGAATCTAGATTCTCCGAGGAAATCTGTATCTGTTCAGCTGATTTTTTTAATGGTGTCAGAAGTGACTTGAGAAATTGCAAGTCGCTTCTGGTGTGAGAGAATTGGTCGCCTGCAGGGACGTTGTCCAGGGGACACCCAGATGTTTTACCATCATGTGGGAAGCTTCTCTCATGTTCCTGCATGAGAAGCTGGAGCTGATAGATGGGAACTCACCCCATCTCATGGATTCGAACCGCTGACCTTCTGGTTAGTAGGTGGATGGGATGCCACCAAATAACACCAGGTGCTGTATCCTGTATTTCAGAGAAGGAACTGGCAAAACCACCTCAGAGTATTCCTTGTTAAAAGACTGTGGAATTCATGGGATCACCAGAAGTGAACCAATGTTTTGAAGACACACACATACCTTTGTTATAGATGTTTTCATGAAATTCTGTTTTGTTAGAAAGTTCTGTATGTAGTTGTGAAGGCAAACTGCTTTTTAAAGAAATACATCTATTCTGCAAAGTTGCTACAAGGTTTAAATTTCAATCACAGTTCAACCTACTCTGAATTCTTGCACCTTACCTTCCTGTCTTCTGATGCTACAAGGAAAGCTTCCAAGTTGATTTCATCTCTGTCTTACCCAACATTAGAAATTTGAGACCTGTATCTCATTACAAACAATGATGTTGTGAACTTGGAAGAACAATAGAGTACATGTTTGGCAATTAAAATGTGAAAGAAATTTAAATTAAGCATGTACTTTCAAGGGAAAAAGAATGTTTGGATTCTCCCAAAATATCTGATGCTCTTTATAATATGGATAATGAGAGTTACAAGATAATGAATGCTGATGAGGGCTTTCTCTTCAATATACTATCTGGGCTGGATCCAAATTTAGTCAGTATAGAGCCATCAAAATAAGTGGAAGGATTGAGTAGTGACTAACTTAGACTTCATTGATATCAACCTGCTCAAAATAGGACTATGTAAACCAGTGGTCCCCAAGAACTAAAATATGGTCTGTGGCCTCACCATTACTACACCGTTACAACTAGAGCAACTGGTCTCAAGAAACCCTCTTATAGTGCCAAGGCAACGGGGATGTCAGGAGGGAAGAGGCTGACTACCCATGAAAGGCATGACAAGCTTCCTGATTGCTGCTTTTCCTCCTCCTCCTCCTCCTCCTCCTCCTCCTCCTCCTCGAGCAGAGTTGGTCCATGTGGCAGCTGGAAGCGGAGGTGTTTTGGTGTCTTCATTTTTAGGCCTGTTCTTTGGGGTGCTGATTCAGAAAATTGCATTTGATAGACTACATCAGCTCTAGATTATTAAATATGGTTTCTGTGGGCGAGCACATGGTGACTACTGGATGGCATGTTTTGTATCAGAAACTAGAGCTGATGTGGTCTATCCAATGCAATTTTCTGAATCAGCACTCCAAATAACCAAACCGCATCTAAAGTTGACCAAAAACTGATTCTAATGTTGAAGTGGTCCCTGGTCAAAAAAGTTTGGGAACCACTGATCTAAATCATATATGTATAAGGTAAAGGTAAACGTTTCCCCTGACATTAAGTCTAGTTGTATTTGATTCTGGGGGGTAGTGCTCATCTCCATTTCTAAGTTGAAGAGATGGCATTGTCCATAGATGCCTCCAAGATCATGTGGCTGCCATGACTGCATAGAGCGCCATGACTTTCCCGCCAAAGTGGTACCTATTGATCTACTCATGTTTACATGTTTTCGAACTGCTAAGTTGGCAGAAGCTGGGGATAACAGCAGGAGCTCACCCTTCTCCTCGGATTCGAACCGTGCACCTTTTGGTCAGCAAGTTCAGCAGCTTAGTGGTTTAACCTGCTGTGCCACCAGGGGCCCCTCATATATGTAGACCTGATTTAAAATATTTTGATTTTATTTTGTGGCCTCATTTCTTTGTGCTATTTCAGTATATTTATTTTGTCTATTTAAATGGCTTAATTGTTATATATATTACACTCCAGTTTGACAGAGTGCTTTAAGTTATTACATTTAATTAAAAAATACAAACGTATTGGAAATTCTGGAATATTGTCATAATAGGAGAGATGTAACCTTTACTGCTAAGTCTACTTCTTATGTTAAATTCTTCCACATTTATAGTAACTTAAACTTGGGAATGCCAACTTTTCTTTATTCTACTGCAGGAACCCAAACTTGTAAAAAAGTCATCTTGCTCAATCAGGTTGGCAGTTAGGAAAATAATTTATAAGGCAGAGATCTCTTCAAGCAGTAAAGTAAGGCTTTGACTGGGACAGGACATGAAATGTATTCAGCACCTCAGCTGGATTAACACGGTTGTGACCTTCACTCTGAATAGCATTTCTAGTAAATAGCTTTGCTGGACACTGCAGTGCAAAGTGATAAAGAAGCTGGAAATGTAACAACATTTTTGCCTATCACTGTTTATTGTGTTAATATCACAATACCATGAAGCATTCTTCAGACTGTTAACAAGTTTATCAAAAGTCAGAAGAATAGTTCAACCAGTTCACTTTTAATGTTTGTATTATGCAAATTTTGAAATGCATTTACTTTCACTTTCCTAAGCTGCCTTGAGTCCAATACTGTGGAAAAAGTGACATATAGATAAAATTCAGAGTCTGTTTT
The DNA here is from genome assembly GCF_037176765.1 of Anolis sagrei. Classification (NCBI taxonomy): domain Eukaryota; kingdom Metazoa; phylum Chordata; class Lepidosauria; order Squamata; family Anolidae; genus Anolis; species Anolis sagrei. The sequence continues at coordinate 169,638,157 of NC_090025.1, forward strand.
CAAAAGAGAAGTTATATTAGATTGGCTTTCCTTGAACTGGAAGTGATGGGAATTATTGTTCAACACAGATGGGAAGTATCACATTGGAAAAGACTACTTTAGATACGCCTGTCGATGAAGTACAGAATCCCACACAAACAGAACAAGAGAATGTACTGTATGACAGGTCCCTTTCTCATCAATATTGATCAAAACTGAAAAATGTTTTTGGTATGCCATACTAGTTTAGGACAGGATTATTCAACAAGAAACAAACTAGAAAAATACACTTGCATTTTTAAAAATTCATGTTCCCATATTTAGTCACTGTTTTTAAAAAGAAGGAAAACGATACGCAGTGGAGAAACAGCAGTTAACCAAAAGTATGCTTCAATCAAACTTGATCAGTTAACACCCAGCAAAACAGTTCCTATGAATCCCACTGACTTTGATACTGTCACAGTACTAAAAGTTTGTGCATATATTTAAGTGGCTTGTTGTCAAAGGAAGTGAACCAACTGAATGTGGAGGATCGTGGCTACTTCCCCGCTTGCATTTCAAGGGGAAGCTAAGTTTGCACAGTTGCAGTGCCCTGGTTGCATGGGCATCTAACATACTGCCACAGATAAACACAGCTTGCGTTTCTGCATTAGTGGCTTCTGATGTCCGCTTGAGCATTGTGTTCCAGTCAAAGAGGGTAGAGAAAGCCAATAGGGAATTAGGGGCCCATTTGGCTTGAGCATTTCTGTTGTCGCTTAAGCTCATTCCGATTATGCTTCCACTTGTCCTTTTGTCTCTTTATTCCTCAAATCATTTATTCATTGTACTTGGACAATTTTAATCTGGGTATAATATTCATAGACTGTAGTTCTTGGAACAAAAGTTTACAGGCGTATGGTATGCGCAGGGAAGACACATGGCAAGAAGACTTGCAGTAATGGCACCTAAAGGAAAGAAAAAGCAAGATCAGTGTCCATTTCTATTAAAAAGAGGAAAAAAAACCATATTCACACTTTACTCAGTACTTATATTGCCTATTTCCCAACATAGGAAAATAATAATAATTCCATACACCAATAAATCCACTATAGGGAAAGGTTGTCCCCTGACATTAAGTCCAGTCATGTCTGACTCTGGGGTGTGGTGCTCATCTCCATTTCTAAGCCGAAGAGCCAGCATTGTCCGTAGACACCTCCAAGGTCATGTAGCCGGCATGACTGCATGGAGCACCTGAGGTTCCCTACCCTTTGCCAGGCATGTAACTTCTGTGAAATAAGTACTTTATAATTCACTTAACTATAAATCCACTATAGTTAAGTGAATTATAAAATACTTATTTCACAGAAGTTACATGCCTGGCAAAGGGTAGGGAACCTCAGGCCCTGGGACCAAATCTCTTTCCCAAAATGGATTTCTAGAATTAATAAATAATAAATAAAGCTCCTCCCCCAGGTGGTGCAGCAGGTTAAACCGCTGAGCTGCTGAACTTGCTGACTGAAAGGTTGGTGGTTTGAATCCAGAGAGCGGGGTGAGCTCCTGCTGTTAACCTCAGCTTCTGCCAAGCTAGCAGTTCGAAAACATGCAGATGTGGGTAGATCAATAGGTACCGATTCCACGGTAAGGTAATGGCATTCCATGCAGTCATGCAGGCCACATGGCCTAGGAGGCGTCTATGGACAAAGCTGGCTCTTCAGCTCAGAAGTGGAGATGAGCATCACACCCCAGAGTCGGACACAACTAGACTTAATGTCAGGGGAAACCTTTACCTTTAATTAAAGCTTTATTTATATCCTGCCCGCTCTCCCCAAAGGGACTCGGGCCGCTTCGGATAATCACATCCTTTTCTCCACAACACTATCATTTAACCCTTTGGTTGTAAAAAAAGATGGCTGCAAATATTTATTATAAATACAAAAAAATAAACAGGAGTATCCACAACTGGGCAAATTCTAATCTATAAAGCGGAATCATTTGAAAGAGGTGCTTCCTCTTCCCTGACCCAATATCTGTTGCAGACCAACCTGCCATAAACCTTTAATGCAAACTCCTGCGCTGACCTAGTGCCTCCCTTAAGTTCTATGCGAGCCTCTCTCTCTAATAGTCTTGTATTGCCAAGGAAACACCCAGTCAGTAGCACAGAAATGTTAATTGTGGTATTCCAATTTAGGAGTGAAGAATAAGATTCCCCTTCAATCTAATTTGTGAGTTCAATGAATGGCTCAACCTGTACTTGCTGGTGCAAAGAGGAAAGACAACAATACATCAACACACATACACACACAAGTACAATTAACAGGTTTTCTTGAAAATGTCTGGCCAAAGGCAAGAAGCTACAGCCTACTAATTCATCAATTCTACGGCTTTATTATGACTGAACACATCAATTTTAAAAGATTTTTTAAAACGTTTTAATAGAACAGGGTAGTGTTTGGGCCTTTGCTACTCCCCAATTTGTTCAATGAGATTATGATTTCTGTCCCATTTAGCATCACATGCAGATGTCTATAGGATCTCCCCAGAGTCACCCAGTGGGTTTCCTTGAGTGAATGGGGATTTGAATAGTGGCCTCCCAGAGTCTTTGCCCAAAATTCAGACTACTATACCATCCTGGCTCTCATAGAGTGTGAAGGAAGCTAAATCTTTCTCGTTATATTGTTGTATTCTTTTTCTAATAAATAAATAAATCTAAGACCAATCACAACTTCCACTAGCAATTAAGTTCTGCAGTTTGCTCAATTTCTATATACAGACCCAAATGTATAGAATAAGGGACCAAAAGAAGACGCAGGAACTTTGGGTCATGTCAAAGATTTTGCAGAAATCCACAGGTTTCATACATCTATAAGGATTTCACTTAATTCAATGGTTATTTATTGTCATAGTATCTGCTGTTCCCATTTAACAGAACAGCTTGTTGAAACTTACAGCCCCAAAGCCAGAAAGCTTTTCCCTAAGGAAATATTAGTCAACTCACACCATGATGCTTTTTTAAAGGAAAGAATGGGTTAAAAACACAGGATGGTTGTTGAATGAGAAGTCTGTTTACATGATAGTTGGGAATAAATGCTTCCTTCTTAAAGAAAGTAAACATAGTTGGGAATTTAAAATCACAATAAATGCTTTTTAAGGATAGTAAAGCTGGGAATTAAAACTCAGGAGAAATGCTTCTTAAAGAAATTGAAGGTTGCTTACCTGTAACCGTGGTTTCCTGAGTAGTTACCTGTGAATTCGCACAACATGGTATTCCTGCGCCAGCGCAGGCCAACTTCGGAACCTTCTAGAAGCTTAAAACTACTGTATTCCCCCTGGCCCCTCCCCTCTCTCTCTCGAGTATATAAGACCCCTAGGAGGGGCCAGCCGCCATTCCTCTTCCGCCGCACAGCAGCCAGAAGGGGTGGCATGACACTCGAGGGGAGGAGGGAGGGTTTGTGCGAATTCACAGGTAACTACTCAGGAAACCACGGTTACAGGTAAGCAACCTTCAATTTCCTGTCGTAGTTAACTGTGAATCGCACAACATGGTAGACTAGCGAGCTGTAAATCTGGTTGGTGGGGTCATGCCACCGCAGAAAACAACACCGCTCTACCAAAATCAGCTTCTCTCCGAGATACTTTGTCCACCTTATAGTGAGAAACAAAAGTAGTGGGAGAAGCCCATATAGCCGCCTTACAAATGGCTTCCAAAGGAACACCCTTCATAAAGGCGGTCGAAGTAGCCACAGCCCTCGTAGAGTGTCCTCTAACCTGCTGTGGCAATTCTTTTCCTGCCAACCTATAGCAGGTACGAATTGTCGCCACAATCCATGCCGAAAACCGCTGGGAAGAAACTGGGAGCCCCCTAGTGTCCTTCCGATATTTCACAAAGAGTCTCGGAGACTTCCTAAACTCAGCTGTTCTATGTACATAGAAGGATAATGCCCTTCTGACATCCAGAGAGTGCAATCCTCTTTCCAACGGAGTCTCAGGGTTTTGAAAAAATGCTGGCAAAACAATATCCTGTGAAACATGGAATTTTGTAGCCACCTTCGGTAAAAATGCCAAATCCATCCGCAAAACTACCTTATCGCTATGAAACTTTAGATACGGAGGATCCACTCGTAAGGCACATAGTTCACTAGCCCGCCTAGCCAAAGTTATGGCTACTAGGAACGCCACCTTCCAAGTTAGTAGTCCTAATTCCGATGAGGCCATAGGCTCAAAGGGGGGCTTCATCAAAGTAGAAAGCACCAACTCCAGGCTCCACGATGGAACTATGGGAGCCACCGGAGGTCTTACATTTTGAAGCCCTCTTAAGAAAAGCTTAACCAACGGGTCAGCAAAACAAGAAGGGAGTCCTTTCTTCCTTCTAAACCAAGAAATGGCCGCTAAATAACACTTTAGTGATGAATTGGAAAGTCCAGAATCATAAAGTGCCGCTAAGAAGTCCAATACTATTGAAATCGGGGCTACGTCTGGTTCCTGTCCCTTTTCCCTAGCAAATTTAACAAATTTGTTCCATTTAAAAATATATGACCTTTTCGTAGAGGGTCTGTGTGCTGCCTCCAGGATAGTCATAACTGTTTGGGGAAGAGCTAACTCTAACCCCAATGAGGTGGTACTACCAACCACGCCGTCAGCTTGAGGAGGTGTACATCCGGGTACAATACTTGTCCCTTCTGAGATGTCAAAAGATCTATTCTGCTGTTGAGTCTGTGGAACTGTCCCCTCGACAGCTGCAGAAGTGGTGCGAACCACTGCTGACGGGGCCACCAAGGCGTCACTACAATGCAATGAGAGTGGTCCCTCTGTAATTTCGCTACCACCTTCAATAGTAACGGAAACGGAGGGAAGGCGTACAGTAGAACGCCCCCCCAATGATGGAGAAACGCATCTCCTAGACCCTCTTGCGTCCTCTGAGGATCCCTGCGCGAGCAGAACCTGACGCACTTCGTGTTCTCTTTGGTTGCAAAGAGATCTATCTCCGGGAATCCCCATAAATGGAAGATTTCTAGCGCCTCTTCCTGATTGAGGGACCAATCGTGGTTCCCCAGTGGATTCCTGCTCAGTGTGTCTGCCAGGGAATTCTCCTCTCCCGGGAGGTGGGAGACTAGAAGATACACCTCCCTCTGGATGCACCACTCCCAAATTTGAAGTGTGAGGCTCAACAGCTGAGGGGAATGAGTCCCTCTCTGCTTGTTCAGATAGTACATGACGGTTGTGTTGTCCGTCAATATCTGAACCACTTGGCCGTGAATTAACCCTTCGAACGACTTTAGCGCTCTTTCTACTGCCTTTAATTCCAGAACGTTTATGTGAAGGCCGGTCTCGCTTGGAGACCACTTGCCATGGGCCACTAGGCCCTGGGAATGGGCACCCCATCCCGTAAGCGATGAATCTGTTGTGATCATCCTGGTGGGATACGGGAGCTGGAAGGGGAGACCGACACATACAAATTGAGGGACAGTCCACCATTCTAAAGAACGACGGACCTCCTGAGGCAGGGTAAATGTGGCTTGGGGCGAATCCCTGAGGGGGTCGAACACTGTGCCAAACCAAGCCTGGAGGGGGCGCATACGGAGGCGTGCAAAAGGTGTCACTGCCGTAGTGGACGCCATATAACCCAATAGGGTCTGGATTTGATGGGCTGATACTACCTGGGCCCGTACAGTATTCAGGACTTGCGCCTGCAAATTGGAGAATCTGTCCGACGGGAGGTAAGCTCTCTGGGATACCGCATCCAGGAAAGCTCCGATGAAGAGAATCCCACGTGCCGGCTGTAACGAGGACTTCTCCGTGTTGACCACCAGGCCCAGCGACTGTAAAAGAGACAACACGAAATGCACATGAGATTGGAGTTGGTCCGCTGACCTTGAAACTATCAACCAATCGTCTATGTATGGGTATACCACGATGCCGCGGGTACGGAGGTGGGCTACCACCACCGCCATGCATTTGGTAAAGACCCTAGGGGCCGTACTGAGGCCAAAAGGGAGGACATTGTAACAGAATGCTCTGTCACCTACTTTGAAGGTAAGGAATCTACGGTGATGGTGCACTATCGACAAATGGAAGTATGCATCCCGTAGATCTATAGTGGCAAACCATGCGTTCTCCGGTAACAAATGCATTATAGATGAAAGAGTCACCATGCGAAATTTCTTTGGTGAAATGAATTTATTTAGCTCTCTCAAGTCCATAATAGCTCTAAAACCTCCACCCTTCTTAGACACAACAAAGTACTTTGAGAAAAAACAGCGTGTAAACAACGAGGGATGAACAGGTGAGATAGCTCCCTTTTCAAGAAGCACCTCAATTTCATTAGTTAACACATTGGAAGGGGGAGTAACCTTGACCAAACCCACTGGTGGGGTGTCCACAAATTCGATGGCATATCCCTGTTGTATTATCGATAGCACCCATTTGTCGGTGGTAATTCGTGCCCAATTAGAATGGAATGCTTGTAGTCTATTTCCGAACACCACAGGGGTGGGTGGATGCGAGGGCAGGGAAGTAACATTGTAACCGGGGTTAACAGAGAGCTCTTGAACTTCCTCCAACGGAGGGCTGGGTTGAGCTATAACAGAATGGGGCTGCGACATGCCGGCATCAAAGCCGCTTCCTTGAGGCCCCTTGATTTCTGGGTTTACCCTGATAGGGTTGATACCTCGACTTAGGCTGGTAATTACTTTTCTTGCCTCCCTGGTACCTAGGGGATGAGGGCCCCCTCCCCCTGAACGACCCAGAGTAAGAATTAGTATAGCTCTTACGATAGGAATTGGGAGCTGGCTGCCATCTGGGTTTATTTTGGTAGGGTTGCCAAGTGAAACCAAACTTGTTGGCCGCTTGGCGGACCTCCTGTTTTTCTTTGATTGTCACGTCTGTCTCCGGGTTGAAGAGGCCCTCCTCGTGGAGAGGAAGCTCTTCTGCGAGGGACTTCCCTTCCTCGGAGAGATTTGCGGCTCTCAACCATGCGTGCCTCCTGATGGAGGTCGCTGTCGCAAATAAGTGTCCCGCCGATTCTGCCAGGTGCTTTGCGAAATCCTTTTGGATTTTCGATAGCAAGAGTGCTTCAGTCTGCAGCGCCTTGGGGAAGCGCTGCTCCTCTGGGGGGAGCTTCTCCAAATGCGGGAGCATCCTATTCCAAAGGAACGTCTGATAGCCACTCATGTATGTTGCATAATGCGCCATACGTGTGACTAAACCTGCCGCCAGGTGTGCCTTTTTTCCCAACATGTCGATCTTTTTCCCCTCCTTATCCGGCGGGGCAGAGAGGGTACTTTTCGGCTTCTTTGATTTCACCACCACCGCGACCACGGTGTTCGGTTTAGGAGGGTTGGAAACCCACTTGGCCGTAGCCAGGTCAATCCTATATAAGGAGTCGACCCTTCTGGGTGTGGCGGGCACTGCGGTTGGAGGTGTATCTAATATTTTAGCAAGTTTTATCAGGTAAGGCAGAACTGGAAGTGACGTGGATGTGGGGACATTTTGTTCATCCGATGGAAACATAAAATCTTCTACATGTTCAGGCGCTCTTGGGGCCGGAATATCCAGCGCCTTAACCATTCTATCGACCATGGATGAAAACTTATTGAAATCGGCCGGCAGAGGAGCAGCGTCTGCTGAGGCCTGAGTAAGTTGTGGGTCCCGAGATTCTGCTGAGGAATCTGAGTCCTCCACTTCGGGAGGATTAATGTCACCCGTGGTTACAGTTGTCTCCTGGGGCATTTGAGGAGTGCGGGGCTCCTCCACATGGGCAGGTAACAGTGCCTCTGTATTAGCATCGCTTACATTTTGAACCAAAGAAACAGATCGTTCAGCACAATTACGTTCTACACATATAGCATTTCGATCAACAGAACTAGCATCAACACAATTGTTCAGTTCAACACAGCTTGTCTGTCCAAGTCCAGTCACGGAGGGACGGGTTGCTGTGGACACCACAGAGGTGGAAGAGGGAAAAACCGTGGTTGAGGTCCCAAAGCCCCTCTGTGGAATTCCTTGTATGGCCTCCATCCTCGGCAGAGGGGCAAAGGAAGATGCAGGATGTTGGGGGTAGAGAAATTGCCCCGCTGGGCCCATCTGCCAAAACCCTGGGTGGGGAAATGGATTAGGCCCATAAGGTCCCCATTGATTGGGGGTGGAGTGGGGGCGCCGAGAGCGGTGCGACCTCCTTGATGCCCTCGATGCCCTCGATGCCGAAGAGGAGGAAGAGGAAGAGGAGGAGGATGATCCCGATGAAGAAGAGGGGGATCTTGGCCTGGATCTCCCTCTAGATGCTCTCCGGTGCCTCTCCCTCCGTGCGCGGCGGCTGCGGCGCGATGGGGAGCGTGAACGCCTCCTTCTTCCCTGGCCCTCTCTCGGCGTCGTCGGCCTCGGGGCAGGAGCAGCTGGTCTGGGGAAGCCCTCGGCTGAGCAGGGAGAGAAACTCCTCCTCTCGGCCGATGTCGGAGCGCGCTCCCCCTCCCTTCCTGTGGGCGGAGCCGCAGGCGGCAGGGGAGTAGCTCCGCCCTCAGCCGAGGCTGGCCTTTCGGTTTCGATTTCGGGAGGCTCCTCGATGATCGGAGCGGAGGCTGCCTGTCCCGGTGTCGGCTGCCTGGAGCGCGCCGCACTCTCCGTCTCCCTCGGGCGCTCCGCTGCCGGTGGGGAAGCGCTCGGCGTCGAGGCAGGCCCCAATCCGGGTCCAGTTGAGCTCCCCGGCGTCGGCGAGGTAAGCGTCGGGGGCAGTTGGGCCTGTATCGGCTCCCCCATGTTTGTCAGCAGGGGGAGCGGTCTTTCCCTTTGCAGGGATGGAGGAGCGACGGGGGTAGCCCTTCCCGCTTTTTTGCTAGAAGGCCCTGGTTGCACACTCTCGGTGCGGCCATCTTGCGGGGCTCTCTTCTTAACTTTCTTCTTCAGGCCAGTCTGCTCAGGCCTGGTTTTAGCAGGCAGGGGAGCCTCCGTGGAGGGTTGAGGCCTGTTGGTAGGCGGCGGGAGCAGGGCCCTTTCATATAAAGCCGCCTTAAGCCGCGATTCTCTGTTTTTCCGCGTTTGCGGAGTAAAGGCAGCGCAGATGCCACAGGGTTGTGACAGGTGCGCCTCTCCCAGACATGTAAGGCACAGGACGTGTCCGTCTGTGTCTGGGAGGATGTTGGGGCAAGTTGAACACTTCTTAAAAGAAGTTGTCGCCATGGCAGAAGGAGAATCCAATATCCGGTCCGATGTGGGGGAAAACAGAGTACCTTGTCCAGTCAAAGTCCAATCCGAGTCAAAATCCGATAGTGCAGTAATGAAGGTTCACCAGTTGATAGCCTATTAACGGCGGAAAAAAGAGGAATGGCGGCTGGCCCCTCCTAGGGGTCTTATATACTCGAGAGAGAGAGGGGAGGGGCCAGGGGGAATACAGTAGTTTTAAGCTTCTAGAAGGTTCCGAAGTTGGCCTGCGCTGGCGCAGGAATACCATGTTGTGCGAATTCACAGTTAACTACGACAGGAAAGTAAACAGTTTCAATTTGTTTCCTCTCAACCAGTCCATTACTTTTAACAGGCAACTGTTTAGGACTTAAATAACTTTGTAGCATTGGAAAAGACATATTTATGGAACCAAACCCCAAAACTCCAGACAACTCTTCCCAGGGGTTTCACGTATATAATAAATTGCATGGGGGACAGAACTGACTGTACAAACAAATGACCAAGGGGTCAAACAGGATCTCCACAACACCAGAATCTGCATCTACCCCTCCAGGAAGGAACAAAGTCACTGTAAAACAGTGCTCCAAGTGTTATCTTAGGAAAGCAGTCCAGAAGGCACAGATAATGACACTAAAAATCCCTGAGAAGTCCAGCAGAACTAACAGAGCCACACTTTCCCTGTCTAGTTCCCAGTATTGGTCAAGGTGACCAAAGCTGTCTTCACTCCAATAGCTAGGCTTGAAACCAGACTGAAATGGATGTACATAATCCCTGTAGCTCGGATGCTATCAGATTCTCCAGAATATCCTAGAGAACATTTCCTGATGGTTAATGTTCCTTTCCTTGTAGGATACGACTCCTAGATCCATCAAAGTCATAATTCACTGTAAACGTACATTAGAACCGCCACCTGGTCTCCATTTTTTAGCCATACATACAGTTGAGAGACATAGACCCTTTCCATCTCCTGTGTTGCTTTCAAAGCCATAAGTTACAACAGGCTTGTTTATACAGTGATTCTTCATTAGACCTGGAATAACTGGCTAAGAATATTTCAGAGGTCTTGTGCTGCTGTAATTGCCTGGTTTCTATTGTGTTGCTTATTAAAGGGCTCCTTGGCTCCCACTATTGACAGAAAGCACATAATCACCTAGTAATAATTGGATAAGATACCCAATTATAAGTTATGCTTCCACACTGGACATTGCAAGACCAGAATTACATCCCTTAAATACCATTTCAGCACTTATATAGCATAGGTCACTGAGTTTAAATAAGTTTTGTGTAAGTTCTACAAACTCAGTTCCAAAATGGCATTCTTTGGACTTTTCTCCCTGTTTAATCAACAATTTTTCCCATAAGAAACAAGCATTGTAGATTTCTGCCTAATTAGAAAAATGACTTTCACCAATCAAAATGCAACAACAAAAATGTTAAAACTGTATCTTTTATTAATAAAAAAAATCAAGTTTTGGTTCATACTGTTGTGAATATTTATATCTACAAGCTTAAAAATATTGTCAACATATGGTTCCAAAAGCAAGGCATTCAGAGGATACTCCTTCTTGCAGATATCCTTCCATGGCTTTATTTCTATTTCTTACAACCTTGATGGCCAGAATAATCACATCACTATAGGTCAGTGGTTCTCAACCTGTAGGTCCCCAGATGTTTTGTCCTTCAATTCCTAGAAATCCTAACAGCTGGTAAACTGGTTGGGGTTTCTGGGAGTTGTAGGCCAAATCACCTGGGGGCCCACTGGTTAATAACTATTGCTATAGGTAGTGGTGGAGCAGTGATTGTGGCAGTGATAGTAAAAGGTTTGAGGATAAAATTACATGGAGGAAAGTAGAGGAAGGTGTCTTTTTAGTTAGGCGATGGTGACAGTTTTCTTTGTATTTCCCCTTGTTGCAATAAAGCACACCACAAACAAGATCCCAGCTTCTCTATGATTACATATATTAATATAATTTTTCTTGGTATAAGACATGAGTTATAAGGGTCGTCGTACAGGATGCCCCCTCATCTCTGACAACAGCTTATTTGCCATCTACAAGCCTTCAAATGGAATTCTACTCTAACACCATTTATGAAGAGATGTTAAAAAAATAGGGAGAGAAAGTAGTAGATAAATGTGGCAAATTTGGACATGATTAATGACCAAAGAGAATTTAGTTCACAATGTTAAGCACGTGTTTAAAAGAAAGAGTTAAAAGAACTAACCCCCCCCCCCCCAAAAACCCCCAAATCCATCTGTTGAGTAGCCAAAGAGGATTCAGCAAGGTAGAGGCATTAAAGAATGTAGGGATTGGAGAGAACCATATTCAGAGTCTATTGCTGAGGGAAAGCCAAGTCCTTAAACTTGAAAGGGATACCATACACCATGCAGCTGTGGACAAGTCTACATAAGGACCACAAAATGCAGTGTTGCCCAAACACGAATCAAGGAACATGAAAGGCACTGCAGACTAACTACCAGTGAAGGCAGCCATAGCAGAGCACTTGATGAACCAACCTGGACACAGGATATTATTTAAGAACACAGAAATGCTGGACCACTCTAACAACCATCATGTCAGACTACACAGAGAAGTCACTGAAATCCACAACAAGCATGTGGACAATTTCAACAGAAAGGAGAAAACCATGAAAATGAACAAAATCTGGCTACCAATATTTTTAAAAAAACTTTAAAATCAGGACAGTAAAATAAAACCCTCAAAAATAGGAGAATTCCAGGTAAGAAACAATCAGGGTCAGCTAATCACCTCCCAACAAAGGATTCCCCCAGGCAGGAAGTAGCCAAGCCTTGAAGCTGCAAGGCTATTCAATGCTAATCAAGGTGATCAATTACAGCATTCACCCTTGCCTCAAACGGACAAGAGTTCTTTTTCCACCCTGGACATTCCACAGATATATAAATCCCAATTGCCTAGTTTCCAACAAACCTCACAACCTCTGAGGATGCCTGCCATAGATGTGGGCGAAATGCCAGGAGAGAATGCTTCTGAAACATGGTAATACAGCCAGGAAAACTAACAGCAACCCATACAATATTCCATTAGCCATTACTGGGCAGTGTTTTACTGCAGAAGCCTTCCACCTCTGGAGTGACAATTTTTATAGAGTTTTTTTCATATCCAGTGGCAAATATGATTCTTTGAATTGAAGGATCATCATTTTTAACCTTAAAGAATTTGAAACTGGATACAATTTTAAGGCGATGCAAGCCAACAGGAGCCACACCTTTGCCCAGTATAAGAAATCCACTTTAAATCCTTTCTGACCCACGTCCTGGGAAAGATGAAAAGATTGAAGAACTCTCTATATTCGTAAAAAGCACTGGGTCTACTTGATTCTGCAAACCTACATTTGGAAAAGAAAAAACAGTTCTCTTCTTCCCCGTCCTCCCCCCATCTCTGTTACATCCTCTTTCTTTACTTTTGCTCTGCAAGACTCCAAGCAACTGAACAAAAGATACAGTTCCATGAAGTTCTTTTGCCAGCCTTTTCAGTGTGGTCTAATTTGGATCTTAGATGAGAAAAGGACATTGACACAGCTGGTCTTCTCTCTTCTGAAAACACTGCGATAAGTCAGCCATTTGTAACATGGGCGATATGCGCAATCACATCTTTGTCTCAGTTCCTCCACTCAGCTGATGCACCCTTTTTGTTTGCCTACGTTTAGACAGTGGGTTTTATTTTTTTTTAAACTAAAGGGAGCTGGAAAATCTCCAGAGAAGTAGATAATCTTCTTCCAAAAACACAGGGGAGAGTCCAGTTGCCTTTTAAATGATTTTTGTCTTGTAAAGACATAATCCAACAGCTCTACAGGCACTACAAAAACTTTACTAAATCCCTGAAGAGAAGGACTTTAAATAATCTTTCAGAATTGCTTTGTAACAAAAACAGACATCACATCAAACCAGGAAGAAATTATTTTTAAAAAGACCAGTAAAGGGATTTGTTTATTCTGGCCCAGCTTTTGAAATATTCTCTCTTTATTATGCAGACCAAAATACAATGACAAATGTGTGGAATTGACAATGCAATGTGCTTTATGTGTATACATACAAATAAAATTATAAATTATACGAGAAAATTATGTATTTGTCAACATAAACCTTCAACTGAGATAAAAGACACGTGCATGCATACATACAACAGATAAGACAATAGGGGAAATACAAGGAAACAACACATGAAGTTGTTTGCTTACCAGCCAGAATAGCCTAGCAATCCACACTGTCCACAAACATCCACTTCAAACGCATCACTTGAAATCATAAGTCTTTCCAACAGAAGCATGCTGGCTCCGTAGCCTATCAGGCAATCTCGTTCCATCTCTCCCAGACGTAAACCTCCATCACGGGATCGGCCTTCGGTGGGTTGCCTTTCAAATGAATAGACAGAGATTCACTCAATGATTTTACTTCATTGTAATGAGAAGTGGAACCACTCATGAAACCACACCAGAGCACTGTAAAGGGGATAAAATCTGGTGTTCCTGCCCCTGCAAGTCTGTGATTTACAAAGGAGTATATCATTGCATCTTAAACTGTGGGGCCCCAACTCAAAATGGCACCCCCTTACTTCAATGTTTGGGTCACAAAAATCTGGCAAGAATAACAGGTTTCTGAACACCACTAATGTGTTAGCAGCAATATGCAGTGTTTACACTGGACTCTGCATAAAATGCTTCAACTGTACTCCACTAACACACACGCTCTGGTTACATCCCATATAGACTACTGCAACACGCTCTACGTGGGGTTGCCTTTGAAGACTGTTCAGAAGCTTCAAATGGTCGAACAGATGGCAGCTAGATTGCTCATCGGAGGGGCATTCAGGGAGCATAAAACCTCTCTGTTACGCCAACTCCACTAGCTTCCAGTTTACTACCGGGCACAATTCAAAGTGCTGCCTTTAGCCTATAAAGTTCTAATTGGTTCCAGCCCAGCTTACCAGTCCAAACGTATCTCTTCCATGAACTATCTAAAAGTTTAAGATTGTCCAAGGAGACCCTGCTCTCGATCCCGCCTTTTTCGCAGGTGCGACTGCCGGGAATGAGAGACAGGGCCTTCTCAGTGCTGGCCCCCTCGGTTGTGGAACACATCAGCCCCCTCCCTCTTGACCTTCTGGCAAAAGTGAAAACATGACTATTTGAACAAACCTTCAGAATCCAATGCAACAGTCAAACACGGTATTAAACGAAAGTGAACACTGGAATGGCTCAGACGACTATTTATGGACAATGAGACTAACAATCATTGATTTTATATATATTAAAGGTTTTATTGAATATATTTTTGTGTTAATTGTATATTCTTAGGCATCAAATTGCTGCCTGGTTGTAAGCCAATTTGGGACACCTTCGGGTTTGAGAAAGGCAGGATAGAAATATTGTAAATAAATAAATAAATAATAAATATTTCTCAGGCAGAAAAGTGGTCACAAGTGGAAACGGTTTAAGAAGCCATGCTCTAGACTACAGTCAGTATAATACATTTTAGACAAGAAAAATCACCCCTAAGCATGCTTGTAGGCCTCCACTTTAGCAGAAGTTAGGGACACAAGACTGCCACAAAAGTGGTAAAACCATAAATTAAAAAAAATTAAAATTTGAGAAAACACTTCTTTAAGTTTTCTAGGGCAACTCTATGGACAACCTCTGCCAAAAGTTTACAATAGAATAGCACTGTAGGATGAAGAGATTTCAAGAAAGAACGTATTAATCAAATGTGCAAAAGTAAAAGTGCAAATGTGGAGAGCCAAATGATCCTCAAGGAGGCCCTGACCGAAGGTGGCATGTGATGCTATAAGGCAGTGGGTTCTCAACCTGTGGGTCCCCAGGTGTTTTGGCTTACAACTCCCAGAAATCCCAGCCAGTTTACCAGCTGTTACGATTTCTGTGAGTTGAAGGCCAAAACATCTGGGGACCCACAGGTTGAAAACCACTGTTGTAAGGAGAGGGAGGCATGATGGGCTTTTAAAAAACATTGAGAAGCTGCATGTTCATTTGCGGCCCTTGCCCTGCAGCCAATGTGGTTGAGACTGAGACTTGGAGAACCCAGGTTTAAGCCCCCCACTGAGTCGTGAAATTCACTAAGTGCTTCGGGGTCCCCATAAAAGAAAGATAGCATATAAAAATAAATGGATGAAAGAAAGAAATAGGTGACTTTGAGCAAGTCCCTGGCTCTCAACTGAATCTTCTTCACAGGGCTTTTCCGAAATGTCACAATGTGGCTCCACACAACAGTTTCATCATACAAACTGATGTCAGAAGAGGAGATGCACTGCAATACTAAGCAGAATTGTTCAGAGGCTTAACAACAAAACCCAATTCACTGCTGCCTTTTCCATGCTGTGTGCATTTCCTTTCCTGCTTAGCACATACCTGGTAAGGACAGCTCTGGGTCCTCGAGCTCTTGCATGCATCTTATCCAACACCATGTGCTTCAGCTTCTGATAATACACAGGTCCAAAATATATGTAGGCTTCTAAAGGCTCCCTGAAAAGAAAGAAAAGCAAAAGTGGTTTATTTTAGAGAGGTCAGCGTATTGTTCCAGTAACTAAATCAACCCAGAATTTTATGACCCAATACCTAGAGAAAGGCAGGATATAGATTCATAGAATTATAGTGTTAGAAGAGACCTTGTGGGCCATCCACAAGGTCTCCACAACTCCTTGTCAAGAAGCAGGAAAACTGCATTCATTACTTAATGGAATAAGTAAAATAAATAATAATAAATATTAATTTACAATAAACTAGAATATTTTTTTAAAAACCTAAGGGAATAAATGTGTCCTCTAATCCCCCCTTCCTCCAATCCAACTTCATATATTGGAAAGTATTACATTTGGGTTGTTGTAGGTTTTTCGGGCTATGTGGCCATGTTCTAGAAGCATTATCTCCTGACATTTTGCCTGCATCTATGGCAAGTATCCTCAGAGGTTGTGAGTATTAAATTTGTTCTAAATTTTCTCAACAATAATTTCTACCAGGGATGTTAATGTTGCCACTAAAGTATAGGGCCATAAGACAGATAGAATAGGAAAAAGGAAGTGAACGAAATGCAGGATAGGTGATTAAAAATCATGAGTAGAATTAGTAAAAATGGCAAAAAGTTCATTTAATCTCTTCCACCATTTGTTTCTTCAGTTTAAAGGGGAAGGTCTTCAAGCCTCCATCTGCCCTTTTCAATCTGTAGTTTGTAACCACAGAACATTCTTTTCTCTCTCTCTTCAACCCAATGAAGTAGTTTGTGCTTTATTGATAAGATTCTGAATAGCTGGAGTATATTGTAACTGATGGGGACAGCATCCCCATTAAAGCATAACTTGGAAACTACCGATCTAATCCTTAAATGCTGAAGAGCTTCAAATGAGCTAATTCTACAGTCAATGAGAATGTTTCCACAAGTCGTTCCCTTAAATCAGTGGTTCCCAACTTTTTTTTTTTTTACAAGGGACTACTTGACCTTAGGGACCTTGAGCTGGACCTTAGGGAAGGCTGAGCGAAGGAAGATCGATGCTTTTGAGCTGTGGTGTTGGAGGAAAGTTCTGAGAGTGCCTTGGACTGCGAGAAGATCCAACCAGTCCATCCTCCAGGAAATAAAACCCGACAGCTCACTGGAGGGAAAGATACTAGAGACAAAGTTGAAGTACTTTGGCCACATCATGAGGAGACAGGAAAGCCTAGAGAAGACAATTATGCTGGGGAAAGTGGAAGGCAAAAGGAAGAGGGGCCGACCAAGGGCAAGATGGATGGATGGCATCCTTGAAGTGACTGGACTGACCTTGAGGGAGCTGGGGGTGGTAACGGCCGACAGGGAGCTCTGGCGTGGGCTGGTCCATGAGGTCACGAAGAGTCGGAGACGACTGAACGAATGAACAACAACAACTTGACCAGGGACCACTTTGAACGGGAACCACTCTGCAACATTTGTACCAAAAGTGTTACAAGTCAGTTCTTGGTCAACTTTAGATTCAGTTTGGTTATTTGGGGTGCTGATTCAGAAAATTACACTGGACAGACCACATCGGCTCTAGTTTCCGATATGGAACATATGCCATCCAGTAATTGTCATCTGCTCACCCACAGAAAACCAATTGCTCTTGTTGCAATGGTGTAGTAATGGTGAGGCCGCAGACCATATTTTTGTTCTTGTGGACTACTGGTGGTCCATGGACCACTGCCTTAAATCCATTCAAGTTTCATAAATTTTGTTATGAAACCTTTGCTGTCTGTTACAATTATCCTCACAAATACTGGCTTACAGAAGCATCCTTGAGATTGAAAACAATTGTAGGTGGAGGTGCAGCAGCTTTAGTTATCCTACTGAACTTATTTATTTATTCCGAGCTTTTATCTGACATTTTGAGTGGCAAACTGATAAAACAATATAAGCAATTTAATTAAGTTGAGATTAAAATCAATAAATGATGTAAACAACATAGGCAAATTAGAGGTTTTTCAAACATGCTGCTGGGCAAAAGGGGAAAATATTCCTCTCCCTGATATATTTCTCCACACAACTTTTCAAATCACAACCATTTCCTTCCTATCCTCAATCAAAGGGGGGGGGGGGAGTATTTGCAAGAGGGAATAATTCACCAGATGGAAGGAGTTAGTGGACCTGTATATGCTGGTGTTGGGAGAGTAGGGAATAGGAAATAAAAAGGTAGGATTAAGATGCATTTTAAAAATGCAGACGTGTTGGGCCATATGGCCTTGTCCTGTTCTTAAGCCATTTCATATTCCTTTGAACTCCACATCTCTGAAGACAGGAAGATCAACACAGCAGGAAGTTAACAGATCAGCCAACTTTGCCAGACTGACTCCATAATCAGCAAAAGCCGCTCACAAAAACTCCCAGTTGACAAGCACCTGCTTCTACTACTATATTTTACATTACTGTATCTAATTTTCTCCCC
Source organism: Anolis sagrei (assembly GCF_037176765.1). Taxonomy (NCBI): domain Eukaryota; kingdom Metazoa; phylum Chordata; class Lepidosauria; order Squamata; family Anolidae; genus Anolis; species Anolis sagrei. The sequence continues at coordinate 169,656,222 of NC_090025.1, forward strand.
AAAACACACAGAACTTCTGCCAAACCTCGTTAGAGCACTGATTCTTTAAAATAAAAAAACCTCACTGCAAGAAGCTAGCTCTTTCATTTTGATATGATGCCTTAAGGCAGGTTTCTTACAATCACATATTCCGTTTTACTTTTAATCTGTACAACTTGGATTAATAGTACTATTAGGTATTATAATAAAAAGGAAAACTGCACAAAGACCAGGGAAATGTACACTCCAGGCCAATCACTTACCCAGTAATGCCAGATGTTACATAGTCCTTTCCCAAGTAGTTGTAGCCATAACGGATGAGATCTTCACACACATCCTTAACTTTACTGCCTCCAAATGCTGTTCCGTAGTGAAATCTGCCATCTAGGACACCAGCTTTACCTGCCAGGAGTTCAATTAGTTTCCCTACCTGTGAAGAAGAAAACAGACAGACCTCTTCAAGTCTTTTACTTGTTTGGAATCTGTCATATGTTTATTGTATACACAGAAAGGAAGGGGAAGAACATTATTTTCTCTCTCTATTATATGTACCCCTGTCTTTATCATGTGTGTGTGTGAGAGAGCAAAGCAGGGTGAGCAAAGCACAATCCTACGCTTTATGTGGCACCCAATGATGTTTCTGTGGCCCTAAATATACCAGCAAGCCCCCCTCTCTCCAAGAGAGGGTGAATTACTCGTTTGGGAAAACTACGGATTCAGAAATTTACTTTTAAATAGTTTCCAAGGCACCAACGTCCTGTTTCACATAAAAGGCCACATTTTTTGAGAAAAAGAAGTACATTTCTAGTCACTTCAGTTTTTAGGGGAAAAATGTAGTTTGGGGGATCTTGGGGTGCAAAACCTGATGCCATGGTTCATCCCTGATCTAGAACATGCAGGTAATAACAAATTTTGAAACAGCTGTCCTGATGTAAGCATCACTTTGTGAGCACAAGGCTCAATTTATCATTCAACAACAGGTAGAGGACAGCTAATATAGGGAAAGGCTATGCAACCCAATTCACAGCAAGTTTATCTTTAGTTAAATTGGTATCTTCAAAGTCTTCCACAGTTTTCTGCTCCAAAAACGTTGTGTACTCCATGAGGAACACGTACAATATTGACAATTATGGAAAAAATACTCTCAGCATCCAGTAGCTAGGCTGGTTGAGTGATTCTGGGGTTACAATTCCAGAAAAAGTAACTTTTAAAGCTATGAAACACTGTATATGAGACATAAAGCAGCTATGGGTAATCAGCCCCCACCCTCCAATCCTTCCGATCCAGGCTAAAAACATAGATTTTTTAAACAGGCCTTTGACCTCCAGTAGGCTGTAATGGGCCTATATGTAGTTGACACTCTGGCACTTTAGTTTGTTACTTGCTGGCAGCTAGTTTTTATCTACAGGTGTTCTGTGTTTGAAAATGGAGCAATTTTATGTTATGTTATGTGTGTTGGTAGTGGTTGTTGTTATGATTTTATGTGTTATTGTTTTACACTTATGTACAGTTTTGTGTTATATACTGCACCCTGGAGTGCCTTTGTAAGCTGCCCCGAGTCCCTTTGGTGGAATGCTGGTGGGATATAAATAAAGTTGTTGTTGTTGTCATTATTATTATTATTACCTAACTTCATTTCCACCTTTGAAGAATAAAGCGTAGTGTGGAGCTACCATCATTCAGAGAAAAAGCATCTTTACAAAAATAAAGTTCTAAAATGCTGTAAAGTGCAGTAATATCAAATATGGATAGGATTACATGGATAGTATTACAAACCGTCATGCGTGAGGGGTAGCCATGGGGATTCATAATAATATCTGGACAGATTCCTGAATCACAAAATGGCATGTCTTCCTGAGGAACAATCAATCCACAAACCCCTGGAATAAAGAATATATGTCACACAAGCCATTCATGTTACACATCTAGTAATAAGTATTGTATTAATGAGAAAATTTCTACATTACCCTATCCTACTGAAAATGTTTTCTGGAAAAATACAGCTATCTTGCTATATGTGTATATGGTTCGCAAGACAATTCAAAATACATAATTCTAATTAAAAATAGTTTACCTTTTTAAAATGCTGGTACTTTAGAATGACAGTTTGATATGAGAACAAGTCTTCCTAAGTAACACTCCCCATCAAGCTTTAAACATTCACTCAATTCATCACTCTGAATTGTGTTCAGGGTTCTTTTCGTGTCAGGAGGAACTTGAGAAACTGCAAGTCACTTCTGGCGTGAGAGAATTGGCCGTCTGCAAGGACATTGCCCAGGGGACGGCCGGATGTTTTTGATGTTTCACCATCCTTGTGGGAGGCTTCTCTCATGTCCCCGCATGGGGAGCTGGAGCTGACAGAGGGAGCTCATCCACGCTCTCCCTGGTTTCGAACCTCCGCCCTATCGGTCTTCCTGCCAGCACAAGGGTTTAACCTATTGTGCCACCGGGGGCTCCACCCAGAATGACAAATAATAGCACACTTCCTGTCTTGCTACTTTGCAATTCGAACAGTCAAAGTATTATGCAGAGCAACCATGGATGGGGATTGAAGTCCAACAGACACAGAATCAGGTTGGGGAAGCTGTTTCAGACAATCTGATCCAAATTACATTTTATTTCTAAGGAATCACTTCAAGCAAAATCCTTAAATATCCCATGTCACTTGTTAATAATCCATATTACAAAACATGTATATAGGTCCACATATCATAAATGCAATATGTAGTTATGAAAAGCAATGGACACAATCAATCGACTGCACTTATTATTTTCTAGTATCTTTTCGTTCTCATTTGTTTTGGCAATATATTGTCTGTTAATTCTAGGTAAATTAGAAGAGGGACAATGAAAACACTTAATATACTTTCTAATCTCAAGAACACACAAACATCTGCATATTAAAGTAGGCAACATAGCTCTTTAGTATTATATTCTGAATCACAAAATAAAGGAATAATATAGACAGAAATAAACTGGAGAGAATAGTCTCAGAGCCATAAGGAGAAGCAGGTATTAAATAAAATTGTTATTGAATACTTAATAATAACACCTTTCTAAAAACGGAGTGGATTAAAGAATACACAACAATGATGATACTTTTCTAAAAATGGCTTCGATCAACAGTATCAGTACTTGCTAAGAAGTGAAAACATCCCCATGTCCATGAGATTACTATTAAAAGTAATTCGAAAGGATAGAAGAGGTACAATGAAAGTAGAACACAGGGGAAGGTTCTGTAACCTTGATTTTTCTACCCTGCCTCTATCTTCCCGGAGGGACTCGGGGAGTCTTACATGGGGACGAGCCCGATCAACATAGTTAAATATATAACATTAAAATACATAAACAACAGCATAAAACAGAATAAAACAACAACATTATAACAGAATATCAAAGCAACCGACAACCAATGGACCTGAAATAATAAGAAGTTTCTGGGCATGGATGGGTGGACTGGTGCAAATCAATTGTAAGGATAGGGCTGATGGATAAAGTGCATAAGTCAAATGGCAAAATTAGAGATAGTCAATGTAAAATAGAGCATTATATCTTTGAGTAGAGAACAGTAGGAAAGTGCAAGGATGAAATTTTGGGTCATAGTTGAGGCCAAAACTGTCTGGGGAACTGTTTAGTCAAAAGCATAGCAGAACAATTCATTTTATATTAAAATAGAGATTATACACTCCAAAACACCATCTCAAGTGTGGTGTCAGACCCACAAAAATGATTTTAGTCATTTACTCCCTTAAGGAAAAAAATGCAGTAGACCTAATATGTAACTTTTACATCTAAGATAGTATAATTTATTCTATGCATGAACATGTGTGTGTACAGACACACTCACAAACTCTAGGCCTGCCCAAATTTACACGTTTCTCCCCATTAGGACAGAATTTGTTTGCCCTGGCATGAAAGGGCACCTGTAAGCCAAAAATTAAATCTGCGCTAACTTAAAATTACTTTAGGCGCTGAAGCCCTTTTATATGCCAAGACGGTTCCCATAGCAGACAGGCACTGTGTTGTTTGTTTTGTTTGAAAGTGAATGATAAAAGATCCATGAAATCGACACAGAAAAGCAGAACAGCAGAAAGAGCCGAGGCCTCTCCATCATAGCAGCTTCTCCCCTTTGCTGACTTGGGGAACAATGGGCCCGAGACGTCCAACTGCAGATCTAACACAGCTGTGCATTTCATTAGATGAAGAGCACTACTGACACAAGTAAATAATTAACTTATTCTGGTCCGCTGGCTGTGCTTATGAGACCAGTCATAGCTGACAGATTTTAATACAAGTTAAACACAAAGAGAGCGTAATGAGATTAGACGTTAAAACAAAATATTTAGACAGATTCTGACGAGGAGGAAAGCTATATTACTCTCAACGGGCAATTTTAAAAGCCGGCATTTTAAAAAATAGTGAAAATTCTTAATCCCTGCAAAAAATCTTTGTCTTAATTGTTGTGCAATGAGGTGGGGATTGAAAGATCTGATCTTTACAGTATGAAGAAATACAACTGTACATTTGCAAAAATATTTTCATCCCAAGTGAAATCTCTCTATTAATCAACCTGTATTTCTTTTAAAATTCTAGCCAACACATATAGCTAAACTTAATGGTACTTTAAGACAATTTGTCTTATATTCTAGAGGAAAAACGCAGAAACAATTGACACATTGGACATGTTGTTCCCTGAGCTATGTTTTAATATTCATTCAAAGGAAGGGGAGAAAATCAACACATAATACTAAATGTGCACAACGTCATAGCTGAATATTTCCAAAAAGTGTCAGTTTCAGAGTGTTATTTTTACACTTAAGAATGAGTCCAATTCAAACACACACTACTTATTTTCAAGTAAACATGCCTAAGATTAGGCTTCTAGTATTATTTAAATGTAGATTTCATTTAGTTATTCAAAATCCTAGGCAGTGTAAACACATCTACATCAATTAGGCTGCAATCCTATGTACACATCTAGGCTAGTAAGACCCCCCAAACTTCCCCTAAGAGGAGGGAATCTTTTATGCAAGCCTTAACTAAAATGCATTCCCAAATAACTGTGTTATACTTTGGGGGGAAAAAAACCCATTCATTTCCCAAAGTGAAGATGGATATGGCGAATACATAAATGAGCTGTGTAATTAAACATTGCAATACACCCCACTTCACAAATAACAAATACTTATGCTTAACTGAAATACTCAGCACAAGAGCAGCTACATTATGTTAATATAGCAGTTAATATGTGTACTATATCAAATGGGACTTTTAATTTTTTGGAAAAAGTTGAATGTAGGTATATTACGGTATTTATGTACAACAGCTCACAAAGCCATGTGTTCTCTAAGACACTGATACTCGAAAGTGGAGGCCCATTGACTAGTGCTGCTACCTGAGCACTGGCTGCTCACTCACTAGTAAGATTCCAGGAAACGAAAAAGTATTGCTACCAACAATTGTAGTAATGGGGGTGCGGGGTCAGTCCTCAACTTGAGATAGTTTGAGATGGACTTGTTTTATATTACTGCAAGATCATCCATTAATGCTTTTGATTTTTGAGGAATGCTTCAGTAAATGTCTTTGTAAGGAGCAAAAGGAATTGAGGTTTTCCACAAATTCACCTTTTTACAGATAAAGATGTCACACGCCATAAACTTTTGTAAAATTTGCCCATTCCGCCATATTATGGAGTACTAAGAAAAAAATGCAGCGCACACTTATTTGTTTTATCTGTAAAAAAAACATCAACAAAGCCTAAAACACTATTTTTGATTTGAAGTATTTAATCAAACAGAATGAATATAAATCTGTTAGTTGGACACAGAAATAGTGATGTTTTGTGTTGTACTACGTAGAATGGATTCTATGTGCCCATTAAATGTTATTCTAGATTCACTGTAGCATGATGCTTTTCCTGGGAGGTTCTTATATAGCTAGGGCTGGGCTTTAGCACAGTAGGCTAATCACCAAGCTGCACTAAATCTTGCCAACCAGAAGGCTGATAGTTTGAAGTCAGAGTTGGCGCCTGACCTTAGCTCAGCTTCTGCCAACCTAGCAGTTCGAAAACAAATGTGAGTAGATAAATGGGAACCACATTAAAGTGGGGAGGTATTTTAGGCAGAAAGAGGAGGAAGATTACGAACAAAGAAAAGCTCTTTGGCAAGGAGAAGGAGCGACAGCACCCCCTGTGGCTGAAACCAAGCACAGCCTCCAAAGATGCCGAAAGATGGGAAAAGCCTAGATATATAACACTATCTGTTGTCTGTCTTGACATTGTATAATCGGCATCAAATGTTTGCCGTATATGTATTCTGTGACCCGCCCTGAGTCCTTTTCGCAGTGAGAAGGGCAGAATAGAAATACTGTAAATAAATAAATAAATAAAATTACATTTACTAATCACATGACCCAACTAGTTGAGAATACTAAATTTGTTCCTTGCAATTTATGTAGCAAGGAAAACATTTAAAGAACTTTGTAAGATGCTCACCTAGACTCTGGTTTGAATGAAAACTTGTGTCTGTTCCAGTTTTCAAGACCATTGTCGTAAGAAATATAATAGTGCTTATATACGTATTTCTGCCCCGTCAAGTTTTGTACTTTTGTGATGTGTAAAATCCCACGATTTGTCATTGTAGTTGAATGAGATGCTTTCACTTTCATGACTGTTTAAACCCATATTACTTGGCTATCAAACAAATCTAGCAGTAGGAGCAAAATCATATCCGTAAGATACTTTCCATAATGGTAAAGTTCTTAAGGTTCAGAAAAGATAAATAATCCAACTATGTTTAAAACCCTGATTAAATTCCGTTGTATGCAGACAGGGTGCATGCCAGGCCACAGCTAAAGGATCAGAAGCAACAGCTGCAGTGCACTACCAGCTTCTGCTGGAGAGATTAAACATGGAACCTGCCACTGAGAGCCTTGTTCTACATATTTAGCAAGAGATTAAAACCATGCTTATCCAAATGCTACCAGGTAGGAAGCTTTCATTATAGAGAATATGCCTGGTTTCTTCCAACACAGTTATATCATATGCTTTTATCAGCAATATTTTCTATAGTGCTCCTTTTCAGCAATGCTTTTAATTGTAAAGCCAAACTGGATTAAGAGCTCTGGATAGTCAAAGTTAAACTATATGTTTAACTATATTTATTACTATGGTTGAATAAAGATTCCCCCCCCCCCCCAAAAAAAAAAGTACAGCAAACACCACAATCTTTAACAGCTCACATTCTTTACCTAAACTTTTCATACTTTAAAATAACAAATTAACTATAGTTTTGATCTGTGGCTGAATTGTTTGTGGAGCTATCTTATCACCTCGTGAATTCAATCTGACATAAAGATAAACTGAATTAAACTTAACAGATAAATAATACATAAGCAAACTTGATTAGCTTCTTTATTAAAACCATTCTAAATTAGAGGAGGCGCTAGAAGACAATGCGGCTTGTACACTGGTTTCCCATGAGCTGCTGAATGGTCTGATGTGATAAATTTGCATAGTCTGAGGCACACAAAGAACTGATTAACTGAAACCCTTACAATGCTCCTGAAAGCAGCTATGGTAAAACAATAAGTATAGGAACTTTACAAAATGCATATAGAAGATTTATTCAAAACTCCTATAACGTGTGTGAGGTTTCCTCCCCTTAAAGACAAGGAATATTTGGAAACTTAACCGGGGGATTTTGATTCTGTGCCATACAAGATGCCATAATTTGTGAGAAGGGGGGCTGGGGATGTGATGGGGAAAGATTTACTGAAAAGGGTCAGAAGGTGACCTGTTTGAGTTAAAATGCTTACTTGACTCCTATCACAGCAAGTTAAGCAGAAGTGTGGGGTTTCTTTTTTTTACTTCGAAAGATGGAAATCATATGTGATCACTTAATCTGAGTTTATTTTAAGTGGAAAAGAATAAATGATAAAAGGATTTTTGTCTCTTTGTTTCACTTCAATTCTATATAACTTTGGAATGCTTTTCAGTAATTAAATCTGTCTTAGTTATTGAATAAACAACAAAACAAAACACGAACTGCACTCTGGGGTGAATTTTGGATGTAATTAAAGTAACACCACTCTCACTCATTTCCATCTTTCAACGATTAGATGTGAAGTTCCTAAGTCATTAAACACTTGAAGAATTGATTATAATTTTCATTAGGAAGCTGAAAACTCCAGTCCCATATAGTTAAACAAAAAGCCTGCACATGGGAGAAAGATGAAGTGACCAGACTCAAAACAATAAGAAATCTTTCTCATGTTAAATGTTTGATGGATGACTTTTTCTGATCAGTTTATTGCCAATTGTTATAAAGGAGGTTAAAACTGTTTCTTCTAAAAGATTTCGTATAGTCTCACCCACAATGTAAGATTTTAACTAGTACTATTGGATTAACATAAGTGCTGTCTAATCACATCTTTACTTTGACTTAATTGTATTTTTGCAATCCTATACACACTTATCTTGGATTAAGACCCCTTGAACTCAATGAGAATAGTTTCCGACACAAATTGGAGTGTGAATTCAACTGGATGGTTTTATTTAACTTGCTAGTGAACAACTACATCAAAATAAAAGACACACATATCTTTAGATCTATTGAACGTAATTAGTGACAGTCACCACGTATTTGCTCAAAGTATCTACCTTCTTGTCCCCTGTAACTAGTTTTGTAAAAACTATAGTCTTAACAGGGCATATTAATGAGCAAAAGCTAGAGAAGCCAAGCCTTTAGTGTTAATAGATATTACAAAAATATTATGCACTACAATAAAGACAGAATTCTATTTTTCCAAAGACACTCATATTAATTTAAAGCCATTTCCTAAAGACGCCATCTATGAATTTAAAGCCATTTATTTCCTCATTTTTAGAGGCATTTTAGTACAGATACTTCAAGGAAGGTTTAAGCCTTTATCTGGGATCTTTAGCTATTATAACCGCCTCTGTTTGCCATTTCAATCCTTCTTGCTTAAATACAGTCCTTCCACTTCAGGAATACTGCTCAGTGTTGCTGCTTAGGTCTGTGATCTGCAAGACCTTTGTTGGAGGTGTTAATCCTTTTTCACATGAGAGAATGAGAAATGTCCTTTCAGAGAACTGATATATTGCTTTTTTCACATCAAAGGAGTCTAACTTTACCCCTTGACTGGGACCTCTACAGAAGCAAGAGGAAATCTGGAAATATAATGATCCACCAAATATGGAAATCAGAACTTCTGTTTCCCTCAGGCCTTTCTGGAACCAAGCAATGGTTTCAGCTCTGAAAGATTTGAGAAAGTACATGTGGCAAGTAATAGTTTTAGCTTCCTGTGCTTTTTAGCTGATAAAATGCAACCTTTATAAAATAGGACATCTATATTCTCTCAAATGGATCTTAAATTTGCCTTGACTCTACAAAAGAATCCAAGGTGTGGCTTGCAAAGTGTCAGAAATTCTTTTTCTCTGAAATAATCCAAAACGCAGAAATGAAACAATGGAATGTCCCAGCATATATATCACTAAGCAGACTACAGGCAGTCCTTGAGTTACAAATATCCAACTTACAAACAACTCATAGTTAAGAATGCGGGTGAAACAACAGGAAGTGAGAGAAATTGGAAGGAAAAGGAAAGACTTATCATGGGAGAAAAGTGTCTCCACTGAAGTTTTCATATAAGAATTGTGGAAAGTGAAAGCACAGCCAGGATGTCCTCAATAATCCTCCATGGATGCACATATCAGGGAATGTTTAGGAGTTATAGATAAAATTTTGAAAAGGCCATAAGACTAAGCCTATCCTCTGTTGTCAATGGATTCAGCCTATAGGAAGCAATATATTGGTTAAGCGTTAGTTATGTCGGACAATGACAGTCCCACTTCACACTGGATGAATGCAGGCTCCTATAAGATAAGGGGCTATACCAGGAATGGGCAAGCTTTGGCCCTCCAGGTGTTTTGGACTTCAACTCCCACAATTCCTAACAGCCTACCAGCTGGAAGGCCATAGCTAGGCCCATGCCTGGGCTATACTGTTAAGTATGGCTGCTTGGAGTGAAAAAGTAGGAAACAGAACAGAATCAAAGACTGTAAAGAAGATTTGGTCTTGAATCGAGAAAAGAATCAGGAGAACACCAGACTGAATTTTGTTCATTGCAAATGCATTCTTCAAACAACTAAAGAGGCAACTGATGGCCAATATAGAACTGAAACAGATTATAGGCAGTCCCCAAGTTATGATCAAGATGCGTGTGCGTGTGTGTGTATAAACATATACATATATGTACTAGCTGTGCCCTGCCACGCGTTGCTGTGGCCTATAGTAAAACTTATCAAAGTTGAGGTAGATATCTGGACTATTATGAAAGAGAGGTACCTACCTATTCCTTCCCCCTTTCTCTCCTTTCTTCCTTCTCTACCTCTTTCTTTCTTTCCTTCTTTCACTACTTGGTTTCATCCTTCTCTCTTTCCTTCATTCCCTCCCCCTTTCTTCCTTTGCTTTTCTTCCCTCCCTGTTTGCTTCCTTCTTTCGCTTTTTATTTCCTTTTATTTCACCACCATCATAACAATAACAATAATGCAATGCATTGCCTCCGGGACCTGACACCTCTCCCATTCCCCCTAAAAGGGTCTCATAGGAATAATAGCATCATAATAATCATAGAAATAACAACCTTTACCCGCCACGCATTGCTGTGACCAACCTTCCCTCTTTCTCTCCTTCTTTCCCTCCTTCCTTCCTTCCCTCCCATCTTTCCTTCTCCTCTTCCTTCTCTATCTCCTTCCTTCCCCCTTTTTCTTTCTCTTCTGGCCTCTTTCCTTCCTTCTCTCTTTCCTTCTTTCCTTCCCTCCCTCTTTCTCTACATCTTCCCCCTTCCTTCACTCCCTCTTTCCTTCCTTCATTCCCTTTTTTCTTTCCTTCTCTCCTTCCTTCCTTCCCCCTTTTTCTTTCTCTTCTGGTCTCTTTTCTTCCTTCTCTCTTTCTTTCTTTCCTTCTCTCCCTCTTTCTCTACATCTTCCCCCTTCCTTCACTCCCTCTTTCCTTCTTTCATTCCCTTTTTTCTTTCCTTCTCTCCTTCCTTCCTTCCCCCTTTTTCTTTCCCTCCCTCTGTCTCTCATTTCTTCCTTCTCTACCTCTTTCCTTCCTTCCCCCTTTTTCTTTCTCTTCTGCTGTCTCTCTTTTCTTTCCTTCCATCTTTCCTTTTCTTTCCTTTTCTTCTTCCTTCTTTCTCTAACTTTCCTTCCTTCCCCCTTTTCTTTATCTCCCTTTCTCTTTCTTCCTTCTTTCCTTCCTTCCTGTCTTTCCTGGATTTTGACAGGGCGGGAAGGGGTGCGGTGGGGTTTGGAGGTGGCGTGAAGTAAAAGGAGGTAAGATTGGGGCAGGCAAGTGATGGAGCGTGAGGTTGTGTGTGTGTGTGCGCGGCAGCAGGGGGAGTGATGGAGCGTGGGGTTGCGTGTGTGTGTGCGGCAGCGGGGGGGAGTGGGGTTGCGTGTGTGTGTGTGGCGGTGGGGGAGTGATGGAGCGTGGGGTTGCGTGTGTGTGTGCGGCGGGGGAGTGATGGAGTGTGGGGTTGTGTGTGTGCGTGCGGCGGGGGTGTGTGTGTGCGGGAAGCGGCGCGGCGGGGCTTGGAGTGGGCATGGCTTCCGCAGAGGGAACTGTGTGCGCACTCCAGGGAACTTGCGGCTGGGCACCAATGCGCATGCTCAGTTGTTTTGCCGTTTTGTGAGTGTGTTGTTGTGTTGTTTTTCATTTTGAGTAGATATGTTTGTACCTTATGGGTTGTGTTATGGGCATGGGAATTTTGGTTAAGTTTCGTTGGGGGGTTTGTGAGTTTTGTTGATTTGCCGTTTTGTGAGTGTGTTGTTGTGTTGTTTTTCATTTTGAGTAGATATGTTTGTACCTTGTGGGTTGTGTTATGGGCATGGCAATTTTGGTTAAGTTTCATTGGTTTTTTTTTGAGTTTTGTTGTTTTGCCGTTTTGTGAGTGTGTTGTTTTTCATTTTGAGTAGATATGTTTGTACCTTGTGGGTTGTGTTATGGGCATGGCAATTTTGGTACAGTTTCGTTGGGGGGTTTTTGAGTTTTGTTTCCTCATTGGATGCCCCTAACAAATTTATATATATAGATATGTATAACCCAGTGCCCCTGGTGGCGCACTGGGTTAGACCACTGAGCTACTAAATTTGCTGATCAAAAGGTTGCAGGTTCGAATCCGGGGAGCGGGGTGAGCTCCCGCTGTTAGCCCCAGCTTCTGCCAACCTAGCAGTTCGAAAACATGCAAATGTGAGTGGAGCAACGACGCTCTATGCAGTCATGCTGGCCACATGACCTTGGAGGTGTCTACTGACAACGCTGGCTCTTTGCCTTAGAAATGGAGATGAGCACCAACCTCCACAGTTGGACATGACTGTACTTAATGTTAGGGGAAAACCTTTACCTTACCTTACTATGTATGTGTATGTATATATATGTATGCATGTATGTGTGTGTGTTTGCATACATGCTTTGGATAGCAAACGGGAGGATTAATACCCCAGTGGTATTTGTTTTGCTGTCTATGTCCCTGTTAAGAAGATTTCACCTCACTTTTTGTCCCTGTGATAATTGGAATTTGAAAAAAATGGCTTGTTGTGGCAACAAGGATATTGGGGATAAAGCCTCAGTGAAAACTTTCAGGAGTAAATTTCCCTTCCAAGGGGTAGATTCCTTTCACATCCTGTTGTCTCAGCCCCATTCTTAACTATAAGTCATTTGCAAGTCAGAAGTTTTTAATTTGGGACTGCCTGGACATAACTGGAAGTAGAACATGGAGGAGCTTCATTCCCTATGCAAAAGCAAGTGCAAGGACATATTCCATCACAGGCCAGAGACTGGTAATACAAATAAAATAAAATAAAATAAAAAGCTAAAAAAGAACACTAAACCAACAACTGTTCCAAAGTATAACCCGAAGAACACCATTGTAAAATTTAAAGACCAGGAGCTTAAGAGAATCCTGGATTGAAAGCAGAGACACTGTTGAGGAGGAATGCAAAAAGATGATATCTGCAGCCAAAAAGAAAGAGAAGTCTTAATGGATGACAGATGAAATTGTTCAAGCAGTTAAGGATAACCAAAGTACTGATGCCATCTACTTTTCCTATTGTACCCTTGATAGGTCTTACTGAGGCATCAGGTCAACTGCTAGCAAGGAGTTTGAGTCAGAGGTAAAGAGTCCTGGTGGAAAAATAAGCCTAGGAAGCAAAGGGGTTTTGTTGCCACCACTATCTCCTTGGTAGGACACTGCCATTGTAGGTGTGAGTTCAATTGGACAGTTCTATAGCCACGATCTATGTGGCCAGTACGGTGACTTCATGAGGACACTGCTGGCAATAACACTAAGAAGAAGATGGAGGTGGTTGAAAGCGAGGAGACACCCACAGTAACAAGGAGAAATGAGATATTTTTTCCTTCTTTACTTGAGCCATTCACCCCCATGGCAGAGACAGGTGGAGGAGGAAGACAAAAAGGAAGGACGATAGAAGTGCCTGGTGGCCAAAAGTTTTGGGTTTTGGAGACTTTGGATTTCAGAATTATGGATGCTCAATCTATACAACCTTTAGTACTAATAATGCTCCCATCAGTGCCATATGAGTTATCCTACTAGCCATAACTCTAATTTAATTTTGCACTAGAAAAAAAGATTTGAACATTCATTACTTTAATATGAAGCACATGTACAGACATACTCAATATTACTGTCTTTGCTTTAAACTACTGAGTTTTAAACTACCATAGTAACAGCAGAACTTGTTTACATCCATGCAATTGAGAATTTCCTCTGTGATGGATAGAAGATCAGATGTGGAATTCATGCACACATTTTCAATAATTACAGGAATGAAGAGCCAGGGTGTCATCTCTACACAGAAAAGTTTCCTGTCAGTATGCCTGTATATTGTAACACATTATTTCAAGCACATCTGTAAGAATGCTTCAATTGTTTATAAACATTTACAATCGAACAATTTTGTAAGGTATACCTTTTTGTCCATGGCGACTGCTAAACTTGTCTCCAATTTCTGGGCGTCTAGTTTGTCTTAGCAATATTTTGATCAAAAATGCATCCTCTGCATTTGAAGAGATCATTACTTTTTCAATATATGAATCAGTTGCACCCTTGTAACTATTTGAAGAGAGAAAAATATAAAATCAGTTGACAAAATAGAAGTACATTAGTCATAGTAACTTGTTTGTGGAATACCAATTTATTGCTTTAGATTTAAATGGCAAAATCAGTCTTTTCTACACTGAAACATATTGCTAAAATGGGATTTTAAATAGAAATTAAATTGTAAGAGCTGGAGCGGGATACCAAAGAAAAATAATTTTGTGCACATAGGGAGCAAGAAAACCGCAGCATCACCAATGAGCTTGAAAATAACAAAACATATTAAAAGAATGACAAGTGTTGTAACTGAGACCTTTTATGAAAAATGCTTCCCCATTTACTTCCAAGAAAAAACAATTGTACTTAAACAGTCCTGGAGGACTAATGCACTTAGTTTTTACTAATTTTCCTCATCACACTAAATCTTCTAGAAATGCATCTTTTTGGTACAATAGACTTAAAAAGAGCAAAACTGCATATGAGAGTTTTGTGTGTGTGTGTCAGGAGCGGCTTGAGAAACGCTAAGAGTATTGTGTGAGAGTATTGGCTGTTTTCAAGGACATTGCCCAGGGGATGCTTGGATGTTTGATGCTTTACCTTTCTGTGGGAGGCTTCTCTCATGTCCCCGCATGGGGAGCTAGAGCTTGACAAAAGAGAGAGTACCCCGCTCCCTGGATTCGAATGACCAACCTTTTTGTCGATCAGTTCAGCTGGCTAAAGGGTTCAACCCATTGCACCACCGGGGGCTTCTATGAGATTGACATTTCTTTTTTAAAGACTTATATACCTGGTACTTTAATTCTGAAGGAAAATCAGACATGTTAGGTCCCACTCTGAGAGGAGCTCCTGAGAAGAGGCATCTCCCCTCTTGGGCTAATGATATCCAAATGTTAAGGATGTTTAAATATCGCTAGATAGATAATTTGCCCCTCAGTTGCATTCTTTTTTCTTCAGGATGTCTCAGCAGCAATTTTAGGAAGGAAAACAACCTAAGCAATATGGATTTATTTGGAGAAAGGAATGGATATCAAACTATGCAGGATTGTTGCAGATACCATGTTTGATCCTAAAATTGCATGGCAAATGACACCAGCAATTTTTGGTCAGGAAATAGGGCTATTTAAACATTTTTTGGAAGGGACACTAGTGGGGCACAAAATAAGACTTTGGAAAATATATAAGGTAGGATTCTAAAAATAAGCTGTAACAACAGAACATACGTTACGGGAACATCTTTATATTGTGGTTGCTGGGGTACGCTGCTCCCTTCCAGAGGAGTCTGCGTCACAGTTGGCATTGATTTATTCACAAGCACCTGTTTGTTTTCTACTTTTTCACCTGTAAATACATGGAAATATATGCAACTGATCAACAGTATAAAACATTTTTAAAGTCTTCAAACTGTGAAAAGACTGATACTGAATAGGCTTAGAAATTGGAAGAGTTTTGTCATCTAACTGGATTGCTAAAGTTATAAATGAAGGTTCTCTCATGGGTGGCTAACTTTGGAATAGTTTCTGCAGGGCTTTGCATCCAGACTGATAAATTTAACCCATCAGCTAAGACAGATTTGTGTTAATATGGAGCGGAGTTTTCCAAACATTTCATTTTGGTGACACACCATTTTTATCCATGCATCATTTTGCGAAGCAGCAATTCAGTTTTACTAGCAAACCTTGTAAGAGATACAGACACATCCATAAATTGTAATTAAAAATGCTTTGGCACACAATATGTCTCATGAAAACCATTCATTTATATTTCTTAAAAATGTATGATTTATTGCTTATTTCACATAGACTCACAAGCTTTCTTGTTACATTCATGTGACACATCTATACACTGCTGACAACACACTAATGTGTTGCAACACAGTTTGGAAAGCTCTGATCAAGACATTCTATCAACTCTGAACTTCTTGGGGGAAAAAACAGATTTAAAATGGGATAGAGATATTAAATGAAAAGCAAATAGACAACTTTGTATCATTAATCAATGCCCATGGCAGAAGACACACATAGGGATAGGGACTTGTTCTAAGGACAATTATTTGTATAAACTTCGATTTCTGGCTGTGCTAGACAGATGATTCTTTAATGAACTTGTGCATTGCTTTATATATTGGAATAAAATAAGTAGTTGACTATATGTCTTAAAATATATTAAAAAGCCACATTAGTCATACCTGGTGAGCAAATACCATCAGCATCTAAAATTTCATGCCGCCAGATTGGCTTGTGTGTAGCTGCATCCAGCATGGGGCCCATCACTTTATCAAATGTCTGGTTGGTGTAACGCTTCAGCGTACACTTAGCGTTCTTGTATACAAGACATCTTCCAAAACCTTTGAGAAAGCAAGGTTGTCAATCACAAGTACTGCCACAGTTATTGCAGAAGTTGGCCAAATAGGTCAATGCTATGTTTCAAGGATATTATTTAAATGCATTGCATAAATCTACACTGCATGCCTTCTCTTCTGGAAATCTCAAGTTAAATATCCCATGGGTTTAAAAAAAGGCTTCATGCAAAATTTAAAAGTCAGGAAGCAATTTCAATAAAAACATGAAATCTGATTATACCTTGCAATCACTGACAATCTTAAGTTATATATTAACAGAACTGAGATACAACTAAGATTGAGCTGTTCATTATGTGATTTTCAGGTAAAGATTTTAACAAAATACTATGAACACAAGAGATTAAATGTTTTCTTGTATGAGAGCTTCCCACACTTACTTTTCTATAAATCTTAGAGAAGAAGTCGTGACACTAACAACTTCTGCTTTTAAGAAATCAGACTTAAAAATAAATACATAAATACATTGGGTTTCTTTTATTAGCTTGAGATATTGTTGGTACATATTTATGTAAACACAAGGATAATAACATTTAATGTACTTTAGATTGCAAACTGAAGCACAGTTTTAGGTTTTGCACTGTGTATTGCTCAGTTATACCAAGTAATGCCAGGCAGTCTTTGATTTTCCCCCTAATGTCACTTGTCTACCATAAGGAAAACATTCTGCCTTAAATCATGTCTAGTATTGTTTCAGAAAAAAAGAATAAATTAAGTGTGCAGACATTAACGCCAAAGATACATGTCTAGGAATACTAGTTTTGTTGCCTGGCAACTTGCAGGAAGGGTGTAAGTATGGAGAAAGTGTGCGAGAGTGTATCAGTACAAGTCGGCACAAAAGTTTTTTTTGGCCACACAGAGTAAACCTTGGGCGCATTACAATATTATACATTTCACAGAGGAAATGGCATTTACAAAATGATTGATAGCACGATTCTAAAACACATTGTTATTCAGACAAGTCTGACTGAAATGAATGCAAGGAATACTCACTGATTGCCATAGCGTATGTCTTCAACACGCAGCATTTAATACGTTATTTTGGTTAGATGTCAATTTGATGAAATAATATTTTGTATTGCAGTTATACCTATAAATCCCAATTAATTTAGAAATATAGCTAGCTTAACAGCACTTCTCAAATGAATAATGAGCTATATAAATTTGCGAACCAGTTTAATATTAGGATTTTATTTGCTGTAACAAAGTTGCTTTAATCAAATTGTTAGTACAACTTTTATTGCTTCAACGGATCTATTTTAATAGGCCTAAAAACTGGATTTAGGCCACTTGTTTTTCCCAGTTATCAAATTCATAATGATATTCAACATATGCAATTTTTTGTACTAAAAACAACCAGAACTCAATTTTCATTAGGTTCCATTTATATCGAAAAGCAACATTTAAGACATGATCCAGTCTAGTTACAACAGGTTTGAAGGAAAGTTTTAAGCATGTGCTGAAATATCTCCCAGTGAAATAAAATAAAACTGAAATAAAACTTAAAAGGCCCATTTGGCTGGATTACGTGTTTAACTTATAAATGCTTATTCAGGACTACCTTTAAGAATATTTTATAGCATTTCCATATTCATCATATCAAACTTCAACTTTAAATATTTGCCATTGCGTGTTAGATTTCCCCCCAGTTAACATTTTCTTTGCTAAACCATGAGTAAAATGCATAAAAGAATGGGTAACAACTCAATTCACACATTACAGCATACTATGATTTGGCAGCAGTCTTAACTTCAGTTTGTCAGTCTTAACTATAGTTTACCAATTTAAATATTACACTAAACCATGGCTCAGACCAATGGTTAATGAACAAGCAAATCGTGTCTTGTCAAGCCAGATACTACATGAGCCAATTTGGCTTTACTTGGGTTTAATGTAATGTATATATGAGGTTGCAGCAAGAACATGGCCATCTTTTCATGGGACAATGACAGAACATAATCAACTTCTTCTCACCTCTGTCTAAAGAAGCTTTATTTAGGACAAGAGCATCTTCAATATCATAACCACTGTAACTCATCACGGCAACGGTGGCATTCTGCCCAGCTGGCAATTTCTCGAATTCTATGAGTTCTATGGTTTTTGTCTTAACCATTGGTCTCTGTGGATATGCTAACAGGTACATAAGAGTATCGATCCTATTCCTCTGATTGTATCCAATGGTACCTGCAATTAAGAAGACACAACACTCAACAAAACAGTGGGGATGATGCTTTTTATTACTGTTATTGATGTTGCTGGTGTGACAAATGGAAAGGAACTGAGATACACTAGGAAGGCATAGGATATAGAAAGCTCTATATGTTCTGCTAGACCTCTGCATAGGCATAAAACAGCTCATATGAGTCAATCATAGACTACAAAGAGGAATACTGTTGCCTATTGTGACAGTAGACAGGTGGTATGGAAATATCATCACAAAAATCAATGAGTATTCTGGCTGCGTATAGTTCTGTCATTACGTCCACGTCAAGAAAAACTCAGGAGTATTTTATACAGTAATAAGTTATTGCTGATCAAGATCTAAGTTTTCATCATTGCCTAAAATCTCCTTTCAGGTTTATCAATTAAACACAAATGGAAGATCCATGACATATTTCCACTTTTTAAAATTAATATTTTCCATTTCTTAAAGAAAATGAAAAATTACTAAACAGAATCTGATGCTCTGAGAATACCTATCCACTTTCTGTAACTTTTATCACAAGAGCCCATTACCTTTTTTCTTATGCTACAGCTAGGCTGAGATCAGCATAGCAAATTTTATCTAAGCACTATCTAAAAGTCAGTTGTGGGATTCTCATTGTTAATGCAGTATTAGTTACCTGAATTTAGTTACAAAATTTAAACCTGTCTGATGGAGCTATAATGAAATTGGTTTCTAAATCTTTATGTAGGATTTTACGTTTTATAATGTTTATTTTAATTATGTTTTATGATGTTTATTTTAATTTGTCTGTATGGTTTTCCTTTTTGGCAATTGAATGTTTTGCCTTATATGTTGGAAACTGCCCTGAGTCCCCTTGGGGAGATAGGGAGGTATATGAATAAAGTATTATTATTATTATTATTATTATTATTATTATTGGCATAAATGAATGGCTTTAACAGCTGTACATGTAAAAAAATCCCTTTTCACAAGCACATATGAGAAAGCACACACCTGACACTTCATAGAAAATGTTAGGATCAGTATCGTATTGGATCAAACCACTCCTACAATACACAGTAGCATAAAGGACTGCACATTTTGGCTCCTCACAAAATGTAGCAGTCCAGACTTCTATCAAGAGTAATTGATACATGCACAGCACTGTACAAAGTGATCCTTTGGTACTACAGTGGCCTTCTGGACCTGGTGTTTTTGCATCCCATAGAACCATGGCTGTGTAGTGCGCATGGATCCCATAGCTTGGCTATGGAAATCCACTGGGCAACCTTGAGCACGTCCCATTCTCTCAATGCAATGGCAATCTCCTTCTGAACAAATTCTGACAAGAAAATCTCACAATAGGTTTGCCTTAAGATTGCTGTGAGTTGCAACCAACTTGAAGGCCCACAATAACAAATGGGGGGGGGGGGGGAGAACACATTGGACGCCCCAGATAAAAGTAGGGCATAAGTGTCGTAATATGGTCCAAGAGCTCTTATAATTGCTTAAGAATCTGTTATACTATTATCTTTTTACCTGAAATAATTTTCCTGTCCTGCTTATGCCCACTGTACACTTTCCAAAAGATTGTAATGCATTAAGAGCACTTATGTAATGTAGGAATGACCCATTTCCCTAACTCTCGCTAAGCACAAGGATGGTGTTTCCAAGACAGTGCAGGCATCTAAAGGATCAGAAAGGGGGCAACGTCGAGCAACGTGTTCTTCCTACCCAGCAGGGAGCTAAAATGCTATCTCAATAATCCCAAACTCTTGACAGCCCAGGAAATGACTACATGGACTTGAACATGTCTCTCCTGCAGGACAATACAGCATCAGTTAGTGGCAGCAGGGGGTGGGCAAAAATGAATTCTATTTTTTTCTTTTTTTAAAGGCCAAATATATTTGACGTGATGATTCACTATACAGACATATTCAAAGAGCCAATTTATAATAATTGACACAAAATTACATTTGTACCAATGTTAATGAAGGTAATTAGCAGCAAACACAGATTGATAACAGCAAGAAATTTCCTACAACTGTGATCTCAGAGCTTCCACATGAAAGCAAATGATTGGGACATGAGTAGGAAGTATAAAATGAAGCAAACAATCAAAACTCTGTAAAATACTTTTAAAATGGACTTTTATCTCCCTCCTCTTTCTTCAGTCAGGTGCTCGGCAAGAGCATAAACAAAGCTTTAAAAATATCACTAAAGATATTCAGCTGCTTTTGTGTTCCCAGCGTCAGCAGTAACGTCAGAGGATTGTATCCAAGGAGCTAAATGTGCAAGACCCGGGGTCAAAGCAGCTGAATACACCAACCTCAGAAAACACAGACAATGAATTGCAAATGACACTGAAAACAAAACGAGAAAAAAAGACCTTCACACAGAAAACTACAAAAGAACTCTACAGATACTGAATTGGCTTTCTGTACACACTGATCCTGCTTAACTGTGTGTGGTAACTAACCAAACCTTCTGAGGCTAATAGTTCTAAAATAGAGTCCCCGGGGGGAGAAACCCGATAAAGAAAGGGAGTGAATTTAAAATTAAGAGAGATATATTATCCTATTTTTCAAATACTTCCAGTACAGTATTGTATTGTGCATAGAAAGTCTAAGATTACCACTATCCTAAATGTAGGATACAAAGAACAACTTTAGAATTTGAGCAGTGATTATTTAGGATTCAAAAGTTATTTCATGGTTACTATTTAAAACACAGTTCACTTCCTTGACCATGGCTTATGAACATAAATAGGATACCATAAATGCACAACTTTCTGTTTCTGGATACAATTATTCCAGAGAAAATACCAAAGGACTATGGGATAGGTAGGAAACAGCTGTCATGAAGTAAATATAGGGGAAAGGAAGTAATGACTAACAAAACTAGATAACCACAAAAAATGACAGTTTCACTTCTTAATGAACTTGAAGTGTGAATGCATTTTATAATGATTCTCAAAAATGTGTGATGCAGGGGATAAAGAGGGAGCAGGGAAAGAACAAAATCACATTTGCTGGCCTCGAATTCCCATGGCAATCTAAAATTTATTTATTTATTTATTTACGTCACTTTTATCCCACCCATTATCAGCCCAAAGGATACTCAGGGTGTCGTACAAATCGGGAAAAAGAATTCTCCAAATATACAGAATTCATTCTGTATTTCATTCATATAATGATTTATATAAAGTACTTTGTACACTATGAGTGTAGAGGTTGCTGAAAGTTAGATTGTATTAGGAAGAATTAATTCATGCTAACAAAGATATACTGTTTGGCAAAGATTTATTTAAGCATATCAATGTGTTGTCAGTAACATAAAGTAACAGCTCATGGACTTCTAAAGTGGGGTAACTTAACTCAGATTCGACTTACCATATATACTCGAGTATAAGCCGAGTTTTTCAAACCTTTTTTAGTCTGAAAAGCCCCTCTCTGGCTTATACTCGAGTCAAAGTTATTTATTATTTTATTCTGTTATTATTCTTTTTATTACATTTATTATTCTACTCTATGATTCTATTTATTATTACATTTATTATTTTGCTCTATTATTACATTTATTTTACTTTCTTTATTATTACTGGAAGGATACGTAATCACATTTACATCAAAAAGATTAAAATAATGGTTTAATCAGAGTTGGACAGTCTTATCTTAAATTTATGTAAATATTCTAAAACATTTAACCTACTGATGCCTCAATTAATGTAATTTTATTGGAATCTATCTTTATTTTTAATTTACCAGTAGCTGCTGCATTTTCCAACCTTGGCTTATACTTGAGTCAATAAGTTTTCCCAGCTGTTGGTGGTAAATTTAGGTGCTGTGGCTTATATTCAGGTCGGAGTATACACAAAGATATACAGTACTTAGCACACATAATTTTAGTGTTATTTGCTAATTACTAGTAACGCATGAGTTCCAGCATTTGCAGATTTGTCTAGAATGGGAGACAACCTTATAGCAAAAATTCCATAATGGGTGGATGGATGGGTCGGGGGAAGGTGATTTTCAATGATCTAAAATTTGTCTGTCATGTTAAAAATAAAACACACTAGTTGCTTAGAGAGAGAAAAAAAACATTATCCAGACCTCCTGTCTGTTTTTTGAGTAAAGAAGCGTAAGACACAAAAACATTCAGTGTTAATTTTCTAAAGATACTGAAAAAACCCACAGTTATTGTTACATGTGATACAACGGAACCTGTGGTATGATCCAAATTGAATTTTACACAACACTATAGAAAAATAGGCTAAAGAACTCAGAAACATGGATGGTAGAATTATCTAATGGTCAAAGGAAAGTGAATGCATAACAGCTGAACTGATAGAGAAAGGCTACCATCTTTGCTTATCCTAAATCTAACATACAGGCTAGTGGCACAACAGGGAAATAAAGAGGGTTTTGGGCTTCAGTAAATCCAAAGCCTTTTGTGATTAACAGCCTTTTGGTCTTACTGAGAAGCAATGACATTAGTCCTTTCTATCATCACCTAAAGGAAGCTTCCAATGGTACATCCTATGGTCTTTTATTATCTGTAACAATAAGATTGCACCCTTAAAATAACAGAACTGTATGACTTACACAATATTGTAACTCCTAAGGCACATATGACTTACCCATACTTTTTTATTGTTATTTATTTCTATACCACTTTTCTCCCAGATTGGGATTCAAAGTGGTGAACAACATATAAACAAAAACATAACAACCATAAAAAACAAACATAGTCATCAAACCACAATATCACATGAAAAGTTATAAAGCTCACAGCAACATAATAAATAACTAATTCAACATAATTTAAGCATTCAATAGAATTAAAATTTCATCTAAAATCCATTCCTCAGGCCATAGACAAGTCCATGGCCTGAGGTCCACTAAAATTTACACATCGCACACACAAATCTGTTGTTTGGAGTACCACTAGTCTCCTCCAATAGCACTTCCCCATAGCGCACTGGTAACAGCCCATACACTTCTAAGTATTGTGACTTACACAATAATATAACTGCTAAGGCACATATGACTTACCCATAGCTTGTTTCCCCATAGCACACTGGTAAGTATTTCTTGGAGACTGGTTATGATGAGGGTAAGGAATAAGACCAGCACAGACGCCAAGAAGAGTGAAAGGTTCTATCTCTAGATGTGTTGTATCTCTTAGAAAGGAGAGAAGACACCACTTGTTAGAAGCCACATATTTACACATTAGAAGATCAAGTATTTATTTCAGGGTTTTGAAAGTGGAAAATTCACAAAGCTAGGCAGGGACAAAGGGAATGACCACTATAAGACATGTATTCCAAATTATTCTGAAATTACATCTATTATATATTGTGGAGCAATAATTTTAGTTGCTTTCCTTGATCTAGGGATTTCCTTGTTCTGGGGAGTAATCTGGTGGAAGAGAAAAGGGAAGCACATTTATTCAGGAGCCTCATTAGTGCATTAATATGGTGCCCTGGAACTATGTTACTCTTAAAAAATGAAAGGCAATATATATATATTCTCTTTGGGGACTCCTTTAATGAACATTTGAACATATTTAGTACTTTGGGCTAAATACCTTAAAAGCACCAGATCCTGTCTGATCTTAGAAACTATGCAGGATCAGCCCCAGCCCCATTGATGGGAGACCATCAATGGACACCAGGTATTGTTGGCTATATTTCAGAAGAAGGAATTGGCAAACTACCTTTGAATATCTTCAAAGGAAACTTCAACTGGTCCAAAGGTCAGTGGCTAAACTGCTTATGGGGGTAGGATATGTGGAAAGAACTACTCCGCTCCTGAAGCAGCTACACTGGCTCTGCTTGTTGCCGGGCACAATTCAAGGTCCTGGTCTTAGCTTATAAAGCCTTAAACAGTTCAGGCCCAGCCTTCTTGAGGGACTGCATCTCTTCTTACCAGCCCACACAAGTACTGAGATAATCGGGGGAGGCCTTTCTCTCAGTCCCATCACCGCCACAAGCAGTTAGTGGGAATGAGAGAGAGGGCCTTCTCGATGGTGGCCTCATGGCTCTAGAAGTCCCTTCCCAAAGAGGTGTGATTGGCCATCTCTCTACTGGCCTTTCATGTACAGGTTAAAACCTTCCTATGGAAGCAGACCTTCCCTGATAACCCATAATAGGCTATGATGGGTAAAGCATATCAATGAAGGCTATCTCGGACCTGACAATGGATACATGGCCTAAACATACAGAGTTTTAGGATGTTTAATATAACATCTTATGGATGACCTCATTGGCTTGAGGCTTGAGGCTCAGGGAATTTTAGTGGTATATGTTGTATTCATTAACTTGTTGTCTATGGCTTATGTAACTGTGTTATCTGTTTATCAGTTTTATTTTATTTTGTGTCATGTGATTTTTCTCATTTTAATTTGTTCGCTGCTTTGAGTACCATTCATTGGAGAAAAGTGTGTTAAAAACAAACAAACAAATAATAGTAATATTCTTTGCCTAAAAAACACTAGGGTCGCCAGAAATTCATATGAGACTTGAAGGCAATTAAATGTTTGCCTTACATGTTGGAAACCACCCCGAGTCCCTTTGGGGAGATAGGGTGGTATACAAATAATGTATTATTATTATTAATTATTAATTATTATTATTATTATTATGGCATGCATGCATACATACCTCTTCATCATCACAATGCAAACATATCTAATATTCTGTTTTCTTGTTCTTTTAAGCTACTCCCAATACAAGACATTCCTTCACATGCTAAAATCAACTATGCAATACTCTAACGAGAAAGAACACTTACTTATTGATTGTTTGTTCATATAATGCAATATTGCAGTCATTTTCCTCATTTACATCCAGATATTCAACAAGGCTTTCATGTAAGAAATCTTCAAAATTCCTGAAAGTAGAAAGTAGTGTTTCAAAACAATTTATAGTTGCACATTAAAGCTGAAGAAAGCACTTATGGAAGGCAAATAACTGAAATATGTTTTAACATAACATGAGAAGCAGGTGAGTGGAAATGAGTTGATTTTGTGCTCTAATATGTAACTGCTTTATAAAGACTCTGGTCCAGCTTAGCTCACTACCATCTACCCTGGATGGAATTGGCTCCCCAGAGTTATAGATAAGTAACTTTTCAGTCCTACTATTGGAGACTGGACCAACGACTTTCTCCATGAAGAAACTATATAGTACCCTGTCCTTGCATTTGGGTTCCAGAATGAATAGTACAGAAGGGTTTTGTTTCTCTTATTTTAAAATTTTTATTTTTAATTATTACAGAATGCATATAAAATGCTGTTCATGTTGGAGGAAACAACCTTCTCAAGCCTCCTCTATGTGATATTTGTCTGCTTTATAATAATGTTTTATTAGTATGTCATTTTGTAACCTGAAGTGTATGCCTTGTTTGTAGTTTGCAGTTGCCTTATCTCTATGTGCCTGGGGCAGTGGGAGGAGCTGCAGGTCACTTGACTGACTCAGCGGCAGGCTGGAGTGTTCCGTTTTTAAAATGACAGCCAGATGAGCTTTGAACCTGTTAAAGAATGTCTGTTGAGCTTTGAGTCAGTTTGAGTGTAGAAAGAAGTCTTTTAGTGTGCAGAAGCTAATGTTAGAAGCAAGTAAATTGTTGAGGCTTGTGTTTTCTTTTAAAGTAAACTCTTATTGAGAAGAGCTGTGCGGAGTAACATAGTAAAGAAACAGTAAACTTCATAAGTTTTAAGATATAAACTCTCCAAACATTTTTCAAGTTTTTAACCCTCAAAAGAAATGTGCCTGCATCATCGAATGCATGAAGTTATAAGTAAACAAACATTGTTATTTTAAAAGAATTCTGCTGGAATCTTTGCCTGCCTTAAGCATCAAATAAACTCAAGGAATACTCCTTTCAAACTCTGCTACCTCTGATTGTTTGAGATTCTAACAAGTTATGATCCATCCATTATCCCCAATAGTTCATAATCCTCCACCTCACCCTATCCCATGTTTTAGCTAGAGAATGGAACAGACAAGATACCTTTTGCCCAACGCTTACCTATAACCTTGTGCAAGTTCTTCCATATGCTTCTCAGTAACTGCAGGACTTTGCTTCTTCACAATAATATAGGGTCTAGATTTGGAGAAAGGAGGAAGGTTAATTAATACAGAGTGAATGCATTTCATACCTGTCATAAAGATGACACTGATTATGGGGTTTTCCACCTTGAGAAATATGATAGAGCCTTATAGTTATAGTGTGCTGAAACAGAATGGATTGCAGATTCCAAGCTCCTGGGATATAGTACGTTTTAAAGAAAAGTTAAACAGTTAAATGGAATTAACAATTAAATTAGAGAAGTGAAGAATGGAGTGATTCCACAATAGGTGTAGATGTACACATAGTTTACAGAGAGCTTGCCACCCAGAAATCTAGATTATCTGGCTGTTATTTTTCAATGGCAGATGAACAAACTGAAAGGATGACATAAGTAAACACTGGTAAGTCCCACTACTAAGTTGACTTGGGATGAAAATTTTATGGCATTTATGATAAAGATGCGTTGCTATGACAAAACATTTAAAGTGTTTAAAATATATTTTAGTTAAACAAAAGATGACAAGTATGTACAATAACGGTATAAATATATTAGGGAGAATCATGAACATTGTAAAAAATGATTAAAACTGTCAATCAATTTAAAATGTTGAATTATTTAATTGTCGGGATTCTGAATGTTCAAAGAAAATGTACATATCAAATCAAACTGGCCTGATGTTGAAGGGATCTGGGAGTTGTAAGAGCCATACAGGAACTCTGACCATTCCCAGAGTGCATAATTTCCACCCTTGTTTTAAAGCCATTTGAAGGGCAGCAGTGCAACAATGCAGCATGTGCTTAGGATGCAAATGTCCCAAGTTCAATCTCTGCCATTTCCAGGTCATGCTGGGAGATTCCTAGGGGAACTGCTTTTGGTCAGTTTAGGTAATTCTGAGAAGGTGGATCAGTGCTTTGACTTGGTATAAGCTAATCCTACATTTGCATGATGAATTTCCTAAAAGGAAAAGCCATTGAATCAAGATTGGCTGCGGAAAAAGCGAGTTGGGTTTCTATATGTTGGCAAGACCTTTTGGAATCCCAGTTCACACAGTTTCGTCTTTTATCAATCCCAGCATTGCATAATTACTTTTAAATTTTGGAAACACTGTGCAAACACCAAGCACGAAGTAGCTGCACGCAATAACATCCTGCGGAAACTTACTAATAGCACATAGGGTGCAGACCCAAAATTAATAAAAACATCATCCCTGACCATGTCTTACTCAACTGCTGAGTATGCCTGCCGTGTCTGGCATGAATCTGCCCACATGAAGCAGGCGAATATAGTACTAGTACTAAATGAGGCATGTAGAATAATCACAGGATGCCTTAAGCCTACACCTGTTGATACACTCTATAAGCTAGCTGGCTTTGTTCTCCCCCTCCTGATGTGCAATGGGAAGTTGTTGCCAATTGCCGGAGAAATAAGGTTGAGCATTGTGAAAGCCACCCACTATATGGCTCTCAGCCTCCTCCTAGTAGACTTAAATCATGAGAACCACCACTCCTCTAAATGTTCCTCCAGCAACAGCAAGAATATCCCTGTGGGCAGTAAAATCTGGCAATTCCAACTGGATGCCCCCCCCCCCCCCCATGAGGGTCTTCCTTCAGGGGCAAACCAAGAATGGGCAACCTGGAAGTCCCTGAACAGGCTAGAAGCAAAGTGGGCAGATCAAAAGACAACCTGGCAAAATGGCACTACCTGAAAAAAATCCTCCACCTTGTGGGACTGTGGAGCAGAACAAACAACTCGGCATCTGAATGCTTGCCGACAATGCCCTGCCTCATGCACAGAAAGAAAAAATGTTTAAAGCTACAGACAATGCTGTCGCTGTTGCCCATTTTTGGTCTAAAACTATGTAGTAGCTTGTGATCCCTTTATTTTATCAGTTTTAGATAAACTATGTCATGACACGAAATAAATAAATTCAGGTTAGTAAAATACAACATCTTTACAGCTTTCCTCTGGGATTTCATTACTCAAGGCTGCTGTTCCTTAAAATACATTTATAAATATAAAAAGATTGGCTATATCAAGTCAATTATGTTCTGCAGAAGATCTATACCATAACATTGATGCTTACATTATAGCTAGTCAACAGCATTTTGGGAACACAAGGAGTGCAACATATTAATTGGTCAATCAGTTAAAACTTATTTTTAGAAGACCAATTCCATTTTGGAGAGAAAAATATAAAATGCTTGATTGCACACTAAATTATAAAGCTAAACTCTCAGTGTTCAAGCCAAAATTGGGATTCTGAAAGGTTTCCACTACCACTATCCCAAGGAAACACAGATACAAAGAATGGTATGCACAATTGAAACGTCAAGAGCTGCTGCTGTTTGTCCAAGACGATCCTGCAGAGTGCAGTAAATAACTACAACATACTCGGGCATTCCACTCCAAAAGTTGAAGCTAACAGTTTAGAGGCTAATTAGCGCTTTCAAACATTGAGGGGGAAAACAGAGCAACTGTAAAGTGGCCAATGGAAAAAAAAAGTCACAACAAACCTGGGAAACTAGTGAAAAGCAATTGGTCATCCAGTGCCAATTAAGATTGGTGTAATTTGCATGATTGGCTTTTTTTAATCAGTAGGTAGCTGTTTGACAGCCAGGTTTAGTGTTTTTGTGCAAACCTGCCTTTGTAGATGAATTGAGCAAAAAAGAGAGATTTGGAGGTAAGAGCAATTGGTGCAGATAAAAGCTAATGTTCGAGATGCTTACCGGCACAACCTTCCTCCATCGGAGGAAATATATACACATCTATCTGTCAGATTTGTTGAGATAGAAACAAATTCATTGATATAACCAGCTCTGCGCATCAACCGAAATGTGTAGACCAGTTTACGATGGTCTCGAATGACACCAAGAATGTTGCCTGTTAAAGAAAACAATTATGTTATAAATAATTATGTTATACTGTCACATCTACTTCTCCAGCTCCACATTTCTATTGCTCTTGAGGCAGACAGGGCCAGCAGAAAATTTGGTATGTTTGCATCAACTCTTATCTTCAATTTAAAGTCGAGCGTAAGTGTTTGGAAGACGATGACCATGGAGTCGAACTAATCAATTCTGTGAATAACCACATCCGTAAAAGTCAAACCCAAAAATGTGGAGGGGCAACTGTAAACTATTTGTAACATTAAAAGCTATTCAAAGCATCCACTTAAAAGGAGACCAAAAGGACATAAAGAATAATATAATAGCTGTGAGTTTTCCGAGCTGTATGGCCTTGTTCCAGAAGCATTCTTTCCTGATGTTTCGCCCACATCTATGGCAGGCATCATCAGAGGTTGTGAGGTATATTGGAAACTAAACAGGGGAGGTTTATATATCAGTGGAAGGTTCAGGGTGGAAAAAAAGAACTCTTATCTGTTTGAGGCAAGAATTGAATGTTGCAATTAGCCGCCCTGATTAGCAATTAATGGCCTTGCAGCTTCAAAGCCTGGCTGATTGCTGCCTGGGGGAATCCTTTGTTTGGAAGTGTTACCTAGCCCTGATTGATTCTTCTCTGGATTTCCCCTGTTTTTGAGTGTTGCTCTTTACTGTCCTGATTTTGGAGTTTTTTAAAACTGGTAGCCAGATTTTATTCATTTTCATGGTTTCATCCTTTCTGTTGAAATTATCCACATGCTTGTAATATATCAACCTCTGGGGATGCCTGCCATAATGGGGGCAAAACATCAGGAGAGAATGCTTCTGGAACTTGGTCATACAGCCCAGAAAACCCACAGCAACCCAGTGATTTCGACCATGAAAGCTTTTGATAACACAATAGTATAATGCCTATTAAAACAGCCAGATTCGCCTTGCCCCCAAATTATAATTATAGAAGACTATTAGTCTTTTTTTAACAGCGCTCCATGCAGTCATGCCGGCCACATGACCTTGGAGGTGT
This sequence comes from Anolis sagrei, assembly GCF_037176765.1. Classification (NCBI taxonomy): domain Eukaryota; kingdom Metazoa; phylum Chordata; class Lepidosauria; order Squamata; family Anolidae; genus Anolis; species Anolis sagrei. Next base: position 169,686,842 of record NC_090025.1, read on the forward strand.
CTACGGACAACGCTGGCTCTTCGGCTTAGAAATGGAGATGAGCACCATACCCCAGAGTCAGACATGACTGGACTTAATGTCAGGGGACTACCTTTACCTTTACCTATTAGTCTTTTGATTCATATAGCAAAAGCAGGTCTCCTTTCTAATTTGCACTTCCCTACTCTCTCCTTGCATGTAGCAGGTACACACAAAACAAGTGCAGTTTCTTAATCACAATCCAGAGACTGGGAATTGACCTCAGAGGACCATAAAATCAGCCCAAATCTAAATACACTAGTCTTTAAATATAAAAATTTTGCTCTAAAATGAACCATCATATTCTTGCTTCTGTAGTTATGCAATTATCTAGACGAGAGAGCAGCTGTCCCAAAATGGGGTCCAAGGAGAAAGAGTCATAAATTCTATTAAGGTGATGGAACAGACCCTAAAAACTATTTATCTTAATATCTAAGATTATTAGAAATCTTATGAAGTACCACTGACACAAGACTAACTCTATTAACTAGATTAAAAACCAAATATTTTTGTTAAAAGTGTCATACCATTAAGAAAAACAAGAAAGACATTTGGATATGAAAGTTCTTCTCCACATAGAAGATTTACATCTTCTACTCCCAGGTTACCAGCTAATTTAATAATAGGGCCATCTTCCATATCGGTTGTAATGTGAGTCATCAGTGCTAGGTTTTTCACCAAGCCACAAGCCTGAAGAAAAGACAATTTGAAAAAAGAAAACAGCACATAAATAGTGATCTTATATGAACTCTTCCAATGATAAGAGTGGTAATGCATTAGAAGGCTAGCATTCTTCTGTTTGTGTCCAAGATACATTGGTTCAAAATAAAGTGGGCTAGGATTTGGTTCCCTGATCCTCTGTGGATACCAAAATCTATGGATGTTCAAGACCCATTATATACAATGGTGCAGTAAAATGGTGTCCCTTATATAAAATGGTAAAATCAAGATTTGCTTTTTGGAACTAATTTGGATATTTTCAAGCCATGAATGTTTGAGCCATGGATAAGCTATGGATTTTCAAACTTAGTTACTGCCATCTATGGCTGGAGTGACTATATCCTGTCCAGTTTCTAGCGACTAAATCCTAATGAAAGAAATAATATCAGAATCATCAATGGAACACACACACACACATATTGCTCAGAAATATAATCAAAATTGTATGTGCTGTGGGCTTGGCCTCATGTAAGCCGCACCGAGTCCCTTGGGGAGATGGTAGCGGGGTACAAATAAAGTTTATTATTATTATTATTATTATTATTATTATTATTATTACTATGAGCTCCATCTGGACTTTTAAAGAGGATATAACCTTAATTTTAATTAATTTGCATTCACTTGATCTTCACTGGCCTTAAAGACTAACATTCCTGCTTTGGGATAATACCTACTAAGCTTAGCAGGACATTCGTGAAAACTCACTTTCTCTGGATTGTTTTCAAGTGTGCAAGGAAAATCAAGGCAAAAATAGACAGACTTTGTGGGACAGATTATTAATATCACATTAGCAGATGGGTGACACTGCACAACACATTAGTCTTGCAAAAAATACAGGAGGCTTTTTTTGTGACTTCATATACTAATTAATAAAGAATTTAAAAAGCTCACAGCCAACATATCTGAGGGATCTCACATAAGGTTATAGAGCTCAAATCCTTGGTTGAACTGCAGGCAGTCAACAATACTTTTAAAATACTGTTTGATATGTCTTTGTTTTCCTCAAAAGTATGCCATCCTTGGTTGTTTCAGTTATTTCTTCCTGCTGAATTGCCTTCCCTCCAAACCAGAGAAAGGCAATTGTATCAGAATAGTGCTCATTCATAACAAACCAAAGTTCTGAGTATCCCTGGTTTGTCTTGTTGTGGGAACTCAGTGAATAGTCTATGGTTTGTTTAGTTGTTTCCACTGCAAGCACAAGTCAGGTTTCTGTATTGTGGGGATACGCTCACTGTAAAAGGGAGAAGGAAATGCAATTGACAGTGCTTACCTCTCCTTCAGGAGTATCTGATGGGCACAGCATACCCCACTGAGATGGTTGCAGTGATCGAGGACCACTCACTTTTCTTGTCTTTTCAAACTGAGAAGAGATCCTTGTCATCATTCCCAAAGCAGATATGTAGGATAAACGGGATAATACTTGAGTTACACCTTGACGATCCATCTTGAATCTCTTCAGTGACCAATTACCCTAAAGGTCAAAATTTAAGAAACGTCTACCAAAGGGCAGTACAAGCAAGTTTCCTGTGTCTAATCAGAACAGGTTGAGCATTATTCATCTGGAATCTGTAATACAACGTCTTCCAAAAATAGACGAAATACTTACAGTAGAGATGGCATTCACCATGCCATTGGTGATCTGATCTTGCCGCATGTGCTTAACGACATCAAATTGGGCTGCCCTCTGCTTAGGGATTACTTGATCAGCAATCTTCTTGAGTTCAGAGTTAAATTTTTTGAATAAATCTTCAAACAAAAGGGAAAGAAGCTGTAAGAGAAAAGCGGGATTTAGTCCAATGGTCAGCCAAATCCCTTAGCAACCAATGGCACCCAATAAACGTATACATTGTAGCACTATTGTTATATGTTGCTCATTCTACTAAGACAATGGCATTTTCCATGTTTCACTTTATAGAAAAAGTTAACTTTTCTAGTCTAGGGACAAAAACAAGTGTAACCACTGCACGATGACATCAGATGGTGTTCTGATTTTTTTCGTTTCATGTCAGGAGCGACTTGAGAAACTGCAAGTCGTTTCTTGTGTGAGAGAACTGGCTAGGAGATGCCCAGAAGTTTGATGTTTAACCATCCTTGTGGGAGGCTTCTCTCATGTCCCCGCATGGGGAGCTGGAGCTGAAAGAGGGAGCTCAACCCACTCTCCCCAGATTCAAATCGCTGACCTCTTGGTCAGCAGTCCTGGCAACACAAGGGTTTAACTTATTGCGTCACTGTAAAAGTACAATAAGTCAATAATAAAAACAGCACAAGATAACACAAATAAAAGAAATATTAGCAGCAAGAGATAAAACAGACCACCTTATAATAGTTATTTAAAACCACTAGGAAAAAAAAGCCCAGATTAGTAGAGAGGCCAAAAATTTACTAAAATAGTTCTTCACTGTGCTTTTCAGTTTGGGAGGATAAGGTATTCATTTGGAACCAGAAAATGCCAGCAATGTATATGGCAAGTGGGTCTCTCTACGGAATTCATTCCATAGATAAGGTGCCACCAAAAAAAAGACTCTTTACCTTATCTCCCTTAGTGAAGAACCTTGGACCAGGACTCACCATCAACTCATAAGACATTTTGGCACAGTAACTTTTTAAACTTAGAAGAGTAATGTAACTGCTGTCCAGATGAGACAGTAACTGACCGCTAATGTTGAAAAAGTAAATTAAAAAAAACACCTGGTGAATTTGATGCTGACCTTGAAGTCCAGATAGGTTTTTCGTCTTTTCTCGTGAACTTTCAAAGCAAAATGGCTGAGCTAATCTATGTAACACTGGAAATTTCTAATGAAAATGATATACAGTAGACTCTCACTCATCCAACATAAATGGGCTGGCAGAATGTTGGATAAGCAAAAATGTTGGATAATAAGGAAGGATTAAAGAAAAGCCTATTAAACGTCAAATTACGTTATGATTTTACAAATTAAGCATCCAAACATCATGTTTTACAACAAATTGACAGAAAAAGCAGTTCAATACACAATAATGTTATGTAATAATTACTGTATTTACGAATTTAGCACCAAAACATCGCAATGTATTGAAACAGCAGTGGATCCGGGAGGGAGGCAAATTATGTTGGATAATACAGAATGTTGAATGAGTGAAGGTTGGATAAGCGAGACTCTATTGTATATTTCTGTAATATAACAGATGTGCCAATAGCTGAATAGGTTAGATTCCAAACCTAATATCTAATGATTACCTATTGACTCCCAAATAGCAATTAAAAAAAAATTGTGATGTAAATCTTTTTAAAAGAATGATATTATTATTGTAGTAAAATGCTAACCAGTCTTTCAGTTTAAAATTTCTTAAGTAGAGGTAATCCAAATGGTTCCTGCTGTTGCGGTATGTCACTGGTCACTTCCAATTTCAGTGGTCTTTATTTTGTCTGTATTTAAATATTTACTTATGCCTTGTGCATTTATTTTACTCTTTAAAACATTATCTTTGTTACTAATTAGACACTTCACATTTCAGTCTGCTTCTACTAATAAACTTTGCTGGTATCTTAAACCATTTTAATTGTTACATAACAAACCACTGAATGCATTTCTTTCCTTCCTTTCTTCCTCTCATCCCCTAAAATAATAATCGCAAAATTTTAAAACTTGGTAATTCTGATCCAAGTCTTGCTTTTACAAAAACATTAAAAACAAAAAAGATGAAAAATACTACAGCTCCTGAATGCCAAAAATGCAAGTTCCCACTACACAACACATTGTTACAATGCCAAACAAACCAAGTATTCAAGCAGGGCCTGTTAAGACATTCTGGAGTCTATTGCATAATTTAATTACTGCATGGAAGGAGGCTAATTTAAACTGTCTCCATTTTCTTAGAGGTATCAGCACTACTCTGCCCCTGTTGGCTAAGGTCCAGTCATTCACTCCACCCTACAAATGAACAGTTCCATTAACTATATTTGCAATCTTTCCATGATGATCAGGTCGCTGCTGGTTTGCACAAAAGACAGGTTGCAAAAACTTATTTTGCATTCAAATTATTGGCAGAAAATAAATTGGCAACAAAGGATATTAGAGGCAAAGATGAAGTACTTTGGCCACATCATGAGAAGACAGGAAAGCTTAGAGAAGACAATGATGCTGGGGAAAATGGAACGAAAAAGGGAGAGGGGCCGACCAAGGGCAAGATGGATGGATGGTATCCTTGAAGTGACTGGCTTGACTCTGAAGGAGTTACTATGTAGTTACTGTACTCCCTATAAAGAATGGAAAATGGAATGGTGGTGGACAGGAAAAGAGATATAAAAATGGACTGTTCGCTAACCTTAAAAACTGTGTTATAGACACCGAGTACTGGGAAGCCCTGGCCCTAGTGTGCTCTAACTGGAGGTCATTTGTGACCAGCAGTGCTGTGGAATTTGAAGAGGCACGAATGGAGGGCAAAAGGGGGAAACGTGCCATGGGGAAGGTGCCTTGGGACCGCCTTCCACCTGGAAACCGATGTTCTCACTGTGGAAGAACATGTGTGTCAAGAATAGGTGTCCACAGTCCGAGACATGGCACTTGGAAGGCCATCATACTCTGAGAATGATGGAACGCCTGAGTAAGTAAGTATCTTTGTCGCTTCCACATCTGGATAGTGCCAAATCCACACTGGACAGTCTTAGGTAAGTATCTTTCTGCTTTAGTAATAGGAAGATGCCTTATGACAAATCTGATCATTGCCTCACCTAGCTCAGTACTGCTATGAGCCGCCGCAAACTCTGTTCCTGCGGGAGCAAACCTTGCTAGCACGTCCCTGACATCATGAGCCTGCGCCTCTCGCCCCGCCCCTTTCTCCGCCCCTTTCTCTTTGCCAGCGTGGTTTTTCCTTTGCTAGGGCAGCATTGCCCGCATTTTCTCTCAGTTGAATTCTGCCAACTGAGAGAGCATGCTGGCAATGCTGCCCTAGCAAAGGAAAAACCACTCTCGCAAGGAGAAAGAGGCGGAGAAAGGGGCGGGGCGAGAGGCGGAGTCTCATGACGTCAGGGACGTGCTAGCAAGGTTTGCTCCCACAGGAACAGAGTTTGCGGCGGCTCTAACACGGATTGGTAGTAGCTCTCTTCTGTTTCAGAGAGCTTATCCAATCAAATATAGAGATGCAAGAAAATCGGAAAATTTCTGTACACAAATCACTGGCTTTATCACTGATCTTTTCACTGTATATCCCTGTGTATGTACACTGCAATGAGTACACATTATATAAGGTAAAGGTTTCCCCTTGACATTAAGTCAACTCTGGGAGGTGGTGCTCATCTCCATTTCTAAGCAGAAGAGCCAGCATTGTCCATAGATGCTGGCCGGCATGACTGCATGGAGTGCCCTTACACATTATACATTTATAGCTAAACATAATGATGATAATTAGCAGCACATAAAAAAACAATAAACATCTTTACTGATTACAGAAGAATAACTATTCAACAATACTTTCCTTCTCCTTCAATTAATGAAGTTAGACAAGTTAGACAAACTTTTGAACACTTTCAGCCTATAAGGCTTCTTTGCTAATGCCTCACATCCAGAGCATGGCAAAGTTTCACAATTACCAATTTTAGGTCAATAGTAAGTGATTAAAAAGAGAACAGGGTGGAATGCTGGTGATAATATTCACTGAATTTTTGTAGCAAACCCAGGGTCTTTCAGAGAGGAGCATTGATGAGCAAATTTAATTTGAAGCATGAGGAGGACATAAGGGAAAGATGTGACAGCTCATCAATTGATTTCCATTGAAAATCCGGAGGAAAAAAATTAATAAAGTAGTTAAGCTGCTGAAATACAGTTTCACCAATTAGCTTAATGTCAGAGAATTCTAATTAGGTGCCTTGAGATTGCCATTTAGTGTTTAAGGCTTTAGAGTGCCAAATTCTCCTTTTCACACAAACTGGTTGCAAAATTAAAGACATTAGGCAGCCTTAATTATATTATCAGAACAGCTGGGATTAGTCAATCTCTGAAGTCAAGGCGGTTTTCTTTTGTCGCAGGGTAGAAATCCCTTCCTTTCCAGGGTGCCGGATTTTGGTGCTGTTCCATATCTCACCCATACAAAGCAAGCTGAATTAGAAAGAAAGGAGGGAAATGCCAAACAAACCCCGAGGACAAAGACGAGGGAAATGCTCAGCAAATAATGAACACATTAAGGGAAGAGAAAAGGTAGGTGAAAAGATTAAGCTTGGAATTGCTAGGTTTCGCTAACACCTCTGCTGGCACCTGGCCTACCAAGCCTCTAGTGGGCAGAGAGACGAAGAGGAAGCTCTGTAAACCAGCTTGGCCAGTGGAAACAACTGTTATCTAAAGCTAAAGCACATTTCGTACTCCCTTGTCCCATGGGGTGTGAAATTAGCTGCTATTGTTTTCACACATTTTTATAGACACAATGCCTTTTATGTCTTCACATTATGTAGACCGCGCTGCTTTTCTCCTCATAGCCTTTTTCATTCAAATTTTTAAGCAACAGGATTTTTAGACCAGAAATACAGCCATCTATTTTTTAAAAATAAATATTGCGGGCCATTTTGACAGTAACTCTGTCTAGCAGAAAATACAAAGCAACAGGCTTAAATAAATATTTTATTAATTTTCAAAACACAACCAAATATATGTTAATAAAACTAAAGCACGCACAAGGGATAGAGATCTGTTCCAGGTATCTTTTTAGGAAAACACAGATGGTATTAACACTGTACAAACTACTAACATATTGCTATATGCCAGTGCTTATGAGAGTCTATAGTTTTACAATCTCCCCATAGATAACGGAACTTGCAGTAACCGTTAAAGGTTTACTGAAGCTAAAACTTCTGAAGATTATTTTGCATATAATATTTTAGTTGTATATCTAAGATAGGGATAGCACCTAATTAAAAAAGCTGTTTTTTATTGGTTACCAACTTTATTTTATTTTATTACCAACTCAGCAAGTGGCTGAGAGATGACATGATGGCCATGTATAAATATATGAGGGGGAGTCATAGGGAGGAGGGAGCAAGCTTGTTTTCTGCTGCTCTGGAGACTAGGACGCAGAACAATGGCTTCAAACTACAGGAAAGGAGATTCCACATTAGGAGGAACTTCCTAACTGTGAGAGCTGTTCAGCAGTGGAACTCTCTGCCCTGGAGTGTAGTGGATGTTCCTTCTTTGGAGGCTTTTAAACAGAGGCTGGATGACCATCTGTTGGGGGTGCTTTAAATGTAATTTTCCTGCTTCATGGCAGGAGGTTGGTCTGGATGGCCCACAAGGTCTCTTCCAACTCTATGATTCTATAATGACCTGATATATCAAACATGCATAGTTTTGCATTTTAAAAAATGGATACGTCCTAAAAGAATTAAAGCAGAAAATTATGTTTTAGGTATTTAGACTATTAGAGCATTCATAGATGTTAAGTATCCAGACCTATAATCATTCTGTAACTAGACATTCACATAGACAAACAAACTCTCAATAAAGAATAGAGGCTGACCAATGTGTTTCCTTCTCCATCCGTACCTGAGCACAGCCTTTGGAAATACTAAGGGACTTACTTTCATACCTTGTTTTATCTGCTCCCCCAATATTAAAAAAATACACATGTTCAATCAGTACTTAATTTTTTTCTAGCACCAACAGCTACTGAATGCAGGACAGATCTTGTCAACTGCATTTTAAAATATTCAGCTGAAGATGAAAACAACAATGACACCAGCATCTTGTGTACTGCATCCAAGGCCTTCTTTCTCCTTCAGCAAACATATAAAATAGGGTTAAATATTGGTGTGCTACAACTCGCAGCATGACCAATAGTGAAAAATGCTAGAAGTTGTAGACCAACATTCAGAGGGTTGTATGATTCTTGGCCCTGTAATCCTATGATTCCCCTGAGCTCAATGGCTTCAGAATAGATACACCTAGGACTAGGCTTCACAAGCTGCAATCTCCTGCCTAAAAAAGAAGACTTGCTTTCCCTGCATTTGTCAATTCTTTTGTAAGGGACCTTTGTGCCACTTGGCATGGCATGGGACTTTGTGCCCCCGTCAGAAAAATGAAATACCCTCCAATGGCATTTTTATTTTTACTGTCAGCTATGTGGGTTCATTAGTGTATATATAGATGAACCGGCACCTACAACAGGTGGATTTGGCAAATCAATATAGAATGCAAGTGCAAGTGAATGTCACCCCAGCCACATGAGTATCAAGAGTGGGAAGGCAGGCAGTCAAAGAGGTGCACTGTGAGTAATTCTGCTTAACTATTATGTCTCAAGCCACAATAATTTAAAACAAATCAACTGCCTTTCCTTACCTGCCCTGCCAATTCCAACCTTTTGTTTCCATAATAATCTCTGTCATCCACTTTGTTGTCTCCCTGTGCCAGAATCACCCTGCGGACCATCACAGCCGTATAGATGCACTTGGAGCGGAAATTGAATTCCTTTACCTGAAATACAGAAAGCATGAGGGAACATTAGAGGAGAATTAGTTTTATCTTCAAATTTTAGTAAGGAAACCTGTAACTCAGATAAACTCCTTTTGTCATCCTACAATATTCTTAAATCTCAAGGAAATTAGACTTTTCAAAATGTATGGGTTTGTCACAGTAACTTTCAGTTTAGAAAGAGAAAACAGCATGTGATTATAATATCTTGCTGAATATGTGCATATACAGATTGAGACATGTTCAACCCTAAGTTTTCAAGACAAACATTAAACTGATCCTTTTATTTTTGTGTCAGGAGCAACTTGAGAAATTGCAAGTCGCTTCTGGTGTGAGAGAATTGGCCATCTGCAAGGATGTTGCCCAGGGGACGCCCAGATGTTTTACCATGAGATGTCTCCACATGAGAAGCTGGAGTTGACAGATGGGAGCTCACCCCACTCCCTGTATCCGAACTGCTCACCTTTTGATCAGCAGTCCTATCAGCACATGGGTTTAATTAATACTTTAAAAAAGTGAATAGTTGTCAAAATTTTGTTTTAAATTTTAGTATAAGTTAAAGAATATGATGTACTGAAAATCACAGGTTATCTGTGTTTGATTTTTGATCTTTTAGATCATCAGGTTTTTCTGAGTTCTCTACCAAAACTTAGGTGTAACGATGGCAGAATTAAATGTCCAACCATCACTACAAGTCCATCTGGAACAATGAAATCTCAAGGAGGATTCCACCCAATTTTATCTTAAACTAGCTGTACCCGCCACGCGTTGCTGTGGCCAACCCTCCCTCCCTCTTTTTCTCCTTCTTTCCCGCTTTCCTTCCTTTCTTCTTTTTCTTTCCCTATCTCTTATCTTTCTTCCATCTCTACCTGTTTCTTTCCTCTCTTTCTTTGCTCTTTGGTTACATCTTTCCTTCCCTATCTTTTGTTCCTTCTCTCCTTTCTTGCTTCTCTTTCTTTCCTTATTTCCTTCCCTGCTTCTCTCCTTCCTTCCTTCCCATTTTCCCTCCTCTTGTTACTTCTTGACTGTCCCTTCCATTTAATATTGTATTTATGTCTTAGAAAGAAGGAAAGGAAGAAGGAAGGAAGGAGGGACAGGAAGGAAGGAAAAGAAAGGAGAGGCAGGAAGGGAGTGAGGCAGGAAGGAGGGGATGAAGAAAGGAGGGAGGGAAGGAAATGAGGGGGGAGGTAATGAAAGGGAAAGAAGGAGGAAAGGGAGGGAGGAAAAGAAGGAAATGAAGAAGGAAGGAGGGTTAGGAAGGAAGGAAAAGGAAGGGAGGGAGGTAAAGAAGGGAAGGAAGGGGAAAAAAGGAGGGACAGGAAGGGAGGAAGGAAGGAGAGAGAGAAAGGAGGGGGATGAAGGAAGGAGGGAGGGAAGGAAATGAAGGGGAAGGAAATGAAGACAGGGAAAGGAGGAAAAGGAGGGAGGTAAAGAAGGAAAGGAAGAAGGGACAGGAAGGAAGGAAATGGGGAGGGAGGGAGGGAGGGAGAAGGAAAGAAGGAGGAAGGAAGGAGGGGAAGAAAGGAGGGAGGGAAGGAAATGAAGCAAGGGAAAGAAGGAGGAAGGAAAAGAAGGAAAAGGAAGGATGGACAGGAAGGAAGGGAAGGAGGGAAAGAAGGAAAGGAAGGAGAAGGAAGGAAGAAAAGGAAAGAAAGGAAGGAAGGAAAGGGAGGAAAGGAGGGAAGGGAGGGAGAGAAGAAGGTTCTTCATTCAAGCACCGTGGACCTTCCTTCTCCCCCTCCCCCCTCCTTGTGTGGATGCTCCGTGGATGGGAAGGCTGCATGGGCAAAGGGCTCCACGTAAGCTAACTTGGGCTCTCCGGCTTTGCGTGGCGAGGGAGGATGGGGGCGGGGCTTCGTGGAGGGAGCATTGGCCGCAGGCCATGTGCGCGCGCACGGGGGAACTGGCAGCTGGCCGCCATTGCGCATGCTCAGTTGTTTTGTCGTTTTGTGGATGTGTTGTTTTGTTGTTCTTAATTCTGATTCTGTTTGTTTGTACCTAGTGGGTTAAGGAAGGTGCATGGGAATTTTGGTTGATTTCTGTTGGGGGGTTTTTGAGTTTTGCTTCCTCGTAGGACGCCACTTCGGATTTTATATATATAGATGGTGGGATGCTATTTCATTTGCCTGAGAAACTTTAATCCCACCCCTCCTGATATCGTATACCCTCTCCTTGCAAGTGAGGTTCTGTCTCATATTATAATTATTGTTGACATACAGGAACATGGGCAAGAATTGTTGTTGCAAGCAGTTCTCTTGCTTCCTCCATCTTGGTTTTCTTGGGTCCTCCCCACATTCTCTGTCTTCGGACTTTATTTCCCAAATACTTTAATGCCTGCGAAGTAAAAGAATAGCAAAGCAATGTACTTATAATTAAAATGTTTATATCCTTGCTCTACAAGTTTTACTAAGCTTTTTCCTCGTTTCAGCTTTCATAGCTATACTACTAATGAATCCTTTAACAAACTTAACAGCATGCAATTATTTTGTAAAACAAAAGAACAAAGTATTTTTTAAAATAAACTAACTAATAAAAATTGATTGAATAGCAGCAAATTATTTGAAAACAACATTTTCTGAAGATATTATCAGGAAATGCATTTTCTAGTACAATTTTGATATGGCATTAATAGCTACCTTCATATATTAGTTAAAGGTAAAGGTTTTCCCTTGACACTAAGTCTAGTTGTGTCCGACTCTGGGGGGTGGTGCTCATCTCAATTTCTAAACTGAAGAGCCGGTGTGGTCCATAGACACCTCAAAGGTCATGTGACCAGCATGATTGCATGGAGCGCTGTTATCTTCCCGCCAGAGTGGTACCTATTGATCTACTCACATTTGTATGTTTTCGAACTGCTGGGTTGGCAGAAGCTGGGGCTAACAGCAGGAGCTCACCCTGCTCCCTTTTAGTCAGGAAGTTCAGCAGATCAGTGGTTTAACCTGCCGTGCCACTGGGGGCTCTAGTTTCCTAATGATCATTGTAAACTGCTATTATGTAGAAAACACAACTATATAGTGCATTACTGTTCCAGTGATTATCATAGAAAGCTACCATTGCAGTATGCCTAAAAAGCTTTGTTTCTAGAATTTCTGTTAATTGTGTTTACCAAACCAACATTAGTCCCTGCTCGCTATTAAAGAACCGGTATTGATGGAAACCAAAATACAATTTGGCTTTAGGTAAAAAAATAAAAAGCAATGATTCACGATCAAGCACTGAATTCGCATTTCGTACTATTTACCTTCATGCTGCACTAAATTGACTTTTCTAATGTAGCAAACCGCAAACTACCACACCCTCGGAGTCCACACAGTGAAGGACATTCAAACATACACTACCTTCACCTGAAGCCTGATGGTACACCCCCAAATTCTTCTGCCTCAGTTGGAATATAACATAGCCCAACTCTTACAGATGGACTATTAGAATTGGTCTGAAGTTAGAAAATACTACTCTTTTTTGGATTTCTACTTCCAGAAACCCAAACCAGCACAGCCAGTAGTACATTTTCCAACTCTATTTGTGACCCATAAGAAAAGACAGAGGCTTGGCAAGCAAAGGATTCAGCTGTACATTTTCTGAGTCAGCCCATTAACTCACAATAGATATAAATAAGAAGTCAGTCTCCCTTTAGAAATGCATTGCTGATGGATGCTTGAAATTATACACACCTGCATCTGTGTGAAAATCTGAGCTTTCTGGCACTCCTCCAAACTGGGGGCAAATGCAGCCATGACATGCTCCTCCGTACCAATCATTTGCACAATCTCTTGGTCACTTTCAACACCCATGGCCTAAAGAAGGGAAAAAAGGGGTGAGGTAGAAAAAGGGAGATAGAACATTGGCTTTGTGTTAACCCACTGACATTTGCTTATGCTAATTTGGCATTGTAGGCAGTCTTACTCCTAAGCAAAAGCGGGTTCTCTCAGAAACAGAGCCATCTGGCACAGGCAGCAGCAGATACTGAAAACTATGGAACACAAATCTTGATAAGCAGAAGCATCAGCAAGGATGACAAACGAGGCAGAGCACTCCTTTGCTAGTACATTATTAATTGCCAGATCATTTAGAGAAGAAACATCGCACTGCTTTTTAATAGGAGGTAATGACCAGCCATTTGTACCTGACAAATGGAACAGAGAAAGCTAGTTGGAGCACCACAGGAAATCAATAGTGCCTTCTAAGCCCATATACACTTTCAGAAGTTATTCAAACATGTCCAAATGGATAATTTGCTCCCTTTCTCAACAACTAGTGATTATGATTCATTGGACTATACTAAGACTCTACCACTGGTTATGGTGTGGAAGAACTTAGATTATAGGGCAAGAGGTATGTGAAGATGAACAATACACATAAGTCAAGGACATCAAGTGGGAGCTGCTAGTCACTCAGGTATGCTGAGCTACCAGGGCCCCATGACTCTTCCACCACTTCCTCACACTGTTCTCCTGTAAGGGCATTGAATCCTCTTTCCAGCACCATCCCAAAAACAGACAGCAGGGTATTGTAGATGGTTTCATCTTTGCAATGACACCTGCTCGTTCAAACTTTATAGCTGGATGAGTTAATGCCTCCTGACAGTCCATTAGTGGGGAGGCATAGAATAGTCCACCACTGTGCCAACATTGAGTGAGTCTGAGGGTGCATACATTATAGAATTAATGCAATTTGACACCACTTTAACTGTCATGCCTCAACAACAGAGGTCCTCAAACTTTTAAAGTGGGGGGCCTGTTCACGGTTCCTCAGACTTTTGCGGGGGGGGGGGGGGGGTTGGAAAAAAATAAACTGATTCCTATATACACCTTACATATCAGATCTGTAATGCAAAACAAAAACAAAAACAAAAAAGAAAGACAAAACAATATTTTAAATGAAGAACAATTTACACTAACATAAACTTCCCCATTTTTCAATGGGAAGTGTGGACCTACTACTGGATGATGAAATAGTCAAGTTAATTAGGATTGTTGTTGTGTGCCTTCAAGTAATTTCAAACTTAGGGAGAACCTAAGTCCAAAGTTTAGGGCAGGGGCAAGATAAAAGACCTTGGAGGGCTGCATCCGGACCACGGGCCTTAGTTTGAGGACCCCTGATCAACAGTATGGAATCATGAGAGATGTAGTTTGGTGAGTCACCAGCCTTCTTTGGCAGAGAATAATAATAAATAATAATAAACTTTATTTATACCCCGCCACTATCTCTCTGATGGGGACTCGGAGCAGCTTACATGAAAGGCCAAAGACCTTGCAAAACTACAGCTCCCATGAGCCATGCCAGGAAAAGTGATGGCAAACTGCATTAATCCATAGTGTAGATGCACCGAGACTTTACACACAGAAGCTACAAGCTGCTTGTAGAAGGGCTGCCTGCTAATGCTTATGCACAATGATTCAGGAAAGGCTCAGAAGTGGGGCTGCCTTGGCACTTAGTAGTGGGCACTGGTTGCTTCTATGGAAAAAAAAGGAAGACGAAGAGCAGGATTTCACATAGAATGTCAAACTGAAAGTCATTTTATCTTGTTTTGTCACAGTGCATGATTACACCTTTAAAGATGGCTTAACAAATTAAGGTTTATGCAGAAAATCTCTCCTCAGTCTTTCTATGAACAAAATGTTTCAAAGTGGCAGCCAGCAGTGCAGGCCTTTGTGAATTCCAGATAGTACTAAAGCTTCTCCTTTCACATACATCTGGAGCCCTGCCATATCAAGTAACAAGGAATAATCTCCCTAAAACCTCCTCTTGGCAGACTTATAATACATTTTCTCGGAGGTTGGGAGGATGAAAAAGTTTTGTTTGTATTTATATTGCAGGTTTAAGCCTTGAATAACAAAAGCCACTGCAGAATACTGCCATAGGTACACAGAGTACTCTGGGTCTCGCTGTAAATGGGCAAGCAACATTATCTTTCCTAAATATCTTCCTTTTTAGATGTCTTCACTGGGTCTTTCATGACATGGGCTGCCCCAAACCCCTTACCTTTTAGGTATGAACAATGTGCCAAATAGCTGAAGTCTTTGCTCCAACTGATTTGCCTGCTGCCAAGAACTCTATCTAAAATCCCAAACACCATGCAACAAGTAGTGAATAACAACAGCTGTCCTCTAATCTTGTCATTCCTAATCATCCAGACAATTGGTGACAGAGAGCTCTGAAGCAGCAGCTCCAACTGCTCTGTTCTCTCTCATACATCTCTTTCTTTAAATACACTGGCACTGGTCCTCAGGCAGCGATGGGCCTTTTAAAGCAAGGAAGGGGTGGTAATTTGACAAGCTGGAATGTGTCCAGAGAAGGTTGACCAAAATGACGAAAGTTCTTGAAGTCAAGCTCTATGAGGAACAGGTTAGGGAACTGGGTATGTTTAGCTTGGGAAAAAGAAGTCTGAAAGGAGACATTACAGCCCTGTTCAAATATCTGAAAAGAAGTTACATTGAGGACATTGGGGTCTGAGAAATTTTGTTTTGTTCTGTCAATGGGGAGATAGGAACCATGTCTGATGTTAGCATTAAAACACAAACCAGGAGCCAGGACAAGGTAAAAGGGCCACTTTATCATAACCTGAATTGGAAGCCTATGGCACTGTTCCAGACAAGGAGTTCCAGTAGTCAGTCTAAGCAAATAGATAGCCATCTGCTGGGGATGCTCTGAATGCGATTTTCCTGCTTCTGGGCAGGGAGTTGGACTGGATGGCCCATGAGGTCTCTTCCAACTCTATGATTCTATGAGGTCTATGAGGAAGGGGAAAGCTTGTTTCCTACTGCTCTAGAGACTAGGAAATGGGGCAATGGATTCAAATTGCAGGCAAAGCAATTCCACCTAAACAGTAGGAACAACTTCATGATGAGAACTCTCAAAATCCCACATTTTCTGCTTTAAACTGGAATATATGGCAGTGTGGACTCAGATAACCCAGTTCAGAGCTGATATTGTGGGATTATCTGCTTTAATATTCTGGTTATATGGCTGTGTGGAAGGGCCCGGAGTCTCTTCCTCTGGAGGTTTTGAGCAAAGGCTAGATGACCATCTGTCAGGTGTGCTTTGATTGTGTGTTCTGCATGGCAGGGTTGAAATTGATGGTTTTTGTGATCTCTTCCAACTCTTATGATTCTATATGCAACCAAGGCTTGCATGGTGTTTGGGATTTTAGATAGAGTTCTTGGCAGCAGTCAAATCAGTTGGAGCAAAGACTTCAGCTATTTGGCACCTGCAGATCACACCCAGGTTTATACTGCTGTCCAGTAGATGGCGACCCTACAATTCAACAGGTAACAGCTGATGTCACTAGTGATGTTTTCCCTTTCTCCTTCCTTTTCCTTTATAAAGCAGCCAACCTCATTGTGATGAGATGTTTTCTCATCACCATACCAGGAATGCCACTCAATATTGATAAATGTGGAAGTTGAAAGCTTTCTCTTCACTGGAGTGATATGCAAAAGCACTTAATGTGAGTGGCATGTGTGCAGTGTGTGCATGTGTCTACTTGTATAGCACAAATCCTCACACAACACTCTGTATGGCTCTCAATCTGAATGAAGTTGCCTACGTTGGCTTCAAAGGAAAGCACCTCCACCATTAACCTAAGGTGCACAGATCCCTGAACAGTGCAAGTATGGTCCTTGTTCCAAAAGGATATAATTTTCAAACTTTGGAATATTTAGGTTGTTTCAAAAAGATGGACCCGATGTGAAATTGGTGCATTTTTACAATACAAACAGCTCATGAATACAATACAAACAGCTTTTACCACTTGGAAGAGGTGGAACATAGTTTCAAATCACTGCCCTTAGATGCCTCCCCAAGCTCATAAACAGCCCTTGGCCTTGGTCTCTTGTAAGATGACCTCGCAAAATACGGTCTAATGAGATATTCTCAATTTGCAGAGTTATTTTTAGGTATCTTTTTTTGGGTCAAAATGGTTAGTAAAACTTTATAATTTGTTAAAAAAAACCTTTTGTAACTTTTTTGTGTAATTTTATCATGTTGCAAACATCAAATATACTGCTTTGAAATTGGGTCCATCATTTTGAAACATCCTGTATGCCTTCTGCACATATGCACACACATATCCTGGATATGCAATTATGTCTGCAGCAATTACACGCCACTGTATGAGCAAACATACAAAGAATGACTGAAAATTACTGTACAAGTAAATGACAATATAAAATTGTCACTTTTGATATGTAAATGCTTTACATTAAATGTAGATTTCCATGTCAATCAGGCTGGCAAACAACAGGTGAAAAGGCTGTTTGTATTCCATATTTCTATGACCTTGAATAAAATTGCCCCAGATTAGAGAAAGCTGCTCTCTATCCTTTAGCATGCTATAGGTACATAACACCGAGGATGTTTGCCTTGGGATACTTTCAAAGGGTTCCTATATACAAAGATATTTGCAGAGAGATCTGTGATCCTCTTTCAATATCTCCTCCTGCAATATAGCCATAAGAGGGTGCATTTGTGGGTGAAAATGGGCCTTTGAGATAGAGAAAACTAAGAGACTGCAATGCTGTAATACAGCCATGAGAGGGAGCCCTTGTAGGTGAAAATGGGCCTTTGAAATAGAGAATACTATGCTTCTTCCTGAAGGACCAAATATCTGTACAAATCTAATTCATATCTCTAACTACTTCATCACACTAGAGAATGAATCCACTTTAAATCCAGTCTCTGCCTCCTGCAGAATTCTGGGATTTGTAGTTTAGTGAGACTATTAAAGGCTCCTCCCTAAACTACAAATCCCAGAATTCTGCAGGAGGCAGCAACCGTATTTAAAGTGGATTCATTCTCTAGTGTGATGAAGTCCTAAATACATAATATAAATTCACATGGGCTACTCTAAGTTACTATTTTAAGTTTTCATGAAAGGCTATGTGGATATATGTGGTGAAATTTCAGGACTCTATTTGGCATGCCATCACTATTAACACACTAGTAGATACATTTGACATACATATCAACTAAAGCACTGTGTTGTCAAAGGCTTTCATGGCCGGAATCACTGGGCTGCTGTGAGTTTTCTGGGCTGTATGGCCATGTTCCAGAAACATTCTTTCCTGACATTTTGCCCACATCTATGGCAGCACCCTCAGTGGTTGTGGGGTCTGTTGGAAACTAAGTAAGTGAGCTTTATATATCTCTGGAATGTCCAGGGTGGGAAAAAGAACTCTTGTCTACTGGAGGTATGTGTGAATGTTGCACATGTTCTCCCCCTCCATGGACATTCAACAGATATCTAAACCTCGTTTACTTAAGTTTCCAACAGACCCCTCAACCTCTGAGGATGCCTGCCATAGATGTGGGTGGACCATCAGGAGAGAATGCTTCTGGAACATGGCCATACAGCCTGGAAAACTCACAGCAACCAAGTAAAATATATTTAGCATGTATACCAAGTAAAAGTTGAAAACGTCACATATGTATGTAGAAGTATCGACTTCTAAAGAAGGTAAAGGTAAAGGTAGTCCCCTGACATTAAGTCCAGTCATGTCTGACTCTGGGGTGTGGTGCTCATCTCCATTTCTAAGCCGAAGAGCCAGCGTTGTCCATAGACACCTCCAAGGTCATGTGGCCGGCATGACTGCATGGAGCGCTGTTACCTTCCCGCCGGAGCGGTACCTATTGATCTACTCACATTTGCATGTTTTCGAACTGCAAAGCTCTGACAAAATCAATTTTGGAATACTGACATATCAAGAAAACAAACTTGGATTTCGAAACTATCTGCTATAGAAATACACCCAAAAAACATTTAAATACTACTAATATCAGTAGTAGAGAGTTACATCATGCTTCTGGCTCCGTTATCTTTTTAAACATTTGCCACTCATATTGTAGGCAACTGCTGCCCTCTTCTGGCAAAGAAGTTCAAATGTATTTATGCTCCTTTCTTGGCAAGATTCCCCAAATACAGCTCTGGCATTGAATATAAAATTTAACAAAAGGAAATGAAATAAAAGTAGAACCAGTCTTACCAAGGCAATGATTTGGCCTACGGCTGCTTTTCCCTTCTGTGAAACATACCAATGCAATATGGACAGCAAATTCTTCTCCCTCCTCCTCCTCTTTAAAACTACACAAACATTCTTGCATCTTCTCTAAAATTCAAAGCCAGGCTTTGAAGCTGCAAGGCTATTCAATGCCAATCAAGGTGGACAACTGCAACATTCACACTTGCCTCAAACAGACAAGAGTTCTTTCTCCCACCCTGGACATTCCACAGATATATAAACCCCACTTGCCTAGTTTCCAACAGATCTTAAAAACGCCGAGGATGCCTGCCATAGATGTGGGCAAAACGGCAGGAGAGAATGCTTCTGGAATACGGCCATACAGCTCACAGCAACCCATTCAAACCTCTGTTTTGTTATTTTATCCCCACTCAGCACTGATTTGGAACTTTTGAGAAATGTGGCAATATGGGAACCGCATTCCAAAACATAATGTTTCAGAGTTCAGGATCCACATGAGGCTGCAGATCTTATACAAATGTCAGGTGCTGTAGGCTATACTTCAGAGAAACAACTCTCACTATTCCTTATCTTTAAAAACCCTATGAAATTAATGAGGTCTTTAATTAGTTGTTCTAACTACCAGGATATAAGTTTTTCTTAAATCATTACCTTAAAGATAATAGCAATAGGAATATCTTCTGATAGGGTGTTATGCTTCAGGTAAAATCTTCCTTGTTTCACAGTTATATTTGTCCTGCTTTTCTTCTCATGAGTAGAACTAAATATTTGTAAAAGGAAATGGATATAAATATATTATTACACTAAAATCTTCAACATTTAGTGAACAAAGTAAATTGTTTAAAAATATAAAAATAATGAGGAACTTCAAAGTCTCATGGATGAGAATTTTATCGCTGAATTTCATTACTCCTTAAGATTTTGTTTGCAACGAACATTAAATAAGAAATGTCTGTTCAGCAATTATATTTTGTACATTTATTTTAATTTATTCTTTTTTAAAACACTACGCTATTAATATTGAACAGAATAAGACAATTTGCCAGCTATTGCTTCAAACCTACAGACACACTGCCTTCTCCTAGGCACTTAAGATGAAACAGTAATATGTCCCACAGTTTTACAATATGTTTGAGCAAATTATTTTAACAAAAAATAATCTTTAACTAACTGAAATGGTTGGTTAAACTTCTATGATATTTTAAAGATAGGGGTTAGAAACACTGGGAATTTAATCAATATTTAGTGCAAAAAGTGTATGCAAAAATGCATGTGTGTGTGTGTGTGGGGGGGGGGGAGCAGAACCCAAAGAACCACTCAACTTTTTTTAAAGCATTGGGGCAACTCTGAATTTTTAGCTTTCCCTCTCCTACTTTTATCCAACAAAATACAAGATAAGTACACCTTATTTGGAAATCTGAAATGCTCCAAAATTTGAAATTATCCACCTTTGCTTTCTAATGTTCAATGTACACGGACTTTGTTTCATGCACAAAGCTAGTAACAATATTGTTTATTAAGTTACCTTCAGAATGTTTCTCTCTCTCTCTCTCTATATATATATATACATACTATATTTCTATCTCTCTTCTCACCCCGAAGGGGACTCAGAGTGGCTTACAGATTGGCACAATTCGATGTCATGTACTCCAAGAGCAGTATATAACATTAAAACGATACGAGTGTAAAACAAAATCACAGAAATATTATAAAACAATCCCTATCAACACAAAAAATAAAATAAAACAGCAGAATTTAAAAAACAGACTATCTGTACTTAAAACTAGCTAGCTGAGCTAGTTAAAACATCATATCTAGTCTAGCAGTCGTCATTTGTGTTTCTACATTGTGGTGAACCCGTATTGTACTACCCAAACGCCTGATTGCATAGCCAAGTTTTCACCTTTTTTCTGAAAACCTGGAGGAAGAGGGCCAATCTGATCTCACTGGGGAGGTAGTTCCATAGCTGATGGGCTACCACTGAGAAGGCCCCATCTCTCATCCCAACCAATTGCACCTGCAAAGGATGTGGGACCGAGAGCAGGGCCTTCCCAGAGGATCTTAACGCTCTAACAGGTTCATACTGGACCATACAACTGTTATGATGATTAGAAACGGCTATGTGATTATGTGATTGTATAACTAATGTTACTGTTTTTAACTTTTATGTATTTATGGTTTTATACTGTTGTTACTGATATTGTGGCATTGAATTGCTGCCTATGTTAGCTGCTCTGAGCCCCCCCCCCCCCCCAGGGGGTTGAGAAGGACGGGGTATAGAAGTTGTAAATAAATAAAATAAATAAATATGGAGATTCTAACAGGTATATATATATATTCCAAAATCCATTTTTCCAAAATTCAAATCTCTTCTGGCCCTAAACATTTCAAATAAGGGATAATCTATTTTATAGCAAGTTATGCTTAAAAAGAAGTCTCAAACCCAGATTGTGATCTGTCATTGGGTAAGGAGGTGGAGAGAACTCCCACTGAGCAAGCTTCTTGTGCTCAAAGTAAGTAACGTCCTTTTGGATTCCAGCTATCATGCAACAGAAGCTATACATTTGCTCATACAATATGAGACCATACTCAGCAATTATTTTACCTGGTAACTGATGCACCAACAGTTCCTTTTCTGTCTGCTTCCACAATTATTCTGTTTTTTGATAACTGCTCCTGAATAAGAATGACCTTTTCTACCCCTTTAACAATAAAGTAGCCACCTGTGAAATAGACAATGAAAAAAAATCAGTATTGAGTCCTTTTTCAGCCACATATGAAATTCTATTCAACCGACTTTGCAAATTTTTGGAATGTTTTGCTTTGTTTTCTTAATTACACACATATGCAGTACTACACTCCGGTTGCTGTGTTGATATTATTCAACAGCTCAGTTAAATCCAAAAGGTATCTTACAGGTGGATCAATCATGCTTGATGTGTACAAGGGGGTATCTACAGAAATCCTCCACTGTCCCTGTGATTCTCTTGAACACTTAAATAACACACGCTCCAGCAAACTCCCTATGAAAACTAGATAACAAGCAAACTGTTAGGGAAAACTACCCTAAAATATAAAGCAGAGCATCCAAAAACAAACAAGATACAAAAGGTGAGCGTTGGCTCACTAGCAAGCAAAGCGTGATATGCTGTGTGATGTGGCAAAGAGCTCAGACAGGCAAAGAGGCAGAGTTCAATCTTAAAAATCACAAAAGTTTTATTTACAATAAAGAACTAACTACATTTCTTCGTGGTAAAGAACTGGGTCTGAGCTACTCTAACGCCCATCTCTTCTAAGGTTTCAAAGAGAGGGAAAAAACAGCAATCACAACATCTCTCTGACATACACATAGAGAGAGATCTCAAAGCACAAAGCACATACTCCGATGTATGAAAAAAAAGTCAAAGTAAAGGCTTGCAGTAGAAAAGGATCCATTCTACACAATCAATCAGAATGAGAGCAGAAACAGAGATGCGAGAAGAATTAGATATATTCCCAACTGTCATAATAGGAGACATGGGGGAAGGGAAACCCTCAGTCTATACTAAACTAACTAAACTGTTCCTCATTGAGGACTTGAGACTTGGGCAGTGTGGGGTTGAACTCCAACACAAACTGCATAAGACATATACATGTCACTGGAACTAAGTTCTTCTTTAATGAGAAAATTGATTGCTCCATTTATTAAAGAATGTTTGTTCATGAAAAATCTTTTCTGTTTGCATCTTGAAAGTACTCATTCCATACTGGCTCATGTGTTGCAAGATTCCTCTGAAGAATTGATTTAAATGGGTGAAAATCAATCAGAAAGGAGTAAACACATTTAGAAATTAAATTTATTACCTGGATCTAAGGGGCATTCATTAAGTTTGGCAAATTCTGCCGGAGTTTTCCCAGTAAGAACACAGTTGGAGCTTCGTAGCATTATTGGCATCCTATAAAAATCCCCAAAGTCAAAATT
Source organism: Anolis sagrei (assembly GCF_037176765.1). Classification (NCBI taxonomy): domain Eukaryota; kingdom Metazoa; phylum Chordata; class Lepidosauria; order Squamata; family Anolidae; genus Anolis; species Anolis sagrei. The sequence continues at coordinate 169,709,950 of NC_090025.1, forward strand.
AATGTCATGCTCATGGGAGGCTCTTTCAGTAAATACAATTCTACTGTATTGGATGTCTTGGAGTACTAATGATTTGGTAGAAAAAGGGTCTCAAAATACAATTATTTCAACAGACATGCCTTCAAATTATGGGATGATATCTATATTAGCTTCAAAGTTTATTAAACAGATCAGAGCCAATTAATGAAATGCAAGTACACCAGGATGTTTTCTTTCAGGTTGCATACTTCAATCTTTCAATACTTCCACATGGTAGTCCCCCACCCTCCAATTTTCTGATTTGGATAAATAATCCAAATAAGCAATTGCTATCAAGATAAAGGATTATTCAGTGAGAGAAAGGTAAAGGTTTCCACTGACATTAAGTCTAGCCGTGTCCAACTCTGGGGGGTGATGCTCATCTCCATTTCTAAGCCAAAGTGTCGGCGTTGTCTGTAGACACTTCCAAAGCCATGTAGCCAACATGACTGCATGGAGAGCCATTAGCTCCCTGCAGAAGCGGTACCTATTGATCTACTCACATTTGCATGTTTTCGAACTGCTAGGTTGGCAGAAGCTGGAGCTAACAGCAGGAGCTCACCCCACTTCCCAGATTCGAACTGCTGACCTTTTGGTCATCAAGTTCAGCAGCTCACCAGTTTAACCCACTGCACCACTAGGAGGGCGCTCAATGAGAGAAAAGAGATGAGAATTTCTCAAACCAATGCACACATATGATGCCTACCTGGCTGGAGGCCAAGCAACACTGATGTTTAACATTATCATATCATACAAGATAACTTGATTTGTTAGCACATGTGGATGTAGTTATGAGCCACAGTTATTTCTCATGTACAAAAAAATATCACGTGCAAGCTGTGGCTTTAAGGAAGCCTTCGTTTCTCTTATTGCCACCTCACATCTCATCACTTCTGCTAAATATTTTTTTATTTTTTTATTTTTAATGCCCCAAAACATGCTTTGAATTGATGCCAGCAATTTAAGCAATGCTATCTTCTCGACTCAGTGCTGCTGTTTGGCTGTCCTAATTCTTCCAACAACAGTCCCCTGAGAGGGCATGTTTATTTACACACTAGAGATAAGTAGCTTTATGTGCCAATCATTCTAGATTGGCAATATAATTAACCTAATTCCTGAGTTTCTAATTTCAGAAGCCTCAGTTACTCTACAAAGGGAAACCAAATGGTGTGCATTGGTGCAATTGTGGCAAAGATATCTCAGAGACTCAGAGAAAACACCAAGAACCAGTCTTACTTCAAATGAAATCCATAGTTACTTGTTATAGCAAAAATACAATGCTGCATTTACATACCCTAAACTATTAGAGGAAGAAGTAAAAAGGATTACTTTATTAAAGATGACAGGTGAATGATGAAAGTCAACAGACTTTAAAGAACACAAAACACATAGTTACAGTATATTTCCTAACCTCCTGAGAGATAAAACTGTGTATGCAATATTTTAATTGCACTCCTACATCTACCAAATGTACACAAATGCTAGTCTCCCATTTCTTCCCAAATATACACAGCCTTGGCTTACTCACACAGTAACAAATCTCCAGCTTGGGAACTTGTCACTGGAAATGCTTCATTGTCAAGGAAAGATATTAAATAAGGGAATGGTCGCCTTGCATATCCACAAATTCTTTCCCCACAGATACAACTATGCATGGCTCAAAGATATCTCCCTCACCTCAGTTCCAAAAACCAAACCTTAATTTTATATAAGGGACATTATTTTACTATACTATTGTCCATTGGGTGGCAGTGTCATGGAACCAAACCTCAGCGGGCACAAACGCTCCACTGTATATCTGTATCTTACAGAACCTCATGATGGTACAAAAAGGATTATTTTTAAGTCACACTGGGACTGTGGCACAGCTGGCTGTCAGCTGCATTAAGATCACTTTTGACCGAAAGGTTATGAGTTCGAAGCCAGCCCAGGTCGGAGTGAGCTTCCAACTAATTGTGTAGCTTGTTGTCGACCTTTGCAACCCGAAAGACAGTTGCACCAGTCAAATTAGGTACCACCTATGTGTGGGGAGGCTAATTTAACTAATTTACGAGGCCATTAAAAAAAGACTCCAGCAAAGCACTCCAGCAAAAGCATGCGGGGAATGCGGAAGTACTTCATCAGTGTCGCAGATGGATGAAAGCGACAGCTCCCTTGGCGGCCAAAAACGTTAAATAGCCTCTGACTGTCTGTCTATATGTGTTGTGTGTCTTTGGCATTGAATGTTTGCCATATATGTGTACATTGTAATCCGCCCTGAGTCCCCTGCGGGGTGAGAAGGGCGGAATATAAATACTGTAAATAATAAATAAATTAATAAATAAATATTACTGAGTGTGAATCAGAAATTCTGGACTCTTGTCTTGCCTGAGTTCCTCTTACAAATATGAATGTGTGCAAAAATGAAAATGAATAGCCTTCAATAACCAGAATGCCTTTTGTTTTCCACCTGCACATAAACCTTTTCCTGTTCTAGGTAACTGGAAAGATAGGAAGAATCTCTCTATATAATATCTATGTACCTGCTGTTTTGACCAATTGTTCTCAACCTGTAGGTCCCCAGATGTTTTGTCTTTCAACTCCCAGAAATCCTAACAGCTGGTTAACTGACTGGGATTTCAGATAGTTGTAGGCCAAAACACCTGGGGATGCAAAGGTTGAGAGCCACTGGTTTAGACAATCAGCTTCACCATTTCTTCTGAATTCATTTAAGCATTGGTATCCAGGAGCCTGTAATTTGGGAATACATTCACAAATCCCACTGGGGTGGGAATGGGAGTAGAAAGGGAATTGTGCTAAAGCAGTAACAAATATATCGTAACTCAAGATTAAAATACACTCAAACGTCAAAACCATGTCTACTACAGAATGCAACTAATATGAAAAAATAGTGCTTATCTTTATATTTTACCTGCCAACAGGTAATGCGTTGCGAATAATTCTCTGGCTACCTCGAGTATATTCAATGTCCACAGTAATTGGGGCAGAGTAAGTCATATCTCTCAGGCGACACTTGAAAAGAAATTACACCATTAAACATTTTTCAGATGGAAAAAGTCTCTAGCAACATACATAACACATACAACTCCGCTTTCACATAAGACGGGGTAGCTTGTCTCTCCAGGGATTTAAATATTTGTTGCAACACAAAGCCAATATAAACCATCCAAAATGCATGTTTGCTGTGCAACTTAGATTATCCAATTAAGTACTGCTCAGATTCAATATTTAATTTGGCCATATATATTAGCCTAGGAGAAACACTAAGAAACATTTCACCATCATGTTTCAAATAACTTATTATTAATAAAGGCATTGAGCTGCGGTGTCGCAATGTGTTAAGCTCTTGAACCTGCAAGACTGCTGACCGAGAGGTCACCGGTTTGAATCCAGGGAGCAGGGTGAGCTCCTGTCTGTCAGCTTCAGCTTCACATAGGATGGGAACACATCCGTGTGTCCCCTGGGCAACGTCTCTGCAGACGGCAAATTCTCTCTCACCAGAAGCAACTTGCAGTTTCTCAAGTTGCTTCTGACATAATTTTTAAAAAGGCTTAAATGAGTTTAAACAAACATAACTTTAAAGCCAAAGTTAGCAAATACTGCTCTTGATCTCAAACATAAGTTTGTTAATTGTACTGGATTACAGTGCAACACAGTCAGAAAATCTGTATATTTTGAATGCATTTCCTCTTTCCCTCCTTCTTCCACTTGGCTCATAGTAAAACATTATACAGTTTAAAATCTCAATTCCCACAAAGTTTTAAAAGTACTGGGCAGAAGCAGATACCTCATGAGGAGAAACAGGTCTTGTTACATTAAAGCTTTCTTCAACATCTGGGGTGCCCACATAAATATTGAGATATCTGCAACATTAAGATCCAATGAAGTTAATTTTTTAAGAAGACAGAAGACAACCAGTTATACATATGTGTAAAATGCAATATCTTTATGTTACATTTTACTAAAAACCAAACATGACAGCCACCCAACCAACCCTCCTTCCCTGTGTCACCATAACCATCGAAGTCTAAAATAGGCTTACTTTAAGTACCACATTGGATCAGCATCACTTGTGATTTTCTCATTGGCTTTCATTATTTTTTTAATCTAGAAATAAAAGAAGTCCAAATTTGCACAGTGTTGGAAAGCATGCTATGATAGCTTATTTTTTTGTTCCTGTCATTAAAAGATATAAGTCTCTCACCTCCACATTGATGAAATAATTGAATGAATCTATGTGCTGCTTTACAAGTCCTTTCACCTTAAAAAAAAGATATATGAACATCATGTGTGGATAAAAAAAATAAGCAGTGCAAAATATTCTAATTATAAACAGACATAATTTAAAATTCAAAACAGAATTAAAGTCCAGAAATTGAGTAAAACAAATACACTATAACACACCTAAATGGTCACTACATAACTTCTGTTCTTACATACTACAACTCAGCCATAGCAAAAAAATTAAAATTCAATTTCACAAAACATATTCTGAATGCACAAACTAGTAAGTGATGTCCAGAAAAAGGGAATTGACTGTAGGCCTCTTCATGCCAGTGTACTGGCTCCATAACTCTAGAATCAGAGACAGTATGTCCAGACTACTTGACGGGGAACAACGATTGCCCTTTGGATCTGCTTGGGAATCTGGCCAATTACTATAGGATACAGAATACTAACTAGATGAACCTTGAAGCTAAGCCAGCAGGGTTCTTAAATAGACTTGCCAGAAGTTAAGAGTAGAAAATAATTGCACAAATGAGAGATCTTATAATATAGTTAAGGAAACACAAAACACAGGAGTTACCACACTATTTTTGTTGACTTGTAAGAGATAGAATGGAGGAAGTCAGTATCAAGTGGTTATGGGTAGCATGTAAAAATTAAAAACACACACCAACCATATTACCAGTACATATAACATATATACATATTACGGAAGAGATCCAAGAGCTAAACAAGCTTTAGGCCCAACTGAAGACCCATCTTTTCTGGCAGGCTTACCCAGTCAACTATCAATCATAAGCTTTATTTACATTCTACTGCTGCTATATGTTAATTCTGTATACATGTTTAGCATATGTTTTTTATAGTGGTGTGTTTTCATCTGTGTATTTTATGTTCATATGTTTTGACTTTGTTGTACCTGGCCTTGAGCCATCAGGAGAGGTGGGTAATAAATAAAATGTATTATTATTATTATTATTATTATTATTATTATTATTATTATTATACTATTACTCCACATTACTAAGCAAGACTATTTCATACTAAGGTTTCCAATTATATCAATATTTTCACTAGTAAGTACATAAATATACCTTCAGAAATGCTGGAAGCAGTCTCCATTTTTCCTGGAAAACAAAAATATAATATAAAATTACTGTTGGAACCAATGTTTCTATATGCAAATGTGTTTTAATTTATTGTATTTTATATTGTGTTCACTTTTATGTTTGTTTTTAAGTACTTTGTGTCATCTGTAAGCCGCCCCAAGCCCCTTTGGGGAGATGGCATGGGATATAAGAATAAAGTTATTATTATTAGAATTATTTGGAATATAAGAATAAACTTAATCAGCAACTATTTTAACCCAAACAAAAAGCCTGAATTATAATGATGGGTTGAAATTGCTAATAATATTTATGTGAGGAAGCGTTAATGCCACCGCTTGTCTCCAAAATTATGTGAAGAAGTCTTTATCCCACCAAATGGGATTACCAAAAATATAAGGAAGTCCCTAGACTGCTATTAAATTAAACTGCCACCAATAAAATGTAAAGACGCTGGTCTTAAAGTCTCTATTTACTCCTATTTGCGTTGTGAGGTAACTTTGGTAGAGTGGAATACACCGAACATAAAATCAATGGAGGAGGCAGGTTTAAAATAACAAAGAGAACAAGTTTATTATTAACAAAGCGTAATTGTTGTAATATTGAGATGTTGAACTTGGCACATGCTTGTTGGTTACAATATGGCTTGGCTGTGATACATTCAGGCTTTAGATGTTACAATTCTTATAAACTCCTTCTACAGTGAAGTGCTTTATTATTTCAGTGTTCCTAATTGTGAACATTCACACTGTTTGTCCTATACCGGATCAAACCACTGAATCCCCAGTCTTCCACTACTGGCGATCCTAAAACCCCCTCTGTTAGATTCTTTTTACTCAAGCAATCTAACGAGGTTTCCCTTCAGCTACCTTGCTGAAGAAATATTCACAATCACTAAAACTAACTGAATGTACTGGCTCCATAAGCAGAACTGAGTTTTCCCCAAAGCCATGCAGTGGTTCTCAACCTGGGGTCCCCAGATGTTTTTGACCTACAACTCCCAGAAATCCTAACAGCTGGTAAACTAGCTGGGATTTCTGGGAGTTGTAGGCCAAAAACATCTGGGGACCCCAGGTTGAGAACCACAATTAGTGGCACATATAATTCTGGAATGTGCACTGTGGCATCAGAGCTCTCAGGCAGAGAAAGCGAAAAACCTCACAAATCCCAGAAATCTACAGCATTCATATCAGTTAAAAATACTATCAAAGTGCTATAATTGTGCAGTGTGGCTATATTCTTAGAACCATTTATCTGAGGAACAAGTCACACTTAACTTATGACTTCATCACGTTAGAGAAAAAATCCACTTAAAATTCTGCCTCCTGCAGAATTCTGGAGTTTGTAGTGAGGCTGTTAAAGGCCCCTCCCTAAACTACAAACCCCAGAATTCTACAGGAAACGGATTTTAAGTAGATTTTTTTTCTCTAGTGTGATTAGGCCCTCAGTGGGATTTACTCCTGAGTATATACATATTGAGTTGCACTGTGTAGTTGATTTATTGGGAAATAAAAATACCTCTATTGCAGGCCTGGGCAAACTTGGGCCCTCCTGGTGTTTTGGACTTCAACTCCAACAATTCCTAACAGCCTCGGCCCTTTCCTTTCCACCTACCTGCGTGACCGCATTTCCGTATACGAACCCACACGATCCCTTCGTTCATCTGGTGAGGCCCTGCTCACGATCCCACCAGCATCACAAGCGCGATTGGTGGGGACGAGGGACAGGGCCTTCTCGGTGGTGACCCCACGAATCTGGAATTCCCTCCCCAAGGACATCAGTCACTCCCCAACACTGGTAGTCTTCAGAAAGAGCTTGAAAACATGGATGTTCCAGTGTGCTTTCCCAGATTAAGGAATCCCAAGCAATTGTCCCTAATGCACTTTATGAGAGAGTTAGAATTGTCTGCACACCCTTCTATTCCCAAAATATCCATTCTACCTCACCTGGACAGGCCCGAATTTTTAGAATTTTAACTATTACATTTGGCCCTGCCACAGGTTTTTAACAGTGCTGTGCTTTTGTTATTGTTTTATTGCTTGCTTATTTATTGTTGCATTGCATTGTTGTCTGTTGTGTTTTTGTTAATGATGTACTTTGGGCTCGGCCTCTTGTAAGCCGCACCGAGTCCTGCGGGAGATAGTAGCGGGGTACAAATAAAGGTTTATTATTATTATTTCCCCCTTCAGCCACTTAATGAAGGGCCCTGAGGCTGGAAGTTGAAGTCCAAAACACCTGGAGGGCTCAAGTTTTCCCATGCCTGCTCTATTGGCTTCCTCGAAAAAGGACAAGGGGCCATGTGGTGCATCTATACTGTAGAACTAAGGGAGGAGGGAGCAAGCTTGTTTTCTGCTTCCCTGGAGACTAGGACGCGGAACAATGGCTTCAAACTACAAGAGAGGAGATTCCATCTGAACATGAGGAAGAACTTCCTGACAGTGAGAGCCGTTCAGCAGTGGAACTCTCTGCCCCGGAGTGTAGTGGAGGCTCCTTCTTTGGAAGCTTTTAAACAGAGGCTGGATGGCCATCTGTCAGGGGTGATTTGAATGCAATATTCCTGCTTCTTGGCAGGGGGTTGGACTGGATGGCCCATGAGGTCTCTTCCAACTCTTTGATTCTATGATTCTATAATGCAGTTTGACACTACTTTAACTGTTATGTCTCCATGCTATGGAAACACAAACGTTTTCTTGTACACGGTATTTCTTCTGACAAAGAGGGCTGGTGCCTCACCAAACTACAAATCCAATGATCAGTTAAAGTGGTGTCAAGCTGCGTTATTTCTCAAGCATGGCTGCATCCAGGAAAGGAGCACCAGAGGTTGTTGTGGCTCTACTACTGCGCATGCGCACTCTAGGGCTGAGTGAGCAGCCAGGCATGCCTTGACGCTTAGCGCATGCGCACCGTGGACTTCGGAAGCCACATTTACCCCTATCCCTTGGGCAGAGCCGCTTCTTTCTTTCCTTCGGATGCTCTCGCCATTCTCACTCACCTCCACCGTGTTTACAGGAGCCGCCAGCTGCTCCGGAGTGGAGGCTCCCAGCTCTGCCACCAGATCGTCCATGCTGGAGAGAGAAAAACAACCGGCAACAGCCAGAAAGTTGGCGCATGCGTAGTCCCCGCCTTCCACAGAGCTATGCGTGTGCGTCGCTGAAACCTGACCGGAAGTGCAACTGAGGACGTCCAAAAAGGTTCCGCCACGTTTCCTAGAAGCCTTTATTTATTTATTTATTTATTTATTTATTTACTTTGCTTATATACCGCTGTATCTCAAGTCCGAAGGCGACTCACAGCGGTTCACAAACAGTAAAAACAGTAGAAACAGCAGTGGTTCCATACAACATATAACAATTGACTTAACACATTATCCATAAATTACCAATAAGCAATTACAATGCACAATTATTACAAAAAACAACCGTACCCAATCTTCTCATCATCCAAGCGTAGTCCAGGTTCGTCGTCCATTGTTCCATTCCTATGTTCCATTACCAGATTGCACTAAATTACTCAAACGCCTGCACAAACATCCAGGTCTTCAACTTTCTTCGGAATGCCATGAGAGATGGCGCCAGCCTAATGCCTGTAGGAAGGACGTTCCACAGCCGAGGAGCCACCACCGAGAAGGCCCTATCTCTCGTCCCTGCCAACCGTGCTTGAGAAGCCGGCGGGATCGAGAGCAGGGCCTCCCCGGAAGATCTCAAAGTCCTGGTGGGTTCATAGGCCGAGATGCGGTCGGAAAGGTATCTTGGGCCAGAACCGTTTAGGGCTTTATAGGCCAATGCCAACACCTTGAATTGAGCCCGGTAGCAAATCGGCAGCCAATGGAGCTGGCGCAACAGGGGGGTTGTGTGCTCCCTGCGCTCCACTCCGGTTAGAATCATGGCTGCCGCACGTTGGACTAACTGAAGCTTCCAAAACTCTTATTTACAGCTAACTATATTGTTAAAAGAATTTCCTATCCGAATGGTTTCCTTCTGCTCTACCTGAGGGCTTCTTTCTTGACAGTATTTTGAAGAAAGCAGAAATTCCAGACAAGAAACAGTCAGGGCCTCCCAACAAAGGATTCACCCCAGGCAGGAAGCAACCAGGTTTTGAAGCTGCAAGGCCATTCAGTGCTAATCAAGGTGACTAATTTTATTTATTTATTTATTTATTTATTTGGGGTGCTTCTACCCCGCCCTTCTCAACCCCCTAGGGGGGGACTCAGGGCGGCTTACAAAAGGCACAATTCGATGCCCAACAACTCACAAAATACAATATACAAAATTACAATATAACGTCAACAATTATAACTAATTAAAACAATAAAAAACAATACAGTTGCAGCAATAAAATCATCTTGCGGTCAATGTTCGCCAATTCATAAATTCATGATCCGTCTAGCATCGTCATTGTCCTTTCCTACTTTGGTCGTCATTGTATTTTGTCCAACTGCCAGCTTACCCAAAGGCCTGGTCCCACATCCAGGTTTTTAACTTCCTTCTGAAGGAGAAGAGGAATGTTGATGACCTAATCTCCCCAGGGAGTGCATTCCACAGGCGAGGGGCCACCACCGAGAAGGCCCTGTCCCTCATCCCCACCAGTCTCACTTGTGATAAAGGTGGGGCCGAGAGCAGGGCCTCCCCAGAAGATCTTAACCTCCGAGGTGGGACGTAGAAGGAGATATGTTCGGACAGGTACGCTGGGCCGGAGCCATAAAGGGTTTTGTAGGTCAAAACCAGCACTTTGAATTGTGCTCGGAACTGGATTGGCAGCCAGTGGAGCTGAAACAGCAGGGGGGTGGTATGCTCCCTGTATGACGCTCCGGTGAGTAATTGCAACATTCCCACTTGCCTCAAGCAGACGAGAGTTCTTTCTCCCACCCTGGACATGTCACAGACATAAATCCTACTTGCCTAGTTTCCAACAGACCTCACAACCTGTGAGGATGCCTGCCATAGATGTGGTGAAGCGTCAGGAGAGAATACTTCTGGAACATGGTCATACAGCCCAGAAAACTTACAGTAACCCAAAGCAGAAATTATTGCAACAGAGGATAGAAATGTTCTTGGAATTATTTGGATTGGGGAATATCAGTGCAGTTATGTGTAGTTCAAAGTATTGTAATAATTTTTAATTATTTTAAGGGATTTTAATTTTCTGCTTCAATTCTATTTTAATATTTGTATGTTGTAGTTTTTGTTTGTTGTAGTTTATGTAAAGCCGCTTTGAGTCTTCTCAATATAATAACAATAATAAAGTATTTAAAACTCGTGTCTTGTGTTTAATCTCTGTTCTGTGCATTTTAATATGTATTTTATAGAAATATATTTTATTATGTGCATATACAGAATGTTTACAATGTTTTTGTGTTTTAACTATGCTGTAACCTGCCTCTAGGAGCCCCTGGTGGCACAGTGAGCTGCTGAACTTGCTGATGAAAAGGTCACAGATTCAAATCCGGGAAGCGGCATGAGCTCCTGCTATTAGCCCTAACGGCGCTCCATACAGTCATGCTGGCCACATGACATTGGAGGTGTCTATGGACAACACCAGCTCGAGCACCAATCCCCAGAGTCGGACATGAGCTCCTGCTGTTAGCCTCAATAGTGCTCAATGCAGTCATGCCGGCCACATGACCTTGGAGGTATCTACGGACAACATCGGCTCTTCGGCTTAGAAATGGAGATGAGCACCAATCCCCAGTTGGACACAACTAGACTTAATGTCAGGGGAACACCTTTACCTTTAACCTGCCTCTAGCCTCAAGGAGAGGCGGGTAAGAAATAACATTATTATTAATATTGTTATTAATGTTGTCTCAGATAAAAATGGGAAATTATAATAATACAGTAACACCACTTACCAACAATTTGCAGAATTACTTATTGGAATAATAGCCTGTATATTTTCCCCAGTTTTGAGGGAAATCTGACTCTCAGATTTCATTTGTGACTGTGCATTTTTTTGGATTTTTAGTTAGTTATGATTGCAGGCAACTGCTTTTTGCTTTTTTCCTAATTAACTGAGAGTGGGATGAAAAATTAATTTGACAGGTGAATCACTTCCCATTGCTGAATTTCTGTGCCAAAAAAGCTGGACCTGTTTGGAGGAAATATAACCAGCTCCCCACATTTGTTGGGGCTTGCAAGTGAAGTGGAAACTACAGCAGCGTACCATGCGCAGTGAGTCTAGAGCTTATTTAAGAGCAATTAAGGTGGCAGAAAAATCATTTATTGCCACCAACATTACATCCACAAAGACTTGCCCAATAGAACTGTTTCGAATGGTAAGGGGGCTTCTAAACTCTTTCCGGACCAATCGGCAGTTTGTTGTTAAGAGTTTGCTAGGTTCTTTGCAGATAAAGTCACTCTGATCCGCTCTGACTTACACACCAGTATTAATGCAGTCTCCGTGAATATGAATGAGGCATCTGCTTGTCCTTGTTTAATGGATTCTTTTCAGCTTGTTTGGCCCGAGGACATGGACAAGATCTTAGGAGAAATGAGGACAACCACTTCTTTTTTGGACCCTTGCTCCAGCATGAATGGAGGAAATTCATTAAAGTCACACTGGAGCACCTAAATCTTCCTACAAATAACACTTTTAATCACATTTCTGAATAATCAAATATGAAGAAGCCAGAACTGCAAATGTAGAGAGCATGCAGTAGTTTTAAGTGGTGGTTCAAACAGAAAAGGTACCATAATTTGGGGTCTTCTAGAGCACTGCTTCTTAAACATATAGGGTCCCCTTTGCTCAATATTGGGGTCACAAAAATTTGGCAACAATACCACCCATTTACATGAATCTGTTAGCAACAACCTACAGTGTTTACAGTGGACTCTGCAAAAAATGCTTCAGCTGTTCTCCAGCCTGTTTCACAAGCCTTTGGGACAGTGCAATAGGGCAATAATAGGAAACCCACTCCACTAACTGGAGCCATCATGGTGTTCTGAGATGGTTTTTAAGCAACTGATTTTAAAGTAGATATAACTGTTTGTAGTGTTTGTGTATATTTATAGTTATTTTATGTTCCAGCATGGAATGCTTGCCGTGTATACGTTGTGAACTTCCCTGAGTCCCCTTTGGGGTGAGAAGGGTGAAATATAAAGATTTCAAATAAATAAATAAATACTTTAAAAGTCAAACGGAATTTAATTAATACAGATATCAACACAAAAATAAGCCAGTTACATAACAATACCTTGCTTTCATTGAGCCCTGGTAGGGCTAGGGCGAAGGGAATGGAGTTAAACATATTTGGATAATTTCACCACGCAACATGCAAGAGGGACAAATTAATTGTACTGATTAATCTGAACATTGAAAAGATTATGAACATTAGAGGACATGTACAGATTGCTAAATGGACATACCATGCTATATAAAATGCCCTTTTCAAGTCATAGATAAAATCACAAAATTATTGCTTCCTCATAATATTCTTCCTGAAAGTTTTCCAAAACATACTGAATTCAGACTAAGTTGTTTGAAATTTATCACTGTTGAAATCAGTAGGACCCAACTATGACAACTTTGCTTGAATTCAACCAAAGCTAAGAAAAGTTACTTCTTTGGACCAAAATGCCAATAATTCCTTTGCCACCATGCCCAAAACACCTGTGAGATTCTGTGAGTAGTACTCTTTTTTTTAAAAAAAAAAGTTAAGGTGTCTATCCATCTCATAGCTTCTCAGGTAATAAGAAACTGTTGGAAAGTATTTTTTTACTGCACTTCATCTCCCTGCATTCATAGTGTTTTTTAAAAATCAAAGGAATACATACACACACACAACCCCACAACAAAATCATTACAGTTAAGTTTCTCATAGATATTTATAACATCACCCATCCATATCAAGAACCAAAACATTTTAGACAATTCATAGTTTCCTTTTAAATAAAATAACACAATAGCATTCCCCTGTTTGTGTCTGAGATGGTATTTGCTTCCATGTGCTCAAAATATTTGAAAGCAAGACAAGAACAGAACAATGAAAAGTAAGTTTGAAAGGCATCTCAAGAAGAATTGTGTATTTTTCAAGCAGTCATTTTAAAATTGAAGTTGCCCGGTGCTAGTATCTGTCATTAAACTAAATATTGAATATGTATTTGTCACAAAATGTTCTTCTGCTTAATCCTACAGGGAAATCTGAATTTACAGTACAAATGAAATTATTTTATTTTCTAACTGGAAGTGAGCATCAGTCTGAGAATAAACTTGTGAAACATAATAAAGTTTTTTTAAAATGAATCAACGTATTTATGCTTTTAAAAATCCAATTTCATATAAAAATTGCAATGCTTCTGATATTTAGTTTCTTTTTTAGTGTGTGTGATCAGAAGCATTATAGAGTTAAGTAAATTCCACCTTGTTCCCAATGTATAGTTTAAGATGAAATTTTATAAAAATACAATTCAGAGATATAAACTATCAGTAGGGATGATTTAGAGACATGTATTTGCATTTATAGAATTCAACATTTGAATCACAGTGACAGAATGCTATACACATCCTAAGAGCAAATGTTTGTTCATTATGATACAAAAGGAAGGACTGTATTATCCAATGTACTGAGCCCTTCTATTTTCAATAGTCTGAATATATATAAAGATGCTATAAATTTTGCCTATGTACAAATAATACTGCAGGCTCTCAAGAGATCTGCTACATTAAAATGATCCTCTGACTTTAGTCAAAAGTATGCAAGAAACATTTCTAATAAGGCAGAGTCATGGTAGATATTTAAATGTCACTAATTTAGAAACAGGCTCTCTCTATATATATATTCTCAATTCTTTGGGACAATCAGTTTATTTTTAACATATCTTTGTTGTGTGGGATTGAATTTCTATGGAAAATGGATAAAAGAATGCCAAAAGTAGAAAGTCTAGTAAACTTGAAAGTAAACTTCTATGCCCAATTGTCCATGTCATTTGCCAATTCATAAGCAAAAGAGAAGGAATAATATCACTATTTTATTAGCAAGCCACTTTGGGAGAAGAAGGTATGGGTTAGGCCCTAATGTTTTAATTCAAATTAAGTCTCATCTCCAGAAGGTTTGTTTGTCTGCAATAAAGGTGCTAGAGTAAAGTATATTCAACATTTGAAAGAGGCATTAGTGGCTAGTCAGCAAATATTTATCATTCATATATATATGAATGAAAGAGAAAAACAATTGCATTAATCTTGTGCAATATACATCCATCTTTATAAAGAGAATTCATCTCTTCAAATAAAAATGTTTGAGCTAAGCTAATTGTGAGTGCAAACTAAAGCAGACCCATGGAACCAATGAACTTCGTGTAATGGGTCTACTGTATCTAGATTTAGCCTTTTTAAAAATTTAGGATTCCAGGGGAATTTGTACTTCAATATAATTGTTATAGTCAAATCCATTTAGACATGTTATTTTATCTTTCTTATTAACAGTCATAGTAAGTTACACGTGTTTGGAAGGATACAAGTACAAATCAAGATATAAATACTGTGAAAAAACGAAGGAACGAAATAGATCCAAAATATTTCATTTAGTAGAAGGTGCAAGTTCTGTTTTGTTGACTTCATCATTGCCAAAAAGCAGTTTTCGAAGAATATTTGCATAGAATGGTCCATACACCTGTTTATTCAGGTTAACAATGTTGGCATATTGTGTACCAATGGTCTCCATTTCGGCCTGAACCACCACAAGGCCTCCTGGAATTGCAGGCATAGACTTTTGGAGGCATGGAGATGCAAGGAGGCTCCTCATGTATAAATGAATCCGTTTATCTGGAGACAGATATGCAAGATAAAAACACAAAATCACACAATTGGATTGTCATCTGCCATCATTCAGAAGAAACAGCATAGAAATAAGAATCTAGAAAACATCTTTATCACACGATACTGTCCAGAATTCACGAGTAATTATTCAAATTCTTCCTGAAGTTCTAAAGATCCCTTTTTCGAGTCTTAATGCAAATCCACAGAGTCCATGCTATTCACATGGAAGTGATCCATAATAAAGATGGCAAAAGAGCTACACCACCAGCACACTTCTTTCACTGCCACCCTCCATCGTATTGTATTGTAAGATTGGTGATTTGTTCGGTAACATACAATTCTCAACCAAAAAGTACTAATGATAGAATTCTCTATCAGATATTTCTAACAATATAGTTCAGCTGAGTACATTACAAAATTCTAAGTACAATGTATGTGTGTGCATATACCTTCAAGTCAGTTGTTGACATGTGGCAACCCCATAAATTTCATAGGCTTTTCTTAAGAAATATATACTCAGGTGTGGTTTTGTCATTTCCTTCCTCTAAAATGAAGTCTACAGTAGTTGGCATTCCTTAGCAGCCTCCCACTCAAGTACCTCAAAAAGTACAAATCCTCAGCTTTCGTAGAGGGAAGACACAGCAACAAAAGCAATATCAAGACTACTATAACTATTCCCTATTATTCCCATTTGTACTTCAGCAAACCGGTGCCTGTAGCAGTAGCAGGGGAATTCCATGGTGCAAGGCAAATTGTGTTGTGTTTGAAATCACCATTACATTTTAAGTATACATCTAGCATCAAGACCCGGCATGGGCAAACTTCGGCCCTCCAGGTGTTCGGGTTAGGAATTGTGGGAGTTGACATCCAAAACACCTGGAGGGCCAACATTTGCCCATGCCTGATCCAGACCCTTTAGAAGCAAGTTACACTGCTCACCAATTAAAGAGCTGATAGAATTGTCCTCATCAACAATGCTGCAGAGCTGACCCACTAAATTTGCTTGGACTTCCTTATTCAGTGGTGGAAAACTTCTCTCAGTCAGTGACTTGTTTATTTCACTACATGTCTGGATACCTATTGCATTAAGAGCTTCTTTTAAATTGAAATTCCTGCCAAAAAAGGAGAGAAGGAAATGGGAGTAGGTAGGAGAAAAATTAGCTCTATTAGAATAAATATCTTTCTCTCACAAACAATTAATGTTATTTTTGGTAGTTCTCAAGGCTTAAAACTGTATATAAGTTTCCTTTTCTTTTCAAAAACTTACTTCTTATTCAAACCATCAAGCAAGACAAATGCAATACTCTTTTGTTTCTCCACAAATGTAGGAATGCCTTCAATAACGGAAGCCAACATGTTGCTTGTAATGAGAGAGATACATGCTATAATCTTCAACTGATACAACTTCTCTGATAGCTCCTGAAGGCGGCCTTCATCTGTCATGAGCGTCTGGAACAAAAGTTTAGAAAAATGTTTACAAGTGCTATTTCTTTTCAAATTTGTTCACTGAGTCAGGGTGAAAACAGCCCCTTGAAGATTACTGCTGTCAGGAATAACAAAAGGTTTGTGCTATGAATTTCCATGTACATTTTTTCTCCCTGAATATTCAAAACAGTTAAGTGAGAAGCTCCTCCACCTCAACTTACTTGATACGCTAGTAGCTTCAATGGAATAATATGGAAGTCAAATAAAAATCCATGGTTTTGGCCCTCAAACCTGCCCTTGACTAATACATGAGTTTGGCTTACTCACAATTATATAGTAGTAGTAGTAGTAGTAGTAGTAGTAGTAGTAATAATAATAATAATGGAAAAGCTGACATGATATGAGGATTTAAAAATCAAACTGCAAAGACTCTGGCACAAACCAGTAAAGGTGGTCTACCAGCTGCAAAAAGCCACCTTACTGGGATCCACACGCATTATTCGCCAATACATCACACAGTCCTAGACACTTGGGAAGTGTCCGATGTGTGATCCAATTCAACAGCCAGCAGAGTGTCCGCTGTGGACTCATCTTGTTGTGATAATAATAATAATAATAATAATAATAATAATAATAATAATAATAATATAATCTTAATTTATATCCTGCCTCCATCTCTTCAAGGGGATTCAGGGCGGCTAACATAAGGCCAAGCCCAACAAATTACAATAAAGCCAAAGAATACAACAAAAAATTATAAGATAATACATCAAATAAAAATACAATAAAATAAATCAAAAGGATAATACAAAATAAACACAGAATGTAACATAAATACCAAGACATTGAACCAAGTGGGAAGGCCAAATAAACAAATAGGATTTTAAAACCCTGGGTGAGATGGATGAGTAGAGCAATGCATCTGGTGGGAATTTGGAGATTCAGGCTTTCTCCCTAATCCCAGTATGCCTCCCAGTAGGTTTCCATGGTTGAACTGGGATTTGAATCCCAGTTTCCTGGAATCCTATGCCAAACCACTACATTATGCTCACTCTTAAATAGAAAGCAAAATTTTGGTTTTTACCTCAGGAATTGCTTTTGCCTGGTAATCCCATTTTAATAATTTCAAGTAGCTGTTGGTTAGCACCGAAGTAGGGCTCAGATTTGGTTTAGAGGTCCCATTAGCACCAGGAGGGGAAGAGGTTTCACAGGAGACAGAAGATAATTCATCCTGAATAGATTCCCTTATCCATTCTGTGGTCAGGTCCAGGGCACCTGCAGTTCAAGACAAATGAAAACAGTAGTGTGCATTTCATCGGGGGGATGGTAATGTCCAGATATATTCACAAAACTGAACAAACAACCATCTAGCTTTTCCAATTTTTCCTGCTGTAGCTAGGAAAAGGAAAACACAAATCTACCCAATCCTGTAGCCCTTGTTTTAGCTAAAGGGCACAATAGCTCTTTCTACCACCAGGCCACTGGCTATATCCTCTTACAAAAACAAAGCACATACTTGGTGTTTCTTCAAGTATATCTTGGAACTTCGCTCTTTCGTAATCCACCAAGTTACGCTGAAGATGAGGTCTAAGACTCTGAATGGTGAAATTAACCATATCCATTGTCATGAGATCCAGAACATGGAATATTTGCCTGAAATAATGCAAGAATCAAGTTTTTATCAGTCATCAAGCATAATGGTAAACTTGCTTAGACACTGAGAGCAGTCTTTTCATGCAGAGTGCAGATACACATACTTATCTGAATGTCCCAGCACTGCAGTTCCTTAGGGCGAGCACTCCACCCAGTGAAAAATCGAGAGATAAACTGTGGAACTAGACTACTAATATTGGGAGCTAACACGGAGAATTGTGTTTACACTGCATGGGATTCTGTTCAGACACCCAATAATCTATTTAGGTAAACATGGAAGGAGGGGAGTAAGGTAGCTTGTGTGTGTGTGTGTGTCAGGAGCAACTTGAGAAACTGCAAGTCGCTTCTGGTGTGAGAGAATTGGGCATCTGCAAGGACGTTGCCCATGGGACACCTGGATGTTTTACCATCCTGTGGGAGACTTCTCTCATGTCCCCACATGAGAAGCTGGAGCTGACAGATGGGAGTTCACCCCGCTCCCCGGATTCAAACCACTGACCTTTCGGTCAGCAGTCCTGTCGGCATGAGGGTTTAACCCACTGCATCACTAGGGGCTCCAGTAAGGTAGCTGTGCATTCTTCTAGTCTCCACATGACAATCTGAAGGGAAGAGCACCATTCACTAATGGAGGCTTTTCACATCCCTGCAAAATCTGAACTATACAGAATGTTGCTCATAATGCAATTTCTGACAAAGGTGATGACAGAGGGGATGTGATATCCCCCCCCCCCCCCCGTATTGCCTATATATACACTATACATTCCCTCATTTATTCAAGAATTTACTTAATACCATTGTAAAGCTTTCTGAGCTGGCTCCTTATATCTTATGGTAATGTGCTTAGTGAAAAAACACTTGAACACACAGATGCTTTACCATTGTACTGGGAGCTAACTTTAAATTAGTATACATGTATTTATACTAAGATTTGCCTGATGTGTTGGAAGATTGTCTTGTGGAAAACACTTTTAGAAGCAGCTGTATGTGTGAAGAGGGAAAACAGCAAGGTTTACTATCAGAATAACGAGCAAAAAAGAAAGAGTGCAACAGCTTACTGTTCTAAAAGCTAAGGTTTTGTCTCTCCCCAAGTGTTGAAATACTCCCTGACCAAACTTGCACAAAATGACCTCAGAAGCACTTTATTTTATGGTTTCATGCAATTAAATCCTTCCTCATTCCCGGATCCTCCTCCCGATGTTTTACACTGTCCTATCTCCCAGTGTTTTAAAATTTTATCCTTGAATTTGGCCCTGCCCAGTGAAATCTTTTCTGTTTTAATGTTGATTTTATATTGTTGTGTCACTTATTATATTGGTTTTACATTTTATGTATTTTATTTTTGGATATGTTACGTTTTGTGTTATATTGTTGTGTACTGTACTGATGAGCGTGACCTCATGTAAGCCACATCGAGTCCTCCTGGGGGAGATGGAGTGGGGTATAAATAAAGTATTATTATTATTATTATTATTATTATTATTATTATTATTGAGTTTTATAAAAAAAACAAATGCATTTAGGCCCTTTGCCTTTTGGGTTGAGAAAAACACTATTTCAGAAAAGCAAAAAGCACCAACCTCAACAATGCGACAATATTCTCGGTGGCTTTTAACTGGTTCACATCATTATCCCTTACTGGGGCACACAGCTTCCCCATGGTGCTGATGATGTAGTTTGCAATGCCCTGGATGTCAACCGCATTGTGTTCAGCCTGCTGCCTTATGAGGTCTGCGTCTAGGACTTCACAGATTTGACTTCGCATCCTATTAGCCCCAGGATTCAGGAAAGAAAGAAGGATCTACAACATCAAAAAACACAAACCAACTCAGACCTACCAGATATAGTTGATGGTCCACCAGGATACTGCAAGTCTTATACAACTGACTGAAGAAAGGAGACACATGGAACTGCATGCTGGAAGAATTTCCCCCAAACATGGCTTCATATGATCTCAGGATGCACTTCAGAAATTTCCTCATTTGCATTGTCTCCCTACATTTGAACTCCATGTCAGTTGTGTCAAAATAACATTAAATCATGTCAGTGTAAAAAACTACAACACAAATAATTTTGAGGTGGTGTGTTCTTAGTAAGCTGGTGAATCTCTGCCTTGTTTTTATTCTTGCCATCAGAATCAGCTGTGGCTCTGCATGTGCTGGACCACTGCCAAATGCAGTAATGGGCTGGATGAAGGCCAATAATCTGAAGCTGAATCCCAGAAAGATGGAGGGTCTGCGGATTGGTAGTTATCAGGTTGATTAATTGTATAAATGACCTAGCCTGCACTTCCCCTGAGAGAGCAAGCATGTAGCTTGGATGTATTCCTGGATCTATTTTTGTCACTGAATCCCACTAGAATCTATGGTTCAGAGCACTTGGGGTCAGCTTTGACAACTCCATTAGCTATGACCTTTGCTGAACAGGGATAATTTAGCCACAGTTGTTCATGCCTCTGGTTCTTGCTGGCTTTTTGAGAGCATAGCAAAAACAACAAGAAAAACCCCACAACTTCTGCAAAGTCAGTGGCTGAATTTTAGGAGCTGTCATCCAAAAGGGTAATCTTTCCAACTAGGAACTACAGCATACCTCTTTGATTTCTTCAAACAGCTTAATGGCATGTTCATATTCAGGTGGATCTTCATTCAAATCTTCCTCCAGGCGATCCCAGAATGCTTGGTGTACAATTTGTTTTACTCTTCCAGGTAAGCTGAAGGTTAGGAGACGAGAAAGTACATTCAAGAAAAACACAAAGTGTTCACTTTCACTTTATCATTCAATCACTTTTCAGTCTCAAGCACGGTTGGTGAGAACGACAGAGGGGGCCTTCTCTGTGGCCACTCCCCGCCTCTGGAACTCCCTGCCTAAAGAACCCTCTCTCCTCTTCTTTAAAGACCTACCTGTGCAATCTAGCTTATGGAGAGAAGGAGAATTAGCATACTTTACACACATCCTCGCCTTGACATTGGATACCTACCTCAGCCTGCTGTTGTGATATATTATATTAGGCTTTTAATGTATTGTGTTTTACTGTAACCCATTGTGTTATATTATGTTTATTTAGTTTCCTTGGTAAAGTTTAGTTGTTTATAAGTTATATTTAGTTTATTTTATTTCATGTTTCATCTTGACTGTTTATTTGTTCTTGGCGTTGAATGTTTGCCATTTTTGTTATACTTTGAAACCACCTTAACTCCCTTCGGGGAGAGAGGGCAGAGTATAAATAAAGTATTATTATTGTTGTTGTAGGGAAGAATCTGCTTTTTATTAATTGCAAGGTCTATTGACTTGCTACAGCTCAGTGGTTCTCAACCTGTGGGTCCCAGGTATTTTGACCTTCAACTCCCAGAAATCTTAATATCTGGCAAACTGGTTGGGATTTCTGGAAGTTTTAGGCCAAAACACCTGGGGACCCACAGGTTGAGAACCATTGCTGTAGCTGATGCAAAAGATTCTTACCATGATAGTGTCCAAGATAATATAAGCTACTTTTTGTTGCTTCTGATAAAACAGAAATAATAATAATAATAATAATAATAATAATAATAATAATCTTTATTTCTATTCCGCCACCATCTCCCCGATGGGGACTCGGAGTGGCTTACATGGGGCCAAGCCCGGACAACATAATACAGCAATAAAATCAAAGCATATACAACAGATAACAACAACATTATCAAAATGACATAAAAAAATACAATAAAATAAAATAAACATTCTAATAAACGCAATCACAATGGTGATGACAATGGGCGGGCCACATATTCCGAATAAAAACAGTTAACAGAAATAATAATAATAATAATAATAATAATAATAATAATAATAATAATTTTTATTTCTACCCCGGCACCATCTCCCCGATGGGGACTCGGAGTGGCTTACATGGGGCCAAGCCCGGACAACATAATACAGCAATAAAATCAAAGCATATACAACAGATAACAACAACATTATCAAAATGACATAAAAAAATACAATAAAATAAAATAAACATTCCAATAAACGCAATCACAATGGTGATGACAATGGGCGGGCCACATATTCCGAATAAAAACAGTTAACAGAAATAATAATAATAATAATAATAATAATAATAATAATTTTTATTTCTACCCCGGCACCATCTCCCCGATGGGGACTTGGAGCGGCTTACATGGGGCCAAGCCCGGACAACGTAATACAGCAATAAAATCAAAGCATATACAACAGACAACAACAACATTATCAAAATGACATTAAAAAATAAAAATACAATAAAATAAAATAAACATTCCAATAAACACAATCACAATAGTGATGACAATGGGCGGGCCACATATTCCGAATAAAAACAGTTAACAAACTATGAAGAGATAAGATAGGAGCAGGACGTTTATATGGTAAATAATGAAATGGGTAAAATAATGAAATGGGTAAATAATGAAATGGGTAGAACGTTGCCCTCTGTGTTCGTTGTACTGTAGGTCCCATCATCTTTATTCAGCATTACTAATAAGATACTAGGAGCTGCAGTCCAACAATATGTGGACTACACCTGCCCCCCACTTGTGCATGTAGTTCCAGTTAAGCTAATTCTTCACCTAGCTGTGGCAGACAATTTGGAAACATATTTGTTGCTTCAGTTGTTAATGGAACTATAAATCTCATGGAGACCCTTTAGAATAGATGGTGATGGGTATGTTACATCCTGCATGGTTGATGGTAAGGGACTGGCCCAAAACATAAGTGGAAAAGTTCCCCAGCTCTTTTATGTCTACTTGTATTTGAAACAAATGTGCAATGTGTTGAAATGCAAGTTCTAATTCTCAGGTCGGCCTTTTGAGTAAAATTGATATTTCTATTTTTAATTCAGACTGTAGATTCCAATCCCATGGTAAAACTTGAAGTCATCTTTAAGCACCTGGAGGATTAGGGGTGGGTTTTTCTAGCTGCTGGACTGTTAGGGTAAATCTATTTTAAATTTGGGGGTTTGTATTTGCTCAAAACTCAGTTATTTATGTATCATTTCTACTACAGCCTCCTTCTTGGCAATGCAAGCCTGAAACTCACAACATATATTGGGCCTCAAAATACTCATCCCTGAATGCTACAGCCTTTGCAAAATCTCCAGAATGCAGACAAACTATTGGAGACTTGGCAAGATTTGAGGGTTTTTTTTTTTTACTTGTTAAAGCAGTGTTTGGCATTAGTTTGAAAACCCTGTAGGTTACCTGTTCTGAGGATGTTCTATGCGTTCCATGTGGAAGTTCTCATTAACAGCAATTTCATGAGCCAGGGTCAAATTTGACATGTTTCTGGCTGCTGCCATCATTTCGTCAAATGTAACCACTTTAGGAGGGCTTGTTGCTGGAATAAAGGAAAGAAATTCATGTGAACATGTCCAGAGAAGGATGGGCAGAAGAAAAGCTGTACTTTCACCCAAAATGGCGGATTACAAACATTTTGCTTCTGGAAACTTATTTTTCTTTGGCCTGCTATCCAAAAAACCTCTTCATGAGTAGAATTCAGTACAGCAAATTGGGAGACATATTTAACAATGCAGATAAAGTTCATGTAGAACCCTGACCAAACCTATCTGGTCTCTTTATTGCTCTTGATATTGTAATCTGAAGAAGTAACATTCCTAAATACTGCTTTTATCAACCTGATTTGGACCTCTTGTTGCTGCCCACCAACACTTGGCAGGGGAAGGAGCATAAGAAGCAACCCTTTTGCCCAAGCATCCCTCATCCTGGAGCCATCCATATTCTTATTGACAAACCATTTGCCCGTGTCCCAAAAGACAGTGTGAAAAACTGCAGCCCTCAATGATACAAATCACAGTCCTGTCATAAGCTTGCTGCACATGGTGCTGGCTTACATGCTGGGGAGCTTGGCTTGCTTGAGGAATCACTGGTGAAACTCTGCCTGGAGTATTCAGAGTCACTGGAAGAAGAAGCTGCACTTTCAGAGAATCTTGAGGAATCACATTCACTATTCTGCTCATTGTTGAGAGGCATTTTGACACAGCACACAAATCTGTATGAGGTAAAGGAAAGAAAAACCAGTTGAATCACTTCAGTCTGCTTGAGAATATAGGGCATCTTCATCAAAAGGACAGAACTTACCAAAATATTTAGTCAACATCAACTGCACTGCAAAATATGAATATTTCTTTGTCTAAAGACAGTTATTGGGGGGGGGGGGGGCAGACAGATAAAAAAGTGGTAGACAATTTCTTTTTAGTGTCAGGAGCGACTTAAAAAACCGCAAGTCGCTTCTGGTGTGAGAGAATTGGCTGTCTGCAAGAGATACCCAGATGTGTTACCATCCTGTGAGCAGCTTCTCTCATGTTGAAAGGAGATGTTGATAAGCTGGAATGTGTCCAGAGGAGGGCAACTAAAATGATCAAGGATTTGGAGAACAAGCCCTATGAGGAGCGGTTTGAAGTGCTAGGCATGTTTAGCTTGAAGAAGAGAAGGCTGAGAGGCGACATGATAGCCATGTATAAATATGTGAGAGAAAGTCATAGGGAGGAGGGAGCAAGCTTGTTTTCTGCTGTCCTGGAGACTAGGACGCGAAACAATGGCTTCAAACTACAAGAAAGGCAATTCCACCTGAACATTAGGGAGAACTTCCTGACTGTGAGAGCTGTTCAGCAGTGGAATTCTCTGCGCCAGAGTGTGGTGGAGGCTCCTTCTTTGGACGCTTTTAAGAAGAGGCTGGATGGCCATCTGTTGGGGGTGCTTTGAATGCAACTTTCCTGCTTCTTGGCAGGGGGTTGGACTGGATGGCCTATGAGGTTTCTTCCAACTTTATGATTCTATGTCCCTGCATGAGAAGCACGAGCTGACAGACGGGAGCTCATCCCAGTCCCCAGACACAAGCTGCTGACCAGCAGTCCTGCCAGCACGATGGTTTATCCCATTGCGCCACCAGAGGCTCCAGTAGACAATTATAGTAATAGAAAGGCTAGGAATACAAGTCAGACCAGAATGGTATGAGTAAATATGTGAAAGTAAATTGTGTGAATGTGTAATGTGATATTCTACTTATATAATCTATTTTTTTTAAAAAAAACACCAATTATTTTCTGTTTGAGCAAGAATCAGGTAATAATATGAAATAGAAGAACTTTATAGTTGTTGCACATTGTACAATGAAATTAAATGCCATCCTCATCACATTTTATATATACAAATTACAAAACAAGCACCCATCCTCCAACGTTCTAATCGCTATTGCACAACCCCTAATGCCACATCAGTGTGAAACCACAGAGTTCAATATAGTCACAACCTTGGGATAAAAGATATCTCTCAATCTATTTGTCTTTGTTTTTAATCATTCTATACAGTCTACCTGATGATAACAATTAAAAAAAAAAAGAATATCCAGGGTAAAATGGCCATACCATACCCAGACAAAGTGAATTAGACTTCTAGGAGGTCATAACAGAAACAAAGCCAACCCACTTCTGATCTAAGGGAAGGCATAGCTCTGGGCATCCCCATGTCTGGGGATGGTATGGGCAAGGGCTGAATCTCAAAGCACCACCCTGGCTCTTTGCTCCTAGAAAATCATAGAATCATAGAGTTGAAAGAGACTGGGCCATCCAGTCCAACCCCTTGCCAAGCAGCAGGAATATTGCTAGCCAAAACTAGCCAAAACCTTATACCTACCTAAGCAAGCAACTTGCAGGATAGAGCTATCACGAATATGCAGAGACAGGCAAGGTCCTCCTAAAAATCAAAGAAAAAGGTAACACTACACATTTACTGTATGTACTGTATGTAGTACTTTGAAAGATTCTGAAAACTACACATTATGGTGAGACCTTTATTAAGTCAACCAAATGGCACAAAATATGTAACACCTGCTTTTCAAACAACTAGTTTCTTCATTTAAGGCAAAGATGATAAAAATCATGTGGGAAAGGAAAAATATGACAGTGAGCATCATAAGACTGCATCTTGCTTGAGATGTTTGCTAAGGTGTTGATATGTTATTGAGGAAGGGTGGATGAAGATAGAGGCTACCTCCCCCATACCGTTGTCAAAGAGACTTGAAACAAAGGCTGTATCCAAGATTGTCCAAGATTGGCTTAGATAGTGACACTGTTGCTTTCTGGTGGTTTGATGGACACAATATTTAAAATATTGTGTATAAAATTATTTCTAGGTTATGTGTATATACTCAAGACTTTGAACTTGAGTGGGCTGAATGGGCCTGTTTGAAACTGACACTTGGCACCTTATGCATTGACAGCAGTACTCTCTCTGCGCATGCGCAGTCTCATCCGGAATCTTCAGTTGAATTTTAAAAGAAAAAGCGGTTGGCCCCGCGCACACTCCCCAAGATAGCATAAATAGCCCGCGGCAGGCCAACCGCCTCCAGATCTCTTCCGCCGCCAAAGCAGCCAGAAGGAGGAGGCATGACAAACTGCGGGGAGGATGGGCGGGGCCGTGCGAATTCACAGCACAACACTAGGGAAACTACGGTTACAGGTAAGCAACCTCTCATTTTCCCTACGTGTCTGTGCTGTGAATGCGCACTAATGGTATTAGACTAGCGAGCTACCCACCTTGGATGGCGGGAGTCATGCCACCGCAGAAAAAAGCACTGCTCGACCGAACGCCGCATCCTTCTTCGCCATCAAATCAAGCTTATAATGTGAAACAAAAGTCAGCGGCGTCGACCATGTGGCAGCTCGACAAATGGCGTCCAAGGGCACACCCTTCCAAAATGCTGCCGTAGTAGATACTGCTCTTGTGGAATGTCCTTTCACGGCAGATGGGATCTCACGTCCAGATTTCTGGTAAGCCAACTTGATTGCAGAAACTATCCATGAGGATAGACGCTGCGATGACACAGGAGAACCGCAAGAATCTTTCCTATACTTCACAAATAACTTAGGAGTTTTTCTTATGTCTTTAGTTCTACTAAGGTAGAACGCCAAAGCCCTGCGGACATCAAGCAAATGGAGACTACGCTCCAAAGGGGAGTCCGGGTTCTGGAAGAAGGATGGCAAAATAATCTCCTGTGACATATGAAAATGTGATGTTACCTTGGGAAGAAAGGCAATGTCTGTACGGAGCACTACCTTATCCCTGTGGAACCGGAGATATGGTTCATCTGATCTAAGTGCGCAAAGTTCGCTAACGCGCCGAGCCGACGTTATTGCCACCAGAAAGGAAGTTTTCCAGGAAAGATGAGAGATATCACACGTGGCCATAGGCTCGTAAGGCGCACTTTGAAGAGATGATAGCATGCCTAGGTACCAACCATATAACCAGA
Source organism: Anolis sagrei (assembly GCF_037176765.1). NCBI lineage: Eukaryota > Metazoa > Chordata > Lepidosauria > Squamata > Anolidae > Anolis > Anolis sagrei. Next base: position 169,737,405 of record NC_090025.1, read on the forward strand.
ATAAGGTTAAGACTGCGGGAAATCCCAGGCGTCGTCTTTGACGATCCATCTGTTCCTGTCCCGCAACAGTTAGGCTCTTTTCAGCCTGAGCCTTCAGAACTAGTTGAGTGTTTTCTATTTAAGGATAGGCTTAGGCCGTTTGCACGGTCTTGGGCCGCAATAACGACCGATAGTTGGGTCCTCCAAATTGTTGAGTATGGTTATTCAATGGAATTTAAATCTCGGCCCCCGTTGGGACAGTTAAAAGTTACTCCCGAATCCCCAGCACTGCTGGAAGAGATTGAGAAGTTATTGAGTAAGGGCGCGATTTCGCGCGTTCACTCTTCAATGTTCAACAGGTGTTATTTTTCTCGTTATTTTTTAGTAACCAAGAAAGGTGGAGGTTTGCGTCCAATACTAGATTTAAGGGGAGTGAACATGTATATTGATTCGAGAAAGTTTCGTATGATTTCTCTCCCTATGATCCTTCCCTTTTTAAATAAAGATGATTGGTTCGCATCAATTGATTTAAAGGACGCATATTTTCACATTTCCATAGCTGAACACCACAGGAAATATCTTGCTTTCATGGTTGGAGAAAGGGCCTTTAATTTTAACGTCTTGCCATTCGGCCTTACTACGGCTCCTAGAGTCTTCACAAAATGCATGGCGGTGGTCGCTGCCCACCTCAGGACTAGGGGTATTACGGTGTATCCGTATATAGATGACTGGCTGTTAGTAGCGAGCTCATGTGACCGCCTACGTGTGCATGTTGACACAGTTCTCTCTCTTCTCCAGTCTATAGGTCTTGTGGTGAACAGGGAAAAGTCCCATCTAGTACCTGCCCGCAGAATTCAGTTTATTGGAGCCGTCTTGGATTCAACTTACCAGAAGGCATTTCTACCGGAGGAGCATTTCGAGTCACTCAAGTCCCTGGTTGTGCAAGTCCAATGTTCAGGGGAAGTGTCAGCAAAGACAATTCAAGTACTACTGGGGCATATGGCCTCCACAACAGCGGTCACGCCATATGCCCGCTTGCGTTTCAGAACCATCCAGAACTGGTTCCTGTCAGTGTTCCGTCCTGGCATAGACGACCCCCATGTGCGGTTTCGCGTGCCAGAGGAAGTGCGGACCTCCCTATTGTGGTGGACAGAACCTACCAATGTTACTGTAGGCCTGCCTTTTCAACCTCCCGAACCGTCAAAAGTTGTCACGACGGATTCGTCTTTAAGAGGGTGGGGAGCGCATTTCAATGGTCTCACTGCCCGAGGTCTTTGGACTCCAGAGGAGGCCAAGTTCCATATAAACGTACTGGAACTGCTCGCAGTGGAAAAGGCACTAAAATCTTTCGAGATGGAATTGTTGGGCGAGGTAGTGCAGGTGATAACGGACAACACAACGACAATGTTCTATATAAACAAGCAAGGGGGAACACGGTCCCAGACTCTGTCAAGACTGACAATGCGTATCTGGGACTGGTGCATAGCGAGAGAGATCCATCTGATGGCCGTTCACCTCCCAGGGGAGGAGAATGTTTTGGCGGACACGCTAAGCAGGACACCCATTTCGAGCCACGAGTGGTCTCTCAGTCAAGGGGAACTCAATATGATCTTCGGGATCTGGGGGGTCCCGAAAATAGACCTTTTTGCATCGAGGGAGAACGCGAAATGTTCCCTCTTCTGTGCACGCAGAAGAGCCAATCTAGCGCAGGGATGTCTGGGGGATGCATTCCTTCTCAAGTGGTCAGGAGATTTCCTTTACGCGTTTCCTCCGTTTCCCCTGTTGGCGAAGGTCCTTTCGAAATTAAGGAGGGACAGAGGGAACTGTATTCTGGTGACACCATGGTGGCCTCGTCAACCATGGTTCTCAGTTCTTCTCGGGATGTCCAACGGGAGGTACAGACGTCTGTCGAGCAGGACAGACCTCCTGACCTTACAGGACGGAAGGGTTTGCTACCCGGACGTTCACGTGCTGAGGCTCACTGCCTGGAGGATTGCCCCAGATCATTAGATCTTACCTTAGGTTTGTCTAGTCCAGTTAGGGCTATTTTAGATGCGGCACAAAAACCGTCTACTAAGCGTTCTTATGTTTATAAGTGGGCTCGTTACACAAAGTATATGTTGAGTAGGGGCTGCGACCCTGTTAGAGCTCCAGTTTCAGTAGTGTTAGACTTTTTGATTTCATTATCTGACTTAGGTTTGTCTATCTCATCATTAAAGTGTTACCTCGCAGCCATCTCATGGTACAGAAGGAAAGAAGGACTGCCCTCCCTTTTTGGGGAATATTTAGTTAAACTTTTCCTCAAAGGCTACGGGAATGTCAAACCAGCAGTTGCCCCTGTTATTCCCTCATGGAATTTGGAGATCGTGCTATCATCTCTTCAAAGTGCGCCTTACGAGCCTATGGCCACGTGTGATATCTCTCATCTTTCCTGGAAAACTTCCTTTCTGGTGGCAATAACGTCGGCTCGGCGCGTTAGCGAACTTTGCGCACTTAGATCAGATGAACCATATCTCCGGTTCCACAGGGATAAGGTAGTGCTCCGTACAGACATTGCCTTTCTTCCCAAGGTAACATCACATTTTCATATGTCACAGGAGATTATTTTGCCATCCTTCTTCCAGAACCCGGACTCCCCTTTGGAGCGTAGTCTCCATTTGCTTGATGTCCGCAGGGCTTTGGCGTTCTACCTTAGTAGAACTAAAGACATAAGAAAAACTCCTAAGTTATTTGTGAAGTATAGGAAAGATTCTTGCGGTTCTCCTGTGTCATCGCAGCGTCTATCCTCATGGATAGTTTCTGCAATCAAGTTGGCTTACCAGAAATCTGGACGTGAGATCCCATCTGCCGTGAAAGGACATTCCACAAGAGCAGTATCTACTACGGCAGCATTTTGGAAGGGTGTGCCCTTGGACGCCATTTGTTGAGCTGCCACATGGTCGACGCCGCTGACTTTTGTTTCACATTATAAGCTTGATTTGATGGCGAAGAAGGATGCGGCGTTCGGTCGAGCAGTGCTTTTTTCTGCGGTGGCATGACTCCCGCCATCCAAGGTGGGTAGCTCGCTAGTCTAATACCATTAGTGCGCATTCACAGCACAGACACGTAGGGAAAATGAGAGGTTGCTTACCTGTAACCGTAGTTTCCCTAGTGTTGTGCTGTGAATTCGCACGGCCCCGCCCATCCTCCCCGCAGTTTGTCATGCCTCCTCCTTCTGGCTGCTTTGGCGGCGGAAGAGATCTGGAGGCGGTTGGCCTGCCGCGGGCTATTTATGCTATCTTGGGGAGTGTGCGCGGGGCCAACCGCTTTTTCTTTTAAAATTCAACTGAAGATTCCGGATGAGACTGCGCATGCGCAGAGAGAGTACAAACAACAACACCCAGAAGGTGGAGAAGGGGGAACTCTGGTTCTGTACAAAAATAAATCTCTATTGACAAGGAAACAAAATACTTAGTAAACATATATTTTGGGTCTCCTTTGCCTCCATTATTATTTTTATATCCTTGTTTTATCTATTTTAGATAAAAATTGTATTATTTTGATTTTATGCTACATGTATTGATTTAAAATTGTATTATTTTGATTTTATGCTACAAGTGTTGACCAGGGCTGTTGTTATAATTTTATGTAACTTGTTTTATACTTTTGTACTCTGGAGTGCCTTGTAAGCCTATTGAGTCTCTCTGGGGATATACTGATGGGATATATAGATTATTATTTGAAACACAACAAGATTAGTACAGAGCAAACAAGATCACTATGCTGGTTGTTGTATTGGATCACATGGATACTTCCCAAGTGTCTAGGACTATGTGATGTATCGGCGGATAATGTTTGGATCCCAGTAAGGTGGCCTTTTGCTGCTGACAGATGTTAATTTTGTCAGCGCCAATTGTGTTTAAGTGCAGGCCAAGGTCTTTAAGCACTGCACCCAGTGTGCCGATCACCACTTTGACCACCTTGACTGGCTTGTGCCAGTTTATTATTATTATTAAGCTTAAATGAGTTTCATGTTTAGACTTGGGTCCCATTGGCAAACTATCTCATAACATATGCTTATTCCAAAACTATGAAATCCAAAACACTTCTGGTCTCAAGCATTTTGGATTAGAGATCCTGTATTGCATTTCTGTTTCTACTTTGTTTCACACCCCCTTAAGGGCAATAAGAAGTTCAACCTTATTCTACACTCAAATCAATTCTTTCAGAGGCGTACCATAAGCCAGAGACTTGGATCACATGAATGGCTACATCCTGGCTCCAAGAGCAATCAAGATGGATTGTTGGTAAGTCTAGATAAAACCTTTCCCAGGCATGCCTGCTCATGTTCCTTCTCCTATTTGGTGGTGATAATACTTCTAGTAATATCTTAGCAGAAGCTTTGTTTGCAACTACTGCAGATTTTCAACCAAGCAACCCTCCCTCATATTTAGATCTTGGAAAAGCTGTAGAATTGCATGGTCAATTATGTTGTTGCAACTTTGAAGTGCTCATCCTCATAGTCTTCATATTATACCTCTGTTAAAAAGAGTCAATACTACATTGTTAGCATATATTATATACCACCTTATCTGTCATGACGTCTACAAAATCAGTAATGGAACTTGTAGTGTGATGAGGCACTGATAATTAGATGAAGCTCTATTTTTTTTACATGCTCCCCAGTCCAATATGATCCTCATATCTACAGGTGATATGGTGATAAAGCCCTAAACGGTCCTGGCCCAATTTACCTGTCCAAATGCATCTCCCCCATCAACCATCGCGGAGATTCAGATTCTCCGGGGAGGCCCTGCTCTCCGTCCCGCCATTGTCACAGACACGATTGGTAGGGATGAGAGACAGGGCCTTCTCGGTGATTGCCCCCCCCCCCCCCCCCCCGGCTATGGAACTCCCTTCCTGGTGAGATCAGATCAGCCCCTCCTGTCCTTCAGAAGGATGGTAAAAACTTGGCTGTGGGCCCAAGCTTTCGGGACAGGGCAATAAAGCAGCAATAGGAAAGATTACCAGGCCCATTAGATTTGACGCTGATGACCAGGACAGTTTTAAATGGTGTATTTTAATATTGAGATAAATGTTTTTAATGTTTATGTACGCATATATTAATTCTTGTATGCACTGAATGTTTGCTGTATATATGCTGTGCTTGGCTCTGAGTCCCCATAGGGGTGAGAAGGGCGGAATATAAATGTTTTTAAAATAATAAATAACGTTCTCAGAATTACATTGGAAACAAGAAACAATGGATAATAGCAAACCTTATTGAAAATAATGACTCTTTTGGAATTTGCTAGGACCTCTCACATCACTCTAAGCTAACTTCCAGCAGAAGAATACCAGATATTCGAACTGGAGGACATAGAAAAACCTTAGAGAGGATGTGGGTAGGTGAAACTGAAGATACCAGTCCCATGGGTATGGGGCTTTACTGTATTAGAGGCATTGCAGACTGATCCCAGGTATCAGCTGCAAAGGTAGAGTGTAGTTACAACTCAGGGCAACCCTTGGCCAAACCTATCACAAAGTTGGATGGCCATCTGTCGAGGGTACTTTGAATGCGATTTTCCTGCTTCTTGGCAAGGGGTTGAACTGGATGGCCCACAAGGTCTCTTCCAACTCAAGGATTCTATGGTTCTAAGGTGTTCTTGGCAAGACTTATTTAGAGGGAATTGTCAATACGTTCCTCTGAAGACAGTTAAACCATGGCACCTTGCTCTTAGCAAGTTCAAAATAAGGACTGATTTAAGCAAGCTTCTGTTCTTCAGCTACAAAGCTGAACCTTTGGGGAACCAATGATTTGAAATGCAAATCTTACACAAGTTATGGAGAGCCATTTATCCGGCTCAGGACTCAGTGGGGCAAAATCACTTCCCGTATGTTTTGGATGAGCAAATATTTTCAGGGTGGGTCAGACGACCAAAATAAATGTACTGTACTACTATGCAGTGCACTAGACACACGTGGAGAACAGGAAGCTGATATGTCATCATTCCCATTTAAAACTACATGTAGACAGTCACTGGGCAATTATTCAAACTATTCTCTGACAGTGTGTCAACACTTGCAGAAAATTAAGATTGGCTGTAATTGCACTTGCATGGCACAATTACGATATCTTGGCTTTATTAATTCCCAGCTAGATTAGATCCTGTGATTCAATGGAAATTATGTTAAGGCTGACTTACTAAATTCCCATTAATTTAATGGTTCTACTTTAATTAGATTAACAGTTGGATATAGGTTTTTATATAGAAGCAGAACTGAGTGTCCCTTTGCTCTATCCCATATTCCAAAAATAAAAAAAAGACCTTACAGATTGCAACAGACTTTTATTTCAAAGCTTTGTAATCTTTGCAAGACTATGCAGATATAAACCGTAACTTATTTGTCCTATGTTTTAAGAGATCTGCCCTAGATTGTATAAACACTCCCTTCCTCAGTAACACATTCTCCCACTACCTATCTCATCCAGAGTTTTATCAATTTTATCCTAGTGCGTTTGGCCCGCCTACTGTATTCTATTTCTCTATCATGTTATTTTGAAACCATTTATTTTATTTTGTTATTTCATGTATTTATTTTGATGGTATTTTTGCTTCTTTGTATTTTATTTTGCTGTACTGTAATTTTGGGCTTGGCCTCATGTTAGCCGCCCCAAGTCCCCTTTGGGGAGATGGTGGAAGGGTATAAATAAATAGTATTATTATTGACACAAAAGCACAGTATGTCACAGCAAACGAGATCTATATGCTGGATTTCATATCACAAAATCACAAGTCAAACATTTCCCAAGCGTCTAGGACTGTGTGATGTATTTTCGGATGATGCGCGCAGATCCAAGTAAGGTGGCCTTTTGCAGTTGACAGATCATGATTTCGTTATTGTTTCCAAATGCTGGCTAAGATCTTTTGGCACGGCACCCAGTGCGCCAATGACCACTGGAACCACCTGTACTGATTTAATCTGACAGATACGAGCTGGAAATACTTTATATGCCACAGTTCCATTGACACCATGAACAGAGCTTGGAAAAGTTCCTTTTATCAAGTAAAGTTCCTAGCCAATGGGCAACTGATGCTTGCTGGGAGCTTTCTAAAACATTAACGCTTCCAAACTGGAGATCAGATAGTGTGGACGTGAAATAAACAACTTTAAAGCAAGAAGAAATACATGCTATATTTTAAGGATATGTTTACAATATTTTTCTACACGAGATGAAATTTTAATTTTTAATTACCATATTATTCACTATGTAGTATATCCATTTTTCTCAGGTCTTACCAGTTCAGATGCAGTTCCTCATACAGACTTTGTGGTAGTTCATTGAAGCCAATGCTTTCAATGCTTTGTGCACTTAGGATCATTAAGAAGGTAACTGGTAAATCTACAGATAGAGAAGGGGGGGAAAAATAAAAAAAAATCTTCAATTCATTTCTTCCTTGTCAATTTGCAATAGATGTGAAGAGACAGGGATGGAATTTCTATAAAAGTTTAGGCCATAAAACCCTGCCGCTGTCACCTCTGTAAAAGGAGTTGTGGATACTTCTACATTCTATCCATTAGGTACAACTCTGAAGTAATATCTATTCCTGTAGCAGCCTGAATCTTTGCCAGCAGGAGTACACTGAATGCTTAAGCTGGTGGATTTATTCATATCATTTATCTCTCACACTTTTAAGTTGTTTTTTTTAAATATCCCAATGTTGACAGGTACAACATCTAAAACAAGGTTTAACATATATTGTCTATGGCTGCAATTTTAAAAAAAACCAGAAAGACTTGTAGACTCCATCCATACATAAAAGTAGAGAGCCATACAGTGCCGAAATGCAATGGATACACTCACTTTTGTTTATAGTGTCAGAAGCGACTTGAGAAACTGCAAGTCACTTCTGGTGTGAGAGAATTGGCCGTCTGCAGAGATGTTGCCCAGGGGGATGCCTAGATGTGTTACCATCCTATGGGAGGCTTCTCTCATGTCCCCGCCTGGGAAACTGGAACTGACAGACGGGAGCTTACCCCTTCAGGTCAGAAGTTCAGCCAGCACAAGAGTTTAACCCATTGTGCCACCGCAGCTCTCACTAAATCAACAGACATATGCAACAAAGGGAGACTGCATTCTCTTCAACGTTTCACAGATGAAAACCAGGATGTGATTAACAATGTCAAAATATGGTCAAGATGGCACATGTGAAAAAACACACTGTAGAAGAAGAAGCGACAGTAGAAGTTAGTTTTGGCCTGAGCCTCCTAGAAAACGAAAAATCTTGCACCATTTTCTCTTCTTCCTCCATTTTTCATTTTCAATTCAGTTTGTACTAACTGAAGTAAATAGAGAATCATGGGAGAAGTATTTTTTTGCCCCTTGGTCCCATTCATTCTCTACTATTTCTGGATTATGACCGTCCACACTTTCTCTTGACCTTTCCAATTATCTACAATACTTCTCATATTCCATGACATATTCCATGACAAGTGCTCCCCTTGGCTTCCTAGTCATAGAATAATAGAGTTGGAAGAGACCTCGAGGTCTACCCAGACCAACCTCCTGTCAAGAAGCAGGAAAACTGCATTCAAAGTACTCCTGACAGATGGACATCCAGCCTCTGATTAAAGGCCTCCAAAGAAGGAGCCTCCACCACACTTCGGGACAGAGAGTTCCACTGCTGAACAGCTCTCACAGTTAGGAAGTTCCTAATGTTCCAGTGGAATCTCCTTTCCTGTAGTTTGAAGCCGTTGTTCCGTGTCTTAGTCTCCAGGGCAGCAGAAAACATGTATGCTTCCTTCTCTCTATGACTTTCCATATTTATACATGGCCCTCATCATGTCTTCTGTCAGCCTTCTCTTCTGAAGGCTAAATATGCACAGCTCTTTAAGTTGCTCCTCATACGGCTTGTTCCCCAGACCCTTGATCATTTTAGTCGCCCTCCTCTGAACACATTCCAGCTTGTCAACATCGCCCTTCAATTGTGGTGCCCAGAATTAGACACAATATTCCAGGTGTGGTCTGACCAAGGCGGAATAGAGGGGTAGCATGACTTTCCTGGATCTAGACACTAGACTCCTATTTATGAAGACCAAAATCCTATTGACTTTTTAAGCTGCTGCATGACATTGTTGCTCATGTTTAACTTGTTGTCCACAAGAACTACAAGATCTTTTTCACACGTACTGCTCTCGAGCCAAACATCCCCTATTCTGTATCTTTGCATTATTTTTTTTGCCTAAGTGGAGTATCTTTCATTTGTCACTGTTGAACTTCATTGTGTTAGTTTTGCCCCATCTCTCTAATCTATCAAGATCATTTTGGATTCTGCTTCTGTCTTCTGGAATATTGACTATCCCTCCCAATTTGGTGTCTGCAAATTTGATGATCAAGTCTTCTAATCCTTCATCTAAGTCATTAATAACAACTAAGTCATTCAGTCTTTCCTTTTGTTTCCTGTAACTCAGTTTGTGCAAGTTGGTTATTAGCAGCCCCACACTAACTTTAGGCTTGAATGAGACATCTGTCACAGATGGCTTATGAAATGAACCAAGGACCACAAATTGCCAAAGGGCTGCATTAATCAATAATGTGGACTGCATTTTATTATGTTAAAAGGTTTTATACATGCTGCAAGGTCATTTTAACCTATTGGCTTATTCTGTCAGGGCCAATTAGTTCCCTAAACTTGAGTTTTCCTAGTTGATGGGTGAGAATTATGTGTCCTCCCAGCTTCTGCTGAACTGCAAATACCAGCAGCTCCAGACAGCATTATCAATGATGAAGAATGCTAGGAGTTGTAGTCCAGCACCATCTGGAAAGCTGCAGGATTTCCATTCCTATGTTAGGTCTATTTAACCCTTCTCTGGAAATTCTGTTCTATATATAAATCACTCCTCCAAAGCTGTTATAGTTGAGGGAGGGGAAAAGGTAGTTGATTTAAAATATAGGCCCTTATTAAGAACACAGACATAGACTGAGAGAGAAAATGTATTGTCGAAGGCTTTTATGGCCGAATCACTGGGTTGTTGTAGGTTTTTCAGGCTGTATGACCATGTTCTAGAAGCATTCTCTCCTGACGTTTCACCTGCATCTATGGCAGGCAACCTCAGAGGTTGTGAGGTCTCACAGCCTTTTAGAATGCCTGCCATAGATGCAGGTGAAACATCAGGAGAGAATGCTTCTAGAACATGGCCATACAGCCCGAAAAACCTACAACTCTGAGAGAAACTGCTAGAATAAAGGTATCTGATATTATTTTTTCTGGGGGGAAAGTCTAATAATTTAATGCTTGGTTCTGCATTTGTTGAAGAATTTTTGCTTGGGGCAAGGCTTAAAATTGGTACAGAATTAAATCCTACCGGTCACAAAAAAAACCTCCTTTCAAGCAAGCATGCATAGGACTGTGCTAGCTGTAATCAATCCAAGGAAATAGGGCCTGCAATAAAATGTTAGTGTTTATGCGCCTTCCTAATTGGAGTGCTCCAGACCATCAATTATTCCTCCAAAGTGGGTCATTCCTCTCTTTCAGTTCCTTTTCTACATGACATTCAGAATCCCGTGGCTATTGAATGTACTCAGTACTCCCTAAGAAGTTTTAGGAGAGCATTTTTGTCCTCTTAGTGTTTAAGACTCTTTTGAACATCAGCAAACGTCCGGATCTCCCCCTTCTTGCTCAATGCTTCAATTTTGGCTCCATTTCTCTTGGCACTTGCCAACGAAATTCACTATTAAAGCAAATGGAGCTCAGTGCTTTCCTCCTGCCTCTCCCAGTTCTCAAGACTCCTCAAGGTTATCTTTCAATCCTTTAACAGGGCTGTGTGTATTGCCAGATTTCCAGACCTGCCTCATTCCTTCTCTTCTGTCTTTCAAAATAACCCTGTGACCTAATGACTGTTATCACATTGGCTACTCAAGTTTAGATCACAGGTTGTTCTCAAGCTGTTTTTGTGTCCCTTGGTTCATCCAGAAACAGGTATAGAAAAAGTGTATCTTTCATATAAATGGCAAAATCCATTGCCTTTGGGGAATGTCTTTTTTAGAATATTTTCAAGCTGTGGTTGAAATGGCTACAGAATGACAACTGTATTTCTCATTTATTATTTTTAAAATTTGTTTGTTTATTTATTTGTTTGTTTACCATATTTATATACCGCCCCTCTCAGTCCAGAGACAAATGGTAACAGTTAGATGCCTCAACAGCCATAACAATTAAAAAGTAAAACAATCAAAAATACTATTAAAAGTATTAACATCTATATAAATAAAAATTTAAAGTTCGTTTGTGGGATTAACAGAACTCAAAAACCACTGGATGAATTGACACCAAATTTGGACACAATGCACATATCAGGCCAACAAGTGACTGTCACTCATAAAACACTGAAAAATACAGCAGAAAATACTTAAAAAGCCAAAAACCAAAAATTACATTCTCATCCTGAAGGGGACTCAAAGTGGTCTTACAATTGGCAGCAATTTGATGTCATCTTAACAGACATAATAAAATAAACATATACATTAAAATATAAAACTAAAAAAATAATATAAACATTGAAACCCATTATTAAAAACACACAATCCAAAGTCATAGTCAAAAGCCATTCCAGTCATTATTGCACACATTGACTTTCTTTCTGAAGATCAGGAAGGAGGGGGCTGACCTAATTTCACTTTCAGTGGGGAGGGAGTTTCCTAACTGAGGAGCCACCACTGAGAAGGCCCTGTCCCTCGTCCCCACCAACCACACCGGCGAAAAAGGTGGATCTGAGATCAGGGCCTCTCCAGACAATCTTAACCTCCAAGACGGTTCATACAGATGCGTTCTGTATGAACCGTCTTACAGACAGGTAAGCTGGCCCAGAACCCTTACAGTCTAGCAGTGTTTCTCAACCTCCTTAATGCTGCGACCTCTTAATACAGTTCCCCATGTTGCGATGACCCCAAACCATAACACTATTTTTGTTGCTACTTCATAACTGTCATTTTGCTGCTGTTCGGAATCGCAATGGAAATATTTGAGATGCAGGATGTATTTTCATTCACTGGACCAAATCTGTCACAAATACTCAATACACCAACATTTGACTACTGGTGGGGTTGGGGAGGAGGATTGATTTTGCCATTTGGGAGTTGTAGTTACTGGGATTTATAGTTCATCTACAATCAAAGAGCATTCTGAACTCCACCGAACTGAACCAATCTTGGCACACAGAGCTCCCATGACCAACAGAAAATACTGGAAGGGTCTGGTGGGCATTGACCTTGAGTTTTGGAGTTGTAGTTCACCTACATCCACAAAGCATTGTGGACTCAAACAATGATGGATCTGGACCCAACTTGACAGGCATATCAATATGCCCAAATGTGAACACTGGCGGAGTTTGGGGAAAATAGACCTTGACATTTGGGAGTTGTAGTTGCTGGGATTTATAGTTCACCTACAATCAAAGAGCATTCTGAACCCCACCAATGAGAGAGTTGGGCCAAACTTCCCACACAGAAGCCCCATGACCAATAGAAAATACTGTGTTTTCTGATGCTCTTTAGCGACCCCTCTGACACCCCACACAACCCCCAGGCTGAAAAACATTGGGCTAAAGCCAGCACTCTGAATTGTGCTCGATAGCAGATGGGTTCGTAAACATTTTCCATTCAGGATCCCTTTCCACTTGAGAAATGTTTACTGGATTTTAGTTCATAAAATAGGTATAAAAATCAAAACTTTACTAGTAAGAATTCAGCATTCACAAGGCTTGCTAAACAGGCTCCCTTTTGTGGAGTTCAACTATGTCCATTGTAAACATTGCACTTTGTTGCTAACAGATGTGCGAACATGGGTGGCATTCAGAAGCCTTAAGTGGCTGAAAGGGGCCCCCGAGGTTGTTAGGAATGGTGGGAGTTGAAATCCAAAACACCAGGGGGGCCCAACTTTGCTCGTGCCTGAGCGAAGGGGACCCCACAGTTGAAGAAGCAGTGGATTAAGGCTTTTTTCTCCCAGCGCCTCCAGTGTCCAGGGCTGCCACTTGAGCCATGGCTCTGGTTAGGACAGAAAGAAAGAAGCCCACACGTCCCCCCCTTCTTAGGCAGAGATGGCTCCTCCTCTTCCTCCCTCCTTTTCCTCCCTGAAGATATATTTTTGGCAGCTACACCAAAAACACAACCGCTCTGGCACTTGCGGATCAAAACAAAAGCATGGTTTCCAAGGAAAGCGCTTTCCAAACACACAGCAAGCGTCTCCCCTGTTTCCTCCTACTGACATCTGTAAAACATTGCTTGCTATATATACAGAAGGCCCCTCTATTTCTTTTACATTTTAGGAGGAAAAAAATAGTAAGAACATCCCCTGCTACTTAATTAAACACTCACAAAATTTCAGGGTGGGGGGGAATGGAAACAAAGTTGCCCCAGATTGACAATTTGGCTTGTAAACAAAGGCAAACACAATCTACTTATTCTCTCTTTTGCTCCCTCCAGTTCACAATCAGAGGGAATTGGATCATTTCGAAGTTGAAGGTTACAATAGGAGGTGCCATTGCTTTGGTGACCTCAATTTCTTTCGGAGGGGGGGGGGGTATTTCTTTCGACTAATAAGATGGAGAGCCTCACAACCTCTGCCATAGATGTGGGCAAAATGTCAGGAGAGAATGCTTCTGGAACATGGCCATACAGCCCGGAAAATTCTAAAAATACATAGCTAAAAAATATAATGGGTTACTGTGAGTTTTCCGAGCTGTATGGCCATGTTCCAGAAGCATTCTCTCCTGATGTTTCGGCCACATCTATGGCAGGCATCCTCAGAGGTTGTGAGGCTCTCCATCCTATTAGTCGAAAGAAAAACTAGGAAAATTGAGTTTCTATATCTGTCCAATGCCCAGGGTGGGGGAAAGGACTCTTTTCTGCTGGAGGTAGGTGTGAATGTTGCAATTGGCCACCTTGATTAGCATTTAATGGCCTAGCAGTTTCAAGGCCTGGCTTCTTACTGCTGGAGTGAATCCTCTGTTGGGAGATGATTAGCTGACCTCAATTGTTTCTTGTCTAGAATTCCCCTATTTTGAGTGTTCTCTATTTACTGTTATGGTTTATTTACTGTTGTGATTATTTACTGGGAGGTGATTAGCTGGCCTCGATTGTTTCTTGTCTGGAATTCCCCTATTTTTGAGTGTTGTTCTTAATTTACTATTATGATTTATTTACTGTTGTGATTATTTACTGGGAGATCATTAGCTAGCCCCGATTGTTTCTTGTCTGATATCCCCCTGCTTTGAGTGTTCTTTATTTACTGTTATGATTTATTTACTGTTGTGATTATTTACTGGGAGATGATTAGCTGGCCTTAATTGTTTCTTGTCTCGAATTCCCCTGTTTTTGAGTGTTCTTCATTTACTGCTATGATTTATTTACTGCTGTGATTATTTACTGGGAGATCATTAGCTGGCCTCGATTGTTTTTTTGTCTGGAATTCCCTTGTTTTGAGTGTTCTTTATTTACTGTTATGATTTATTTACTGTTGTGATTCTTTACTGGGAGATCATTAGCTGGCCTCGATTGCTTCTTGTCTGGAATTCCCCTGTTTTTGAGTGTTCTTTATTTACTATTATGATTTATTTACTGTTGTGATTATTTACTGGGAGATGATTAGCTGGCCTCGATTGTTTCTTGTCTGGAATTCCCCTGTTTTTTAGTGTTGTTCTTTATTTACTGTTATGATTATTTACTGTAAGGCCATCAAATGCTAATCAAGGTGGCCAATTGCAATATTTGCACCTACCTCAAACATAGAAGAGTTCTTTCTCCCACCCTGGACATTTCACAGATATATAAACCCCTTTTCCTAGTTTCCAACAGACCTCACAACCTCTGAGGGTGGCTGTCATAGATGTGGGCGAAACGTCAGGAGAGAGTGCTTCTGGAACATGACCATACAGCCTGGAAAATTCCAACAATCCAGTGATTGCAACAGTAAATAAATCATAACAACAATCCAGTGATCGCAACAGTAAATAAATCATAACAGTAAATCTAGAACACTCAAAACGGGAATTCCAGACAAGAAACAGTCAAGGCCAGCTAATAATCTCCCAGTAAATAATCGCAACAGTAAATAAATCATAACAGTAAATAAAGAACACTCAAAACAGGGGAATTGCAGACAAGAAACAATCGAGGTCAGCTAAAATATCCCATCAAAGGATTCACTCTAGCAGTAAGAAGCCAGACCTTGAAACTGCTAGGCCATGAAAGCTTTCAGCAATACAAATATATATATATAATGTCACCTTGAGCTCTCCCTTCCTTCCTTGCTAACCAGGATCCCTGGAAATGGTGGGAATCCGGAGTGGAACCAGTTCATAACAAGGCTAAATTCCATCGCAGGGGGTGAGACACAATAGTTCCAGATTCTGTATCCACGGATTCCACTATCCACGGCTTAAAAATGCTCCAGAAAGCTTTTGCCATAAGAGAGAGGATTTCATGGCACTGCTGTCTGTCTATCATGGGACTTGGGGGATCCTGCAACCAAAATACCGCGGATAGCGGGGCCCCACTCTGGAGCAAAGACCATACACACCACCTTCACCTCCGCAGCAATACTCACCCCTGTGAGCTCCACAGAAAGTGGGTCCAGTCTCCTTTCCCCTTGCTTTCCTCTCTCTGCTTCTGCACTCGGCGGTCAGCTGTTCTCATTGGGCTTTAAACTCCCGACTCCCCCCATTTATTTATACATAGTCCTTCGCTGTCTATTAGCAGCTGCTTGGACGCGTCCATTTTCCCCAGGGAAAGGGGGGAAGCGTCATTAAATCTCCGTACCGCGAAGCTTGGGCCAAATATGGAGCAAAGGAGAGCATTCATTGGAATTTAAAGGAAGCGTTTCACCCAAACTCCAGCCGGGTTGGACCCTTATTGATCTGGAGGCAGAAGAAATGAGCCCCAAGGAACCGAGGCGTCCCCTTTCCCTGGTGAAAATGAGACCTTCCAAAGCGAAGGGAGGGGACAGCGCGGTGTTTACGGAAGGTGTCCTTAGTTCTCCCCAGCCTTGTATGGGGGGAGCGTTCACACAGTAGGATTAATGCAGTTGGACACCTCTTTGACTGCTATGGCTTAAGGCAGGGATCCTCAAACTTTTTAAATAGCCAGGTCACAGTCCCTCAAACTGTTGGAGGGCCAGATTTTTTTAAAATTTTAATTATTATTATTATTATTATTGTATCTGCAGTATGGTGTAGATCAGTGTTTCTCAACCTGGGGGTCAGGACCCCTGTGGGGGTCGCAAGGGGATGTCAGAGGGGTCGCCAAAGACCATCAGAAAACATAGTATTTTCAGTTGGTCATGGGGATTCTGTGTGGAAAGTTTGGTCCAATTCTATCATTGGTGGGGTTCAGAATGCTATTTCATTGTGAGTGAACTATAAATCCCAACAACTGCAACTCCCAATTGGCAAGGTCTATTTTCTCCAAACTCTACCAGTGTTCACATTTGGGCATATTGAGTATTTGTGCCAAGTTTGATCCAGATCCATCATTGTTTGAGTCCACAGTCTGGATATAGGTGAACTACAACTCCAAAAACTCAAGGTCAATGTCCACCAGTCCTTCCCAATATTTTCTCTCGGTCATGGGAATTCTGTGTGCCATGTTTGATTCAATTCCATCATTGATGGAGTTCAGAAGGCTCTTTGATTTAAGGTGAACTATAAATCCCAGCAACTCCAGCGTTACCAAATGACAAAATCAATCACCCCCAACCCCACCAGTATTCAAATTTTGGGTGTATTGGGCATTTGTGCCAAATTTGGTCCAGGGACTGAAAATACATCCTGCATATCAGATATCTACATTACAATTCATAACAGTAGCAAAATTACAGTTATGAAGTAGCAACGAAAATAACATTATGGTTGGGGGTCACCACCACATGAGGAACCATATTAAGGGGTCGCGGCATTAGGAAGGTTGAGAACCACTGGTGTAGATATTATTGTATCTGCAGTATGGGCCAGATTATAATTTGAATAAAACATGAATGACTTGCTTACTATTTACTTGTAGTCTAAGGATGATGGTCCTCCAAGTTCGGTGTCCTGGCGGTGGGTTCGTAGGTGACTTTGGAGCCCAATTCTTGATCTGCATCTTCTTCCGCAGTGAGGGCATTGGTTTCCAGGTGGAAGGCGGTCTCGGTTGGGGTTGGCTTGACGCGCCTTCCTTTTGGCACGTTTCTCTCTTTAATCCTCCATTCGTGCCTCTTCAAATTCTGCAGCACTGCTGGTCACAGCTGACCTCCAGCTGGGGCGCTCAAGGGCCAGGGCTTCCCAGTTCTAAGTGTCTATGCCAGAGTTTTTAAGGTTGGCTTTGAGCCCATCTTTAAATCTCTTTTCCTGTCCACTAACATTCTTGAGTTCGGAGTAGAGCAACTGCTTTGGGAGACGGTGGTCGAGCATCCGGACAACGTGGCCCGGTCCAGCGGAGTTGATGGCAGAGGACCATCGGTTCAATGCTGGTGGTCTTTGCTTCTTCCAGCACGCTGACGTTTGTCCACCTGTCTTCCCAAGAGATTTGCAGGATTTTCCAGAGGCAGCGCTGATGGAATCGTTCCAGGAGTTGCATGTGACGTCTGTAGACAGTCCACGTTTCACAGGCATATAGCAGGGTTGGGAAGACAATAGCTTTATAGACAAGCACCTTGGTATCTCTACGGATGTCCCGGTCCTCAAACACTCTCTGCTTCATTCGGAAAAATGCTGCACTCGCAGAGCTCAGGCGGTGTTGAATGAATTCCTATGTACACTACACATATCTTATTTGTAGTGCAAAAACACTTAATACAATAATTAAAATGAAGAACAATTTTAACAAAAATAAACTAATTCGTATTTCAGTAGGAAGTGTGGCCTGCTTTTGGCTGATGAGATAGGATTGTTGTTGTTGTTGTTGTTGTTGTTGTTGTGTGCTTTCAAGTCGTTTCAGATTTAGGTTGACCCCGAGTGAGGGCCGGGTAAATGACCTTGGAGGGCCGTATTCGGCCCTTAGTTCTTAGTTTGAGGACCCTTGGCTTAAGGTTATGGATTTCTGGGAGTTGTATAGTTTGGTGCAGCACTTTTAAGGCTGGGAAGACTAAACGGCATGCAAAACTCCGACTCCCGGGATCCCACACCATTGAACCATGGCAGTTAAAGTGGTGTCAACCCGCATGAATCCTACAGCGTGGATGGATCCAAAGTTGTAGGTTTTCTTCTCTGATGGTGGAAACAAAACACAGCTCCCCCCATCTCCTCCTTCACATTCTGGCCTGGGAAGGCAATATTCAAGAGAGCTTAAAACAAGCTGTAATAAAACCGCTGTTGAAGACACCATCACTGGACCCCACTCAATTCGTCAATTTTCAGCCTGTTTCCGATTTTCCCTTTTTGGGCAAAGTCCTGGAATGTGTGGTGGCGTCTCAACTACAGGTATCTGACCATTTGAAGCTTCCAAACAGCCTTCAAGGCAACCTCACGTAGAGCGTGTTGAGGTAGTCCATTTGGGATGTAATCAGAGCGTCGTCTACTGTGGCCAAGTCTGACTTCCCAAGGTACAGATGCAGCTGGCGCACAAGTTTTAATTGTATGAATTCTTCCCTGGCCACCGCCGATATCTGGGGTTCCAGGCTCAGCAATGGGGTTCCAGGCTCAGTCTTCAGGGTAGTGCAACCCCATCCAACATAGGCTGTAACCCTATACCCCGTTCGACCTTGCGACTAACCAGGTATTCCTCTGTCTTGTCTGGATTCAATTTCAATTTGTTTGCTCTCATCCAGAGTGACACAGCTGCCAAGCACCAGTTCTACAATGGCCTGCAGTTTCCCCCAAACTTGTATTAATCTTGGCTACATCTACAAAAAGTTGCTTTTGTAAAAGCCGGGATGTTCAATTGAGTATGAGAAGAATGCGAAAGGATTTTGTTTATGAAAATTGGAAATGAAACAAATTATGGTGTTCTGTAACACATAGAAACTTCAAATGTCACATTTATTCATTATTGTTTCCTTCCCAATATGTGTATTGTAGCCCTTGGTATCTTCTGGATGCCCTTGGTATCAAAATCCATGGCCACTTATTATATATAGCGGCATAAAATACAATGGTGTCCCCTTATATAAAATGCGAAAATATTTTTAATGAAAAAATATTTTCAAGTCATGGATCAGTGCAGAATCCATAGACGGCTTGCACTCGCAATAATGCAACAGAGAGAAGGAAGCAGGGAGTGCCATCCCCATTTCAGAAATATTCCACTTCTGAAATGAGATATTGAAATTTAAATTCAATCTGTAATACAAGATACATTTCTATCATAATTAGAAACTCATAAAAACAAAGCAGTTTAATCAGAAACACACAAAGCAATATTACGTAACCAAATTAGCACTTGTTGCTATGTCCAGCCAACACCTTGTCAGAATCATGTGTGAGTCAAGAGCTTATAACTCTGACTATTTGGATGATGGGGTGCCAAATTATGTTTATCCTCATTACCCACGCTTCCAGATACACTGCAGAGTGACAACAGTGTTATAAAATGTGCTTCTTTCTTCAGGACACCAACCCTTGTGACACGTATTGTCATATTGTTGATTGTATAACACTCAGAAGTGTTTCAGCTCATGGTATGACTAAGCTGCATTTACTGGCATGATCCCAAATCTGTATGAACAACAATCTTAAAAGATGAAAAAACTTTGATGCTTCCCAACTGTTTAGCATGTGGAAATGTCTGCACTGTTTGATATTTACAGGTTTCACTGCAAATATGTTTCACCCATTGGATTCAAGAAATCTTATCTTTTAGAGATGATTCTGGCTCCATTTACACTGCCACATAATGCAGTTTGAAATTGCATTATATGGTCATTATAGATGCATATAATGCAGTTCAATGAAGTGAAACTGAATTATGGCTAGCACTGACCATATAACGCAGCTTCAAACTGTATTATATGGCAGCGTAGATTGGGGCCCCCATTTAGCCCTTTACTTAGAAATAAATCCCACTGTGTTAAATGCTGTTGCACTCCAGGCCTGGAAACACCTATGACCACCACACCACTCAAGAGTCCAGGAATATAAGCTAACAGTTTACTGAAAAACACATAAAAAGAATATTAAAAAACAGGAATAAGAAAGGAAGATATATAATCCAAAAAGGTTTAGCAACAGATGATAACCAAACAGTAATCTAAATGTCTCATAAAATTCCAGAGGTGACAAAGCCCAGGAACAGCCAGAAATCACAGGAACAGCATAAGTCAAAAGGCTTGATTTGAACCAAGAACCAAAGAACTCGGGCTTAGCATCTCACTCTAATGCCATGTTGCCTGAACTGCCCTTAAGGTAAGCAACTTGTTGAATAGACACCCATGAAAGCATTACATCTTCTGTGAATTTTCTCTACAACTTTCCCATGTTCTCTCTCTGAATGATGCAATCTTTTCAGCTCTCATTTTTAAACAAAGACTTTTGTTGATCTCCGTAGCTAGAGATGGTTTCTCCTGGGAACCCTCCTTATCGCTCAGTTCTTCACTCAATTCCTTATCAGCTGTTGCTACTTCTGGCTCCCTGACTGGCCTTGAAGCCCTGCAGTTTCTGAGCCAGTTTAATCACAGAAAGAACTATCATTTCCCAGACCTGAATTTCTCAGACTTAAGGGCCTATCACTTTGTGCCACAGAAAAGCTCACAGTCCTCTCTAAATCATCAGTTAAACCTCTGCCTCGTGTACAGAGGAGGAATTGTTGCAGGCTACAGACAATGCCGTTGCTGTTGCCCATTTTTATGCCCATCTGGTCAATGCCAAGTTCTAGGCAGGTAGAAGTAGCCAAAGTTTTCTGCACAGGACTTCCCGTGAAGTGGGTATTTTTCCCTACCAGAATATGGCCAATAGGCTTAGATGCTGACATGGAAACCAATTGTGTTCTTATTGTTTCAAAATGTACTCCAAAAAAAGACATTAAGTTAGCATAGGAAAATGCATCTCTGGGACCTAAAGCAGTCTGAGAGGCCAGAACACACCAGCATCCTCAGACCACAATTTTTCTGGTTCCAAAAGGACATAGCACCACTCAGGATATTTATCTTTGAAATAAGTCACACACACACATCTATTTTTAAGAAAGCAGAAGTGAACTTCCTATTATATCTGGTTTTGTTTTGGTTTTTGACAGTCGATGTGACCCTTGGCAGATTAAAAGTGCTGAAAACTGGTGCCCATCTATATGTAGAATTAATGCTGTTTGACACTACTTAATTGCCATGGCTAAGTGCTTTGGAATCCTGAGAGTCAGAGTTTTACACTCAACTTATTTATTTATTTATTTGTCCTATTTATACCTCACCTTTCTCTATCCCAAGGGGGACTCAAGGCGGCTTACATATGGCAATTATTCAGTGCCTTAAACACATATAAACATGAAGCTTAAAAACAATTGGAATAAAAAGTAGTGCACATAAAGCATTTAAAATTACATTAAATACGCCATCCAAAAGTCATAATCTAAGGCTGTTCCGTAGTCATTGCACAAATTCCAATTATATTATATGAATGCACTGTTTCTCCAAAAACCTGACCCCACAGCCAGGTTTTTACCCTCCTTCTGAAGGCTAGAAGGGAGGGGGCTGATCTAATTTCACTGGGGAGGGAATTCCACAGCCGAGGGGCCACCACTGAGAAGCCTGTCTCTCGTCCCCACCAGTTGTGCTTGCGAAGAATGTGGGACCAAGAGCAGGGCTTCCTCAGAAGATCTTAATCTCATAGAAGGAGATATGTTCAGACAGGTAAACTTGATTTTACATTTCTGATATATGTGGAGAGGAAAACAATGATGTTTAATTTTTATGCTATACACATACACACACATACAAACACATATATCTACCTACATTTGCACATACCGTATATGCATGTGTATATATGGTATATGCAAATGTAGGTAGCCATATGTGTGTATAAATGTGTATATATGTGTGTGTAGTATAAAATAAAACATCATTGTTGTCCTCTCCACATATATCTGGAATTTAAAGTCAGGTTTGATTATATCAATCCAGGAATCAATTACGTCTTTTTAGTGTAGCTACAAGAGCTTTAACTGGACATGACAAGCAAAAGCTGCACTAAACTTAGTGAAGAACTGTGGTTCCTTTCACACTACATAATTATAGCACTCTGATTCCAGTTTAGCTGGGTTTGTAGTTTGCAGTCACTAGAGTGCTCTGTCTGAGTATTCTAAACATCCCTCCCTAAAACTGCAAATCCTAGGGTTCAACATGATGGAAAGTTGACTGTTTGAGTGGAATCATAATACTATAATGATGTAGTGCTAAAAGGGTATTTATTGTGTTGATTGCATCTAGCAGGGCCAGAGGTTTTCCATCCATAGAAAAAGGCTGCATTCCTCTATGCACATTTAAGTCCCACTGTACTCCATTGCATAAAGCGGGTTATTAAAACAAGGTAAAAGAACCCCAAATTCCATTTAAGTCAGCCAATATCACCACTTTCTGTAATATGATGCCTCTAATGTACTATTCATGGCAACATAATAGCATAGATAAAAATCAGGAAGTGAGAGATAATTCATTCAGTGCCCTAAGGAGATTAACTGGTTTAGAGAGTCTTGAATTGCATGATGGAAAAAAGGAGGGGGTACAAATGAACTTAAATAAATCTGTGGCTGTTAGTCTTGTCAGCACGTGTGTAGTAGTGGCGGTTGTAATCTCAAGCCTTTTTGTCATAGATAAATCCTACTCCAAATAGCTGCAATGAGACTACGAAATTTCTTTTGGTTGATCCTAACTCTTCCATAGACAGTGATATTGTATATAATATTGTAGAAATTTAATAAAAATGTTATTTAAACATGAGATGTCTCTCCTCCTCAATGCTGTAGACTAGAACTTCCAGAGAATGGGAAATGAGGCTTTTCTGGGTGGCCACTCTTGCTGTGGGATTCTGGTAATGGAAGTCCAAAAAAAGTAACTTTTTCAGAAGAAGGAACTGGCCAAACTGGTATAGTGTAAACATGGGTGAACTTTGGCCCTCCAGGTGTTTTGGACTTCAAGTCCCATAATTCGGAATTGTGGGAGTTGAAGTCCAAAACACCTGGAGGGCCAAAGTTTGCCCATGCCTAGTATAGTGATCTGAGCATTGAACTAGACTGTGGAGACCAGAGTCTGAATCTCTGTTCTGTTATGAAAGTCCTTGGGTGACCTTAGGCAAGCCACACTCTCTGAGTCAAATAGGAAGGCAATGGCTAACTTCTTTTGACTACATCTTGTCAAGAAAGCCCTGTGATAGGGCTTTCTTAGGTTGGAAATAGCATGATGCACAAGTCAACAACAACCTGGTCAAAATAGCACGGAGTATTCTTTGCCTAAGGGTGCATCACCACTGTAGAATTAATGTAGTTCAACATCACTTTAACTGCGATGACTCAATGCTATGGAATCCTGGGAGTTGTAGTTTTACAAGGTCTTTAGTCTTTGCTTTCAAAGAGTGTTTCTCCAAATGACAGCTCCCAGGGTTCCACAGCAGTGAGCCACAGCAATTAAAGTAGCACCAAACTGCATTAATTATGTACTATAAATGCACCCTTTAAAAACGCAATGGAATTCATGAGGTTGCCATAAACCAAGAGACGACCTTAAGGCATAGAAACAAAGATTTGATCTACATATAGCTTTCCCAACATTTAATGTTGGAGATACACTCTTTTGACATACATCATTTTGTGACACAGTCATTCGGTTTTACTAGCAAATCAGAGGTTAAACCAACTCCTTATAAGAGACACGGACACATACATAAGTTGTGTTAATGAAATGTATGGGGACACAACATATCTCATTAAAATCTTTATATTTTTAAAATATATGATTTGTTATTTATTTCACATAGACACAGAGGCTTCTCGTTACGTTTGAGCGACTCACCAACACACCATAGCCAACACCCTAATGTGTCACAAGACACACTTTGGAAAGCTCTGCCGTAGAATTAATGCAATTTCACTCCACATTAATGGCCACAAGTCCATGTTATGGAATCATGGAAGATGTAGTTTTCCAAGGTCTTTCGCCTTCTCTGCCAATGAGTGCTGGTACCTCACCAAACTGCATCTTCTAGGATGTACACTGCATTATTATACAATATTTCTTAAAGGGAGTGGAATAGTTAGAATTTTAAAAACCAGCACATGGTCAGAGGTTTGTAACTAGTCTTTATGCGTTAGTTAGTCTTGTTTTAGTATAGATGTCTATCTCTGTGTTGGTGTGTTTTATTTGTTGTGTTCATATATTTGTGTATTGTCAGGTATGATTTCTTTTGTCCTAATTAAAAAGTAGATTAGTAGGGTGTTTTCTAAAAATGTATAACTTTATTATAGTTGTATTATGGTGTTTCTTTTCTAGCAATAAAAATTAATAGCACCCCCCCCCCCCCCCACTAAAACACTGCACTAATTCTGCAACTTAGATGCACCCTGTGCCTTCCTTGCCTAAGGAACACCAGTGGAATGGATGGAGCAACCATAAATCAATGCTTTCTTGAAAGTATAGACACATATACACTCCCTGAACATCTCTTCTTCCTATTACAGGCAGTCCCTGAGTTACAGACATCTGACTTACAAGTGACTCATAGTAAAGAATGTGGGCAAACAACAGGAAGTGAGTGAAATCTACCTCTAGGAAGGGAAATTCACTCCTGAGTTATCATGAGGGAAAGGGGTCTCCGCTGAAGCTTTATCACCAAACCTGTTTCCACAACAACTCTAATTTTTCAAAGTCTTGTTGATTGAAAGGTCATAGGTTTGAATCCGGGGAGCTGTTAGTGCCAGCTTCTGCCAACGTACCAGTTCGACAACATGCAAATGTGAGTAGATCAATAGGTACAGCTCCGGTGGGAAGATAACAGCACACCATGCAGTCATGCCGGCCACATGACCTGGAGGTGTCTATGAACAACGCCAGCTCTTCAGCTTAGAAATGGAGATGAGCACCACCCCCCAGAGTCGGACACAACTAGACTTAGTGTCAGGGGAAAACCTTTACCTAACCTCATTAACTGTGTACATATATACAGCAGAGTCTCGCTTATCCAACATAAAGGGGCCAGCAGAACGTTAGATAAGCAAAAATGTTGGATAATATGGAGGGATTAAGGAAAAGCCTGTTAAACGTCAAATTAGAATCATAGAATCATAGAGTTGGAAGAGGCCTCGTGGGCCATCCAGTCCAACCCCCTATCAAGAAGCAGGAAAATCGCATTCAAAGCACCATCCAACCTCTGTTTAAAAGCCTCCAAAGAAAGAGCCTTCACCACACTCCGGGGCAGAGAGTTCCACAGCTGAACAGCTCTCACAGCCAGGAAGTTCTTCCTCATGTTCCGATGGAATCTCCTTTCTTGTAGTTTGAAGCCATTGCTCCGAGTCCTAGTCTCCAGGGCAGCAGAAAACAAGCTTGCCCCCTCTCCCTATGATTTCCTCTCACATATTTATACATGGCCCTCATCATGTCTCCTCTCAGCCTTCCCTTCTGTAGGCTAAACATGCCCAGCTCTTTAAGCCGCTCCTCATAGGGCTTGTTCTCCAGACCTTTGATCATTTTAGTCATCCTCCTCTGTACACATTCCAGCTTGTGATTTTACAAAATACGTTTTGATTTTACAAATTAAGCTCCAAAACATCATGTTTTACAACAAATCGGCAGTAAAAGACATTATTCCAGGTGGGAGGCAGACTGGGTTGGATAATACAGAACGTTGGATGCGCGAAGGTTGGATAAGCAAGACTCTACTGTGCTGAGAAATGAATATTATTGTATTGTCGAAGGCTTCCATGGCCGGAATCACTGGGTTGTTGTAGGTTTTTTCGGGCTATATGGCCATGTTCTAGAGCAGTGGTTCTCAACCTTCCTAATGCCGCGACCCCTTAATACATTTCCTTATGTTGTGGTGACCCCCAACCATAACATTATTTTCATTGCTACTTCACAACTATAATTTTGCTCCCGTTATGAATCATTTTGTTAATATCCGATATGCAGGACGTATTTTCATTCATTTGGCATAAATACTCACGCCCAAATTTGAATACTGGTGGGATTGAGGGGAGGATTGATTTCGTCATTTGGGAGTTGTAGTTGCTGGGATTTATAGTTGACTTACAATATCAAAAAGCATTCTGAACTCCACCAATGATGGAATTGAACCAACCTTGGGTCACAGAGCTCCCATGACCAAAAGAAAATATTAGAAGTATTTGGTGGGCATTGACCTTGGGTTTTGGAGTTGTAGTTTACCCACATCCAGAGAACACCGATGCATCTGGACCAAGCTTGGCATGAATACACAATATGCCCAAATGTGGACACTGGTGTGGTTTGGGGAAGATAGACCTTGACATTTGGAAGTTGTAGTGGCTGGGATTTATAGTTCACCTATAATCAAAGAGCATTCCGAACTCCACCAATGATAGAATTGAGCAAAACTTCCCCCACAGAACCCCCACGACCAACAGAAAATATTGTGTTTTCTAATTGTCTTTGGCAACCCCTCTGACAGCCTCTTGCAACCCCCCCGCCCCCCAGGTTGAGAAACACTGTTCTAGAGGCATTTTCTCCTGACGTTTCGCCTGCATCTATGGCAGAGGTAGTGAGGTATGTTGGAACTAGATAAATGGGTTTATATATCTGTGTTTATATATGGGTTTGTATACCAGAAAATGGGTTTATATATCTGTGAAGATCCACAGATATATAAACCCATTTTCCTAGTTCCAACAGACCTCACTACCTCTGAGGATGCTTGCCATAGATGCAGGCGAAACGTCAGGAGAGAATGCCTCTAGAACATGGCCATATAGTCCCATAAAACCTACAACAAATCGAAAAATATTGTGTTCAATGGCTCAACTTGGGAGACTGGCTGTATTTGAGATGGGAGCCTTCTGAGGCCACTCCTTCCTTTTCAGGAACGTCGAAAACTTGGGCGGAACCGTAACCCGACTCCCAAAAAAGGCTGCTCGGAGGAGGGGTCTGGAGCCTTGGCTCTCGGTGTGCGTGGCAGCCTCAGTCCCCTCCTCCCTCCTTCCTTCCCTGGGAAGGGCTGAGATGGAGAAGCCCGCCTGACCGACCGACCCCCTCTCTCGCCGCGTCCTCTTCCTCTCTCCCGCCGTTGAGCGCGCTCTTCCTCCGCCTATTCCATTCACGCTTTGCAGGGGGGTTCTTGTCCTGCGCTCTGCCAAGAGACCCTTGAGGCTGCCTGGCGAGCATGTCTTCGGCCAAACAAAGGAGCAACAAAGGCGGCAGCCCCGCCGCGGCCCCGCCGGCGGAGAAAGGAGCCCACGATGACGTGGCAAGGAAGCCCCAGCACCAGGGTCACCCCAAAGGGGCCAAAGGGGCCGGAGCCTCCTCTTCCTCTTCTTCGACGGGGGGAGGCTCCTTCTGCAGCTTCGGGAGACTCTTCACCACCGTCCTGTCGCTGCTTTTCTTAGCCGGGGCGTCGCTCTCGGGCTTCTACCTCCATCACCTCCTGGGAGAAGTCCACCAGGTCGGCCTCCGCCAAGAAGGCTTCGCTCGCGAGCGGGACGACCTGGCCCGAGACCTCCAGGCCGCCCTCCAAAAGGTGAGCCAGCGGGAGGGAGGGAGGGAGGACACACCCACCCAAGGCACAGGCACACTCTCCTCTAGGGTTGAGTGAACGGCCAGGGCTCCAGGCTAGAGACCAGTGGTTCCCAACCTTTCTAATGCTGCGACCCCTTAATACAGTTCCTCATGTTTTGGTGATCCCCAACCATAATATTATTTTTGTTGCTACTTCACAACTACAATTTTGCTACTGTTATTAATCATAATATAAATGTCTGATATGCAGGATGTATTTTCATTCACTGGACCAAATTTGGCACAAATATGTGATATGCCCCAATTTGAATACTGGTGGGGTTGGCAGGGGACTGATGTTGTCATTTAGGAGTTGTAGTTGCTGGATTTATAGTTTACCTACAATCAAAGAGCATTATGAACTCCAACAATGGAATTGAACAAATCTTGCCACACAGAACTCCCGTGACCAACAGAAAATACTGGAAGGGTTTGATGGGCATTGACCTTGAGTTTTGGAGTTGTAGTTCACCTAGATCCAGAAAGCACTGTGGGCTCAAACAATGATGAATCTGGACCAAATTTGCCATGAATACTCAACATGCCCAATGTGAATGAACACTGGTGGAGTTTGGGGAAAATAGACCTTGCATTTGAGAGTTTTAGTTGCTGGGATTTATAGTTCACCTACAATAAAAGATCATTCTGACCCCTACCAATGATAGAACTGGGCCAAACTTCCCACATGGAACCCCTATAACCAACAGAAAATACATTTTTGGATGGCCTTTGGTGACCCCTCTGAAACCCCCTCGTGACCCCCCCAGGGGTCCCGACCCCCAGGTTGAGAACCACTGCTATAGACCCAGGGGAGTTGCAGATTCATAAAGTCTTGAGCCTTCCCTGCAGCGTTTGTCAACCTGGGGGTCAGGACCCCTGGAGGAGGGGGTCGCGAGGAGGTGTCAGAGGGGTCGCCAAAGGCCATCAGAAAACACAGTATTTTCTGGGTTGTTGTAGGTTTTTTCGGGCAATATGGCCATGTTCTAGAAGCATTCTCTTCTGATGTTTTGTCTGCATCTATGGCAAACATCCTCAGAGGTTGTGAGGTCCACACAACCACTGAGGATGCTTGCATAGATGCAGGCGAAACGTCAGGAGAGAATGCTTCAAGAATATGGCCCCTCTGACACCCCCCCCCAGGGGTCCTGACCCCCAGATTGAGAAACGCTGCACTATATTATAGAATGGATGCCGTTTCAGATTGAGTGAACTGCCAGGGCTCCATGCTATCAAATCAGGGGAGTTGTAGATTCGTAAGGTCTTGAGCCTTCCCTGCCCAACAGCTAAACTACAATTTTCCATGAACCCCACAGCTTTGAGCAATGATCGGTGTTAGGCGATCCCTCATAGCCCAAAGATGATGGTCCTCCAGGTTTGGTGTCTTGGCGGTAGGTGTGGAGCCCTATTTTTGACCCGCATGTTCTCCATCAGTGAGGACATCGGTTTCCAGGTGGAAGGTGGTCCCAGTCGGGGTTGACTTGACACGCCTTCCTCTTGGCATGTTACTCCCTTTCACCCTCCATTCATGCCTCTTCGAAGTTCACAACACTGCTGGTCACATCTGACGTCCAGTTGGAGCGCTCAAGGGCCAGGGCTTCCCAGTTTTCGGTGTCTGTGCCACAGTTTTTAAGTTTAGCTTTAAACCCATCTTTAAATCTTTTTCTCCTTGTCTTTCAAAGAGATATGCAGGATTTTTCGGAGGCAGCGTTGATGGAATCGTTCCAGGAGTTGAGTATGATGTTTCTAGGCAGTCCAAGTTTCATGGACGTATAGCAAGGTTGGGAGGACAATGACTTTATAAACAAGCACCTTGGTCTCATTTCGGATGTCTCAGTCCTCAAACACTTTCTGCTTCAATTGGAAAAATGCTGCACTCGCAAAGCTCAGACGGTGTTATATTTCAGTGTCAGGGTTGACTCTTGTGGAGACGTGGCTGCCAAGGTAGCGGAAATGGTCATCATTTTCTAATGTTACACTACTTAAGCTGTATTTCTGGCATTGCAGACGGATTAGTAGGCGACTGCTGGAAGAGCAGTTACTAACCAATGACAGGTAAAGAGGTGTCAGACTGCATTCATTCTGCAGAAGATGCAGCCTTGAAGACATGATTCAATAATCAGTTTGGCCCCGCCTGAATTGTCACAGCTCAATGCTATGGGATCCCAGGAGTTGTATCTTTCCAAGGTCTTTGTCCTTCTCCGCCAAAGAGTGCTGATGCCTCACAAGACTACAGATCCCAAGATTCCATAGCATTGAGCCTAAATCTGTTCACGTGGTGCCACACTCCATGAATTCTAGAGTGTAGATCAGGCATTGACTAAGGGTGCATCTAAATCAGGCATGGGCCAGCTTCAGCCCTCCAGGTGTTTTGGATTTCAGCTCCCACAATTCCTAACAGTCGGTAGGCTGTTGGGAATCATGGGAACTGAAATCCAAAACACCTGGGTATATGGCTGTGTGGAAAGGCCCAAAGTCATCCTTCCAGCTGTGGACTTCTTTTGCTTTCCTAAAACCTCTGAAGAATTGGGATGCCTGACTTTCATTGACTTTCTTTCTTTTTCTTCTTTTTCCTCCTCTTCCTCCTCCTCCTCCTCCTCCTCCTCCTCCTCCTCCTCCACCACCACCACCACCACCACCACACATCATAACCTGGGGCTTTCTTGTACAAAGGATTGGACAGAAGTAACATTATAGTAAGACCTCCATATCCACGAGCTTCCATTCACGGCTGGACTGTGGTTACCTAAAAGTGCTAATACGCCCGAACACCATTACATTTCCTGACTTCTGGTCCCAGCAAATCATGGAGTCACTCTGGAAGTCCTAGAAGTTCCTAGAGAGATATTTTTTAGGAAATGGCTAGATCTTTCAGGGCAACTGCAGTAACTTCCAAGGGAAACATGCCATAGGACCACATGGGGGACCTAGGGAATTCCTTTCCCCCCAGGTATGGCTCAGTGAAACTGTGATATGGGAGACTTACTGTATTAATAGTCCTTCACATAAAGTGCTTGGGATGGTCAAAACTGTTCCAGCCCCTTGCTTCCACTTTGCCTGTCTTATTTTAACAAACTTAAGATTTCTTCAGTGACAAGTAGAACATTTAAGATGTTATACTTTCTGCACTGATGCAATTCAAGTTTCCCTTTTGGATGGTTCTAACAGTGTTTAATGCAAAGCTACAATGAATGAATAGAAAGTGGGCAATCTATTTAACTGTCACTGAAACTGTGTTTAGACTTGTTCTTGGCACAGCATTTCCTCTACTTGTGCATGAAATAGATCTTGGCTGTGAAAGTGTGCTTTTAAATATTTTTTTACACATCTACTTCCTTCAAAGAAATGTGCTTGTAGAAATTCTAAGGCTGATAAAAATCATAATGTTCTTGTTTCAAGCTGGTGTGGTATTTTCAAAATTAAGATAGAGAAATCTACCTTCTGTTCCAGTAACATTCATTGGTGGCATTATTGTGCCTAGTTGTTACTGGTTGAAGGAGAAGCACTGGCCTGAGTGCATTGCCATTAATATAGGGCCTGTCTATACAAGCTGAATAGCCTGCAGTCATCATGGAGTCACTCCTGGAGGTTTTCATGATGTTCAGGATTTCCAGCCCTTATGGTGGTGTAAACCAGGTTAAACTGGTTTGATTAAACATTAAGGAAAGTTGGAGGATACTCCAGAATTGGCTAAAGGTCTGGAGCAATCCTGTAGTTTGGGTGTAGAATGGACAGCAGGACCGGGGCATGGAGTGTGTGGCCACCATTTCTGCTCTGGACTGGCTCTGCATTAAGCAGCCAGTGTGAATAAGCCCATATATTCCTCTGAGTAGCTATCATAACCTTTTTAGAGCAATTCAGATTAATAATAACACTTTATTTATATTCTGTTCTTCTCCCCAGGGGGCCTCAGAATGGAGTACAGCATATAAACAGACACAGACAAACTTTCAATGCCTTGTTACGATGAAATACAGTGAGACATAAATGTACAGACAAAGGCAAAGGCTGCTCCTTTAATTTCTGGCTCTGGGGGAGGTTCTCTTCTCCATTTCCAAGTCAAAGAGCCTGAGTTGTCTGTAGACACCTCCTGGTCATGTGACTGGCATGACTGCAGGGAGCATCTTTTGCCTTTTCTCATCAAAGTGGTACTCACATTTGCATGTTTTCAAACTGCTAGGTTGGCAGGAGCTAGGGCTAACAGCAGGAGCTCACCCCATCCTGCGGATGCGAACTGCCAACCTTCAGGGCAGCAGTTCAGCTGCACAAGAGTTTGGCCCATTGTGCCACCTGGGGCCCCTTTACATGGGTTTTGAGGTTGTCTGAATTACATCCTGTTTAATATTTATGTTCTTGAATAAAATGCTCTGTATTCAGATCACATGCTTGCAAAAGGGGGTTTATTTATTTATTTATTTCGAGTACTTCTACCCCGCCCTTCTCAACCCCCGAGGAGGGACTCAGGGCGGCTTACAAAAAGGCACAATTCGATGCCTACACAAAATACACATACGTACAAAACAACAATTAAAACAATTATCACAGTTAAAAACAATCAGTACATAACACAATAAATAAAACTAATCTCATGCTCAGCGTTCATCTTTCAGAGTTCCATAATTCCATTCCACTTAGTCAATTCCTCTCCATCATCAAAGTCCTTTCTTTATCTGCCAGATTGTCCGAATGCCTGGTCCCAAATCCATGTTTTCAATTTTTTCCTAAAGGAAAGGAGGGATGTCGCTGATCTAATTTCCCTGGGGAGTGAATTCCACAGGTGAGGGGCCACCACCGAGAAGGCCCTGCTCCTCGTCCCCGCCAATCTCACTTGTGATAGAGGCGGGGTCAAGAGCAGGGCCTCCCCAGAAGATCTTAAACTTCGAGGTGGGACGTAGAGGGAGATCCGTTCGGACAGATACACTGGGCCGGAACCGTATAGGGTTTTGTAGGTCAAAACCAGCACTTTGAATTGTGCTCGGAATTGGATCGGCAGCCAGTGGAGCTGACACAACAGGGGGGTGGGATGCTCCCTGTATGACGCTCCTGTATGACGCTCCTTGTTTTGCTTTTGGATGTTGCAACTGAAATCTAGCTACACAATTACTAATTTGAATCACATGGGATGGATCCATATTTTGAGATGGCAAAGCAACTGAAGCTGTTGCTTCCTTTCCATGGTCACCCTTACAGTCCCCCTGAAAATTCCACACAGAAGGTTATTTTAATTTTACCAGGCGTGTTTTTAATCCATTGTTTCATTACTGTTTTTTAATATTTTAATGTATTGCTGATTGTTGATTGTTTTTATGATGCCGGCATCCTATGATGCTTTAGTGAGGCCGCCCTGATGCATGTATGTTCAGAAGAGCTCAGAAGTGTATTTGAGTCTAGAGATTGAACATGTTACTTTTATTGACCATACACTTTCATCTCACCTAACCATGGGCTATATCAGCTCCTATTGCTAGGAATGCTAGCCCCAAAACATTTCCAGCTTTGTTCACGTGACACACATTTTGATATGTCATTAAAGTGGCCCTGATCCAGAAGTTTGATTTGTTTTTTCTTTTTTTATAGGTGAATTCCCTCCAGGACTCATTTGGAAGATTTGAAGGGATGCTGAAAAATGCTCAGCAAAAGCAAGAAATCACGGAGAGGGCTGTTCAGCAAGGGGAGAGTGAGATCAACCGCATTGGTGAGGTTCTTCAGAAACTACAAAATGAAATCCTAAAAGACCTGTCGGATGGGATCCACGTTGTCAAAGATGCCAGAGAACGAGATTTCACATCACTGGAAAACACCGTGGAGGAAAGGTTAACTGAGTTAACCAGGTCTATAAATGACAATATTGCCGAATTCACAGATGTCCAGAAACGAAGCCAAGATGAAATCAACGAAGTCAAAAGAAAGCTGGCTACACTTGGAGAAATAAAAGAATGCAAACATGATTTTCAGGTTTTGAAAGGGCTTGTTGATGAGATGCAAACATCCATGAGAGATAAAGAAAAGACCATAGAATCACTGCAAAGTACCATAGATACGATGGAGTCTGATGTCTTGTCTGAAGTCAAAGAACTCATCAACCTCAAACAGGAACATGAAAAGTTCAAAGAGGCCGCAGACACTGAGCACCTTTCATTACAAGCTTTGGAAGAGAAAGTTCTTAAGGCAGAAGACTCAATTGCACATCTTCCTGATGAGATTAAGAGACTCAGTGAAGACTTCCTGCGCACCAAGCGATCGACTACTTTGGAGGGAGACTCTGTGCTGACCAAAGATGATGTAGAAAGTCTGCAAAAGAGCAATAAAAATATTGAATCAAGACTTGAGTCCTTAGAAGAGAGCCTTCAGACTGTGATGTCCGCATCTGCATCACGCATGGAAGAAATGGAGAGAGATGACAGCAAGGTAGCTGCCTTCGAGGAGAGTCTCAGCTCTCTTCGTCAGACTTTAGAAGATGATGTTCGCTTTTTGACAGATACAGTGAGGAGTCTTGGTGAAGCAAAGCTCTCAATGTACAATGATATGGGTGAACTAAGGAAAAGAATGAGCGACTTATCAAACAATGCTGATGTACTGGATAACATCCAGAAACAAGTTCGTTCTTTATTGGCTCAAGAACAATCTCAGGGTCATCTAGGAGAACTCTCCTCTATCAAAGGCTCCATCGATGAACTGCGCTCTTCTCTTGGCCAGGCTGAATCTGACATGAAAATGCTTCGGACTGCCGTTGACAGTTTAGTTGCCTACACTGTAAAAATAGAGACCAATGATAATGAGGTGCAGTCAGTGAAAAGTTCATTAGATGACATAAGAAATGACCTAGACAGATTGTTTGTGAAAGTAGAAAAGATACATGAAAAGATTTAAAAATCTCATATAAAGCATTTTTAACTACAGAACTGCAAAAACAAAATGAAACACAAAAAGTAGCTTTCCTAGGCCAAAGAGTTTTTGTTATTGGGGAAATATTGGTGGACTTGAAACGTCTGTTATTCCTATAGAAAAATCAAAACACATTCCAGATAGGGACCCGTTTTTAATTTTTACAGAGTCATGCCCTGCAAGAAACCATTCTGTTTTGCTGCCTTAGCCATATGGCTCAGAGAAGAAAAAAGAACAAAAGGCAACTCTTGATTTTTTTTTAGACAGACATGTGTGTTCTGTCATGTGTAAGGCTGTATCTTTGAATAAGAGGAAGCACTGCAATTGCATTGCAATATATAAATCAAATTGTGGCCCATTTCCACTAAAGAAAAATAGTTATGTTATCCATCCTATGAAATCCTGGGATTGGTAGTTCTCAGCTAGAGAACTCCGGTGCCTCATAAAACTACAAATCCCAGGTTTCCATAGGGCATTGCTACAGTAAAGTGGAATAGGTAAAGGTTTCCCCCTGACATTAAGTCTAGTTGTGTCCAACTCTGGAGGGTGGTGCTCATCTCCATTTCTAAGCTGAAGAGCTGGCGTTGTCTGTAGACTACTCCTAGGTCATGTGGCCGGCATTACTGCATAGAGCACTGTTACCTTCTCGCCAAAGCGGTACCTATTGATCTACTCAGATTTTCATGTTTTTGAATTGCTGGGTTGGTAGAAGCTGGGGCTAACAGCAGGAGTTCACCCTGCTCCCTGGATTTGAACCACTGACCTTTTGGTCAGCAAGTTCAGCAGCTCAGTGGTTTAACCTGCTTTGCCACCGGGGGTTACCGTTAGTGGAAAAGTAACAGTATAATAGTGTAGTGTGAATGAGCCATTGTGTTATCAAGATCTGTGACAAGCCTGCATTCCAAAGTCTTCATAATTAATATTGCTTTTCCATAGCAAAACCAAAGACTTATCTTTATTTTCCTGTTTTTAACCCATCTGGAAAACTTTCCCTGGTCTGTCAGCTGTGCACGCTCTCTGCTGAACTCGGTTTTCTGAACAAAGCTATTTTAAACCTCTCTCTGGTACTTTGGCAAGGTGGGTCAGGCATCACTCCATGATCCATGTTAAGTGCCTGATTATCTGGTGTTAAGTTTGAAGAAATAGAAATGGATCTCAGACTGTTTAAAAGCAACCAAACCTCCAAAACTTTAGATCTGGGCAATTGTTGTAAGTATGAGGAGTATTAATAATATCGTTCATTTTGAAGAAGCACTGTACTATTCAATTGCCTGGATTCTTGTTTACCTTCCTTAGAAAATAAATTTGTTTTGATATTTTTAATTTTTTTACTTAAGTATTTAGAAAGGTACTTAGTCATAGAAGGCAGACCTTGGGAAATGGTCTTATAACCTACACATGCAGTCTTCCCTAAACTGTTATACAGGTTGAGTATCACTTATCTGAAATGCTTGGGACCCAGCATGTTTTGGATTTCATTTTTTGGGGGGAAGGGGGGATTTTGAAATGCCTGTATTTGCATTTACAGATATAATGGGATACCTTGGAGGTGGGGCCCAAGTCTAACACAAAATTTCATTTATGTTTTGTATACACCTTAGATTAGGCATAGGCAAATTTCGGCCCTCCAGGTGTTTTGGACTTCAACTTCCACAATTCCTAACAGCCTACTGACTGTTAGGAATTGTGGGAGTTGAAGTCCAAAACACTTGGAGGGCCCAAGTTTGGCCATGCCTGCCTTAGATACTGTACATAGTCTAAAGATAATTTTATACACAACATTTTAATAAATTTGTGTGTGAAACAAAGTTTGTGTACAGTAAGCCATCAGAAAGCCAAGGCTCTCTGTCTTAGCCCATACACAATTTTTGATTTTGTTTTTCTTGATCAACCTGTACAGTGTTTACTTTTGGAAAGATCGTAGCAGCAGAAGTGACAAAGAGAGTACTCCAGTAGAAAGCAATAAGGATGTCTGATTACTTTTGATGCTACCCAGAAACCAGTATCTGGAGACCTGAAATCTTAAAAATCAAGAAGAACATATTGTCTGGAATCATTTGTTACTCTTCTGAGCTGCTCCCCACTGACTGTCCTTTTGTGAGCCTTGTATGACTGTAGTTTTGACTGTGAAATTAAGTTTTTTTCCTAGTATCTGTAATGTTTAATAAACTTGGAATAGAAATTAATTAAGGGCCAAAAAGGATATGATATTTCAAGTATGCTCCATCTGTCTTGGTTTTTCTTTACAGTCAGCCCTCCGGACCAGTAGTTTCTGCATCCATAGATTCAATAAATTGCATCAAAGATTCTTTACCTCCATTTTAATACAGCAAAACTAATGTCTGGAAAGATTTCTTTTTTGGGCTGCAACTCTCAGAACTTCCTAGCAGTGTAGACAATTGTGCATTTGGGAATTGTAATTAAAATGCAATATACCCAGGTTCTGGTTAAAACCACAACTGTCGTAATCTTGACATTACTTCAGAAAATGTTTCCATGGGAATCTAGGTCCTCCAGTGCAATTCTATGGCCAGTTTTCAGGGGAATTGATCACAGAATCGTGCTAGGAATACCTAGACAGGTGTCCTCTCGGGTAGAAAAAAATTAGCATTTTCTTTATCCACAATGTTTTCTTTCACAGGAGTCCTATGCCTCAGATTAGTCTGGTTTTATTGGATTTTACTGAAACAATGGCATATCACAACAACTAGTCCTCAATAGAGTAATGCGTAGAATCCGATTCTTCCAGGATGGGTTATTTTGTTCTTGGAATTTGTTTTTCTCTAGTCCATTTTACTCATTTTATTGAGCATTCACATGCACCTGTCTTCTATCACTGTTTGCCCTGAGGAGGAGACAAAATGTTCATACTTAAATTCCTGGTAGAATTCCAGAGCTGAAATGGAATTTTGCCTAAATCCAACATCTAAAGTCCAAAACATCCTTTCCGTTAGTTTTCAAGATGCGTCAGCAAAAGTGTACAATAATGCATCTCAAATGGTCTTGAAATATAAAGATCATAAATCCGAATTCCTCCTAACTCCAGGAATTCTACATAAACTTCTGCAGTTCATCCAAATTTGCAGCCCCAAATCTATTCTTTTATTTCAGTAGTTCCCAACCATTTTTTTAAAAATCAGGGACCACTTTGACCAGGAACCACTCTCCAACATTAGTAACAAAATATCAGTTTTTGGTAAACTTTAGATTTGGTTTGGAGTGCTGATTTAGAAAATTGCATTGGATAGACCACATCAGCTCTGGTTTCTGATACAGAACATATGCCATGGTCAGTGACCAGGAAAGAGTGGCAGGAGGTGCAAAAGGAGTGGAAATAAAATAAATATAAATAAAGAGGCTTGCGGACCAGATTTTCATTGTTGTGGCCCACAGGTTAAGAACCATTATTCTATTTAGCACGATCCTAACCCAGCAAGTATGTAAAGCACATTTGGAAATTTCATATTCCCAACATTGCTTCTTGTATGTTGAAAAAGCAGCTACTTTCATTGGACGCATTGTGACTTCTGAATGAACACACACAGCTGGGCCACGAAAACCCATACCAAGGAAAAGTGGCACGTTTTATGTAACCACCAAAGGCTGTATGTCAATTTAGCTGGAGATAAATCTCATTCAAGTCAATGAAATTTAGATTTCAGTAGACATGTACAGAAATGTACTAAAATAAGTATAGTTATTCATGGAATGATACACACATTTTGTTTGTCATTATTTCTTTACGACCAGTGGTTTCTGCATCCATGGATTCAACCAATTGCATCACTGGTCCGAAGGGCTACCTTCAAGTCAACTCACACTTATGGCAACTCCATAAATGAGAGATCTTCAAGTCATCCTGTCCTCAAAAATCCTGCTCAGATCTTGCAGGTTCAGGGCCATTGCTTCTCTGGCTGAATCTATCCATCTGGAATATGGTCTTCCTTTTTTTCTACTGCCTTCTAGTTTACCAAGCATTATTGTCACTTCAAGTGAACAATATTTTCTCATGATGTCGCCAAAGTACAGCCCTCAACTTTGTCATCTTGACTTATAGGTAGAGTTCAGGCTTATTTTGTTCTAGGATCCATTGATTTGGGTTTTTTTTAAAGCAGTACATGCTTCCTTATAAAACTTCGTGGTACACAGCTTTTAGTACTTAGGTTTGCTCTGATAGCCACTTACAACTATTATAAATGTATGCATAATGAATAAGGTATACATAAGCACAAAAAGATGTTCATGTTTCCTTTTTTCCTGCATGACAATTTTCATTGGGGAGGCAGGGACAAAAATTGGGGGATGACTGAGACTATTTTGAGTTTGCTGGCTGCCATTTTTGAGCTGCCAAGATGACTAGCAAGACTGCATTGAAAGGAAAACAAACTTAAGATGACACTGTCAGACCTGTACAAATCATGCTTTAATAGTGCACATGCTCCTACAAGAGCATTGGGAGATTGTGGTTTTGGAGTACAACACCCCATGCTTTCCAGCAGGATATGTTGTCCAAAACATATCTACTCTGTGCTTTGTGAGTGCTACTCATGAGAAGAAACTAGAAGCTTCAAGTCTATCATCATAGCCACAAGTTCACTTGTTAAGAAAGGAAAAGAAGAGAATTGGATGAGCTGCTAAACAGTTAATTTGTGGTGTCAAAGGCTTTCATGGCCGGAATCACTGGGTTGTTG
Source organism: Anolis sagrei (assembly GCF_037176765.1). Lineage (NCBI taxonomy): Eukaryota > Metazoa > Chordata > Lepidosauria > Squamata > Anolidae > Anolis > Anolis sagrei. Next base: position 169,776,634 of record NC_090025.1, read on the forward strand.
TAGGTTTTTTCAGGCTATATGGCCATGTTCTAGAGGCATTCTCTCCTGATGTTTCACCTCATTACCTCTGAGGATGTTTGCCATAGATGCAGGCGAAACGTCAGGACATGGCCATATAGCCTGAAAAAACCTACAACAACTCAGTTCATTTGTGGTTTTCTCCAAGATGGCCTGCACCATTCCCTTTTGCTTTTCTTTACCGTAGCTATAATAGTCAGCTAGCATGCCAAAGCTATTGAAAATGTGTTGCTCTTTCTGGGGGAAGTTTTTCTTTTCTTAGGAGTCCTCTCCTTCCAATATTTTCTTTGTAAAGTAGCCCCCCCCCCCCCCGCCCCAAAATCTGCGGGACCGGTACCAGTGGTTTCATTTATCCAAGGTCAACAAAATACATCCTCTCTAGATTTTTTGGGGTCTTTTAGTAAGACACTGTGATATTCTTGGGCTGGAAGTTTTTTATTTCAATACAATTAATTATTACTCATGTTTTTGCATATTTATGTGAAATCTGGAGATGATCCCTTGTAGATACTATATTTCCGCAAAGCTTGGGATTTCACTGGGTCTCCCTTTTGGCCTAAAGGTTCCATATTAGTTCATGTGAGCATCAACACAAAACTAATTAATTCATTATTATGACATATTACCAATTTTAAAAGGCTCTTTCCAACTTAATTGGGCTTTTGAAGCAGATAAAATCAGAATAAATGTGGATTTTTATTTAAAAGATCAGAATTGGTGAATGTGGGTTGTTGTAAGTTTTTCGGGCTGTATGGGTATGTTCCAGAAGCATTCTCTCCTGAGGTTTCGCCTGACAACCTCTGAGGATGCCTGCCATAGATGCAGGTGAAACGTCAGGAGAGAATGCTTTTGGAACATGGCCATACAGCCCCAAAAACTTACAACAACCCAGTGATTCTGGCCATGAAAGCCTTTGACAATACATAGAATGGGTGAATGCTTTCCTGGGAAAGAAGGGCAAGGTTGTATATTAATGTCTTTATCCCAAAGGACCGGAGGTCACTGCAATGGGGTTTATTTATTTATCCTGTCGGAAATGAATTGAGGGTACAGTTATTATGTATTTAAAAACACAAACAAAGTTAAAAACTAGACATTATACTAAATGTCCTTTGACCAGAAGCTGGCCACTTGGAGTGCCTCTGGTGTTGCTGTTAGAAGGTCCTCCATTGTGCATGCGGCAAGGCTCAATCTTCATTGCAATAGGTGGTCCGTGGTTTGCTGTTCTCCACACCAATATGGTGAAGACTCCACTTTGTAGCCCAACTTATGAATATTGGTTCTGCATCTTGTGGTGCCAGTCACACTGTTCAGCACCTTCCAAGTCAGCCAGTCTTTTGTGTACCCAGTAGGGAATCTCTCATCTGGTATCAGCCATGGAAAGCATGAAAGGGGGGAATAGTGTAATGGGGAACAATTATTGTAAGCACTGTTCTGAAGTGTATGTGTTCTATGCATAAATATAAAGGGTGGGGGGAAGGGGAGGGAAGCAATTATAACAATGATTTGTATTTGGTTTTGATTTAAAATTTAATTTCAGCAATATTATTGTAAAAAAAAAGGCTTTGTGTCATAAAAAAGAACAGAACTTCAGTTCTGGTACTAAAAATAAATTATAGACTGGTCGTGTGCACTGAGACATAGAATTACAGAAACAGAGTAGGAAAATCCTACAAAGGCCATTCAGTCCAATCCCATTGTGTTATGCAAGAAGTCACATGAAACCACTCCCAGCAGATGGCCAATCAACTTAAAAACCGTTAGAGATAGAGACTTAACCACACTATAAGGCAGTATATTCCACTATCAAAAAGTTGTTACCATCAGGAGGCTCTATTTCTAGCACTGCGGCTGGCTTTTTCTGACATACAGCTGACTTTTCTGTATCCAGCTTCTTTTTGGTATACCTTGGAAATTTCTAATAAGAAATTTCTAATAAGTCAGTCACATTTGGAAGCTGATCAACTTTGGATGGAATTAAACTGAAACAAATTGAACAGTCAAAATCTGCCATCTACTGGTAGTATTTTGCAAATGTTTCGATGAAGCATGTGAAGGTTTTAAATTTGTATCCAAGTCAGAGCAAAGCTTCTCTCAGGTCCTTTCCACATTATTATATAATCAAGTTCAATGCGGATAATCTGGATTTCATATGGCAGTGTAGAAGGGGCATCAGTTACAGCAAATGATATTTTCAGCAATCCTTTCAGAGTACTGACAGTCAATACTCTCACACCAGAAGCAACTTGGTTTCTCAAGTCGCTCCTGACATGGACAAAAAAAATCTTCTAGTTCAGGGATGATACATTATCTATATGGGATTCTGGATAACTATACCACCTTTTATGTCATTCACCTCCACAATTTGGATTCCAATTTTTGTTACTCCCCAAACACCCTACAATATGACACCGCCTCAGCAGGGAAAATTGCTAATTATATATTTATTTGCATATCCAGAGTTTTATTATTTGCTAGAGTTTTATTATTTCTTAAGGAAGAAGTAGTGTAAGGATCAGGGCAGCAGGCAGTGGGAGCTGGGCCATCTGGCAAGCATTGAGTAGTTGCAGCCAGAGTGGGGTAACTGCTGGGATAATAAAGGAGTAAAAAAGGATTATTACTCCTTGTGGTGGTGGTGGTGTTGCTGAAAGTTTTGCGAAGGTGTTGGAAATTTTGCGAAGGTGAAGGTGTTGGAAGATTGGAGTTCTGAGAAGCTTGTGGATTGAGGAGAAGAATTGGACTCTGTATATGTGTTTTTGCATAAATTCTGCTACAAGACAAACGTGTGAGTTTGCTCCTTGGTCAGAGGGAGAATTATAGAATCATAGAATCAAAGAGTTGGAAGAGACCTCATGGGCTATCCAGTCCAACCCCCTGCCAAGAAGCAGGAATATTGCATTCAAATCACCCCTGACAGATGGCCATCCAGACTCTGTTTAAAAGCTTCCAAAGAAGGAGCCTCCACCACACTCCGGGGCAGAGAGTTCCACTGCTGAATGGCTCTCACAGTCAGGAAGTTCTTCCTCATGTTCAGATGGAAAGTTTCCGCATCTCTGTGTGTCTACATATTAATCTTCATTGCAACAAGTCTCACCCAGACTCCGCCCCTCACAACTTAGATATGACCAAATTTCTTTTTGTACCCCAAACTGGGGGTGGGCAATATGCCATGAATATCTCTAAATATTCAAGAGCCATTTGGGGTATACAGGTGGCACTTTACCACTGCTACTGATGTAATATAAGGAAAGATGGCAACTATCATACTGTACAACAGGCATGGCCAAACTTTGGCCCTCCAGGGGTTTTGGAATTCAATTCCCACAATTTCTAACAGCCTCAGGCCTCTTCCTCCCCCCCCCCCCTCAGCTACTTACACTTAAGCCTATGCGGCCGAGGGGGGAAAGGAAAAGTCCTAAGGCTGTTAGGAATTATGGAAATTGAAGTCCAAAACATATGCAGGGCTGAAGTTTGATCATGGCTGTTGTACAGCATATCATAACCTATTACAAAGTGCAGCTTTATTTTGTGTTGTTTGTATGCCAAGAGTGTAAATACCATGTTTGGAAAACAATTCAGTCTTGAAATTGATTTTATTAGGAGTCTTCAAGTCATTTTTAATTTATGGCAGCCATGATTTGTAGAAGTTCCTAACGGCTACACAGATGAAAAAGCCTTTGGGAACCTAGTGCAATAGATAAACACGGAACTATGTGAAATCGAATACTGGAATGGCTTAGACGATGATTTTGGACAATGAGACTAATAGTGAAGGTAGTGGTTTTATATGTTTTAAAAAGTTTTAATGTATGTATTTCATAATTCTGTTTTAAATGTGGTTATAATTGTATTTTGTTAAGGTATCAAATGGCTATCTGGTTGTAAGCTGCCTTGTGTTACCTTTGAGTTTGAAAAAGGCGGGGTAGAAATAGCGTAAATAAATAAATAAAGAAGAAGAACAAGATAGTTTAAATAAGCTAAAACGTATTAGGCAATATAATGAATAAAATACAGATTAATTTTTTTAGAAGTTTTTTAAAATATAAATAAAAGTCTTTGCCTTGATTTAATAATGGTGGATAGCCAAGTTTTAACTTGACACCTAAATCATAACAGTGTTGGTGCCAGTTGGGCTTCAAGGGAGAGAACATCCCACCATTAGAGCATCAACCTAAACATTATGAAGAATTTCCTGATGATAGGAGCTGTGTGACAGTAACATTTGCTGCCTCCCTTCTATGAAGAGTCTGGATGTCCATCTGTTGGGAGTGCTGGATGTTCCTGCTTGGCAGAGGGCTGGACTGGATGGCGCTTGTCATCTCCCCCAGCTATGATTCTATGATTCTGTAATGTCCTTACATAGTGTATTGTCCTGACTAGAGGAATATGGAAGAGAACCTCACAGTAGATCTTAAAACTTGGGCAATATAGGTGTAGCGAGGGAGGGAGACTATTTTTTTATTTAAGAAAAACCTCTTTGCTCTTATACTGATTCAGTTTCTTCTTTTATCTTGGCTGGGACTCTCTGTGTACTGTTTAACCTTTGTACAGACAATGAGGCACTCTTCTGTATAACCAAGTAACACAGTTTATTTATGACTTCTGGCTCCAACGCTTGTGGTTACATTTGTGTTTTGTTGCAATCTTGAGACTTACAGTCAGTATAATATACTTGGTTTACTTTTCTGAAATAGCCTTTCAATGTTTCACATTCACAAACATGTTACTTGCTTTACACACTCTTGACTGAAATTATATTCTGACTAAAGCACCACTGGCTTTCTTTATGTTCCTAAAACTTGAGCTCTATTTAACTAACTGCTTCTATATATATATCAGAAATCTTTAACACATCTTTATAACTGCTTATTTCTAACAGGAGTTCCTAACTCTTTTCTCTCACAGAAGTTCCAAACTGTCTCTCACAAACAGGAATCCCTAACTCCCCTCACAAACAGCAATTCCTAACTCACTCTTTTGACTCTCTATTTTAAACTTTGGCTCCGCCCCTTTGGAATGTTCAGCTCTGCTGTCTCCAACTGTCATTTTGGCCTAGCAACCTTTTCAAATCCTGGGCCTACGCTAATCTGCATATGACCAATCGGCTTCCATATGCAAATGAATCCTATCTCTGCTGTTGTTACCCTGTCTGTGCCTATTCTTCCCTACTTGCCATATGTAAACATAGAGCTATACACCAAAAATTTAACATAGAGTAGCAATTTCTCTACAATAGGACATATAGGAAGAGGTGTACCTGCAAGCATCAAGGTTCCAAGGCATGTAGGGCTTTAAATGTCACTGCAAGCATCTTGAATTCAGACTGGAAACATACTGACAGAAAGTGAAACTCTTTTGAAACTGACATAGCATGCGTCCTTCCCGGTGGAACATGGACCGCCATTTGGTGTATGACATTTTCAGTCAGGCAAAACTGATGATGGCACTTAGCTACATCTACTGTTCCTCTGTGGCTCTACCGCAGAGAAGATGAAAGCAAAAGTTTTGGATTTCAGCAGACCTAATTGTTGGGAAAACTATTCTGGTTGAAGTGTTAGTTATTTCCACCCATCCTGCCATAATGACAAAGGCTGGGTTCTTCTAACTAGGTCAGCATTAGAAGGATTTTCTCCGCTGAGCTAGACATAAATATACAAAATTCCAGTGGAGAGACTTTTTCTGATTCATACCACTTTGGTCTGGGGTGGAATGAAAACCCTACAAGTTATGAGACAGGACAGAAAACATAATAAGCACAGCGTGATTAACAATTTCCTTGGAATTCATTTGTGGATCCGAAGTGAACTTTCAATGCCACTTGGCTGTAAACATTCCACCCTGTTCTACATCACTTCATTATTTTTGTTAAAAGAATTGTGTATACACAATGTGGCTTAAAGAATCTGTATATAAGGTATTATTAGCGAGGGGGCTTGGGTGTTTGCCTTCGCTCTGCCTGGAAAGTCTGGTTGAAATTCTACTGGCATAGCATTTCTTGGCATAAAAGAAAAGACATTAAGGAAAATGCATCTGTTGTTTTTCTTTCACAAATAGAGCTCTTATACCTATAACTGGTATTGTTCTCTCCCTCAATTCTACATAGGTGGAAGGACATTGGGGAGTGCGGCTATATTACTAATATTGTACCACTGAGCTGCTGAACTTGCTGACCTAAAGGTTGGTAGTTCGAATCCAGGGAGTGGGGTGAACTCCCACTATTAGGCCCAGTTTCAGCCAAACCTAGCAGTTTGGAGGTGTCTATGGATGTTGGCTCTTCGGCCTAGAAATGGAGATGACCCCCCCCCCCCCCATAGTCGGATACGACTAGACTTAATGTCAGGGGAAACTATTACCTTTTTATAAAAACCTCTTCTTCAGATAATCATTTTCTCATAATCTTCTCATCATCTTCTCATCTTCAGTTTTATGACTAGCAAAATATGGTTGATTGTTGCCCAAGCAGCCAAGGTAACTTGCTACAGAGATTGGAGTGTGTGATAATGTTTACCTCCATGTAGTGAAAGTTGTTTTCTGCCCCTCATGTAGGGCTGGGCAGTTTTGTTCGTTAATTACGTAATTCATTATTAATTCGTATTTAAATTAGCTTACGATCCGATATTGAGCCATGCAGGAATAGTGTGAGGAGTAAATTAGATTCGAAACAATTTTTTCAATTTATTTCGTTATTGTTTCATTATTGTTTCGAAAGTATTTCGTAATTATTTTGTAATTATTTTGTAATTATTTTCGCATGTCTGGTGCAAGTTTTATAGTTGTTGTTTGTTTTATCACACCAACAGTCAACAACAGAGGGAGAGGGAAGCTTCAGAAGTTCCCCCTGTCCCATTTGGAGGTTTTTTTAGCATATTGCGCAATCGCGTCCGCCATTAACAAATCGATTTGAAATTAACGAAATTTCGTAAATAACGAAATTTTGAAGTCTCAAAATTTCGGAAGTATTTAGAATTTGGAAACGCTAGCACCCCCTGGAAACGAATCGAGTTTAGAAACATTTTTTTCCGTGGTTACCCAGCCCTACCCTCATGCTGTTGTTAAGAGAGCAGGAGCATGAGCATGGCAAGCAGTTGAAAATTCTGCAATTAAAGCTTAGAATTATACAAACTTTACCAGGGTGACAAATTCTGGTAAATTCAGAGGAAACTTTAGTTTTAAAATGTATAATCTGCAGAGCAGAAAAGTTATGTTGATTCCTGAATAAGTGACTTCTTTATGGCAAGCCACTGTCCTTCTCAGAGGGCTCAATAAAGCTACATCTGTTGGTTTTAATGTGACCAATTGCCTCAGGTGCTTTCCACATTAAAAAAAACAACAACACCCAGATACTGTATATGTGGTAAAAGCTATTATGAGGAAATGCTTCAGAGGATATTTTCTCTCTTCTTTTAATAGATTAGATTTGCTACTTCTGCTATTACACAAGGGGACTGTTATCATGATATTCCTTGCTAGAATCTGTTATTAAATATCAGATTATTTATTTTAAATAAAATAACAAGAATTTTTGCAACATGGAATAAGAAAGAGAAAGAATATTACATTAATGAAAACCCAAACATGCCCTGTGTTCTGAGATTCTTTGTTCATTTTCAGGTATAATATAAGTATATTATGAATGTTTTTGTAATGTTATATTGCTGTGTTAAGATTGAATCCTTATTTTGTGCTTTGACTGTGGATGTTGAGAGCTGGGTGCAAAATGATTTCTCACTGTGTTTCTCAGACATAAATGTGGGATACAAATAGAAATAATAATAGTAGAAATAATAAGAATAACAAAAACATTTTTCTTGGAAGTAGGACTCACCCTTTTTCTCCTAAGAACTGATTTTCCTGCATTAATTTTGGTTTGCAGAATTGTTATTGTTTCTGCTATTATTCAATCAATCAAAACTTTATTACAGTCCAAACACCCAAATAGCTCAGCGGTTAAAGGTACACAAATTGCAGACAGATTAATAAACTGATAAAACTGATTAAAATGCTGCTGCTGCTCAACATCAACAATCAATAATACAACAGTTATATAATTACACTAAATCATCCGCGCCGTCTCATCGTAGAATCATAAACCAATCTCATAATCCATATTCCGTTCCAGTCGTCATTGCCAATTGTTGTAGCACTTAGTTAAACGCCTTCTCAAATAACCAAGTCTTTAAGCTCCTGCGGAATGACATAAGGGAGGGCGCCTGTCTGATGTCTACAGGGAGGGTGTTCCACAGCCGGGGGGCCACCACCAAGAAGGCCCTATCTCTCGTCCCCGCCAGATGTGCCTGTGAGGCAGGCGGGATCGAGAGAAGGGCCTCCCCAGACGATCTCAAGGCCCTCGTGGGCTCATAGGCCGAGATGCGGTCAGAAAGGTATTTTGGGCCGGAACCGTTTAGGGCTTTGTAGGCCAACACCAGCACCTTAAATTGGGCCTGATAGCAGATCGGCAGCCAGTGGAGCTGGAACAACAAGGGCGTTGTGTGCTCCCTGCGTCCCGCTCCTGTTAGTAACATGGCTGCCGCGCGCTGGACTAGCTGGAGCTTCCGGGCCGTCTTCAAGGGCAGCCCCACGTAGAGAGCATTGCAGTAGTCAAGGCAGGATGTGACCAGAGCGTGTACCACCGTGGCCAAGTCAGACTTCCCGAGGTACGGGCGCAGCTGGCGCACGAGCCTGAGCTGTGCAAATGCTCCCCTGGTCACTGCTGAAACCTGGGGATCCAAGCTCAACGACGAATCCAGGGTCACACCCAAGCTGCGAACCTGCGCCTTCAAGGGGAGTGCGACCCCGTCCAGCACAGGCTGTAACCCTATACCCTGTTCGGCCTTGCGACTGACCAGGAGTACCTCTGTCTTGTCTGGATTTAATTTCAGTTTGTTCGCCCTCATCCAGACCGTTACAGCGGCCAGGCACCGGTTCAGGACCTCGACAGCCTCCTTAGTAGCAGGTGGGAAGGAGTGACAGAGTTGGACATCATCTGCGTACAGATGACACCACACCCCGAAACTCCGGATGATCTCACCCAGCGGCTTCATGTAGATGTTAAACAGCATGGGGGACAGTATAGAGCCCTGTGGAACCCCACAGGTCAATGGCCGTGGTGTTGAACAGGTGTCCCCCAATAACACCTTCTGGGTGCGGCCCTCCAGAAATGACTGGAGCCACTGCAGAACAGTGCCCCCAAGGCCCATTTCCGCAAGGCGCCCCAGAAAGATACCGTGGTCGACGGTATCGAAGGCCGCTGAGAGGTCCAGGAGCACCAACAGGGACACACTCCCCCTGTCTAGCTCCCGGCGCAGATCATCCAAAGGCAAAGATGAAGTACTTCGATCACATAATGAGAAGACAGCAAAGCTTAGAGAAGATAATGATGCTGTGGAAAATGGAAGGAAAAAGGAAGAGGGTCCAACCAAGGGCTAGATGGATGGATGGTATCCTTGAAGTGACTGGCTTGACCTTGAAGGAGCTGCGGGTGGCCACTGCCAACAGGGAGCTCTGGCGTGGGCTGGTCCATGAGGTCACAAAGAGTTGGAAGCAACTGAATGACTAAACAGCAAAAAGACCTTCTTAGATTGTTCCAATGAAGAATGAGTCCTTGCGATATAGCTCTTTGACATTAGCCAAGTTTTGCTGGTTGTTTTCACCTCTGTGTCCACTATTTCCATCTCAAGTGCCATTTTACATTTGCACGATATGTCTAAAAATAATTAAAGGAGGAGAAGAAAGCACAGTGTCGCCATACGTCTCAGTATTAAAAACAAACTCGCTTTAGGCTGGGAATAAAATGTTCCAGCTGAGTTGCCAGAAAATAGTTTGGGACAACAGAAATGTCATTTGGATATTTAACCTCCCAAGAACTACAGCAACAGTTATTGCAACCTCATTCTTATAATTGTTGCTAACTGCTACCAAGTTGACATTGACTCAGGGCAACCTTATGAATAGGAGTCTTCCAAGTCACCCTGATCTTCTGAGGTCTGACAGATACAGAACTGTGGCTTCCTTGCTTGAGCCTGTCCATCTGAAATGTGGCCTTCCTCTTTTCCTACTGCTTTCAACCCAGCCGAACATTATTCCCTTTTCTAATGAGTTATGTATTCTTGTGATATGTCCAAACCAACTTTGTAATACATTAAGTGCAGACAGAAGTTGAAGGTTGCTTTCCCACCTGACATTCCACTTCCCCCATAGAAAAAGAGATAATTGGGAGATCAGGCCAGCTTCCTTAGCAGGCAAATGCAATTGCAAGATGAAACCATGGCAGTTAACATTAAATAATAACACTATTGGTAAAGGTAAAGGTTTTCCCCTGACATTAAGTCCAGTCGTGTCTGAAGAGCTGGTGCTGTCCGTAGACATTTCCAAGGTCATGTGGCTGGCATGACTGCATGGAGCACCATTACCTTCCCATTGGAGTGGTCCCGACTGATCTACTCAAAATGCATGTTTTCAAACTGCTAGGTTGGCACTGCATAGCACTATAGCTATGCAGATTTTACTGCAGCAGAGAGGGAACTTGTAGCTTTCCAGATGTTGTTCCACAATTTCTATTAGCACCAAAATAGGCAATGGACAGAGAGATATGGTTTGGATTTTAAAATTTGCCAGGAGGGCACAGGTTTCTTATCTTTGCTTTACTGCAAGAGCATTTCTTATGACATTCCTGTGCTCACTTTTCGACTCTGCATCTAGTGGTTGGTTGGATAGTTTTATTACAATTGATATGGCTGTCTCTTCGGTTACATTTTTTTTTTGGTTCAACAAAATTCATTACTTTCTACATGGAAATTATAACACTACTAACATGCCAGAATATTCGTATGAGTAGTCTGGCGATGTTTGGCACAAAATAATGCTTCCCACCACTTGGTGGAGCTATAGAAACAATATTATCTTACTCATTCTCCCTGCAGTTTAATAAGCAGTAAGAATCCCAATCCAAAAGTACTATCCTTGGCAAGGTAAGAAGCCAAATACTAGGAAATTAGTCCTTTTTTCCTTCACCTGAGTACTGTCAACATTTGCAATGCAGTTGTCTGAAACAAAGAAAAAAAAACAATACTGCACTGTGCTTTTTGATTTTGCATTGTTATTGCTGCAAGTGCCTGGAATGTATAGACCTGCACAAAAATAATCTGACTGAATTATTGCTGGTAACTTTTTTTTACTTTTTTGCTTGGAGAGTAGATTCCATGTGTCATTTCACACGCTGCTTTTGGAATTCCATGTTCATGTCCCAGAATAAAAAGGTTTTACCATGCATCAGGGGATGTTTTTAACAGTTAAATAAATATACATTTAAATCTTTATTGGGAATGCAAGACTAGAATGGTTAGTTCCAGGGATTCCATTCAAGTACTTACCACTTTGGGCCCCTTGGTGGCGCAGTGGGTTAAACCACTGAGCTGCTGAACTCGCTGACCGAAAGGTTGGTGGTTCAAATCCAGGGTGCGGGGTGAGCTCCCACTGTTAGTCCCAGCTTCTGCCAATGTAGCAGTTCATATGAGTAGATCAAAAGGTAGCGCTTCTGTGTGAAGATAACGGTGCTCCATGCAGTCATGTCAGCCACATAACCTTGGAGGCATCTACAGACAACGCCGGCTCTAGAAATGGAGATGAGCCCCACCCCCCAGAGTTGAACCCAGCTAGACTTAATGTCAGGGGAAACTTTTATCTTTACCTTTACCTTTTAATTACTTCTTGGCAGAGTTATGTTTTCAACTTAGCTAGTTAACAACCAACTTATTGTAACCAATTATTTCTACCAACAAATAAGGTAGAATTACAGTAGCAAGTTA